>NC_141691.1:1673206640-1673806640 GCF_964263255.1 Lissotriton vulgaris | reverse complement strand
AAATTAGTTAAAAGGCTTTACCATGTTAAAACTCCTGCCCTAAGTTTAGGAAAAATGAATAGAGCCCTTTTGCATGGTACAGTAGCAAGGGTAGAAAAAGTTTGTTATGATGTTCAGTTTCGATTCTTTGGTGCCGAAGAGTAGTGTAGGGAAAATGAGGATTTGGTATCAGCAGGTATAGCGGAACTGCACACAGGTATTACTGTTGATAACTTTCAAAAAGAGATTAAGAAGTTTAACACAGTGTGTTCAGAGAAACTGAACTGTGTTTCTTACTTATTTATTTGGTGTTTTATATAGCGCGAACATGATTCATTAGAGTGACAGAGCGCTTGACAGAACCTGTACAAAGAAACATGATATGTGATAAGGGGGCAATATAAAAACATTAGATAAGAGTACAATAAAGAGTAAAATAAATATAGAATACGCAACATATATATCAATATATATATATATATATATATATATATATATATATACATACACACACATGTAATAATAGTAGGCCAGGGGAGAGTGTCACAATAGTATAGCATACGTCCGGGTGTAGAAAATAGAAACCTTCTCAGGGGTCCCACTGATACTTGGTCCTTTTAAACCAACAAGGAAGAAATTGGCACAGAAGCTGAAATATAAAAGTAACATCTTTATTAAAGTCAAATGAGGGAGACTACGTCACACAGAAGCATTAGCAAAAGATTGAGGCAGTCTAAAGAGTACAGAAAACAGAGGCCTTATATATGCTTAGGGTTACATAGTCAGCATAAGACCAAGGGGCAGTCCTGGCTCCTGTAAGCATGCAAAATGACTAATATGGGCATGCAAGATCTGATTGCTCAACAAAGTGGGAGGAGAGTTACTTCTCCATACAGCAGCAAAAATAGCCTGACAGTTCTACAAGAAGAGCAGGTGCATTCTATTAGCTAGGCCCTTCTGAGCATGTGCGAAGGTGGAAGATGCTAAATATAGTTTGTTTCTAGGCAGATTACAAGAGCACTCAACACTGAGGGTAGGACAGAGCACATGGCGAGCACGTGGCAGCACATGGCAAACAAGATGGCTGCCAGAAATACAAAATGGCTTTCAGCTCATGCAACAAATCCCTGCAATATTTAACACGGGTCTAAAACATATTCTGGAGCATTAAAAGGCAGATGACACATAGGTGAACGGAAACTAACAGATGAGTCGGAAACAAGTCCAAGTCCTCAGTAGGCCTGGTCGGTAAATTCCATTCCACTCGTGGAATTTGGGTAATTTCCTGTTCCGCGGAATTGACAAAAATTCTGCGATTCGCTGCTTCATGGAATTTTTTGCCTGTTCGTGCTTTCAAAACACGTGTTCACAAGATATTTCTCCCCGAGCACGCAAACAGCATTCGCGAACAGGAAGAAAGCATAGCGAACGAGCGGAACAAGCAATTCTGTGTGTTCGCTGAACTTTTGTGGGCTTGCGAAGATCTTTTACCACTTTGAGTAGCACGACTACGCAAATTCCACCCACCCCTAGTTCTCAGTGTGAGAGGAATTTGTTGACATTTTTTTTTTTACTTCTTTCCCGAAGACAGATGTGGATGTGTTCCATCTGATCTCAGTAGGGAGAGAGTTCGAAATTTTCAGTGCAATTCCGGAGAAGGATCGATTGTAGGTTTTCTTTATTTTTTATTTTTGTGGTTTAATAAGTAGGGAGCTTGTACTTCTGGAGGATCTGTTTTCACCCGATAGAGTCAGTTTCTGGGTGAAGTAGGAGAGGGTATTGTGGTGCAGTGCTTTGTGGGTCATGCAAAAAGTTTTTAAATGAATCCTGGCATTGAGGAGTAGCCATTTCAGAGCACGGAGGTCGGGGTGATATGATCACTTTGTTTTGATCCTGTGTTGAGCCTAGCACGGCCAACAAGGGTAGTGCTAACATTGTCTAATTTTGATAGAACTAGTGCAAGAACTGCAGATATGAGGTCTGGTGTGGGGAGGAAAGGTTTTAGTTTCCTACGAAACTGATGGTTAGCTTCCCTGCTTATACTGCTGATGTGTTTTTGCATAGAGAGGTATTTGTCCAAGTTTATACCTAGGGATTTGGCAGAGTCAATGATGTGTGGTATGCAATTAAAGGCAGTGAGAAGAGGGAGACAGCCTTTGATGATGTGAGTGGAGAAGGGTGGAGGGATAAGTAGGAATTCAGTTTTAAGGGCATTGAGCTAGAGGTGGTTACTTGTCAGCCAAAGTTGCTTTTTTGTTAAGGTGTTTTTGAGGGTGTGGCTGTCCTCAAGGATGGGGATTTTCATGTACAGTTGTGTGCCATAAGCATACAAGTGGTGGGAGATTTGGGAGAGTTTGAAGATTTGAGTTAGGGGCTCTATGTAAAGTTTAAACAGCGTTGGGGAGAGAATAGAGCCTTGTGAAATACCTAGCAATAAGGAAGACTGATCGGAAAGAGTGTTATTGATTAGAATGTGTTGAGATCTGTTGTGTAGAAAAGAGGAGAAACATTTTAGCACATCGCCGGAGAGACCCATCCTATGTTCTAGAAGGGCTAGAATGATTTAAAGGTGGATGACAGATGCAGAAGTATTAGGAGACAAGATTCATTCTGGCCGAGTCAAAGTAGGGCATCGTTGACAATGTGGACCATGGCAGTTTCAGAGCTGACTGGAAACCAGATTGACCGTGGCCACGGAGTTGGAATTGTTCAATGTGATAGTGAAGCTGTAAGTACAGCCATTTGAGTTTGGCCAAAGTAGGGACCTTGGAGATGGGGCTGTAATTGTTAGGGATGGATTATTTGGAGTTAGGTTTCCTTACAATAGGGGGACCTGGACACTTTTTAGGTAGTCGGGTAAGGAGTCTTGGGTGAGTGAGGCATTGATTTTTCATAGTCCATAGTGGGAGTAGGAGTTGAATGGACTCATTTAGGAGTTTGGATGGGAGGGGATCGTTAAAGTGGTTGGAGTATTTCAAGGAGACAATTTAGAGTGGGAGTCCCATCAAGAGACTTAAAGCAAGTCCAGGTGGCGTTATCATTTGGTAGGATGAGGGGAATATTTGGGCATGCTTGAAGATCGAATCGGGAGGGGTGTAGGTTGATTAGACTCTGTGTCTAATTGATTTGGAAGAACATTGCTTTAGAGTTCCTAATGTGCCTATTATAGGCGCTGCATCTTTGACCTAGAAATATGAGGTTGGCGCAGGAGGGGGGTGTCTCCATGCTCATTCTCGAATTCTGAGGAGTCATCTCTCTTCATCCAGTTTACAATTGAACCAGGGGTTGTAACTTTTAGAAGGGATTTTTTATGTTGTTTAGGGTTGAGGATGTCCATGATTTTGGAAATGGACTTAGTGGTCAGTGAGGTCATGGGCATGAGCATAGTGGAGGGCAGGAGCAGGTTCACGTTACTAAGAGATTAAATAAAGTGTGAGTTAATGTTGCAGGTGACAGATCCAGTTTTTAGCTTTCTTTGGTTAGCCTTGGTGGTGATTACCTTCATTCGAATCGTTCCAGTAAAGGTTGCAGTCTCCGAGGAAAACCTGGTTGTTGCATCTATTGTTGTTAGAGGATATAACCTCCATCACCTGAATGTGTGATATTCTCCTTGATGGTGATACAACATGTTGAGGGAGCACTCTGAGTTGTTAGAGGTGGATATGTCGATCTTGAGGTATGTGCAAGAGGGCAAAAATGTAGCGTGTTATTGTTTCACAGAGAGAGAGGATCTCTATAAACAGGCTAAGCCAGCCCCCGAATTACCTGAGCAGTTTAGTCTAATGATGCCTTCCCTGGGGGGATTAAAATGTGCAGAGTGGGAGGGGAGGAATCATTTAACCATGTTTACGGTGCATGAGGATGTCAAGGTCTTGGTTAACCACAAGAGCGTAAATGTCAGCCACATGTCTGGAGGCTGAGCAGCAGTTGAGTAACGCACAATTCAAGGATTCATTAGAGGTGGACGAAGGAAAATGAGAGATAGGAACTTCAATGAGGTTAGTCTTGTTAATAAGCCTAGTGCTGGGGCTTGATGTCCTGAAAGTTTGGGTGATGATAGTCTCAATTTTAGTGGCGGGTGGAGTGATATCAGCTGGAGCAGATTCATAGGTTTCAAGGAGGGAGAGTAAATCCTCATTTGATAGCAGTCTGACTAACCGATTGTGTTAAGAGGAGTGGTTGCTGTTGGGTGTGGATCTCCAGCCATGGTGAGTGCTCCCTCTGCATGTAGGGATAAGGGTAGGTCAGCAGGTGAGCCTCTGGGGGTGTTGCTACTCAGGGAGTAAGTTAAGTGTGTAGACCACTTGTATATCAGTACGGATCAGTTCCAGTTCAGAATTCATAGTGTTGAGCATTCAGTCACTGCAAAGATTTTTGAGATGTTCTAGGTTAGGGGAAGCATTGGTAAGTGGGGAAGTACTCACACACAAAGAGCAACTTAAATATTTAAAGAGTCCTGGGGGATGAACAGTTCCTGGCCATTTATAAAAAAGGGTCCCTTTGTTAACCTCTTGGATATCCAAAGATATTGGAGTAGAAGCCTCACTCATTTATCGTGGCATGCTTCATCATCTGTGCCTATTCACACCCTGGTAGGATGGTGCCACCAGGGCAGACTCAACCAGAGATAGAATGGGAGTTCTAAAATTAAATCAAACTGCTTATGCAGAGGTCCAGGTGAAAATATACTGTTAAAAATACCTACAAGTAGACCCAGATGTTTCCTTTATTCATAGAGTACCTGGGGTATAAAAAGGTATGCTGATATTTCTTCTTGAGTATAATCAGTCAATTAAACATCATGTATTTATGCCAACATCGTTCGGCCCACTTTAAGAGCCCATTTGGGTCTGGGGCCTCTGGGGCCTTCGTCCGGGATTAGTGAATGTGTCCCTGCCATTCTAATCATGCACACCATGCAAACTCGTGAGGCCTAAGGTTCTCACATGTCTTGTTTTTCCATCTTTGAAGATTTTCTGAAAGACAGAATGTTTTTATGATAGAAGTTAAACCACGCCACCCTACTGCCAAACCAGCTTGAAGAACAAACTGAATCCAAAATACCCGATCAAAAGAGCCAAGGAAAGAGCCCAAAACATTCAAAGAGACACTCTCTTGAAGACACATAAGAAACCACAGAACGAGACAGTGGTGTGTGTCACCACATACAGGACATATGGAAACTATAGTCTTTTGACACTGGAAAACCTTAACATCAGTTTCAATGAATTTTGAAAGACCCATGTTTGCATTCAAGAGAGGAAAAGGGCTTTAAGAGCTACTAGTTCATATGTGGACCAAACAAAAGGAGAACTCACCAGGCAATATGAAATCTACCCAAGGTAGTTGGCCATCATACCTGTGGCAAATGCAATGTCTGCCCACTTACAAAAGCTACGAAAGACTTAGACTTGGACCTACGTAGCCCTTGGGTCCTGAAGAAACTTACCAACTACAATACCACCAATGTGGTATACATCATTATGTGATATGCAAATGCGGATTGAATATGCGGGCATGACCACAAGAAAAGTCAAATTGTGCATCAATGATCATAGAAGCACCATCTGGTGTACAAAAACAACCACATAGATGATGTATCACTTTCTGTCCTTGGGCCACATGTAAAACAACTTAATTTGGTTCATAGTTGAAAATCTGCCACCATAAGCAAGCGAGAAAAAACTATTTAGGAACAAACAAAGATGGATTTATAGACTATCCAGTACGACACAAGGACTGAATGGGGAAATTCAATGGGCACAACTATCCTGAACAGGATATAAACTAATAAGTCACTATACCAGAGGTTTTCCTGTGAATATGGAGCAATCTTAAAGAAAAACAAGAATCTAGAAATTCACAACGGAGTAATGACTTTATATGTATAAAATGAGTATAATTAATTAATTTGCTAGTATAAGGTCACACTACCCAAAATGAACAACCCTTGAAAAACAGGAAAGGTTTTATTAGAATATAATGAGATCTGTCTCTGCTTCTCCACAATGACAGGGAAACATGCAGAACAGCTAGTTCTGCCTCACCACAACAACAGGGAAATGTGTAAAACAGCTAGGACTACATTTCCAATCGCAAACGTCGGTGTATTGGATGTGACATTTTGGCTTAGGCAGGACCTTTAACACACCCAGTAATTTATTAAATACATAAGTCTATGCAGCCACAGTGATATGAATTGGTTGATGAGGCGGACATAGAAATATGGAATGAGTGGGAGCTTTAATTATGTGCTTCGTTTCATTTTCCGTTTTGTTTCTTTTCTTTTTTTTAAACAAATACACCTTGTTACTTTGAACTACAAGCATCTGATCATCATAGGGCACAAAGTCTACAGTATAAGGGCTTTGGCAGGAGCTATATAAATGAAAGTAGAAATACAAATGTCTACCACAAAAAGAAACATTTCCCAAATATTCGATATCTGATAATGCGACCTACCAATATGAATATCTCTCGATACAAGACAACTCATCCTCTCGCTCACCAAGGACCCTGACACCGGCAAATCCAACCTACACAAGGGAATGAAGGCCGTTGCAGAATGGCTGAAGACCTGCCGGCTGAAACTGAACTCGGACAAGATGGAGATCCTCATCCTCGGCTCCAACCCCTCCCCATGGGACGACTCCTGGTGGCCGACCTCGCTGGTAGTTGCCCCGGAATCCAACCAACACGCTCGCAACCTGGGGTTCATCTTGGACTTAACGCTCTCTATGACCCAGCAAGTCGACGTTGTTTCCTCCTCCTGCTTAAACACTGTCTCCATGCTCTGCAAGATCTACAGATGGATCCCCACTGAAACCAGAAGAAAGGTCACTGAGGTCCTCGTCAGCAGCAGGCTGGACTATGGCAATGCTCTCTACACAGGAACTATGGGCACGCTCCAGAAGAGACTCCAACATATACAAAACGCCTTTGCACGCCTCATCCTTGGACTCCCTCGCCACAATCACATCACCACCCACCTGAGAGATCTGCATTGGCTCCCGGTCAACAAGAGGATCACCTTCAAGCTCCTCACCCACGCTCACAAAGCACTCCACAATGCCGGACCAGCATATCTCAACAAACGACTGTCCTTCTACACTCCGAACCGCCAGCTCCGCTCCGCAGACCTCGTCCTCGCCACCGTCCCATGCATCCACCGAACGACCACCGGCGGCAGATCATTCTCCCACCTCGCCACCAAGACATGGAACACCCTCCCGGCTCACCTGCGCCAGACACAGGACCTGTTGACCTTCAGGAGACTCCTCAAGACCTGGCTGTTCGATCAGTAGGTGTTTCCTCCACTTTCATAGCGCCTTAAGACCCTCACGGGTGAGTAGCACACTCTACAAATGCATTGATTGATTGATTGATGGTCGCCTACAGGGATTATGCTAAGAACAAGCAGGGAGAGCGTATTACGACGGCCGAGCACCACATTTCGGCGGCTGAAAATGAGTCGCATTCCACAATGGGCATATGTCAGGAAATTGAGAAAATGCTTTAGGTCATCAAGGCCAAAAATGAAGACATGGAGGCCCGCTCCTGCCGAAATAATTTACGAATATTGGGTGTCCCAGAGAGCACGAACACAGAGCGGTTGGAAGTTTATGTAGAGGGGATGCTAAGGGACCTGTTTAGTTCAGACCATCTCTCACAAGTTCTCATTGTGGAAAATGAATATCGCTCTCTGGCATCCAAACCCCGTCCAGGTGCACCATTGCGCCTCATCGTAGTGAAAATCCTAAATTATAGAGATCGGAACACAGTCCTCCGATTGGCAAGGGAAAAACAAACCATGAGCTACCAAGGAAATATGTTGTCTTTTTCCCTGATTTTACCTTGGCAGTACAGACGGCTCGTAGAGAATATGAGGAGGTAATAAAGAAACTACATGCATTGGCGATCCTGTATGCCATGTTATATCCTGCCAGGCTGAGGATAACGGTGGACGGTAAAGTGAAGATATTCCAGGCTCCAAAAGCCGCACAAGACTTTCTGAAACAATTGCAGGCCAGATGGAAAGGAGCGAAGAACAGTGCTTCGTCGATACACTCGGAGAGATCTGACACAGAGGAATAACAATTACATGTTGGTCTTACATTTGTCTTTATGGATTCTCAGTAGGCTTAAGGTAAACTTGTAACATGTAGCCTCTGGGTGCACAGGGGATGCAAGCAGGTGGCAACAGAAACTGGGAAGGCTTGCCTCATGCGGACGCTTGATGCCACGCCTGACTGCAAATGCATTTGGACACATAACATGTCTCGTTAATATGTTGATGTAGAGTGGCTGATGGGCGGAAGCGGTATATAACCTCCACAGCCATATGCACGAGAGACTCTAACCGCTGGTTGGGGGTCAGATGATTCAGTGACTGGCTGGATAGGCTGGTGGAATCCACTTAAAAAGTCTCCTCGTTTGCGCTATATCATTGTATTTGCAGATTTCATCTCTTTGCCAATTGTGTTCTAGAATGTAACTTTTACTGAGGGTGAGGAAATATGGCTCTCATGTCTGGGATTGTTATTAAGTTGACGTAATGGGAATGCCAGCTGGTTCTAAGAAAACGGTGCCTGGCCACGCCTACTCTGCGGGTGGGAAAAGGGTACCTGGTCGCCCTCAAGTGGGTATTCCCATGAAATGGTTGCTGTTTACTGCAATTTTGTTTGGGAAATGTCTTTGGCATGATTGGGATGCTGAAGTGGGGATGTTTTGTTATGTAAGTTCAGTTGCGTGTCACAACAGATGCAGCAGGATACCATGGAGAGGCAGCCGATTGAATTTTTCGCTAAGAAACTTTGTCCGCTTTTAGTGGCGTTGGCCCTTCCGGACCAATCGGGATTTGTTCCACCCTGGTCCATGACTCACAACTTGCGTACTGTGTTTGCTGTGATGCACCAGCAAGACCCAGATCGTAAAGCGGCTGATGTGATGCTCGATGCGGCTAAAGCATTTGACTCTGTTAGATGGGGGTATATGTTTGACATGCTAAGAAGGATGAGTTTTCCGTTCCCATTCATACAATGGATAGAGGTCCTATACACCTCCCTGGTGGCTAGGGTGTGTATAAATAACTGTCATTCTAAACCTATTAAAATCCATAAAGGAACCAGGCAGGGGTGCCCGCCCCCCCCATCTTATTTGCCATTGTGATGGAGCCGTTGGCATGCATAGTGCGACAGACACGCGAGCGCTGCCTAACATTTCAGACAGCGCCTGTTTATAATCTCCAGGTTTGCTGACAACTTTGTTTTATATATACACAATCCAGAAGAGAACCTGCATTCGATAATCTGGGAATATATTAAGTATGAGCGTCTGTCGGGGCTCAGAATTCATTGGGGGAAGTCAGCCGTCTTTCCGCTAACCACCAGCACAATGCAATTTCCACTGGAGCACCAGTTGGGATGGCCAGTGGAAAGTGTCAAATATCTGGGGGTGTGGGTGCATCATGATCCAGAGACAGTGCTGAAAAAAAACTTTGGCAGAGCATTGGTCTCCACAGAGGAGCAGGTGAATAGATGGATTAAATTACCTTTATCTTTGGCTGACAGAATAGCAGTGATAAAAATGGTTATTCTCCCCAGATTTTTTTTAGTAAAATACCAAAGGATAATTCCCAGGTTCCTAGTACACTAAAGCAATGGCCTCACGCTTACAGTAATGCTAGGAATTTGGTAAGGGACATTAAAGATGGGTAATAGTTGGGAGGGGAGGAAACCAGGCACAGAAGGAGTAAATCAAGAGAGAGGAGATACATATAGGACAAGTGAGACGGGTGGACAAAACTTCACTAGTAATACCAAAATGAATTATAACCATAATAGGGGGGATATTCCAATCCTTCATTAGGAATTGTAACAAACAAAAATAGAGAGGAGGAGCAACAAGCAGCAATATTGATACAATATCTAAATACTAGATATACTAATTTTAGGCAGAATATCTCTAACATCATACCTAATGATGGATATAGACTAGGGGACCATAAAATCTTTATGATCAATGCCCCCAAACTAACTCTCTCCTCCTATAGGGAAGATGAGGACTCACTGAAAAACATGGTCATACACTGGATAAGATGCAAATGTGCGTGGCTTTCGGTGATTCACTCCGATATAATAAGAGCGGAAAGGCTATTGAGTAAAAGTTAATCCCTAGATACAATATTACTTGCCCTTAAATCCCAGTGTCTGGTTGATAATTTGATTGCACTGGACCTACTACTGAGACAGGAAATAGAGGATCAATGTCCACAGATTAAAAATAAATACATAACCCTACCAAGACCCAAAATGACTTGGAGGCAGTTGATTGACTAATGATGTGGAAAATCACAAGTATACGGAGTGACAAGTTTCCTCATATGTCTATGTTTCTGCTGGGGAAAAGCTGAGGGAAAAGCTGAAGGAGGTCCTTCACTAGAAAATAATAACCCAAACTCCCAAAAGTTGTCTGAACCAGGTTGTGCATAGAATCAGATGTTGAATCTACAAGTTTACCATATAGTAATGATGAATCTCAGTATGTAATAAAGTGTTTAATATCATGGAATATTGCAGGTCTGAAACAAAAACAAATTGATCCTGGTTGGCAGAGTATATGAGTCAATCTGATGTCTGTCTACTACAAGAAACCTGGGTCTTAGAACCACCTCATGAGCTACTACAAGAAACCTGGGTCTTGGAACCACCTCATGAGCTGGGTTATAGAATGTGTAGCGTCAATGCAGTTCCTCGACTAGAGGTAGGCCATCGGGTGTATTAGTGATATGGGCTAAAATCTCGCTAAAGATAGAAATGGAAGAACTAGAACTACCAACTTGAGAAATTATTATGATAAAAATAAAAAAAACGAACATAGCCGATATTTACTTGCTCAATGTCTACAATAGACTGAGAGTAGCCCGTGCAGAATCGCCTGAGATAGAGCTATGGATAACTTCCTGAGCTCTATTGAATCCAGCGCATTGTAATTCATAGGTGGAGATTATAATCGAACGTTCGAGGCGGTAGTGGGCTTGGAGAACATTTTAGAAGAAGAGAATATGACAAGAGGAATTCTTCTGCTGGAGGCTGGGACTTCTGTCCCTTTTACAACTGCAGCAATCCAGTTGGTTCGATTTGTCCTAGGGCAAGGATTGAGGGCCTGCAATGGTAGGCTACCATCTGATAGCCCAATCGCGTATGCCTTCCAACGAGGCATTACTAGAAGCAAAATTGATATATATTGGCTAGTGTTAACACATGGTGTAGTTTATTAGATCTAAAAGTTGAATTAAGAGAAGATAGCAACCACTACCCATTATGTTTTACAGTGGAGGGAACCGTCCTTGAATCTTGGGAATTAGGGATTAATTCCAACATTGGGAACCAACTACAACCACTAGTTAGCAATAATCGTAGGGCTCCGAAATGGTCCACTATTGTAGGCAATCAAGAAATCATGACTGAGGTATACAATACCTTCTCAGATGTCCTTTTGCCTCATATAAATAGCACTTTATGCAAGATCTCTATTACACATATCCACTGTATTATGGAAGAAAAACTAAAATTAATTCTGAGTAAACATTGCTGACAGCATGAGCAATCAGCCCTCAATACAAATCATTTTCACAAAACTTAGTTTACAGAGGATTGTCGGGAAACAAAGTCTAAATTGATAGAGGCAATAAAATCTAATAATACACTGAAAATAAGAGATTACAGGGCAAAGTACAAGAAATGATTAGCCCAAACAAAAAAGAACTGGGATAATTCCAACTGGAACAATTTGATTGTAGCAGCAAAAAAGAAGGATCTTGTTGTTTTCTGGAATGCACTTGCTCGAGGAAACAAAATCGATAACCCCTGTTTAGACCATTATTTGGATCCGGGTAAATGGAGCACCCTCTTTTCAACCTTATATCCTGATGCTGCAGAACCAGTAATCAATGATTCCTCTATTATGGACAAAAACCCTCTGGAAATCGATTGGCATGTTTAAAATAGTATTCCCTTTTTTACAATAGGTGAAACAGTGGTAGCAATAGAACGTACATAAACGAAAAGCCTGACAGTGGAACCCTCATAATCACAGCACCTGAACTGCTATCCCTCTAATATTCTGACCCCTCTATACTTCATGGGGTTTGTGTGCACATCGAAACGCACCCACCATCACAGTGCAAATCCTCATGAGATCATAACAATTTAAAACATAAGCACAGGTGTACCACACATCAATTACAAAAACTGAGAGAACAAATGTATAATCTGTATACAACGTAGATATTATTCAAAATGTTCCTTTTATTCCAATTTTTTATTGCTTTAAATACGTGGTCATAAACATCAGTTTTCACAATGATACATCCGATGCGTTTCGTCCTACTAGAGGACTTCTTCAGGGCACTGATAACTTGAAGAGGTCAATCACAGCAAAGAGGAAGAGTCAAAAGAATAACCAGAGCAACTGCCTATATGTAGTTCCCCTTCTAAGTCATGGTTATCCGGAATACTCAATATCAAATGTCTAGGCAACGTTCCTCAAAGTCATTTTTTAGGGGCTTCACTGAGCCCCTTACTCAGATATATCATCTGCTTGTAAACTATATATATGAATGCCGGTATAAACATAGTTTCCCTTAATGTTAAGGGTTTGAATCTCCCAGTAAAGAGGGCCAAGATTCTAGATTATTGTAAGAGTTTTTCTGGTGATTTGATTCTACTCCAAGAGACTAAGATAGGCTTTAAGGAAGCCCTTTTTTTGAGAAGGGATTAGGTGCTAGATGTCACATGCTCTAAAGCTTCAGGTAAGAAAATTGGATTATTACTCATATATGTATAATATCTGGTTTATCTATAATTGTAGCTGAACACGACATCAATGGGAGATGGTTACTTACATGACTGACTAATGGATCTGAGGATCTGTATATCATGAATTTATATGCTCTAAATACAGAGGACCTAAACTCCTTTCATGCGATAGACAAAATACTTGATGACAAACCACAAAATTCAAAAACAATTGTTAGAGGAGACTTTAATCTTCCACTCGATCCTATTTTAGATAGGCATTCTGCATTCACGTTTTGACCCCTGGGTATACAAACAACTGCTTAGTATGTTTTCTTCACATCTTCTCATGGATGCCGGGAGACTCCATAATCCTATGGGTAGCGATTTAAGGTTTTTCTCCTCCCCCCATTCAAGCTTCTCTCGTATGGATTACATTCTTGTTGAAGGCTTCCCTTTTAAAGGATACAACGAATGTCATGATCCAGCCAATAGTTGTCTCTCATCATGCAGCAGTTTCGTTATCTTTTCTTAGCCTCACAGATACAAAATGGCCCAGTAATTGGTGTCTACACACTGAAATTATGGAGGATCATGCTGAAGTTGAGGAACTTAGGGGCATATTAGCAAGGGCACTATTGCTGCTTTAGCTGGACTTTTTCCCGCTAAAGCAGAGATCATTTTATCGCCCTATTAGCAAGCTGTCGCTAACAGCAGTTAGCGACAGCTTTTAGGTGATAGCGACCGGTTTAGGGCCCACTTTGCATGTTAGCGATATTTATCACTAATGACATGCAAAGTGGGCGTACCCAACCTGTCAGCGACTGAAAGCAGTCGCTAACACAGCTTCGCCTATTAGCAAGGCAGGCTTTGCGATTAAAAAAGTCGCGATTATCGCCAGAACCTAACACCTGCTCAGACCATGACTTAATCTGTATATCCAATGGGAGGTGGATATTCAGGTTAAGCCCCCATTAGCGTTAATGCCTGAATATCGCTGGATTTCCCGCGATATTCACGCATTGAGCCGCTATCGCCAGATATTTTATCGAATTAGAGATAAACGTTGCTAATAGCATGTTATCTCTGCGATAATATCCGGCGATAGACAGCGATGAAAAAAATGCGCTAATCGCATTTAGCGATAAATATCGCTATTTGTTGCTAATATGCCTCTTAATGACGAGATTGTTAGTTTCTTCAAAGAAAATGAATTGTTGGTGGATCTCCGATAATACTTTAGGATGCATTTAAGTGTACCAAGGAGGAGAGATTATTAAAATAAATCTAAAAAAAAATGGCGATATTAGAAGAGCTCTCCAACCTCGAGGAGATGACATTAATCAAAAAGAAGAACTATTTAGACATCCTAGCAACAAATCCTTTTGCAGGACATTAAATAGCTGAAATATTCTTTTAATACCATAGTTACTAAAAGAGCTTATCTTGGAGTGTATGCTCAGAAATTAAGTCAATTACTGTTACGTTATAGGGGGCACTAGGTGGCGCCGGACCAAGATGGCTGCACCTGAGTGAAGCTCTCGCCTGGCCGAGCTCCATTTCATCCTCTAATACCATCCTGACCTGAGTAGGCGCATTATCTTTATCACGCCCTGAACCGCCTGATCGTGAGGCACACGGCAATACCTGTATCTCCTGTGTGACCCATCTGAAGACGGAGTAATCTGCCCTGTTTCCGGAGAGCGGCTCCCATCGCTGCTCCGAGGTGCCTCTCGTCCCGGGGGGGCCGCCGGGAGAGGCCGGGGATCTGAGGCCTGGGCGGGGTTTCCCGCGTCCCCTGCGGCTGTGGCGCTCAAGTTCTCCTGCGGCTGCGGGACTCATCGAAGCAGCTGAATGAAGAGGTGAGAGGCCCCTTGCTTACACGTTGCAGACGACCGGTTCCTCCTTGGCCCGGTCGCCCCCCCCCCCGGCGCGGCCCTGCCCATGCGGCCCTCCTCCTCCTGCTAGGGCTCGCTGGGAGATATCGGCCCAGGCCCGCCGCTAGGCCCTGCCTTGAAGCTGCCGCTCCTGTTTGGCCTCCACCACTCAGCGCACACCGTTACCCCAGGGTCCCAGATCACCGCCACCCCCAGTGCCCTGTGGGAGGATAGACACAGGGGTAAATGGAAGAAGGCCGCCCCGGCTCCCCACGTGGCATATCACCCAGACTGTCAGCGCGCCCGTGACGGGCCTAGCTGCCCCAAGCTGATGCCCAACGCACGTTGCCTGTACACCTTGAGCCGCCGCAGCCCACAACCGGCGATTGTGCCCCCATTGCGTCTCTGCCACCCTGGGGATACCCTGCACCACCTTCGCGGCCATATTGGTGTAGGCCCGAAGCGACATCGCACTGCCCCCGTTGAGATTGAGGCGATGTGGGGCGCGGACTGATGGCCACGGTGCCTCACCACGACCAATCCTCCTTGCCACGTCTCCTGCATTGGGATATTGCACCCCCATTGTGTGCCTCCGCCTGCACCACCATCGCTTGTTCTAGGCCTGTAATACTGGTGCCACCGCTCATATCTGAAGCGCTGCAGTCAGATGCCCTCAACGGCGGCCCTCTCCCATCCGCACAGTGTTGGCAGTGCACTATCCGACTCTGCGGACCTCTTCAGATCCCCCTGGGAACCTGCGCTACTACCCACGTGCCGCCCTGGGCGGTAGCCCACCACGTCGCCCTGTGGGGCACCGGAACACTCGTGGACCCGCCACGCGCAGGGTTAACCCCCCCCCCCCACGACCTGTACTGGCCTGGCGGGGGTGGCCTCTCGGGAAAACCCGAGGCTTTGCGACCTGCGCGGCTTTGTCGGCAGGGGCGGCTGCGGCGGGAGGGGTGAGCCTGGTGATTCCCACACATGGACGGTGGTGGCGTGGTGGCGACTGGACGTTACCTGAGGTGAGCGCTGCTGAATACGCCGAGCCTTTACCCCCAACAATATGACAAGCACCACAGAGGTCCCGTGGGGCCTCTCCGCAAATAACAACCTTATGCATAAATGGCGCCATAAACGTCCCGCGTGCCCGGACACTCTGACAAGCAACACCGGCGCTCCTGCTGTGGGGCTCCACCCCCCTCCCCAGCCCTCCCCCCTCTCTGATTTCTGCACCGGATTAACTCGCTCTCCCTGTGCCTGGGATCTGTTGCTGCGAGGGACGCTGTGTAGGCACGGGCAAAACTCCAGAGGCCCGACCGGCCGACGGCCATTGTTCATCGCCTCGTCCACTGGGTCCCTCTCCCACTTCCCGGACCGGTTCAGCCACATTGCACAAACGGGACCACCAAAGGCGCTTGAGTCACTCCAGAGGCTCGATAATTCTGCCTCACGTCCCAGCCGATAGCTTACGACGACATACTGCGGGGTCCTGAACAACCACTTACTTGATACCTGGGTTGCCGAGCGGACTGCACACAACCCCATCCCCCCACCGGGCCTGAAGCCCGGTCTACGACTACCCCGGATCTGGCGGACCCTATGGGACCGACATCGCGGATGCCGAAACGCGTCATGCGCCGCAGCGACGCCAAACAGTCCAAAATACCGTTCGAGACCAGGAAGACTCCCAGAACGATGCCGGGGCCGGAGGGGAGCCCTACCACGTCGGTCCCCCCAGAGGAGGACTGGAAGACCCTACTCCTAGGCATGAAACAAAGTCTTTCGACAATCGATTTCAAGATTGACACCATAAATGCCCGCATGGATGGCGTCGTTGCGAAACTGGACCAACACGATACCCGTATCAAGGAGACTGAGGACAGGATCTCCGAACTGGAAGACGGGATCACTTCTACCAACCGCCAAGTGACACAAATGGACAGGCTCCTCAAGATTTGGAAGCTAGGTCCCGCCGGAATAACGTCCGCATTTTGGGCCTGGCGGAATCCACAAACACAGGGAAAATGGAGCTCTTTGCGGAGAACCTAGTGACTGAACTGTTTGGGAAAGAATCCTTCTCCTCACACCTCATTGTGGAGAGAGCCAACAGATCCCTTGCCGCTCGCCCTCCTCCAGGGGCACCACCAAGGCCCATCATTGCACGCTTTCTCAACTACAGAGACCGCGACGCGGTACTACGACGTGCGCGAGAGATTGGCACGGTGGGCTACGGCAACACAACATTATCCCTTTTCCCAGATTTTACCCCTTCAGTACAGGAGGCCAGGCGTAAATTTGTGGTGGTCAAAAAGAAGCTACAAGCCCAGGAGATCCCATAAGCCATGCTTTACCCTGCGAAATTAAAGGTCTCTCATCAAGGCAAACATCACTTCTTTGCAAATCCACAACAAGTGGAGGACTTCCTCAAACGACATAAGAGAGACACAAGAGAGAGGGACCCCGCTCCAGATCGCGCTCACCGATGGAGCAGCAAGACTGAAAATTGTGTGGAAACTGACTGGTTGCATATAACCCTTATCGCTGATCATGATTAGCCACGATGCACTGTGTCCCCGGTGAGGTACTTTTACTGACTTACTACTCACTGGTCTATGTAACATTTTGTGCTCGGTCGCCCACCTCCGTCCCATGATAGACGACCGGGTTGCTCCCAGTGTCTTATGGGTAAGGAGGTGGAGGGCAGGTCGGGCGCCCCTAGATACGGTTCCCCAACGGGCGAGCCCCTTTGCAACCTCTCCCTCCATAGGGTAGGGGCATATGTAGCATGTTGTTTTGTTTTACTTTGGCTTAGGGTGGTTGGGTGGGTATTATTTGCTTGGCGGGTTGGGGTTGCCGGTGTGGTTGTGATTGTTGAAACATCAATAGAGCCTGAGTGGGTTGGGATTGCCGGGGAGGGCAGCAGGATTTCTGGTTGCACAGATGACGATGTTTGTTATGTGAACTTTGTTGCCATGCTTACATGCCACAACTTTCTGTATCTTTGGGAATGGGTGACGTAACAGACACGCAATCAGCCCAACATCTACAGCTGATCTCATGGAATGTACGTGGGCTAAACAACCCGAGGAAAAAAAGGCAGATTTTAGGTTACCTAGACAGACAGGGAGTGTCCATTGCCATGCTCCAAGAAACACACTTAATGTCAGGCAACCCCCCTTTATTCTCATCTCGCTGGGCCTCATGTAGAGTATTTTCATCTTTTTCGAATTACTCTAGGGGAGTGACAGTCTTGGTCAGGCGGGGTGTGCATTTTATACAGGCAGGGACTGAAGCTGATGCGAGTGGCAGGTATTGCATGGTGTGGGGCAGACTTCACTCACACACAGTCCTCTTTGCATGTTACTATGGACCCAACACAGACGATCCGACTGCACTCCTTACACTTTGGGGCAAAATTCAATCATTGGGTATTGCTCATATCATACTGGGAGGTGACTTTAATACCGCACTTCAGCCAAGCATGGAGAGATCTCACCCACAGGCGACACACTATACGCACACTCAGCGTACCTTATTGGACATTGTGGAGGAACACCATTTGATTGATGCTTGGAGGCACACACATCCTTCGTTCAAACAGGACACTCCCTTCTCTGCAATACACTCCACCTGGGCACGTCTTGACTATGTATTTTTGACAGTGGGCCTTGCTCCATGGTGGTCAAGGCCTCACACCTTGCCCGTACCCTCTCTGACCATTCACCAGTACTCCTGTCATTGCGCATCCCTCTGGATGTTTCCCCCTATTTAAGCTGGAGTCTCAATCCTGCACACCTTACTGACTCGGCCTTTAGGGCGGAACTTGAACATGACATAAAAGACTTCTTTGAACGTAACATATCGTCAGTGTCCAGCCTCACAACAGTCTGGGAAGCCTTTAAGGTCACTGTGAAGGGGTGGTGCATAGCTAAGGAGGGAGGAGTCCTCGAAACCCTACGGGACGAACTGTGCAAGCTAGAATCAGAGCTACGTCAATTGGAACGTGATACTGACCACACCACACGTGGCCACGTAATCAAGGCCCAACTCCAGGAGAAACTGAATGAATATACTGAGGTGGCAGAGAAAGAATGTAGGTTCCTAGGGAAAACACACAATGCGCATAGATATGGTGAGGGGGCGACAGACCGGGCAGGGCGCTGGTGTCCGCTGTTAATCCCCCTCTGTATCACAACTATATTGCCACCCTGCTAGACGAACATAATGTGCCACAGAGGGACCTCCCAGAACAACTCCGGGTCCTTACTGACCACTCACTACACTTTATACTTCCCAGAGAACCACCCCGATCAATTTAAATTCTTATCTTGACGACAGTGCACTCGCGTGGCTGGGCCCGGCCCAACAGAAATTTCTCCGTCACAAACTCGAATTAGAAGAAATAACAGATGCTATCATGTCCATGAAATCGGGCAAATCGCCGGGATCTGATGGGTTGCTGATTGATTTTTATATGGCCTATATCCATCTTCTGGCCCCAATCTTGCAACAAGTGTATTACTCGGCTCTTGAGGAGGGCACCCTGCCGACTACTATGCGCGAAGCCCTTATAACGTCCCTGCTAAAGCCGGGCAAACCACCGGAGCTTTGCGATTCGTACAGACCCCTGTCCCTACTTAATACAGACATTAAAATATTGGCGAAAGTACTTGCGTCGCGCCTCAACCTACTGCTGGAACGACTGGTATTGCCGGACCAAGCTGGATTTGTCCCAAACGGCGCGACTTCCCACAACCTGCGCACACTCCAGGCGGTGCTACAAGACATAAATCCCAGATGTGAGGCGGCCGCTATTTTCCTCGATGCCACGAAGGCATTCGATTCACTAGAATGGGACTACCTTCTTGCATTATTAGAACGGATGGGCTTTCCGTTTAGCTTTCTTGATTGGATCCGATTGTTGTATCGCCGACCCCAGGCAACGGTAGTGCTAAACGGCTCCCGTTCTGCCCCCTTTGAGATTCACAGGGGCACCCGGCAGGGATGTCCGTTATCCCCGGTTCTATTTGCAATCGCTATCGAATCCTTAGCGGCCAAACTACGTCAGCATCACAATCACCGCTCTCTTATATATCCGGAGAGACAGTTGCTTGTTGCCTTATATGCTGATGACATGACTCTTTATGTACACAAGCCCCAGGAGAATCTGAACCCACTCTTGCGCGAGATCACCAGATTTGGGGGTATAGCGGGGATACAAATAAACTGGTCGAAATCAGCCCTGTTCCCCCTGACTGACAAGACCACACCATTCCCTTTAGATTATCCCTTGATTTGGGGGTCGGATGAGATCAAGTACCTGGGCATTAGGGTGACTAGAAACCGTGAGACCCTCATCAGGGCAAATTATGGTACAGGTGTAGACAAGCTGACTGACAACGTTGCTAGGTGGATTCATCTTCCGCTATCAATGGCGGGACGCATCTCACTGATTAAGATGGTGGTGCTCCCCAAGCTGCTGTATCTTTTTACTAACATCCCATATAATCCAGGTTCTCATTTTTTCCGGGCCCTTAACTCCCAATTGTCGTGGCTTATCTGGGGCGGTAAGCAAGCTAGGATTGGCTTACGGACGCTCATGCTACCCTATCATCAAGGTGGTTTCGATGTCCCCAATTTTCAGTGCTATTATGATTGTGCACAAGGCCACTTCGCCGCATACTGGTTCCACCCTCCTCCCTTCATGGCACACTTAGCTGTTGAGGATGGTTATATGAGGCCTGAACAACCATCGGGCTATCTTTATTCCGAAGCCCGGATAATGGACCGTGATCCCACTACAGTTGATTGCACGGTGCTAGCCTGGAGGCACCTAGCTGAGGCTATGGGGACAACGTTCCTCTATTCGCCATGCATGACCCTGGCGCAGGACCTAAGACTCTGTGTAACCTGCGAGGAAATTGGCCGTAAAATGCTCACGAGACTAGCGATCCATACATGGGGCGACCTATACCTCCAGGGCTGCTTCCACACATCGGCACAATACTTTGGAGACGGTACCCCCTCGGTTATGGATACATTTCTATATACGCGACTAAGACAGAATGTCAAAGCGATCACCCCCAACTTCCCGGACGAACCTGATACGGTGGCGCCCCTACACACTCTGCTTCAGACAGACTCCCCGAAACATGTAGTCTCCATGCTTTACAAACATGCGCAGGCTGCTCCATCTCCCCCCCTCTCTTAGAGCGCGGTGAGATTGGGACGGCGGTCTCGATGCCCCCGCTGACGGATGAACAATGGGAGGAAAGTTGCGCGCATACCAATGCAGTGACGGGTAAGGTGCGTCTTAGACTGGTTCATTTTAAATTTCTACACCGACTTTATTATACCCCGGCCACACTGCAGCGACTTCGCCTCCGGGGCGATGACCGGTGTCTTCGTTGCAGAAGCGAGGGTGCGGACTTCCTGCACCTTGCATGGTCATGCCACGCTGTAGCGACATACTGGGATGAGGTGTTTGCGGCCATATCAGATATGATTGGTACGACCGTCGCACCCTGTCCGAGGATTGCTTTGTTGGCATGTCCTGCGGTGAAAGTTCACCGGAAATTTTTTGCGTTGGGTCTTCTACTGGCAAAACGCCATGTGGCGTGCCGGTGGGGGCGTGGTCGGGCACCCAAATTCAAGACCTGGCTGACAACGATGACCACATGGCAAGACCAATTGCATAATTATGCTGAGCTCTTGCCGCATAAATCATGACCCAAGGACCTATGGGGACCCCTCACAGCGTACCTTCTCCGGATTCAAGTCAGTACACCGACTGTTGAGATGGACAACGAGGTCGCACGCCAGGAAGACACTTCTGCAATGCCTGGCCCTGAACTTAATTCCTAAATGATGCCGCCTGGTTGATCCACCACACTGCATGTGCCTAGCTCTCCCTCCGAGACGATACATACGGCAAGACTTGGCAGGGCTTTTGTAGTACACTACCATCACCCGCTGTACACCCGTGAGTCAGCAATACACATCATACACCAGCTACACTAGTCGTGTCAACGACGAATTAGATACTCTCCTTGTTCTCTAGTTACGGATTCCTTACTCTAAGGTCATACACTTAGCAGGACATCACAGTAGACAGTACTTAGTCGAGTTCACTATCTGATCATCAGTTATACCCCCTCATGTTATTTGGATTAGTCCATCAGGTGCGGAGGGATTTTTTTCCCGACTATGGTAAGCATTCACTGTTTGGATATGCCTAGCTAACTTCATTGTTAAAGAATGCATTTTTACGCAGCTCCCGTTAGTGTATACCGCTGCCGTCCCATATGGGTTGTAGGCGGCATGCCGTGTTAGCTACATGTTCCTTTCCAGCAAGTAATTTACATTAATGACACTGATGTTGCTGCCGGCCTGATCTTTCAGGTTGTAGGCGAGAAGCTGTGTATTCTTTATTTGTCATCAATAAAGGTTTTGAAAAAAATAAAAATAATAATAATTATTATTGTTACGTTATAGAGCTGGCAAATTGTTAGAATCTACTCTCAAATAACGTAATACACAAATTACCCACATGCTGATCAAAACGGTTTGAAAATTTTCATGCCCAAGAGATTCTTGAAGTCTTTAGGGATTTTTACGAAAAATGATATACTTCTCAAAGGCTGTGCAATAAGCTAATTTGCCAACAATTCTTCAGTTCTCTTCCTAGTGCCACTATATCGGATGACGACAAAGTCAATTTAGGTAAGCCAATTGAAATTGAAGAGATTATTCAGGCTATTAAGGCTACTTGTTCTGGGAAAGCTCCTGGCCCGGACAGGTATCTAATTGCCTTTTACAAAATGTTTACTTCCTCGATCATTAACCCGTTCTCTGCTTCTGCAACCTTTACCTCCGATCATTGCCCGACACGGCCCCGCCCACTCTTCAAACCCACCGCACTGCGGCGGAATTTCGGCTGCGTTAAAGGGGTTAAGAAGATTTTTTGCCATTATGTTTTATCAGGCAACGTTTTGGGTAGGGCCGCCGAGGCCACTATAGCAGTTATGCCTAAGGAAGGCAAAGATCATTCAGATCCAAAAAACCTCCGTCCCATCTCCTTATTGAATATGGAAGCACAAAACTTGTTGCCACGTTTTTTGAAAATAGACTGGAAAGTCTCATCCCAACCTCATTCATGGCTCACAAACAGATTTTGTTAAGGGTAGGCTTGCTAGAGACAACATTTGTTCGTTTTGTCACATTTTAGAAAATGCTAAACTCTCCTCACTACCATCTGTGGCAATCACCCTTAATGCCGAAAAGACAAAGTATCTTGGCCTTTTTTACATTCGGTTTTAGAGTCTCACAACATTGGCAACTCTTTTATTAATATGGCCAACCTGAAGCTACTATCAGAATTAATTGCATTCACGACCTCCTTTTTTGACCTTCATCAAGGAACAAGACAAGGGTGCCCACTTTCACCCCTACTCTCTCTTTTATCCATTGATCCACTTCTCTGCTTGCTTAATCTGAATACGGAGATTACAGGTTTCCAGTATAGAACACAAACCTTAAAACGTCTCCTTACACTGACAATGTACCTATTTTTTCGGAAGACATTGAATTAACAATCCCTTTCATTTTTAACATTATTTGCAATTTTTCAATTTTCTCTGGCTATACCCTCAATAAAGAAAATATGTAAGTGTTCCCCCTGAATCCATTGTGTCTTCCCTTTCACTTAGGAGATTCAGGTTTAAAATGGCCATCTTCACAGATTAAATATCTGGGGATTTGGTTTTGTAGGGACATTACAGATACTGTATGTCATAATGAATCCCACACAATAAATAAAGTTAGAGATCTATTGTCTTCTTGGTCACCTAAATATATTTTCTGGTGGGGTAGATTACAAACCCTTAAAATGTAACCTCCCGGACTGGAACTTATACCAAACATCCTTCCTAGCGGCCCAAGGAGTAATTTCAAAGCGTAATATGTCAGATATGATCTGTGCTTTAAAATAATGTGATAGAAGACTCTTAAATCCTATTCATAAATCTAGATGGACATCTTTATGGCTTAATCCTAAACTCACTACTAACATTGATTTTAATACAACTTCTCAGTGGGCCGCTAAAGATATTAAATTAGTGAGAGTCCTCTACGATATTAATCATGACCCTCTTCCCTTTTCCTTCCTAGCCAAAAAATATAATCTCAGTAACATGGATGTTTATATTTTTTTTAAACAAAAGTTAAGCTTTCTAGGTAATCCTTTCTACAGACTCGGTTACTGTTATAATTGTCATACTGTGGCTATGTTCAGTCCATATTGCTGCCACAACTTATACATTTTTCTCTACTCCACAGATTCCACAATCCACAATTACTTGTGTTGAATGATCTTATTATTTCGACGAAGATATATTTAAACACATTTCCTATGTTACTTGGCAGTTGATCTGGAAATTATCCCTTTGTCACAAAATTGCTCCATCACTGATTCAGTCGAAATTTTTCGCAATCTCCTACATTGGACACCTGCTATCTTGCACAAATTAAAATTACGAGATCTATGTCGGAATGTGCATCATGGAAAGTTTGGGGTGATCTATGCAGTGGAGACCGAGAATAAGGGTGCGAAATAAGGGTGCTTTCCTAATGTTAATTCTCATAGGAATGTGTTGTCGAACCTACGGCCCGAACCGCTGACGGAATTACACCAAATTTGACAGAAAGGTAGATGTTTGTTACGCAGATTGTGCTTTTTGTTATTTTGTACAAATCTGTTCAGAAGATTTTGAGAAATGAAAACAAAACAATAAAGTGATATCTCTGGCTGTGGATTTTTCGTGGATACTTCGTGGTGGTGGCGGATATTTCGCTGCAACTTCACGGTAGATCATGAATGCATGCGACAACAGGAATGCTGTCATTGGCTGTGCTCAACCTGAACAGAAAGTTGCAGTCGCCATTTTATTAATTCGGAACGATTCCCGGGGCTGAACATTGTCTGTGAAAGCTAATATAGGGGTTAGAGTGGAGGTACTCTGACCCCATGTTGAGAAATGAGGGTGTTAGTGACACAAGTTAGGTGCCCCAAATTGATTTTTTTTATCATACGCGATATTTGCAATGACGATGTGATTGCCAGCGCCCCGTGTACTGTCACGGGGACATCACAACTATTACGACGTCTTTGTGAATATTGGAGGTAAATATGAAAAATATATATCTTTGTACACACTCGCTGGTCACTGTCACAGACTCATGTATGCATTCACAAACTCTCTCAGACACTTATACACTAATTCGCATACCCACTCATACACTTATACATTCAGTCACAAACCCACTCATATACTCATGCACCCACTCACATACCCATTTTGGTGCTCAAGCACCCACTTACAGACTCACATGGAGAGTGATGCACTTATGTACAGACCCACTAAGAGACTCACGTACTCACTTACAGATCTACTCACACACTCGCATATGTACTCAGAGCCACTGGGACACTCACACACCCACTGACAGACCCATTGAGACACTCATACACCCACTCATATCCACTCAGCACACTCATACACCCATAGACACTCACACATTCAGTCACAGATCACTCAGCTACTCACTTATACACTCAGAGACTCGCACACCCACTCACTCAGATATACATACACCCACTCACGCACTCAAAGACTCATGCATTCACTCACAGACCCACCCAGACACTCGCCCTCCCAGCGAAAGACCCACTCAGACACTCAAGCATGCACACGTTTACTCACCTACTCAGAAACTATGCTCTCACTCACAGACCCATTGAGACACTCATACACCACTCACAGATCCACTCAGTACCTTATACACTCACTCACAGACCCACTCTCTCACACACCCATACAGTCACTTACACACCCTCTTACAGACCCACTAAGAGACTTATGCACCCATTCACTGATACACTCTGAGACTGACAAACCCACTCACAGTCCCACTCAGATACCTATGCACCCATCACAGAACGACTCCGACACTCACACTCCCAGTCATTGAATCACTGAAAGACTCGCAGATCCAGTCAGACAGTCATATACTTAGGGGCCGATTACGATGTTGTTCAGAAACTCTTCCGAGCTAATCGGTTTCGTGATCGTCTAAGACCGAATCGTGTTCTGCATGTCCGACCAACCGATTACAATGGTTCTGTACATCTTTTGGTCGGAACCGCATTGACTTCAATGGGAAACCTGTGTTCCGAACGAGAACTTAGACTGTCATTGAAAAAAGGGGTGGTTGGGGAAAACCATTCACATTGTGATGGGCAAACCATGGTGCCTGCCACACTGTGCATGGTGGTAAAGAGAGGTCCCATGGGTACTCCCACGGGTCCCAACCAGAGGCCTCAGGGTGAAGGGGGGCCTGCTAGAGGCCCCCAAAGTCAGATTCAGACAGCCGCTTTGTGTCGGGCAGACGTATTCGGAACGGATGTCAGAATTTGTCATTGTAGTTGCTCAGTCGGAAACTGTGTCCATAGAGCTGTACAATTCGGCTCCGAATGACTCAGGCTGTCTGGATGCCATTCAGACCCGAATCGGATAGCCTAAACGGTTTCCTTGCATCGTAATCAGTCGTCCAGAAAGCTATCCTATTCGGTCAGAAACATGGATTCCAAATTGGATTCTCAGATTCCAAAGCACGTTTGGAGACTTTCCGAATGAGATCCTAATCAGGAATGTGATTTCAAATGCACAAACGCACTCATGCACCTACTCACAGATTGACTGAGAGACTCATGCAACCAATCCCTGATCCATTGAGACATTGGCTCACCCAGTCATAGATGCACTTAGACAGTCATGCAGTTCATTATAGAACCATTGATAGACTGATGCACCATCTGAAAGATCAACTGAAATACTGATACATGATGTTTGCAGTCACAGGTTCCACTGAAAGAGTTAAAGACTGTGTTTTAGAGATATTAAGGGTGTTATACATGCTATTATAGAGTCTTTTAGATAGCAATGTGTTTAGTGTGTTTGTTTTAATAAATTTTTCACTTATACGTTTTGTGTGTGTTGGTGACTATTGATTGTCTGCTTTTGCTTTGTCATTTCGCGATGCATTTGTGGAGAACATGGCTACCAATATCATCGCAACGCCCGGTATCACTGCGAAAACGGAAAAATTGATTTCAATGATTGTTTCTATCCGAACTCCCTACAAAAATATGACTTTAAACAGTGCCGTAACAAAGCCTTAGTGCCTGATTACAATGACGGTGGACAATGGAAAGCCCGTCTGCCACGGGTCCGACAGCAGCAATCGTTACGATTGCTTGTCAGACCACCCCGGATACACAGAATGGTGGCGTTGACTTGCAGGCACTGTCCGTCATATTAGGATGCTCGATCCTCGACATCTTTTCCATGGTGGTTGATCCACCATGGAAAGGCAAGCGGGGATGTACTTTGGGGGCCCGTTGTGGGGTCCTCTTGTGCAGAGGCTATTTGTTGCGCACTTGGGTGCACCTATGGTGCCCCCTACATTTCCCTGCACCATGTGGCAGGCACTGAATGGTGCCTGCCATGTAGTGCAGGAAAATGTAAACAGTGCATTTTCAATACTGCGGTGGGTGCTGCGATTGTTATGTTATGTTATGTTATGTTATGTTAAATGGCTATTTATAAAGCGCAAAGCTACTCAATTGAGTGTCCCGGCACTGAAGCAGGATGAAGTACTGGCAGAGCAGGGTGACCCCTGCGCTGGATAGTTAAAGCTGGAACAACCAAGTTTTCAGTGATTTCCTAAACGCAAGGAGATCCTGTGTCAACCTTAAGTCCACCGGTAGATTGTGCCACAATTTTGCCACTTGCTCCTGAAAAGAGCAGCCCGATGCGTACCCGTAGGTGTCTGTTGGTCCTAACCAGCTGAAGTGCTACCGACCGAGGTACACGGTGGGGGTGGTAAAATTGTACTCTCTTCGCAATGTACCCGGCCCCTAAGCTGTGTAGAGCCTCAAAAGCCAGCACCATTGCCTTGAAATGGATCCTTTTGCAAACAGGGAGCCAATGCAAGGTTTCCAGCTGTGTGGACATGCGGGCTCTAGCTCTCTCTGCAGCATTCTGGGTCACCTGCAGTCTTGCCATTAGATACTCAGGCTGCCCCAGGTAGAGTACATTTATATAGTACAGCCTGGAGATTATTAATGCCTGGACCACCGTTTTCCTGTGGGTGATAGACAGGAGGGACAGGAACTGATTCAGCATTTTGAGAAGGTCAAAGCAAGAGCCCGCCACTGATTGGATCTGTACCTGCATGGAAAGATTTTCATCCAACTTCACCCCTAGATTTTTCACTATCTTCATGGGAGATGTGGGTGGGGACAATTCAGCGGGCCACCAACTGCGCCAGATGTTGCTGGGGCGGTGGCCAAAGAAGATAATCTCTGATTTACTGAGGTTACAGTTAAGTTGGTTACGCTGGAGCCAAGAGAATACTTCTGATACACAGCTGTTAATCATGTCTCCCTTAAAATCTGTGCCTTTGCTACAGGTGAAGAGCAGCTGTGTATCGTCGGCATAAAATACTATGTTTGCGCCATAGTTCTCAGCCAGAGTAGCGAGAGGGGTCATATATAGGTTTAAAAGGATGGGGCTCAGGATGGAGCCCTGGGGCACACCCACTTCAAGAGGGGGGATAGGGGCAGCAAAAGATGGAGCCCACACTGTTTGCTGGCGGTTCTTTAAAAAAGCAGAAAACCAGTTGAATACCGTGCCCCCAAACCCACACACTCAGAGTCTCAACAGGAGGTGGTCGTGGGGGACGGTATCAAAAGCCGCCAAAAGATCCAGCAATATCAGTATGGCTTTGCCGCCTCTATCGACTACCTCTTTTATTGCTTCAGATACTTCAAGGAGTGCTGTCTCTGTGCTGAAGTTAGCCCTGAAGCCAGACTGGCTCTGGTGGAGTAGTGAGTTAGTTTCAACAGATGCAATGGTGATATTGTTTACCACTTTCTCCAGGGCCTTAGAAAAGAAAGGGAGCAGAGATATAGGTCAGTAGTTAGAGGCTAATTCAGGATCCAGGGTTGATTTTTTTAAAGGGGCAGAATGTTGGCTCTCTTCTGCCTGCCAGGGATCTGGCCCGTCTTCAGGGAGAGATTTAAGATCTGGTTGACCACTGGATTAATAATATCTGCAATAGAAGCCAGAATATGGGCCGGGCAAGAGTCGGAGGCTGATCCCGATTTAAGGCCTTTCAAGACTTCTAGAGTTTTTTCCATTGGGATAGTTGGAAACTGTTCAAAAGAAGGTCTTGTAACTTGTAATTTTGAGGAGTTTCGCGCGCCCTTCTCACTCTGCACCAGTGGGGTAGGCGGGAAGGATACCTGGATGCTTACGACTTGTCATGGAAGTATGAGGCCATGCGACTTGTCCATGCCTCAGTAGGAGTAAATGACTGAGCTACCACTGCAGGGGAGGAGAAATCACTGACTATTTAAAAAATGTCCTTGTTTTTGTTCGATGCACGTTCAATTTTGGCAGATGCGAAAGATTTTTTTGCCTCCAGTATTTGTTTGAAATAGGCCTTTAATGCCTGTTTGTAGAATATTTTGTCATTGGGTTCATAGTTTTACCACCAGGTTATTTCAAGGTGTTTGCACAACCTCTTGCTTTCTTTAAGAGTAGTGTTGAACCAGGGGGCGGATGACCTGACCAACTTTCCAGAATGTGGGGTAGGAGTGGCGAGTTCCCCGGCCCGGAGCAGGAGCCAGTTGTCCAGGTCCTTGACATCTGCCTCTAAGAGAGATCGGATGCTTATTAATGGCCGTATATAATGCCTCAGGTGTAATTAAATGGAAGGGTCCGAAATTAGAGCTTCTAGAATTCCCTGAGGCCCTAGGGAGATTAGATACCTTCTCATATGAAAACTCCAGAAGGAAATGGTCAGACCAAACAAGTGGAAGTGGTTTGCTCATACCTAGTTTGACGGTGGAAAAGATCTGGTCTAAGGTGTGGCTATTTTCATGGGTGGGGCGTGGACATTGGGAGCCAGATCTACCGTCTCCAGTAACTCTTATAGTCTAAACGAGTCTGCATCTTCCAATACATCCATATGCACATTAAAATCACCCAAAACCAGGTAATGTTTGTGTTTCAAGACCAATGGAGAAAGCACATCACCAATTGAGGCTAATGTAATGGTTAACGAAGCCCTAGTGACTATCGGAGTCATCGGGAAGACCGAAAGTTGGGTTCAAATGCAGTTTTTCAAAACACATACTAGAAAAATATGTGTACATTGGTTGTTGGATGTCTATTTTGTTTTGTTTTGTAATTTCGCAACGTAATTATGATCATAGCAAAATCTTCACGAAAAAAATAAATTACAAGAAAATTATCACATTTTGGGCTCTTGAGTGGCTTCGACAAGAGCCTTTGTTTGAGTGTGTATAAGATAGCTACAGTTAAGACTGTATTCAGAGTTTCAGGTTGCTGAGAAACACCCTGTTTCCTTCATCTGTAAAGTGAACTCCGTCACTTCTATATATTTCAGGCATGTTAAAATGCAAGTTGTTGCTGTAGATAGAACCCATTTTATGGTCCCTAAGGAAAGCTGAAACAGTTTTATTAACATGTTTCCTGTCCTGGATTTGTCAACCAGTGGACAAACCTGATCAGATCACTTCCATTTCTGTTTTTGGCATATTTTTGAGTTCACCAAGACAGCATGAGAGAAAGGGGCTGGTAGGGGCTGGTAGGGGCTGGTAAATCCACAATGGTTTTAACCAAAGGCAGCATTTGATTAAACTTTAACCCTCTCAGCCCAATCCAAGTAATGTCCACATTAGCCAAACACAAGTCCCTGGCAATATTTCTCTTTCTTGCAGCCTCATCAGCCCAATAGGCATAGATGTTGCCACAATCCACACTATAAGAATTTTGTAGGAAGGAGGCGTAACATACAGGACAGGTCTGCAGGTGAATATCACAGTTGGTATAATGAAAAGCAGTGAAAATGCATGTGTGCTGGTGGTTTGAAAAAAAAAACTTTTGATTGGGTGGAGGTAATATGCAGGTGAAAAAAAGTTGGTAGCATTTGGAAATGATTAGTAAATAGATGTTTGATTGGGTCTGGTGAATAGAAAAAAATGTATTAGCAAGTTTTATATGCTTTAAAGTATGTGCAGTAAACCACATGTGCTGTAGTTCATTTTGAAACTACTATGACCCTTCTGGAATATGTTGTGAACTTGTGACCTCTAGTGGGTTTCTATGGAGAATCTGCAGAGGGTGTATTGGGGAGAGGGTGTTAAACTGGAGAGGTTTTGGTTCATTGTTTTTTAAGGCAAGTAAGATTACCTAGTGACGATTTTGCATAAAAGTGTAAGATAGTGTTAAAAAGATGAAACTATAACGGAAATTAGGTTTTCCCGTGTTTTCACTCAAATTCATTGCAATGATCGTGAGTACGTCGCAATTATTGATACAAAAGAATTCGTTTTGGGCTACCTCTAAAAAGGAGAGAAAGGGTTAATAGGCAGTAACCATTCAGAAACGCAGTTACCACAATGAAATATGAAAGAAATATTTTATTCGCTGACTTTTGCAGTATCAGGAGATGCAAAATTCAGAAGATTGTCATTTATGGTTGCTTTGTATGAGAGTGGTATGCCATTCTTGCGCTAAGTTTTTATAACCCTAGGAATATTGCATCTATCTAATAAAAGAAATGTAGAGAAGTAGCCCTTAGATAAGGCCTCAGGCCTGCTATACTTGAGCTTGTGCGTGCAGTTTTACAGCTAGGCCAACCTTCATATTTAAAAGCCTAGTGAAGGTGTATACAAGTGATGCCTCTTCTTTGACCACCGGATCTTTCGAGCCTGATGATGTTAAAGTTAGGGGGCACTAGAATGTCAATAATGGGTGCAGGAGTTATTGAGCCAGGTTTCCGTCAACACTAGAATGTCTGCATCATGAGCAAGTATGAGGGCAGTGATATCAGAAGCGTGCCGTACTGCAGATCTGCAATTGAGAAGCATGCCTTTGAGCTGTGATTTGGGATCGGCTGGGAGAGGAGTAGTAGTGGGGATAAGTGTAAGGTTGTTCTTATTTAAGGATGTTTTTTTTTTAAACTTTTTTTTGATTTTAGCAACGATACATCAAGAAAGGTGCATTCACGTGTACACAGTCCAGTTTGTAGTCAACAGGGCATCTACGTAGCCAGAGAAAAAACAAACACACATAAATATATGTCATCATCAGTGGACAGCCAGCAGATGTTATCGCCCCAGACCCGCTCCCACACGCTAGTCTTCGCAATTTGCGTGCGGCATCACACTATATGCATTGATAACAGTCCCGCCATTATAACACCAATTAAGGCAACTTATTTAATCATGAGTAGTAGAACTTAAACAACGGGAAGGCAATCCAACCAGTTCATGACAGCACAACAAGGCAGCATTGCCCACTAGGCATTATCAAATATTTGGCATACATTCTAGCACCCAAATTCCAATCTTCCGTGGCCCAGCCGGTGCATGCATGTCTAGTGATATATCATAGAGGACTTTCAAGCTTGTGCTACCTGAGGTGGCTCTCCGTCAGTGGAGTCGTTCCCTTCTAAGAGGTAACATTGCAATGGAGCCCAAATATCAGTTGGCCGTGAAGAGACCGGTAATAACTCAGAATATGTATTGATCTGTTCCTGGCAATATGTAAGATCACGTAGCCGGCCTTGAATTTCGGGGCCCTGCCCCTAACCCATCTGTATGCCACTCTTCTCTTAGCCACGAGAAAGGCTAAAGCAATACATTTGCGGTGTACCGCCTGTATTGGGTCTACATACCCCAAGAGAGCCAGGATGGGGGAGGGCTCTACCCCAGTATTAATCATTTTGGACAGTGCTGCAAATACCTGGCGACAGTAAATCTGCACTCCTTCACATTCCCATGCCAGGTGTAGACAGTCAGCCCCTGGGGCATGATATCTGTCACAGTTGTCAGTGGTGCGTAGCTGGAATCTGTGCATTTGCACTAAAGTGTAGTATAATCTGTGTAGGAATTTGCAGTGTATAATTCTAAATCTGCTGCTTGACGAAACGCGTTCAGTCTGCTGCAGGCAAAACTCCCACTGATTGTCTGTAAGTGGCATCCCCAGCTCTTGATCCCACTTAGCCCTGGGCGTTAGCGGTGGAGTGTCTACCAATGTATGGAACGATCTATAGATTATCGAGACCTGTATGAGTCGCAACTAGTCGCCGGTTTCCCTGGTTTCAAGAGTGACGTGATAAGCGCGGCACGCATAGAAGGGGGAAGATGGCCGACCTCCAGTACGTCTTCATAGACCACCCACAGCACCGGAGCCATAAAGTCTATGTATGTTTTATAAAATTCTATTGGGATCCCGTCCGATCCCGCAGCCTTCCCCGACTGCATATGCATGATAGCATCACGCACCTCGTCCAGTTCGAAAGGGGAGCTGAGGAACGCTCTCTGTGCATCATTCAACCAGCCTAGGGACACATCATCTAGGTACTCCTGTAGTTGGAGAATGCCAGTCCTAGTGGACGTGTAGAGTGCCGTGTAGTGCGTCACAAAAGTGTTAAGAATTTGCGTAGTATCTCTATATACCACTCCATCCGGCCCCTCGAGTTCTAAGACAACGTTCGGCTGACGTGTTAATTTAATCGTCGCAGCAAGGGCCTTACCTAGTCTTTCGCCTTCACCATATCGGCGAGCTATCCAGTGTTTACCCCTAAGCTTGGATTCCCTAGCGGCTTCCTCAGTATATTCAGTCAATTGTTCACGCATGCTTGAGAGGGTCACATCATCCGGGGAGACAGCCAGGGATGTTTCAAGGAGTTTAAGCTCAGAATCTAGTTTAAGTAATCTCGCCGTTATACTCTTTAGTACTCCCGACCCCTTGGCTATGCAGATCCCTCTTAGGGTTACCTTAAAGGCGTCCCAGATAGTCTCTACCTCCTTGACTGAGTCTTTGTTGCGTTTTAAAAAATCTAAAGCTTCTTCGCGCAGTTCTTCTTGAAATGTATTGTCCAGTAACATCGTAGGTTGTAAATGCCTGGCAGTTTTTGGAGGGCCTAGGTCTGTAGACCTTAATGTAATTTTTACAGGTGAATGGTCAGAGTAGGTTCGAGGTACATGTTTTGCTGTTACTAGCGCGGTGTAAAGCTGTGGGGAGAGAAGTATGTAATCGAGTCTTGCCCATGATCGCGCCTGTGCCGTAAAGTGTGTGCCCTCTCGTGTGTCGTTATGAAGATGTCTCGAGGTATCTATCAAGTTGTGATCCTTAAGTGTCGTGAGTAGAGTTGTCCTTGCCTTAGTGTAATGGTGGAGGGCTGGGTGCGACCTGTCCATCGACGGGTCCAGTGTAGTATTGAAATATACTCCCCAAAGGAGGTGTTGTGGGCCTGTACCCACGATGGCCACCCACAGCTCTGTGAAGAACTGCGGGTCATCTGTGTTGGGGCCGTAGCAGCACACCAGAGTAACCGCCAAGTGTCCCAGTCTCCCCCACAATATACAATATCGCCCCTGAGCGTCTACCTTGGTGCCCCCATGGTGAAAGGTGTGCCCCTCTTCACAAGTATCGCTGTGCCTCTAGCATTTGTGGAATGGGAAGAAAAGGTGGTATGAATTGCCCACCTGCTGGCAAAAGTGTGCGCAGTCTGAGCTTTGAAATGCGTTTCTTGGAGGAAAGCTATGTGTATTGAGTGGCGGTCTAAGTATAATAGTATTTGGCACCTCTTCCTTGGGTCACCCAGTCCTCGCACATTCCATGCAACAACGTTTAAATCAGTGTCTGCCATGAGGATTCTGGGCTCGTGGGATCATACGGTGTGCTTGTTGAGACAGCCAGCGCGGCAGCCTAAATGTAATATCCCTCGTGGCCTGTTCCACTATAGGAAAACGAAATCTATACAGTCTCGGCATCCTAATGATGCACATGTTGTTGCACTAGTGTGTTCTGAAGCGTGGGCATACCAAATGCATAGCCTGAGCAGCCCCTCGCCTCCCACCACCCCGCAATCGTGTCGAATCTAAATGTGACACTTTCTCAATAATCAATCCAATCAAACCCGTAGTAAACATTTCAAGACCCCAAATCCCACCCTCCTCCCACTGAAGCATCCCCAACTTGCCAGTAGACCATACCCTCCCCCCTCCGTTATCTTCACACAACAATGCAATTATACCCCAAATAGTAAATTCAATATTGGGGAATACCCTCAGGGGGTCCTACCAGAGGGCCACAACACCGCCGTCCTCTACTTGAGCCTCTGGACCTATACGACCTCTAGGCTCCGTGTAGAAGAGGGTAGGCCCTGGAATGCATCACCACTGGACTGTAAGTGGAGATTCCTTATCGCGCATCTTAAGTAGCAACCCCAGACCCTGTGCGCATCAGAGGCTAGGCAGGTGATTTAGCCAGACAGGCTAATGTTCTAGTGCAGTCCAAGTGGACAACGTTCAGTTCTCGTCTTCTTCAGCTGGAATGTCATCTCTTGTCGCGTTCTAACCTAGGACCCTGATCGATACTGTGACCTTATGCCCCTATACGGCTATAAATCCATTTATTCCCTATATTGGCATAACCGATCAAATGCAATATTCAGAAACTCGTCTCTGGCCTCACACGAACAGAGCCACATTTCAGAATCGCTTCCTCTGCAACTTCCTTTGCAGCTCACTAGTGCAAATGACATAGCAGAAGCCACTATCTAAGATTCCTAGATTAACACTCCGAGTTATTCAACAAGATAAAAACTCAGCAACCTGGGAAAGCCCCGCTTGCTATGTTTTGATTAGTAATAGAACTCTAATGAGCACTGAGAGACGATCACTTCCTAGTGACATCTTTATTGACGTCTTATGTCCAAAAACTTACGTCAAACAAGGCACCTTTCAGGTATAAATATTACCAACGTTGCCATAAGCAAACGCTGAAGCTATCACTGTCAAGCTAATGCTGATACTATCGCTACTGCTATCGCTGCTAACGAGCGAACGATGGTGTGGTGAACACAGGAGCTGAACAGCCGTCCCCCTGCAAGAGTCCAGCAGATGCAAGCTGCCCGCGGACGCTGCCCCTCCTCCTCCTCGACGCGCTGAGAGAGACGCTGTCTTTTCTCCTGCCGAGAAATCCAGCTCCAGCGTTTCCAGCCTACTCTTGCGAGTGACTGGGATATCGAGTCCCTGGAAGGAGATACCAGCCCTCCAACATTCTATTCCTGAGGTATGGTGTTGACTAAACCGTTAGAGAGAATTCTTGAAGCAAACCTTGGCAAAACCAACTTAACTTAAAGCTACTTACTTACTCCCCTTCCACGTATTAGGCTTAGGTCAGGTACACTGGGGTAGGCGTAGTTAGAAGCACCAGTTGAGTATGTTAGCCTAATGTATATATGAATGTATACATGTTTTATTCATTTTAAACCATTGTATGGCTAAGAAACCATATCAATGCTTTTACAGTATTATTTCGCAATACTCATTTTACTGTACGCACTTTTTATAATAAGTCTTGCAATTGTGGCAGTTCATTTCTCTTGTATGAGAAGAAAGACTGTTCAATAAATAATACCTTTTATTGAAAACGCCCGTCTCTCTATTCTCTACATATTGTGAAAGTAATCTGCACAACAACTGACTGAGTAAAATAACTGTCTATTGTTTCACACGACTCTAGAGATTGACTCTTATTCTAAGGAGCAAAGTTGTCATGTTTATGCGGTTGTTGGAAAACTGAATCCCTTCTTGTCTGTACCAGGGAAGCTGATCACTTCCTATTCAGTCAAGAAAGTTTCCAGTGACCTCTGAGCTAGTTGGTAACACACCCAATTAAGTTTAGCATAGTCAGTAGAGGCCTGGAAGATCCTCACTTCTACGTCGATACTACTGTTTATGTTATTCCAATGCGCAGGGCCTATTGGGAAAATAGGAACTACACTACATGGCGCCCAAACGTTTGGTAAGGCGATAAACTAACGCAAGACGTTAGAGTAACTCAGTCGTGCATTTTTCACACAGACCCCTTTCTCCCGTAAATACTCCAATAGACGTCTGGAGTGGGTGAAACGTTAAAATCCGCCCGAACTCAGTAGGAAGAGATTCCTATGTAAAGCTCTGGTTTATTCAACGTTGAAGGATACAGTGTTCCAAAATATTGTGCATCTAATCTTTGTCTCCTTGGAGACCTGCTCTGCAAAACCTGCATTTATAAAATGCCAGTAGAAAACAACGGAACTGTGACCGCAGCAGATGCAACTCAGAAGGGTCCCAATAGTACAGGGACTACTGAACCGGGTGCAATAATCATCCCGGCACATTAAAGAAAATCCTATAGAAAATGGACTGACCACACAAGGTGGCACAGTCGTCTTTGTGATAGAGGCACACGAATATCGGCAGACAGAGGTATTCTATTCATGAATAAAATTTCCAGCGGCAAACGCCGCAACACACAAGTTCCACTATTACAAAATAGGGGATCCACCGGAAGAATACGCTCCTTTCGAGGAGATTGAAATCCCATTAAATACCAAGAACATTTACTTTGGTTTAAAGGCGCCCTAAAACATAATGATCATATTACCAGGCTCGGTCCACTAGGTAGACCAGGAGCAACGTGGCCGGTTCTAGCCAGCTACACACCACATCCAGACATTGATAAAATGTCTAAAGAAGAGCTGTTAGCACAGCTAAAAACACTAATTAAAATACATAGACAGTTAGTCTAATATGTAATGCGGACTGCAACAGTCCAACCAGCTGTTAATACACCACAGCTGACCCCTCATCAGGGGAACACAAATAAAATTACACCACAGAACATACAATCATGTCTTGGTAAAACACCCGTAAAACGGGAACAAATTCCTTTCTGGTTAGCGCAGAAAATTACTCAAATAGAGGCAGTATTTCCGAATACTACCCCTATTGAAAAACACAGGATTCTGACCATCTGCCTTCCTATGGAGGTCGCACCACACGTGGAGGACTCTGACACTTGGGGTACAGTCTTTGCTTCCATTTACACAAAAACACATGGTGTTCCGTCTATGGCGGTAATACCAGAAGTGCTAAAACAGATTCAAAATGAACACGGTCCAGAACCTGCTTTAACTCTTGGTATGAAATTACTGAAAGACTTCAAGCAGGTCTCGGCTATATTACTAGCCAATATAAAAGGAGAAGCAGCATCTGTGGCGATCCGCCAGAAGTTGAAGGAAACAAATATAACAGATCAACCAATTGAACTTGCCAGAATCATAGAAAAATGCTATGAAGAATTAGGTAGAGAAAGCTTGGGTGGAAAACCAGTAAAGCCCCAACTGCTCGAAAATCCTGACAAATGATTTGTTGAAAATAATTCAAACACTCCTAAAAAGAGCTGGGATGGAAATAAACAATCCACTCCCAAGGAAAAAGTTTTCCAGTCCAGAGGAAGGTCTCCTCGACGGAGGGAAATAACTCCGACTCGAGAACACCAGTCACCCCAGAGGGAGCCCTCTGAGAAAAGATATAACCTTAGAAATAGGGATAATTTGAAAAAACCTGATAGATATCAAAGTATTGATACACGTCCCTCTCGATCTTTTTCGCAGAAATCGGAAAGAAGAGGACGGTCAGACCTAGGAGAGCACACCAAGTCCAAAGACAAGGAACCTGCTCAAAGTAAAAAGTTACAATTTCCACAGAAGAAGGTAGCCAGTATCAGAGTAATCGAACATGCCGAGAATATTGAGGACACAGTTGAAAAACGGGGAGTGGGCAGAGACAATGTTAGACAGTGCAGCAGAAATCAGTATAGCCCGCAAGATCTTGATGAGTCATCTGGAGACAGTGGACACGAATGAATACATTCAGGTTGAAACTGCCGACACCAGACTTAGCGAGCCCCATAAGATATACGAAATAACATTGCGTATAGAGGGTGATAAGACTAGGAAAATAAGGGGTCTATTTTGGGATAAACTCTGAAAAGGCTATGATATTCTGTTAGCTGAAAAAGATTGGCCCCCAGAGTTTGTCAGGGAGTGCCCTCGTGGCGAAGAAATGATTATGCCTGCCTTCTCGAATCACATTCCGCTTCACAAAAAATATACTTTTGCAAGGAAATGGGCAGTAGCCCAGGCACCTGCATTATATAAAAATCATGTAGGATGGGATGAGGAATCTCCTCCTCACAAAATCCAATTAAAAAGTGAACCAACTGCACAAAGGCAGTATCCCATTAAGCAAGAAGCTAAAAAACAAGTCAGGGAGATTTTAGATCAACTTGAATACCAGGGGGTGATTGAAACATGCACCTCTCAAATGAACAATCCTTTGTTTCCTGTCTCCAAGCCAGACAATTCATATCGTCTAGTTTTGGACTACAGACACCTTAATGCATGTTGCAAATCTTTTGCAGAACAAAATTCGCATAGTGCTGAACTAATGAATAACATAGTTAGGAAAAAATATAAAACGACATTAGACATATCTAATGGTTTCTTTTGTCAAAACATTGTACCAGAAAGCAGATACTTGACCGCTTTCTCAATAATGGGGTCTCAGAAAAATTTCTGTAGGCTCCCACAGGGGTTCAAGAACAGCCCAGGACTATTCTCAGCTAGAGTAACAGAGTTACTACAAATATATGATGATGAGGCATTATCTTACGTAGATGATATCTATCTCACAGACGACGACTTGGATACTCACTTGAAAAGAGTGAACACCATTATACTTGGGTTCGCAGCAGAGGGTTATAAATTCAACTTTAAAAAGTCTCGAATTTCCCATCTGACAGTATTATTTTTAGGAAACGAATTATCAAGTGAAGGAAAAAGCCTAGCGGACAACTTCTTAGAGAAGTGCGCTGTACTCCAAGCTCCAAAAACGCTGAAGAATTTACAATCGATTCTAGGTTTTCTGAATTTCGGTAGAACTTACATTCTAAATTACGCGGAGAACCTCTCTACAAACTAATTAAACCTGATTTTAAACAAATCAATTGGACTCAAAAACACACAGAAATTTTGAGATCACTGCAAACAGACATGTTAGCAAAAACAAAATTAGATACACGTGACAACACACGCAATCTTGTAATCCGAGTCATCCCAGGAAGATGCGGATTCACGTACCTGACCTCTAATGATGGAAAAAAGGTACCCATTTCAATTAAATCTCACTTGTACACACAAGCAGAAAAAACATTCAGTCTCACAGAAAATACTGTGAAAGCAGTAGAAATTGCACTAGCCAATGAACGAGAACTAGCTCACGGCAAAAGGATTAATATCCTCACAGCGGAATCCGCCTTCGAGGCGCTATTCAGCCCAGTAAACCTGCCTACAGTGTCACTGGATCCGAAATGGATACAGTGTATAGATTCTCTTGGAGCGGAAGATGTGAAATACTATTTTGCCCCGCAATTCAAAAAACTGAATGATTTAGAATATGAAGAAGAATATCCTCTGCCAATCGAACTTCTGCCTCTCCCACAGTACGTCTGTTTAATCTATACAGATAGATTTGTACAGCATTTCAACGTAGAGAGCAAATCCTACGATGCAGCCTACGCGATTGTTAAAGGTCGTTGGCTGTGCGGTAAATTCAGACCGAAAATAACAAAAACTGAATCAGTAAAGTACTGTTCGGCTCAGAGAGCTGAAGTCAGATCTTTAAAGATGGCGCTCGAAAATGCAGAACGTGAATTCCCGACACTTATCGTGTGCGATTCTCATTTATGCGTCAACTCTTACAACAATAAGTTGCAGAGCTGGATTGAAAACGATTACAAAGATGACACAGGTGCCACAATAAAGCATAAATTGCTCTGGAACCGGGTAGCTCTTTTACAGAAAGAACTACAAAAGACTCACGTGATACACGCACAGAGTCTTCAACGTGATGGCGTTCACGTTGCAGGGAATTCATTGGCTAATACAGCCACAGCGGAAGCAACTAAAACGGCTTCCGTAGCCACAAAAAAGCATTCAGAAAAATACATAGACGGGGAAACCATACTGGCAGTAAAAACGTCCGTAAAAGGCGACTGTGCAGCACTACCCGTGAACTATCCACTCAATTATGCATGCGTAATTGATGCAAACTCCGTTCCTTTTGCTCGAATCCCTGGAGTGGGGGATAGGGTAATTCCAAACATGAACAGGAGAATATTTTTAATAGCAGACGCACACATGGGATTGGGTCCTAGGCACAAAAAGATCAAGGAATCTCTGACTGAATTACAATCAGTATACTGGTGGCCAGGAATGAGCGTACAACATCAAATATATATAAAGAACTGTCCAAATTGTGACAGGGATCCCAGTAGTGAACTGGTCCAGTCTGTTGCCCGGCTACCAATCAGAAACAGCGTAACGCTGTCTACATGCCATCCAGCATCCTATTATTATTAAGGCTAAATCCACTTAAAAAATGAGGCCCCAGCGCTCGGCTGACGCCAGAACAGTTATAAAAGATCTGCGAGTCTTTATCGGCACATACGCAATTGCCATGTTCCATTCTGACCAGGGTCCTGCTTTCAGCTCTCGAGCTTATAAGGAGGCCATGGCCAGCATGGGAATTGGGTTGTGGTATTCTTGTCCGTCACACCCCGAAGGGAACAGTGTGGTAGAAAGAAAAAACCGGGACATAAAGCAATCTATAACAGCGAAGGTATTAGGTTCAGGTGCTGGGTGGGTCAAACATTTAATAAGTGTCCAATTAAGCCTAAATAACTTGCCAAGAAATTCTCTAAAAGGTTTCAGCCCATACGAACTATTGTTCGGAACTAGAATGCGAATTCAGTACTTAGATAGTCAGGTATCAGTGGTACAAGATAAGAAAACAGACTTTGACATCAAAGATCGTTTGGCTGTTTTACAGGACTTGAATGAAACAAGAAAATCCTTAAGCAACATAAAGTTGAAGCAACAGGCAGCTACCACTGACGAGGCACCACCAGCAACAGCCCCAGCAAGGCCTGTCTGGATTCCAAAGATTGGGGATCTAGTCAGAGAAAAAATAGCGATGAAGAAGGAATTTGGGCCTTCTTACAGAAAAGCAGTACCTGTCTTAGCAATCTACGGAACAAGATCAGTAGTACTACCGCCCCTTGCTGGTAAAAAGGAGAACAGAGTTGTATCAATCGACCTGGTAAAACCACAAGAATGTGGCCTATAATCAACAGTAGGCCCAGTGGACTCCCGAGAAACAACAGAATACCCAAACTTGCAACAATCCAAGAGGTTCAAACTGAAAGACTAATCACATTCGATCAGCCTGCAGTGCACAGAGAGGGACTATGCAATAATGCCATGGAACTCGTGCCTCTTGAAACACAGATTGAAACAGTTCGTCAAGAAACACCAGTCTACAATGATGTGGCATCTGAATGTGCTACCGAAAGACAAATTGAAAGAACAATCCCAACAATTGACAGAACTGCCTCTGGCTACTTCATCAACTTCGATAACTTTTCTAAGGATCAAAGCAACCCGGAAGTGATGCCAGAAACAAAAAATACTTTTAAAGTAAAAGCAACAGAACTCTTTCAACAAATCAAAGAAGTATATCTGGATGCACCATTGATTGAGCATTGGATTATTTCAGGGGTATTCATACTCCTACTATGCCTAATTTTAGTTTTAATTTTAGGAAAGTTTATTACAATACAATGGACACAGCAAGTCAGAACATCAACTTAGTCCTCAAACCACACAGATCATCCCACGTGAAGAAAAGAGAACTGTCAACAGTAAATGTCACAGCCATTCCAATACCCGGTGGGGTAGTATGGGAGAAAACTGACTATGAAATCTATGGTCCGGTCGAGATCCTGAAGTATCCTCATCAATTCAAGGTTTCCTTAAGTGACTTTGTAAAACCTAGTATATTCTCTGATGATTGGGACTTTGAAAGTATTAATAATATGATGTCTGATTTAGTAATGTCAGCTAGGTTCACAGATCATGAATATTTACAAGGTTCGTCTAGTTATGAACAGATGTTCTGCTTCACACACTATGGTGATCATTACTTGCATAAATCTGCACAGCCTAGAAAAGTATAATCAAAGGGAACATTGTTCTACACCACTTAAAAGCAGTTCTGAAACATTCTATGAGAAATTCAAGTACTTCTCAGGGTTTAACACCAGTGATGCAGAAACGTTTTATTATAAACTGTTAGATAAAACAGGGTTGAAAACAATGCTGACAAATACTAAATTGATATATTCAGAAGCATTTTATGAAAAAATGATGACATTTGGTTTTGATTATTGGAAAAATAACATTGAAACAAAAACCATCTGGGGTACAAAAGAGTGGCAGGTACAAGGCCTAGAAGCACTTTTTGGAGCCTGCATGATCCCAGAACAAATGATGTTTTTAAATGGCACAATTCAACAAACATCCTGTCTTGGCCTAGCTATGATTAAAGACCTTAACAAACCGTCTATTCCAAAGCCAATACCTGAGAATACAACAACAGATATTGAGATAGACGTATCTAAAATTTTACATTTAAACAGAACACATCCTGATTGGAAAAAGTGGTTAATCTGGCCTACTGACACAAACAACTGTCAAGATAGATTCCTGAATAAAACACAGGGGTTAACTATGTCAAGACAAGACCCTAGATACTCCCAGAGACAACATCCAGAGATAGTAACAACATACAGTGTAGGTAAACTCTGCCTCGAATGGCTAGGATCATCCACACTGGCTGAAATTAAGCAACACTTGTCTTTACTTAAAGAGGGTGCTGATTTGCGCGATTTTATTATGGGACCACGCAAACAGCGCCAAAAGCGTTTCATAGCGACCAGTATCTATGTGGTATACAACGAGGCTTGGAAAGTCACACAAATTGAAACAGCAGAAAAAATACGAGAAATTGATCGTATTCATTTGGAAAAATCACTTTCTGTAGTGGACAATGGGTTAATGACTCTGTCCTCCAGAATATATTCACTGGACAATATTGTATCATCTGCCTTTGATATAATAGACAAAGACTTGCTAATGTTACAGCATGGCCAGTCACAATTACGTTCTATTGTACAGTTAGGCTGGACGCTGCAAAATCTTCGTTCAGGCTATGTGCCTTGGCGTTTAATCAACACAACGTCATTGTTTTCCATCTTTAACCTTACTGATAAACAAATCAGCTTGGCACAGAAAGGAGCAGACTATACAATCCTGAGCATCGAAAAACTTGAGAGATTACCATTGACAATGTCAGAAAGTCCTGTCATTGAATGGATAATACACGGGATTATCACAATTCCGATAACAACTTTCCGATTTAAAAATTGCCTTGAATACATACCTACTGGCCAGTATGAACGAACGGGTAAAGGTTACATTAAGTCAACATGGAAATTACCATACACACACACATGCTACAGTGACAGCAACAAAAATGTATTTCTTAGTGGTGAAAACTGTAAACATTCACTAAGCGGTATACTTTTGTGCCAGGGTATTAATTTACACGGAGCCTGTGAAGGAAATTCTAACAACCTTTCATGCCACCAACATGTCACACCTGCAATGCAGATAGAACCTTTCTTTATGCAACTCGCAAATGGGAGTTACATTCTAATAACGGATCACAGCTGTTGTGGCCTTTTGCCAGGGAAAGCCTATCTCGTAAGCGTAACTTCCATGGTCAAATGCTGTATGCAAGCATTGTTTCTGAGCGGCCCTGGAGACATAGAGACTCCCATCTGGCCTCGTTTGAATTTCTCTTCTATACGAATTGATACTTTAAGCAAAATGATGTCTGTGCTTTTGCAGACAACAGTGCCCATCACGTCATCAAAAGAGACGTATGATCTCCTAGTTGCAAGGACAGCTACGGAGATACATGACCTTTTATCAACAAATTGCCCCGTGCATTTCGTAGAAATGCTTAGCCAAATTCTTAACATGTCTAGTGCCAAAGGCATCCCAGGCATATTTAAGACGATTTTTACGGGACTGCTAACACCATTTCAAGCAATTCTGGGAATCATTCCCAATTTTGTCCATTCAGTCTTTGGCGGCATACCCCTATTTTTGGGACTTGTAGCAGGCATTTTATTTTTGACCCTCCTGCTCCGATATGGCAAGCCACAGCTCAGACATGACTCCGGCGGGAATGGAAGAAACAATCCTAGGAGTGCGCTACCGGGACAGAATAACTAGAGTCCTTGGATTGGCCAGGCTGAGAGATCTAAACATGACCTGTTTCCTTTCATTCAGACCTATATGGCAATCCTGCATCTTACCTGTGCTACGATGTATGCTATGCGGAGATAAATGCGTGTTGGACATCTGTCTTGCACTTCCATCAGCAGTACCAATGGATATCGATACTTTGCTAAATCCGATAACGGCTCACGCATTGTGTTGTCCCCAGCGGCTACCAATCCTGATGACGGCATTCGTTGAGACTCCTGTGCTACGACTAGGTGATGACAGTGGAGCGAAAAATAAAAGCAACATCACCCAAGTACGACCTTCTGTGAGCATTGCTGATCCAGACTTTGATGATAGCAATCATTCTCACACCTGCCAAGTTACAGCACTATCGAACTTGGTCGAACTGTCACCTGATTTTGTAGACCAATTCTTTGAGAGCCTGTCTGATATGATGTTCTCCCCTGAACAGAAACAATAACTTTTGAAAAGCATTCCGACACACAGCGTTCCCATGAACTCTGAATTCGGCCTTCAGTTTTGATCAACAAAAACTGCCAAAAAATGTTGGAACTCTATTCCCCCCGTTCACAAGAAAATATTTTTGGGATAGAACTATTTTTCATATTATTTTCCCCTTTTTCTGGCACGAATTCTTTGCTTAAAGTAGACCTATTCATAGAGAACAGAAGCTTCTACTTCTATTTAGGTAAATCTAGAGACATAATAACTTTACACCAGCCTCTAGCACATTTTACTGCAATGCATTTATATGTGATGAAATTATCTCGCCCTTCTTTTCTGTATTCAGAGATATTTCATGTGTAATTTTTTTGCAAAATCGTTCATTGATTGCATATGCTATAATTTTGAATGATTTCTATGCTTTAAAGACGTACAGTACCTATATTTTCACGTATTTCAAATACGCCTATTTCAAATGCATATATGTATTTTGGGGTGGGCAATGTTACACATGCATCTTATTGCTCTAGTTTTAGTAATTTGATGGACATAAATTCGTGGAGTGGGTGTCGCGTTCTAATCTAGGACCCTGATCGATACTGTGACCTTATGCCCCTATACGGCTATAAATCCATTTATTCCCTATATTGGCATAACCGATCAAATGCAATATTCAGAAACTCGTCTCTGGCCTCACACGAACAGAGCCACATTTCAGAATCGCTTCCTCTGCAACTTCCTTTGCAGCTCATTAATGCAAATGACATAGCAGAAGCCACTATCTAAGATTCCTAGATTAACACTCCGAGTTCTTCAACAAGATAAAAACTCAGCAACCTGGGAAAGCCCAGTTTGCTCTGTTTTGATTAGTAATAGAACTCTAATGAGCACTGAGAGACGATCACTTCCTAGTGACATCTTTATTGATGTCTTATGTCCAAAAACCTACGTCAAACAAGGCACCTTTCAGGTATAAATATTACCAACGTTGCCTTAAGCAAACGCTGAAGCTATCACTGTCAAGCTAATGCTGATACTATCGCTACTGCTATCGCTGCTAACGAGCGAACGATGGTGTGGTGAACACAGGAGCTGAACAGCCGCCCCCTGCAAGAGCCTAGCAGATGCAAGCTGCCCGCGGACGCTGCCCCTCCTCCTCCTCGACGCGCTGAGAGAGACGCTGTCTTTTCTCCTGCCGAGAAATCCAGCTCCAGCGTTTCCAGCCTACTCTTGCGAGTGACTGGGATATCGAGTCCCTGGAAGGAGATACCAGCCCTCCAACATTCTATTCCAGAGGTATGGTGTTGACTAAACCCTTAGAGAGAATTCTTGAAGCAAACCTTGGCAAAACCAACTTAACTTAAAGCTACTTACTTACTCCCCTTCCACGTATTAGGCTTAGGTCAGGTACACTGGGGTAGGCGTAGTTAGAAGCACCAGTTGAGTATGTTAGCCTAATGTATATATGAATGTATGTATGTTTTATTCATTTTAAACCATTGTATGGCTAAGAAACCATATCAATGCTTTTACAGTATTATTTCGCAATACTCATTTTACTGTACGCACTTTTTATAATAACAAGTCTTGCAATTGTGGCAATTCATTTCTCTTGTATGAGAAGAAAGACTGTTCAATAAATAATACCTTTTATTGAAAACGCCCGTCTCTCTATTCTCTACATACTGTGAAAGTAATCTGCACAACAACTGACTGAGTAAAATAACTGTCTATTGTTTCACACGACTCTAGAGATTGACTCTTATTCTAAGGAGCAAAGTTGTCATGTTTATGCGGTTGTTGGAAAACGGAATCCCTTCTTGTCTGTACCAGGGAAGCTGATCACTTCCTATTCAGTCAAGAAAGTTTCTAGTGACCTCTGAGCTAGTTGTTAACACACCCAATTAAGTTTAGCATAGTCAGTAGAGGCCTGGAAGATCCGCACTTCTACGTCGATACTACTGTTTATGTTATTCCAATGCGCAGGGCCTATTGGGAAAATAGGAACTACACTACACTCTCCCATCTTCATTTCGGTCATTTCCTCCACGGCGTGGTCGTCTAATAGAGCGTAAATATTCCTCTACTTTGTGCGGGTCAGTGAAGAAGCGCTGCTTACCCTGATGTGTCACGCGTAGGCGTGCCAGGTATAGTAATGCATAGTCAATTTGCTCTGCACGTAGTTTCTTTTTAACTTTAATGAACTTGCGGCGCTCTTCCTGGACTATCGGGGTAAAATCCTGGTATATGGAAAACTGCACTCCTTTATAGGTCAGCTGTTGCTTGGTGCGTGCCGCCCGGAGGGCCACGTCTCGATCGCGATAATTGAGCAGGCGCGCAATAATGGGCCTCAATGGTGTTCCAGGCTTCGGTTGCGGTGCGCCCGTTCCACAATAAATTGCATTGAGAAGGCCTCTTCCCCAATGGAGTCTTCGAGCATGTTTTCGACATAGTCCTCCATGCGCCCAGTATCCGTGGATTCTGGAACGCCCGTTACGCGGATGTTATTGCGTCTGCTACGAGCCTCCAAATCCTCGTTCTTTGCAGCAATTACATGGAGGAGCTTATCCATTCTCGCTAGCTGTGCGGCATGGGAAGCAGTGGCATTATCGTTATCTGATATACATCGCTTCGTCTCATTTAGACGCTCTTCATGTTGATCAACCTTGTGAACTATGGCGTCCATTCTGGAAGACATGCAATCTACCTTGTCCACAATCATAGCGATGCCTTGCCGCATTTCTTGGAGAAGTTGCCGCATATCAAGATCAGCTGGTGACTCAGACGTACTTGTCCTGGCAGAGTCTTCTGGATCACGGCTAGCAACGTTCGTCTTGGGGCCTCTTTTTGCCGTGTGATCTAAGGAGAGCTTAGGCTGGCGGGTGTCCGGTTTGCCCATGTTGCCTAGGAGCACAGGTCACATGTTTTAACAGGGGGGTAGCTCAGGACCTTGCACGTAGACCAGTTGTCCCCACTGAGCGTGGTGTACTGGGTCGCTAGTAGCGTTAGCGAGTATCCTAATATTGCGAGCGTGGAGGCGCGGACGAAGCAGGACCCTTCTGTGATGTCAACCAGTTAATCAAATGGGGTGATGTGCATTCACGTACTTCTATCCGCTCGTACTTCTTAATGAGAGTTCACCCTAAGCTCGGCTTGCCACATACTCAATTGCCGAAGTCTGTGGGGTCAATATGCGTGGCTCCCCTAAGCATCCGTAGTAACGTCTCGATTTGGCTCCACAGACCCACCTCGGTGCAGTCAGGCAATTGGCTGAAACGGATTTTGTGGTGTGGTTCACTCCGTAGGATGACCGTAGGCGCTACTTACAACAAGGCGTGCTAGGCGCAGTCAGTGCACCTATATCCACACGATCTGAGCCCCAGTGGAGGCCGGAGTGCAGCAAGGGCAAGGACTGGCTATTAGTATTCGGCAATGCTTAGCGGACATGGAGGTCCGGGGGTCCCACTCCGAATCGTTATTGCTTCAGGCCTCAAGTCACGCAGTCCAGAGGGCTCACAGTCACACCTGGCTATATCCAGAGACACATCATGTTGTTACCGCGTGTCTAGCTATGAGTGTCCAGCCTCTCACATCAGTCACCAGTAGCACTCGGGCAGAGAACTAGCAAAGTCCAGCATGGCCGCCTCACAGATTATGCCACTAACCTCGAAATTGCAGGTCACTGAGCAAGGCGGGCCGCCCTTGGTGCACCGAGCGTTGCTGTCGCGGTAGTAGAGCTGTTTCCCGTTTCAGGGGTAAATTCCGCTGCTCTTTGATGCCGCCGGGCTCGTTAAGCGGCGCGCTCCACACACCGCACACGCCAGGTGCCGAATCTCCCAGCCGCAGGCGACACGCTTCTGGGCTAAAGAGCTTTACAGCCCAGATCGCTCGCAGGGGGACGGCACTTTTCGCCTGTGGCGGCCCAGCCTCTCCCAGCATGTGAGTCTAATTATTTTAGGCAGTATAGCCCGTCAGCACACTTGACTCACGGGTCAGTCTCTGTTCACCAGGGCAAGTCCTGCATGGCGCGGCCCACTCCCCTCGTGGCTGACCTCGGTGTTTCCTGCAGTCCGTCAGCCGCCGCGGGAGGACCAACAGCTCCAGCGTCGTCCTCGGGCGGGTGCTCACTGGCTTCAATCTCGACAACGCCTCATTCAATTTGCACCAAACTTTCGCCGAGGGTGGGGGTCACCATACGCCACAGTTTAGCAACGTTTTAGACCAACAACAGTCCAGATCTGTTAGGATAAGTGTCCAGGAAGCAGGAGCCTCACCAGTCGGTGGTCATTCTGCTTGCGCGCCCTCTAGCGCCCCCCCCCATTTAAGGATCTAATTTTAACTGAGGGCTCTCTAAACGGGTCAAAGTGGGTTGTTTCAATTAGGCAGAGATTCGGTGTGTTAGCAGTCTGAGGTGGGACAAAAGAGAGAGTCTCTGTGTTAACCGCATATGGTGTACCCTACGAGAGAAGAAGGGAGATGATATTCTTCTCTTGAAGTGGGTCTTTGACTCTGTAAGGCCAAGAGGGGTCATTCGGGAGGGGAGAGGCTTCCCACCAGTGGTCTGTGAGGGCCAAAAGTGAGGGGGTCACGATGGGTGAGAGATGCGCAAAGGTTGAGGGGTGAGGATAGGATCAGAAGAAAGAGTGTTGTTGAGGTGCTAGGCTTTTGGGGTCTACTAAATTTCTGATTCTCAGATAGCTCAGTGGTGAGACGTAAGAGGCTTAGACCATCAGCCTTGAGGTGGTGAAGGGTAAGTGCGATCTCATTGAGTCTAGATTCAAAGACTGATTGTGATCGGAATTCAGATACTTGGGAAATAGAGCTATGTTGGGGAGTGGGCTAGGGGAGTTGCAGATGGAAATCTGTGGTTGATGTGGAGATCTGAGGTGAATTATTAGGTTGGAAGATGAGCGCATTGTTAAGTATAGGAGGAAGGGTCCTGTGAAATGTGTTGCTGTCCTGGTTAGGGGGAACATGGTAATGGCGTGAGACGGGAGTGGCTATGGGGAGTGACCCGGGCATAGTAGGCGAGTCCACCACACCGAGCGTGGGGGTCGGGGAATTTGAAGGTGGGAGGGTATGTCCTAAAGGGTTGCGTGCCACAGATCTAGTTGCTCTGAGAGAGTGGTGAGCATGTTGCCTCACTGTGGAATGAGCAGAGATATTATTACCGGAGATATTATGAGCGACATAATATGCAGGACTTACCTCAGTTCCCTTTGTGTGACTGTCTCGAGTGAGTGCACAAACTACCCAGCTGTCAGTCTAAAGCAGGCTCTGATTCCACAGGCAGGCAGAGGCACAGGATCTTAAAGCAAGAAAATGCCCACTTTCTAAAAGTGGCATTTTCAAACACACAATTTACAAACCACCTTTACCAAAAGATGTGCTTTTTAAATTATGAGCTCAGAGAGCCCAGACTCCAAATCTATAGCTGATCCCAATTACAAGTTACACTAGTAAGATGTTACAAAGCAGCTTCTATAATAAACTATGGGAGAGTTAGTCCTTGCAGTAGCGGAAAACAGAATTGGCAGTATTTCACTATCACCAGCACTGTCCTACCTTTCACATACACTGCACCCGCCCATGGGGCTACCTTGAGCCTAACTTAGGGGTCCCTTACATGTAGGAAAAGGGAAGGTTTGGGCCTGGCAAGTGAGTGCACTTGCCAGGTTGATATGGCAGTTTAAAAATGGCCTCACATACACAGCAATGGCAAGTCAGAGACACGTTTACAGGGTTACTCATGTGGGTGGAACAACCAGTGCTGCAGGCCCATTAGCAGCATTTGATGTACAGGCTCAGGGCACACACAATGTACTTTACTAGGGACTTACCAGTAAATCAGATATGCCAATCATGGATAACAAATCTTAATCACAATTTACACAGGGAGCACTTGCACTTCAGCATTGACCAGCAGTTGTAAAATGCCCAGAGTACAAAAATCAGCAAAAACGAAGTCCAGCTTACAGTCAAAAATACAGGCGGTATAGTAAAAAATAAGAACCAATGCCAGGGATGCCATGTCCTGAGAAGTTCAGCAAAGCAAAGCTGCAGACAATGTCCGAGGAGGGATCATCATCATCGGGGAGCCTTGGGTCGAAGCCACTGTGAAGATTTCTAAGTTCGGACTTAGTCTCTTTTTTGAAAGTTGAAAATCTCCAGCGGGAGGAGGCAGAAGACAGTTCCACAAGGCCAGATACCCCTTTGGCAAAGGACCGCTGAACAGGATTTGCTGCTGTGGAGAAGAACGTAGTGGGAGAAGCTACAACGTCAATATGACTGGCGATACGTCTCGAGCGTATGAGCGTGCAGTTTGGTCCCGGTCTCCTCCTGGTTCTCAGAGCTGTTTTGGGCCAAAATCATGTACGTCTTCAGTTTTGAGCACATTTAGCACCACAACAAAGGGTGTAGGACTGGTGGAACCCCACTAGGGGTTTCAAGACTCTTTCAGGCTGGGTCCAGGTGTGAGTTCAAGATGTCGGGAGCCTTGTGTGTTCGTGTTGCTCTAAACTGCAGGCCCGCAAACTAGCTTTTGGAGTCCCTCTTGTAGTTCTGTGTTAGGTGAAGATGCAGGGCTGGTCTCTGAGGGTTCAAGGCATGTTCCAGGCAATAAAGCAGCCCTTCCAGGTAGAGTAAAGCAGTCTTGCAGAGTGAACAGCAGCAGGAAGTCCTCTGAGAGTCCTTACACAGGTCCAGGAATGAACTGAAGCGTGGGTCTGATGGTCCTAATTTTATGCCTACTGCTCTTCCTCTTGGAAGGTAGGAAAACCTTCTAGAAAGTTTCTTAGAAGTGCATGGAGTTTCCTTACTCCCCTGCCCTGGCTCCAAGCGGGCTGTAGAGATAATGTGGAGGTGATTAAGTCCTTAACGTGAAGGCAGAGCACAGTCTATTCAGTTACAAGACTGTGCTCAGTTCCCCTCACCACCCTGCGAGCAGATGGCCCATTCTGGCACACCCAATCCCTCTATTGTGTGACTGTCAGGGAGGAATTCACAAAGTCTGTCTGTTAGGTATGCCCAGTCATTTGACCCAAGACAGACCACAGGCTCAAAGGGTTAAGGGCAGGAAAATGCCAACTTTCTAAATGAGACATTTTCAAAAATGTAATATAAAACCTGACTTCACCATTAAAGAACCAAGCTGTGCCAAGCTGATGAACCCATAAATACGGGAAAACTGGTCCTGGTGCTTTCCTGTTCAGGGAGCACCAGGCTCGGCAGTTTGGACTGGACTGCTCTAATAGGAGCAGGGTAAAGATCCATGTATATAGCTGGGTACAAACTGAGGTGGCATGGTATGCAAAATACTGATCGATTGAGATGTGGCCCGAGTGATTACCAGTGGATTCGATTAATTCAAGCATTCCATCCATGACAGTTTTGTAAACTTTCTAAAAGAGGAAATTTCAAAATTGCAATGTAAAATCAGACTTTACCATTAAAGAGTCTTTCTCATTACAAACATAAACTAGCAACCTGGTCACAATCAAAAGTTAGCACTTATTAAATGGAATAAGGCAACACAATGTTATACTATGAGACAGATAGGCCTCACAGTAGTAGAAAACAAATTTAGGAGTTTTTCACTACCAGGGCATGTCAAACTTGAACTTACATGTCAGGCCGTTTAATTACAATGCACCATGCCCTATGGGCTGTCTGTCTATGGTGTACCTTAGGGGTGACATATACAATGAACAGGAGTTTAAGGTTTGACAACACGGTTATATTGGCAAGTTGAATTGGCAGTTTAAAACTGCAATGGCAGTAATACCGATTTTTGGAGCATCGCATTAGCGAGTATTTATCGATTTCTTATTTACCAATTCAGTATTGTAGTGTTTCGGTGTCGGTAAATAAGGAATCGGTAACTGTTTTCCCTTATTTTTACTGATTCCTTATTACTGATGGCATTCGGTAATACCTACTTCGCACATGGGTAAATACCGGTCGGTAACGCTGAAATATACCAAATTTCGGCATTACCGACCGGTATTTAGCCACCTACAACTGGCCCTAAATGCTTAACATCAATCCAAATTAGGCTCCTTCTGATTTCACGTTGAAGAGAGAACACATCGTAACACTGTTGAAAACAATTACAGGACTAATGCGGGAGAGTTACCGGAGTATACCAATTTGAAAAAGTTTTCAAAATATTTTGTTTGTACCCTGGTTTGTGCATAATTGGTAATTAATTATCCTAAAACTAATTTACAATTCCGGGATGAGTACTTGGTATGTAGATTTGTGATCAACGTACTCTAATTGACTTGCGCACCGAAATAAATAAGGGGAGGGAGAGATTCAGATTTGAGAGAGAAAGCTCTTTGTACGTTGTTTCTACATCCTGCTGTATTAAATTTTATAAAGAAATATCTGAGGATAGTATTAAATCATTATGAGGTAAAGCCGATAGCTGGGAGTTTTACATTAAGTGATGCTCCCCACGTCCATTTCAATTTAGAAAAATGCTTAACTTTGAAAAATATACTATAAGTTTACAACACAGCATCAATTTATATTTAAAAATGTGGATTTGGTGTGGGTGTGTGCAAATGGATGCGCGCACACACACACGTCAGTGGCGTAGCTAGACGTTGTACCACCCGTGACAGTCACTGCGTTGGCTGCCCGGCGCCCGCATGAAATATCGCCGGAGTTCAGGTAAGAGTGGGGGTGAGGGGGAGGCAGCTACCACCAAACTCGTGCCACCTGGGGCAGAAAGTTCCCGGCACCCCTTGCTACGCCACTGTGACACATGATTATATGTTGGCATTTTACAGTGGCGGCTCCTCCACTAAGGCAGAGGAGCATCGCCCACTGCTTTGCAGCACTGAAAGAAATACAAAATAAAATGATAATAACTCAAGATTATTATAATTTTTTTTTCCTGTTGACGGCAGCTTTGAGGGCGAGGCAGGGATGCTCTGATGACAGAAGAGCAGGGAAGGAGAGATTCACCCACTCCAAGTGTGCATGATGGTTTGGCTCTCCCGACGTCATGTGCACTTCGTGCAGGCTGGATTACAGCTTGCATGGAGAAAATGCCCAGGCCTCCAGCGCCTGTCTGAGCGTAAAACCACTGCGCTCAACCAATCACAATGCTGCATTGCAGCATTGTGATTGGCTCAGGAGAGCCTCAGTCTGAGTGTTTCCTGTTTGGAAGAGTGGCCAGGATAGGAGACGGTGGGACGAGGGCAGAGCGGTACAGCGAAAGGGTGCTATTTTTTTCTTTTTTCACTCCTACTTCCCCATCCCCCGCCCACCCGGCCACCCCCAATCGGTGTTGGATCTCCTGGCATCTTATAGGAGACAAATTAAAATGGGTAAAAAACTGAAACCGAAACTGAGACTAAGAAAAGTGTTATGGAAGGAAGCTCTCATCTCGTGGCTAGGAATAGTTTGAATGGAAAACAGACGTCACCAAGGAGATGAAAAATTGTGAATTATTTCTCTCCATTTACTAACAACTTATGGGTTGGATATACTGTTTTGTACAAGCAGAAGCAGTAAAGCAGTACTAACGGGGTGTCGACTTCATTGTTTTCATAGAGAATGCTACTTTCTAAATTTTATGGGCCTTATTATGAGTTTGGCGGTCCCGTGGACTGCCGTATTGATGGTGGCTGTCCGACCATAGAGAGCTAGGCACTCTGACTAAAGTATTATGGGTTGGGTTGATTGCTTTGGGAAGACCGCCAGCAGACCACCGGATTCACGATCGGGAAAAGGCAATAGGATGGTACGGTGGAGCTGCACCACTGTGCGTATTAAGAGTTGCCTGATCAACGAGCGGAATGCAGCGATCCAACCGCCTGCTTCAGGGTGTCGGTGATGAAGGATTTGGGGTGTGTACTCACAGCATTCTTCTTCCAGGCAGAGTCCAACATGGATCCCTTTCTCCAGGTCCCCCCTTCACAGCAGGATCCTTACCCCGAGGATTACTACCCTGTGTGCGGCGATGTACAGGTGAGTCTTTTTCGTACCATTTACCCATGGTCAGGACTGCCCACATGTGGGCTGGACCCCAGTAATGGGTATAAGGTATTTTTTCACATATATCATGCATATGAGTGCATCACACACATATGCAGTCATAATGCACACGTAGGCATCTATATATTTGGAAAAAGTACTCACCACAGCTACAAGTTCCCCGCCTCTGCATCGCCCATTCTGTGGTGAATTCGTAATAAGGCAGTCTTTGGACCACCTGTGCTATGGGCTGCTGGCGGGGGCATATGTGGTTCTGCAGCGGTGGGACACCCGAACTAATAATAAGGTCCTATGTGTTTAAACATGCACTGTGTCTCATATTTTATTCGGTATACATTTTAAAAGCTTTCCAAAGATAACTCATTATTTTTACAAAATAAATATTTGTTTTACCTGTTTTATAATGGGATCCAAAGCGCCAGTAATTTTCTGCAAGGCTGAGTTACCCTCACCGAGCTGCAAGTTTAAAATACTTAAGTTACATATTATATCAATTAAGTAAATACATAAACATTGTTCAAAAAAAGGCTCGAGTAGCAATGTCAGCTTTATAATCTGTATATGGTTTCCGGTGGCCATGGTCTAATTTACTACACTAAACCAACCTCTTTTTTTTAACTACAGCATTCTATGTGTATCCCTCATATGGTGCATACATCTTAGGATCGTTGGGCTGGCTGGTGTTTCGAATTACCTATTTTAACCACATGAGAAGCAGCTGCAATTGACCAAGCTTTGATCCAACTCCAATCCCAGTTCATAGGGGAGCCATGTTTCCTTCAAAATTCAATTTGGGTGAACCAATGCTCTTTAACCTCTCCTATACTCACCGTTTTGGTCAATGCTTTTGGAGAAGTACTGCTTAAACATGGCATTACCGTTCAACAGTGCATAGAGGATACACGGGTATATGGAGGTCACTTTCCTAACTGTGGTTGCTGTTTTCAGTGACAGCTCTTTAAAGATAAGGTGCTTCCACTGAATAAGTTGCATATGTGCGGAGCAAGCCTTTAGGAGCAGGCTAGGTGCTGAGCTGGGTACATCATGGTAGATAGTCCAACAAAAGAGCTACTGCAAGTCTATGTAAAAGCAAGATATGCAATTTAAGGATGCATATAGCCTACAACGAGTACTGACAAACGGCTTCAATCCTTTGTCAGATGTGCTTTATGCCCAACTAAGAAGTATCGGTGCACCGACTTTGCACCCAACAGTGCTCGTTGCTGCTGACAAAAGTAAAGAACTACTGACAGAGTGCACATAGTAGTAAAGCCAGAAGGCTTAGGGACACAGAGTTCACAAACCTAATTGAGACCCTAAGTACTACAAATATTCTATAGCTTCGCAATTAAATGCAAGAACGATGCAATATCTGTTACTATTCTTTCTGTTCTCTTTCTAAAATACGGCTTTTCAAGAGGTCATAACTCTACAGTCATGTTGAGCCAAAGCTGCAAAAAGGTTCTGCAGCTTTCAGAAGCGGAGATCAAAGGTCCCCTATACACGGAGAAGTGGGGATAACATGATTGATGATTCTGACTGCCTGTCGGTGTCTTTTTCTTCAGACCATACTGAACTAGCACAGCTTACCATTGCACTGCGCATGCAGGCGTCTCGCCCAAGAGACACTATATCTGTTTTACATTGTAGCTCTTAGCCATTGCACATGGCAGCCTCATAACTGCTCCTATGCATCTTCTCGTTATGGTTCAAGCAGACCACAGGGAAGGAAGGCAATGTCGATGGTGAGCATTGCAGTTTGGCTCGGTTATCCCACAGCCTCGGATACTGTTGCATTGAAAAACGATAACCAAGGCTTTCGCAGACTTGACTCAACAAAGGCAGTGGGAAGAAGCAGTTAGATGAACCAGGCAACATGATGGTACACTGATGAAGATGCACACAAGTCCTGGGTCTTAAATGCATCCTGAGCATATCGAAGCTCTTACATACAAAGACACTATAGTCATTTAATATTGACAACTATGGTAAGTAATCCTGGGGCTGGAGGCGTTGGCATATTTACCAGGGATTTCTAGCCAGGGGTAGAGTGGTCATGTCAATAATTAACCGACAAATGGGGTGCTTGCAACAAATGTATCTCTGCCTGGCTAATCTTCTCCTACTTCACACATTTGACAAGAGAGACCAGCAACGCACAGCAGGTTTTGCTTCTACTAAAGGGACCGTCAATCATTACACCCGAAAATTCATCACCCAAACTGGAAAAAGGAACCCATTTCCAATAAGTGCTTACAGGAAGCTAAGACAAATGAATTCAGAGGAATATGTTCAACACAATGGAGACAATATTCTGTTAGTTGTCAGTGAGGCGTCTGGGAGTCCAATGGTGGGTAACGTCGATGTTTAGAGTGCCAAAAGACATTGCGAAATTTAAAAGCGCCAGTCATTTGCACCTAGGATGGTTTAAAAACCTCAGGGATAATGGGGGATGTCCATGATGTCAGCCACGTAGAGAAAGATAATGTAGCAAAACTCTAAGGGCGTAGATAATCCCTAAATCCAAATCCAAACAGAATAATAGACCCTCACAAACAATCAAATAAGTGTGTGCTGAAACGGAGATTTATACAAAAGTTCTTCAATTTATTTATTTTTAATTTTAGTATATTTTGTTTGTTGTTTTTATCCTTTGTGCAAAATTCATTTACTTATTTAATTCATTGTTCACATTTAAAAGGAATCTTGGAATATAGTACATGATATTCAGACACAGGCAAAGAATTAATTATTTACAATTAAGGGTGTACAAAATTAGTAAGTGAGAACAGAAAAAATTACATAAACACAAATACATAGACAAAATAACTCAGTGATATACGAAATATTCAGTTGATGGTATAATTGATGAAGGCAATGCGGTTGAGTGGAACTACGCGCGTTTCGGCCCGAGGCCTTCGTCAGGTGACCGTCATTCGTATATTTTAAATAACTAAAAAGAGGTGATATAACCTAAACAGACAAAACAAAAATACAAAAGTATAGATGTATCATCAGTTCAAACACACATGTTCATTATATCTATTTACAATGCAGTTTATGTTTCTGTATTTTTTGGGTCTATAACAGTTGCAATGAAGATATATATACAATATTAACATTTTAGTGCAACCACCTAATTACAATTAATGCCAGACCATCTAGTTTTTTTTGGTTTCCAGATGCATAAGTACATATTCAGTGATTCTTGTTCCATATTAGCTAAGCTCCAGATCGTCACTTAAAGTGTATCTATTTCAGTTACATTGCTAACTATGATAGTTTTTCTAATAGGTTCTGAGACCAACAGTTCCATATGAAGCACTAGAGTTTCAGAGAGAGAAGAAGCTAGAAACAGATATAAGTATCGACACATATAAAAAGCCTTATCCCCTCAACCTAGAGATACCTTTACTAATAAAAAAGAGGGGAGGGAAAATGCCATTTTTACTTACACAACAGTGGACAGGTTGACGTATCAACACTTTGCTTCCTATGGCAACAGTTTTAATTTCATTTATACCGAGTCAGTTATGCTGAAAAGTAGATAAATATCCATTTTTAGATGTTAATATTCGATCATACACTTTTAGTTATAGTAATAACTCTTCTACAATAACGATGTACCTTATTTGCTCCTGCAAAATGACTTTCTATTCACTGAATCACGCGTTGGTTATAGTGAGTCTAGTTGGTTGGAAATAGAAATGAATCCTTAGGATCTTTATTTCAGAGAGCTGATTCTAAATTAAACGAGAGCAAAGTGAATTACTATTTATGTAATTTACAATTCAGTTTATGCGATATGGGTTTTACTAGGTCCATATTAGGTTATATGTTATTCATGCCATAAGACTCTCATTTATCTAGTAGGGCATAGTCCTGATAGCAGTGTACAGGTGATTACACATTTTATATCTATGAGAAATCCTAACAATATATAACCTAATTAGCCAGCACACTTTGCAAATTTTTAAGTCTCATGGGTACACTTTTATTAGGGAAATAGAGCTTACCTTAGGTATCCGAAATGTTTGTAAAGTGTTGTTTTCCCAAGGCAACCCGCAGAAAAAATCAAATCTTTCTAATCACTTTCCTTATAGTCAATCTGCATTTAAAGAGATATAAAAAAACGATGCTATTGTACTAGGTAAAGTGACGCTATATATTGCCTCTGATCGTGTTTCTAGGGGTCATTACCTTGTTGCAGTGACGCTGGCATTTGAAAGGGCTGAGAGAAATGACCACTGTTAAAAAAATAGAGAATAAGGACACTATTATAATGGGCATACCCATACTGAAAATTAGTTATCTAAACAGAGCGTCTAATCCGACCAGCACGATATCCTATGCGTTTTAAGCACGTACCTTTATCTTATGGTTCTCGAGTGTTCAAACGGGGGTTCTGGTTAGTTGATGCTTCCGAAATCCGCAATCTAAACGGGCTGAGCGGTTTTCTGCTTTTTATTTAAAAAGAGGCGCGTTTGTTTGCTCGCATTCCGTGGCTTTCAGCTGTTGCCAATTTCTCTAGACGCGGCTCGATGACGATAGACAAACGGGTCACGGGTCACAGAGGCTTACATCGAAATCGAAAGCAGACTGATGCCGAGTTAGCGCAATTATAGTTAAAGTTACCGAAGCGGCAAACGAAAGACTATAGCCCGCTTTTTGATGACGGTCCTACAAAGCAAAATACGCTATGCAAATCGATATATAAATCTTATTTAAAGATCTCATATTTTAGCTCACAAAATAAATAGGCACGGATGTGTTTATATTTATGGTCATCCGCATTTGTGTTCAGACGATATTTGATCTTTAAATAGTGGCCTATTTACTCTACCTAACAGTTTGATATATAGTAGAAATTATGTACATCTCTTTTATTTAGGCACATACTCCCATTGAAAGACCTCACATTTTAGCTTAATTTATATTCAAACGATATTTAATGTTTGAATAGTGGCATATGTATTCTAACTAACAGTTTAGTACATGGTTAAGGCAGAGTACATCTCTTTTGTTTAATCATATACTTGGATAGTATTATTAAAGAATAGCTTGCTGCCATGGAATTTCGGAATTAAGGCCTAGTCTGAAAGTGTCCAAAGTGAATATCCAAAACACTTCTCGTTTACGACGGATTTTATCTGTGTTAATGCCAGCTTTAGCCACAATTTTTTCTAAAACTATCCACCGGATGTCTTCAGGCTTGTGGTCCTTTTCTAGATAGTGTGATACTAAAGGGGCAGTTAACTTTTGTGTACGTATCGCTGATTTGTGTTCTGTGATTCTAGTACTTACAGAACGCGACGATTCACCCACATAACCTTTGTTGCATGGACAGATCAAAAGGTAAACAATGTTCGTAGTCTTACAATTTGTCATGATCGATAGGGGAATAGCTGTGTTATTGAAAGTAAATTCTGCAGTTTCAATGGCTAGTGGACAGATTTTACAAGTACCACATTTATGATTTCCAGTCACTGGGGCCCCAGTGATGATATCTCTTTGACTCGAGGTCTTCTGAGTTGACATCCTTGATCTGACAACTATATCCTTGATATTTTTGTTTTTCTTATATGCGAAAAGGGGTTTATTTATACTTTCATTTCCGCTTTTGTTGACGTTAAGGATATGCCAATTTGCATACAAGATTTGTTGAATTTGTTTGTTTAACATAGAGTGCCTAGTTACAAATACTAGACTGGCATCTCGTTTTTTGTTAGTGCCTGTAAGGAGATGTTGACGGTCATAATACCTAGCTCTTTTAAAAGAGTCACGTATTAATCTGTGGGGATAACCGCGTTCCAGAAACTTCTCCTTCATTATAGTAGCCCTCCGGTCATAGTCAATTAACCTAGTACAATTCCTCCTCAGTCTAAGGAATTGACTGAAGGGAATGCTATCTTTCTGTGACGAGGGGTGGAAGCTACTATAATGAAGGAGAGTATTACGTGCTGTTGGTTTAGTAAAAAGGTCCATAATTAGCTTTCCTTCATCATGTTTGATACTCAAATCCAGGAATTCTATTTCTGAGTTACTTTTTTTCTCTGTAAATTTTAAATTTGGGTCACAGGCATTCAACCAAGATACAAACTCTTCTAGAACATCCTCATTGTCGTCCCAAACAAAAATGATATCGTCAATGAAGCGTGACCAATAAAAAACCGATTCAAAGAAAGGCGCAACCTCATTAAAGACAAATTTTTCCTCAAAAAGAGCCACATAGATATTGGCAATCGTCGGTGCACACGAAGCACCCATGCTGACTCCTCTAATCTGCTTATAGAGTTGCCCCGCAAATTCAAAAATGTTGTTATCCAGAATAATTTGGAGGCAGTCCAGGATGAATGGCATGTTACAGTCAATATTGAAGGACTCAATAAACCACTTAGTGGCTTCCATTGCCCCTATGCAAGGAATATTAGAATAGAGGCTCTCTACGTCCAGTGTTACCATCCACTGACGGTGAGCGTTAAACGAGGTGCCTTCAAATTGGGTGATTACATTCCTAGTATCTTTAATGTGACCTGGTATTTTCTCTATGTGTGGACGTAAGATGGCATCTATGTACTTTGAGATGGGTTCTGTCACGCTCCCGATGGTTGTAACTATAGGGCGTAGGGGGGGATCTTGTTCATTTTTATGAACTTTAGGAATCCCATATATACTGGCCATTTTTGGGTTTCCTATATTCATATAATCATGCTCTTTTTGGCAAATGTCTCCCTTGCTTAACGCTTTGGAGGTTAATCTAGTGATCTTGTTTTTAATGATACCTGTTGGATCTTTAGTGATTTTTGAATAATATTTTGTATCATTAAGCATGTTTTCCATTTTTTCAATATAGTTTGTGGTATCAAAAATGGCTATACCCCCTCCCTTATCACAACTTTTCACAATAATTTGAGTTGATTCTTTTAGTTGTAACAAAGCATTGTGTTCATCAATAGAGATATTATACGGGGTATGTGGTATATATTTGGTGATGTTTTGCAGTTTAGAGGTGACAATTTTTTCAAAGATTCCTATTTCTGGGTCAACTTGATCCAGAGACGGGGTAAAGGTCGATTTAGGTGACAAACCAGATCTATTTGGTTCTGGCAACTCATTTCTTTGTTGGGAAAAAAAGTTTTTTAATCGTATTTTTCGAAAAAAACTTATCATATCATTGAATAATTCAAACTTATTCAGACCAGAGTGTGGGACAAATGAGAGACCTCTCGAGAGTACTGAAAGGGTAGCTGAGTTAGTGTTATGACTACTCAGATTGAAGATAGGTATTGTATTCATTGTCTCCAATACCTTGCATTTCTTGTTTCCAGATATCTCTCCGTATTCTGTTGATTGTCCTGGAATTGGGGCTGATAAGGGCCCTGAGGTTGATATGTTTGATTCGGTGGGTATTGTTCTTGTGGTGGGTATTGTTGATTGTATTGGTATTGTTGTGGTTGCCGATATTGAGGTTGATAATTTGGTCTCCAATTTCTTCTCGCTTGACGTCTCCCTAAAAAAGGTCTATATCCTTGATTGGATCTGAAACGATTGCCCCTCGGTTGATACGGTGGCATACTCGAATTACTTCCTGAATCTGAAGAGTTGGAAAAGGTGGAATACTTTTTTGATCTTGGATCTGAAGGAGTGTTATATTCTAGGTCGTTATCACTTACCTGGGCATAAAAATTGTCTGCCAGGTATGGATATGCTTTTTCCATACTAAAAAAATGTAGATCTTTCTGATATTTATCCATTTTACGTTTATACAGATAGTCACTATATGAATTGAGGTCCATCTCCACATTTTCTAACTTTGTTTTAATGTCCGTGATTATTGTAGAATTTTTGATCTTATCCTCAAGTTCTGTAATCTCTTTAGCTAATTCATCTAGAACCTCTCTCACTGTTTCTACTATAAGCATCATGTGGTCCCTCGAACATCTATTAGAGATGAGGGACCAACGTTCAAGAAAGTGTTTTAGATGGATAAATAGCCCTGGAATGTTCTTTACCTGGAGACCCTGCGGGATAACTCCTGCTTTTAAGTAGTCTAGAATAAACTTTCCATGTAACTCAGTTCTTTTACTTTTCTTTTTCAGGGCTAGTAGTTTTAGTAGATCTTCACATTTTTCATTATTTGATGTGTGTCTGGTATCAAAACTAACCGAAGAGCCTACCATGGAGGCAAATTCTTCGTCACTAAAGCCATGAGATTTAAGTGTGGCCATAATGGATACGATGACTGAATTTAGTTTCAATAGAGAAATGAAGTAACAAGGGGTGACAAAGACAACAGCAAGATAAAGAAAAGAAATATAGATATATGAAGAACGGAACTGCTGGATGAATTACCCAAGAAAACCATCAAAGTGTATAAGGATAAATCAATTATACATAGATCTGGCAAAAAAAGACGTAAAATAGACAACGTGTTCTAATATTTCACATGACAGAAAATACTTATGTATTATAACAAAGTGAAAAAATGATATACAGGACAAAACCCCTCATGGACTGGCCATGAGTATAAATTCTATGAGAAAAAGGGGGCCCCTACAATGTATACAGTTAGCTACTCGTAGGGAAGGTAAACTATGTAGAGAAAGATAATGTAGCAAAACTCTAAGGGCGTAGATAATCCCTAAATCAAAATCCAAACAGATCACAAACAATCAAATAAGTGTGTGCTGAAACGGAGATTTATACAAAAGTTCTTCAATTTATTTATTTTTAATTTTAGTATATTTTGTTTGTTGTTTTTATCCTTTGTGCAAAATTCATTTACTTATTTAATTCTTTGTTCACATTTAAAAGGAATCTTGGAATATAGTACATGATATTCAGACACAGGCAAAGAATTAATTATTTACAATTAAGGGTGTACAAAATTAGTAAGTGAGAACAGAAAAAATTACATAAACACAAATACATAGACAAAATAACTCAGTGATATACGAAATATTCAGTTGATGGTATAATTGATGAAGGCAATGCGGTTGAGTGGAACTACGCGCGTTTCGGCCCGAGGCCTTCGTCAGGTGACCGTCATTCGTATATTTTAAATAACTAAAAAGAGGTGATATAACCTAAACAGACAAAACAAAAATACAAAAGTATAGATGTATCATCAGTTCAAACACACATGTTCATTATATCTATTTACAATGCAGTTTATGTTTCTGTATTTTTTGGGTCTATAACAGTTGCAATGAAGATATATATACAATATTAACATTTTAGTGCAACCACCTAATTACAATTAATGCCAGACCATCTAGTTTTTTTTGGTTTCCAGATGCATAAGTACATATTCAGTGATTCTTGTTCCATATTAGCTAAGCTCCAGATCGTCACTTAAAGTGTATCTATTTCAGTTACATTGCTAACTATGATAGTTTTTCTAATAGGTTCTGAGACCAACAGTTCCATATGAAGCACTAGAGTTTCAGAGAGAGAAGAAGCTAGAAACAGATATAAGTATCGACACATATAAAAAGCCTTATCCCCTCAACCTAGAGATACCTTTACTAATAAAAAAGAGGGGAGGGAAAATGCCATTTTTACTTACACAACAGTGGACAGGTTGACGTATCAACACTTTGCTTCCTATGGCAACAGTTTTAATTTCATTTATACCGAGTCAGTTATGCTGAAAAGTAGATATGCCACACGATGCCACACCAGAACTCCCAAATAATAGAGACCTGCCCAGCTGCTGCCCTGATCCTGAATATTGGAACTCGCGAAGAGCTGGGAAATATGGGATACCCTGCCATTCTGAATTTGTTATACGACACACGTCTCACTGAAAGGGAACATTTTTGTATATTAAAATCACCAGCCCTAAAAATGGGGCAAGTAGAGTGAGTAAAAAGCATAAACGCATCGGCATGAAGGGCAAATACTGCTTCACTACTAGAGGAATCAAACACATTGTTATAAAAAATAATTAAACAAAAGATTAGCCCCACTCCCCCACCCCCAAAAGAAAGCAACACAAACTGGCAGTGTGGAGAGACTGTGACCGTCTAATGGCAACGGGCACCAAATTAGAAATCAAAATCTGTAAGCCACCTTTGGCATGACCTGACAGAGATGGTGTCTCTGCTGTGACTAAGGAAGAAACCCCTTCCTCATGCAAGGATCCCACATGCCAAGTTTCCTGCAGACAAATGATATGTGTAGTGGAAGTGATGGTAAACCAATCTGGGGTCATTAACGTATTCTGAAGCCCGGAAATATTCCAGGAGGCAAAGCAGCAAACCCCTTTATAACCAGAGCAAGCTAAGGACGAAGCTGGAGAGGGTGAATTAGACTACACTAGCTGGGACCTCCTAACTGACAGGAGAGGGTTAGGAGAAACGGAAAGAATTAGACCATTTAAAGACTCACATTTAGAACAAACGGGGTAAAGGATACATTCAGCTGTGCCATCCAAGCTGGATGGTTAAGAAGTACTTTCACAATTATGGAGTTGATCAACTACACACAAATCATTCAGGGCCTAATACCTGTTAAAAATATAGCGAAAAAGGACAATTGACAAAAGTGAAATGATCCAAAGATTGGCAGTTAGACCCAAAGGGTGCTTTGATCAAATGGCGGTAGAAGAAACCCAGGGGAAGGAGCAAAAATGTGCCAGAATTTGAATGCTGAGACAAGGACCTTTATAAAATCGCACCCACAGAGTTGGGATGATTGAAATTGATAATGACACAATAGTAAACAACAAGCAGGGGGTAAATTAGCAGGGACCGTGTTAGGACACTCACCTGTTTTTGCACCCTTGAGTTCCTCGGACCCCAGGGCAAAAGCACCATAGGAACTTCCTGTGCTGACTACAGTGTTAAAGTATGAAAAAGGGGGTTCACCCAATATAAGTCACTGGGACCTGGGTAGTTGAAGTACTGAGAAAAGGGGTCCCAGCAAATGAAAGCACAATATATCCAAAATAATAAACAATAAAGACACCATTATTTCCCATACATTGTTATTTAATCACAATGTAGGTATATACGAAATAGCTCAGAGGTATGTATATAAATGATTTACAAAATATTTACAAGTGCCCCTGGGGAAGGAGGGAAGTGGTATCGTGAGGGAAAGTGTGGGTAAAGGATAGTGACATAAAACTTGGCCAAGCGGCCTCACTACACTTTGCAATTGTGGTCAAACATACACAAATGCACCTTAAGTTCACACAATCAACTATAAACATGTCATACTCCACATAATACAATAAATGTTCCGTTTATGGGGTGGAGTTGGAAAGCTTTCGACGTTTCGACCCCTAAAAAAATTGCAGGTACTAATTATTCCCTTGCAGCGGGGTCTTCATCAGGACGGGGGACAGGGCAGGAAACCCAGCGGTTGCTTGTCTTAGGTGGAAATGGTGGAGAGGAGAAAACACTCTCAATTAGTGGGGACTCGAATTCTAGGCAGAGGGTAGCCAGATCGGTCATCTAATGATGATCTCGAAAATATCTTAATGGGTCCGCCGGTGGGTCGGGCACCTCGCAGTAAAAACCGCTGCGGCAAGGATCGTCGTGATAATGTCCGATATCAGGAAAGTTAATCCATACACGTCTGAAGCGCGGTCAGCAATTACTACAGTGTTAACATCAACTGTTTGAGGCGGAGGGGGTAGCGAGACCATCGCAGGAACCTTTTCAAACAAGTGACCTCCACTGGAATGTTGAACCCACTCATACACTGAGGCTCCGAAACAACTTGAGATGGTCTAGGTTGTTGAAGTTGGCAATGAGAGAATTAAAGAGAACCATCCATCTAAATATCATGAAGGCAATTAGAAGAGAGATTATAATCACATGGGGGCAAATCAGTGCGGTTGCAAAACCCCGAGCACCTGCGTATGGATAGACTTGGCTGCTGCTGAATTGATAGACAGGAAGGTCCATCTTGCTTTGAAACTAGATAAACATTCTTCAGTAGCCCCCAACCTCACACAGATAGGAAAAAGCAAACTTTCAACTACCCCCTCACACTGTCCAGAAAGTTCCTCGGAAGAGAGTCCAAGTCCATACTACGGATCACTCTAAGGACAGGAGGAATGCTGCATTGAGCGTCAGAAGGATGAAGATTCCTTGCCCCCTGATGTCTTTTCCATTTGGCGGGAAGTCCTTGTTGCTGGACGAAGTAAAGGCTGTGCAAGTATGCAGCCCAGAGTCACCAGCAAGGGCAGTGTTAAGAGACAATGACGCAGACACATGCTCCTGAGCGTGCTCCTGGGCAGTGCAACAAGCTACCTGGGAGTCTATCTCTCCTGATGAAGTGGACCCAGGCCCTGCAGCCAAAGAACACATAGACGGAGCTAGATATGTTCTATTTCCTGACTTAATGCAATGTGGGAGGGCAGGCCGGATAAACAGATGCGGAGGTTATATATACTTCTTAATGATTCTTAATTTTATTGTATGTTGGGTAAACAAAAAGAGCCTCCTCGGGCTTTCACTGTACTCTTCTTTCTTCTTTTCTTTCCTTTTCCTCCTTCTGGACATCTTTTTGTCTATAGCACCTCCCAGAGACTCGGAAAAGGAGACAAGAATAGAGTGGTAAGAACTGTGATTTCCCTACTCACAGGGATAAAGTCTACCCTTCACCACACCCGTTTTGTGTGTTGGTGTAGTAAATACACATTGGAGACGGCAAAGGTACAAAAATAAAACCTCGATCTGACCTTCACTTGCGGTGGAGAGTCCCGTAGGTTTCCTCACCACACGGAGACCATAACAAAATGCATAGTCTGTATGTTATTCAGGTGTTTCCCAAACACCGGTTCTGCATAATAAAAGTGCTGTTTTTAGTGACAAGGTGATCTTTGGAAGTGGTTGGGTGAGGGACAGGGAATCATACGTTACCCCTTTCCACCAACGTGCTTTTACTCCCCTTTCTTCCCTATATTCTACCTACCTGTCCTGTCTGGACTTGCCCACTCCGCCGCAATGCTCCAGAGTTGCAGCAACACCTCCACATTCTCCGGAGGGCACCACCACTCCTCACTCCACTTCTCCGATTTGTCTTCCTCTTCGCTGTCCTCTCGAAATTCCTCTCTGTGGTTAATGTTGATTCCTTCTGCTCGCTGCATGCTCCTCCGTCCTCTAACGCCGCCGGATCTCTCCTATGACCCCCCTCTCTCTTTGCTTTTGTCCTTCTTTTCTCTCTCCTCTGGACTCCTTCTGGGGTCAGCCCCTCCTTCCTGATTTCAGTTCATCCAGTCCCTCTCCTCCTGTAGTAACAAATGACAAGGGAACATTACAAAGAGAGGAGTAGTGAGTGATTTGTTTTCTTTCCAGTATGTGTCCGGGGTCCGGTCCTTATAAGGCGCTCTCGATTCCTGGATTGCAGGTATATATCGGGGACCGGGGTGGACCTCCTTACATCCCTCTTCTCAAGCCGTCTTACTAGTAAGATCAATTTCCTGTGGATATCTGGACAAGAAGTCTACATTAACTTGCTCTGTCTCTCTGCGATGTTGGGTGTGTAAACAATATGGCTGAAGGCTAGAAACCATCTCAATATTCTTTCGTTATTTCCTTTTGTTAGATTTCTTGTTGTTGGCAGAGGTAGGTACCTTTCACTAAATAGGGAGCCTTGCATCTAGTCAGGGTAAGGGGCTACAGTCCTAAAATAAGCTCTGCTCACCCCCTTGGTAGCTTGGCAGGCAGGCAGGCTTATTTCAGAGGCAGTGTGTAAAGCATTTGTGAACACATATAATAATACAGTGATAACACTACAGATGGACACCACACAGGTTGTATTATAAAAATAAGTATTTTATATAGATTTAACACAAGACCAAATGACAAAAATCCCCAATACTGTACTCAAAAATAGACTTTAAAATGGTAGAAAATAGCTCAGTTCTCTCAGGGAAGGTGATGCTCTCCGACAGAACCCAGAGAGCCCGCCTCCCTCCCTTCCGCTCCGAGGCCACCAAGATCATCTGCGGCATACCCCAGGGCTCCTCACTCAGCCCGACCCTCTTCAATATCTACATGAGTCCCCTCGTCACCATCGCACGCAAACAGAACATCAACATCATCTCCTACGCCAACGACACCCAACTCATACTCTACCTCACCAAAGACCCTCTCATCGCCAAAGCCAACTTCCAGAACGGAATGAAAGATGTCGCAGTATGGATGAAGCACAGCCGTCTGAAGCTAAACTTGGACAAGACGGAGGTCCTCATCCTCGGACAATCCCAATCTGCCTGGGATGCCTCCTGGTGGCCCACAACGCTGGGCACCGCACCAATGCCCACGGACCACGCTCGCAACCTGGGATTCATCCTGGACTCCTCCCTCAGGATGACCAAGGAAGTCAACGCCGTCTCGTCCCCATGCTTCAACACCTTGCGCATGCTCCGTAAGATCTTCATATGGATCCCCACCGAAACCAGAAAGATGGTCACCCAGGCCCTCGTCACAAGCCGACTGGACTACGGGAACGCCCTCTATGCAGGAACCACAGCCAAACTTCAGAAACGGCTTCAGCACATACAGATCGCCTCCGCACGACTCATCCTCGACATCCCTCGCCGCAACCACATATCTGCCCACCTGAGAAACCTGCACTGACTCCCCGTCACAAAGAGGATCACGTTCAGGCTGCTCACCCACGCACACAAAGCACTCCACAACATGGGCCCCGAATACCTCAACAACCGCCTCTAGTCCCACACCCCCACCCGCCAGCTCCGCTCCACCAGCCTCGCCCTCGCCACGTCCCACAGATTTGTAGAGCCACCACCGGAGGAAGATCGTTCTCCTACCTGGCAGCCAAGACATGGAACTCCCTCCCCGCACACCTACGACTGACCTAGGACCATCTCACCTTCAGGAGACACCTCAAGACCTGGCTACTCGAGCAGTAGAGGCACCCCCCCCCCCTTTCAGAGCCTTGATACCCTCTCGGGTGAGTAGCGCGCTCTACAAATGTTTTGATTGATTGATTGATTGATTGATGCGTCGGTTCGTTACACTCAGGGGAGTGGATGCGTCGGTGCCTTACTGCTGCACTGGAGAGTTGATGCTCCCTTCCTTACTGTGTGGGCAGGTGATGCGTCGATTTCTTACTGCTCTCCTGGACGATGCAACAAGATGGCACCTCGATGCGATTCTTCTCTGGTGCGATGCAACAAAATGGCATCTTGGTTATGGTGCGAGAACGTGGATGCACGCTTCTCATTGTAGCGTCGACCCTTCCAGCACCCAGCGACACACAGTTTCTCAGAAGGCCCAGCACAACAGCAGGCGCTTCAATTCCCAGCAAGGGAATTCAGGGGGAGCTGGTTGGTGAAGTCTTGTATCCCTGAGACTTCAGGCTGGAGACAAGCTCAAGATGAAGCCCTTGGAGGTTCTTCTTCAAGTTGATGAAAAGCACACTCAGTCCTCTTCTCCTTTCTTTGGCAATGAAGCAACCACTGCAGGCCAACCCCCAAACACACAGCACAGGGGTAATCTACTACTTCAGCTTCCCAGTTCTTCTCCTCAGCAAAGGTTTGTCTTGATTCTCAGAAGTGATCTAAAGTTCTGGGGTCTGGGTCCCCTCTTTTATACACTAAAATCCTTTGTCTCTGAAGGCAGAGAGTGTCTGTGCCTAGTCCAAACCAGTTCTGTGCAGTCCTGGAGCACTTTGTTTACAGGACTCCTTCTCTTTCTTTGACAATGTAGGCCAGTGGCATCAGACGCACCAGAGGAAGTGGAGCCAGCATTTTGGAAGGCAGGCAAAGCCATATTCAGGTCCCAGTTGTGCTCGCCTCGCACCACTCTACATGCAGATGGGTCTATTCAGCCATGTGCTGACTCACCCTGTCTCCTGGAATCCCCCAGTCCCTGTGACTCAAAAACCAGACAAGGAATACACAACCTAGCAGAAGCAGGCTTGGACAGTTAGGCAAGAAAATACCTACTTTCTAAAAGTGGTATTTTCAAACACAGAATGTTAAAAAAAACTTCACTAAAAGATGTATTTTATCATTCTGAGTTCAGGCATACTAAACTCTAATTTCTACCTAGTTCCCTGAGTCAGCTAAGATTATAAGATGTTATAATCAAACTGCCCATTCTGGCCTATGGGGAACAGGTAGCCTTGCAATAGTGAAAAACAAAAATGGATGTAATTCCCTATCAGAACATGCCACACACATCAGGGCATGTCCTACTTTTTACCTACAATACACCCTGCCCTTGGGCCTACCTTAGGGGTGACTAATATATATAAATGGGAAGGTTTAGCGACTGGCAAGTGGGTGCACTTACCCAGTCAACATGGCAGTAGCAGACGGCACACAGGCTCTGCAATAGCAGACCTGAGACACACTGTTAATGTTAATGTTAACAGGATTTATAAAAGCACACAATACCCGGAGGTGTCCTGGCGCTAGGGACACAGTAAGCCTATGCAGTGTCTAGTCCAGAAACAGCCAGGTCTTTAACTTTCTCCTAAAACTGGATAGGGAGCTTGCATTTCTGAGTTCAATTGGAAGGGTATTCCAAAGCTTAGAGGTGCCATAATGGAATCTGCGGCCACCCCAGTGCAAGGTGCGAATTCTAAGAATTGTTAAGAGTTTGGCCCCTGCAGACCGAAGGTGTCTAGTCGGTTTATACCATACAAAAAGGTTCTGGAGAAAAGAGGGGCCTGTGTGACACAAAGCCTTATATTTAATGCGCTGAGGTACAGGGAGCCAGTGCAAGTTGCGAATCTCTTTAAATATCGATTTATGCCTAGGGATGTTGAGCAATAGCTGTGCTGCTGTATTTTGGACCATCTGAAGCTTCTTTAGAAACTGCTTCTGAATATTCAGATATAGTCCGTTGCAGTAATCCAGTTTGGACTGAATGAGAGATGTTACCACTGTTTTTCTGGTCTCCGCAGAGATGTACGGAAGGATCTTCCTTATTTTCTTTATAAAAACGTGAGAGGCAGAGACAATAGTTTTGGTCTGCTGAGAGAGTATTAATTCATTCCATACACCCAAGTTCTTGGCTTTGGCTGCTGGTTTAGGTGGTATTCCCGTCTCTGCTGGCCACCACAGATTGCCCCAAGTTGACTGCATGTTTCAAAAAATCAAGACCTCAGTTTTTTCGGAGTTAAGTTTGAGGCAATGTGCACTCATCCATCTGTTTATTGTACACATACAATTTTGAAACTGTTGGAAGGGAGGGGTTAGATGTTTATATGCAGCCACCACAATCTGGGTATCGTCAGCGTATGACATCAAACTAAACCCAAATTCTCGGATCAAAGGGGCCAGTTAGGAAACATAGGGAGATGAGTTGGCCTAACGGCTAGGGCGCTCGACCTCGGACCTGAGGAACTGGGTTCGAGTCTCGGTAATGACGCTAAAAAACATCCTGTAATTCTGGGCAAATCACTTAATCTCCCTGTGCCTAACAAAAAAATTAATGTGTGTCCTCATGTAACGTAACTGGTGCTATGTAAAGCTCTCTGATACCCGATTCGGATTCAGGTCAAGTTCGCGCTATATAAAACTCTGCAAATAAATAAATAAATGTTGAATAGGGAAGGGCTTAAGGAAGAGCCCTGTGGCACTCCACACGGCAAGATGTAAGGTACTGAGTTAAATCCATCAAGTGACACCGTTAATCTCCGATCCTTAAGAAAGGAGGCCTGTAGGGCCAAAGCTGTGCTCCCTACACTTAGTTTTTCCAACCGCTGTTTCAAAGGACGTGATCATCTGTGTGAAAAGAGGCAGATAGATAGAGGAGCACAAGGGCGGCTGTGCCTCCTCCGTCCATCACCGCTCTGATCTCCTTGGTGGCCTTAATGAGCGCCGTTTCCATGCTGTGTTCTTTGTGAAATCTGAACTGGGAGTGATCGAGCAAGTTGTTTTCACAGAAGAATTGGGATAGTTGAATATCCATAGTTATATCTATTATTTTAGCCGGTAAAGGCAATCTGGCTATAGGTCGATAGTTATTTAGATCGGTCGCATCTAGGGTAGATTTTTGTAACATTGGAAGGATGGAAGTCTCTTTCCAACTAATAGGAAAAATACCAGAGTTCAACATAGAATTAAAAATATCTGCAAGCTCGGGGCTCACCAAATCTACTATTTCTTTGAGAAGTGCTGGTGGGCATGGGTCCGATAGGGATCCTGACCTAGCTTCATTAATGTGTTTTTCCACTGCTTCCGAAGCAAGGGGGGAGAATTTGAGCAGGGTGCTTTTATCAGGATCGGGGCAGATCGTTTGAAACGTGGGGCAGAGCCCTGATCCATCCTTGAAGACCTTAAAAATATCCAGGACTTTTGCTTTAAACTCTGCAGCAATACCTCTTGCAGAAGTTTTGATTGCCCTTCTTTCCTGTCTTATTGGGTAAAGTAAGTCTGTTTACTACAGTGAATAATTCCTTGGGGGAATTTTTTGCTGTCTCAATCTGTTTAGTGAAATAGTCCCTCTTTTCTGATATTAGTAGATTTTGATATTGCATTAAGGCAATCCTATAGGCTTTTCTTTCCGGCGAGTGATAATTTGCTTGCCAACGACGTTCCATTCGGTGACATTTTCGCTTTTCTTTCGAAGTGTGTCAGAGAACCAGGGGGCAGATGGAGTGTTCCTATTTCCTGAAGATATTTTGTGGGTACTGAGTCCTTGACTGCATCAGTAAGACAGTTTGTTTATTTGGAGACTGCTAGGTCGATGTGGTCCTGGAATTGAGGTGGTGAACTCTCCAGATGGGTACGGAGTATTGTTTTGTCCACTTTACTCCATACTATATGAGAGGAGGCGGGAGGCTTAGTGGTACCAACCTATCCGAACATAGTACATGGAAGACTGAACTTGATTAATGAATGGTCTGACCACATCAGAGGAAGAGTTTCCTTTAATATGAGCCCATGGGCTGAGGTAAAAATGCTATCTAGCGTGTGCCCGGCCTCATGGGTAGGGGTCTGTACTAGTTGGGTCAAGCCTACAGTTCCCAATGTGTCTAAAAGCACCCCTGTCTCTCTACTGTCCTTGTCTTCCAGATAAAATTTTTAATCTCCAAGGATGGTAAAATCCTTATTTAAAAGAGTAGGTTCAAGGAGCCTATCAAAATTCATTATAAAAGTGCTTCTAGTGCCTGGCGGTTCTTACAGTAAAATGCATATGAAGGTCAACTTAGGACTGGATTCAAGCGCGAAATGAAGGGCATCATAGGAAGAAGTTGAGGTAGGGTAGTAAGTTACTGAAAAGGGTTCTTTTTAAAGGCCTATCTACCCTGATTGCTCGAAATCCAGCGCGGGTTGCAGTGATAAAATCTGGGTCGGAGGCAGCATCTGCCCAAGTTTCCGTTGTAAATAGTATATCTAATCCCAAATGTTCTATTGTATATGCCACTTCATGATTGTGCTTTGCCAATGATCTAACATTGACAAGGCCACCAGAAAACTTGGTTCTGTTAGAAAGTTTGGAGGGATTATAGCTCTGAAAGTTTTGGGGCGACTGAAGGGCATTGATCCTCTGTGCTTGCGGAAGTGTAAAGTCACATAAGTAGCTTGCATTGCCTTCACCCGGACCTAGCAAACAACAACTATCCTTCATATTATTATAAAGAGATAACTACCTAACGGAGTATCTTAGCATTTGGGAGGACGTTGGACCAGGGGTTCCAGAACTGGGCGCGGGCGAGCCTTCGGCGCACCAGCGGCGTGTCCGCAACATCTGGACTTTAAATACTGATTTCCGGTGGACGACTAGACCGCGTTCTGACCGGAAGTGTGAGCAAAATGTGCAGCAAAGAAGGGTCCGCCCTCCGCTAAAACGGCACATCAGCCGCGGCGGAATGGGTTCGGCCCTGAAGTGCAAAGGAGCATTCTGAGCGTGCAACAAGCGGTGAGCAGCAAATACATATGTTTACAAGTTAGCAGCAAAATTGTCCGTAACAAAACCTAGAAAGCTGTAAATTATTAAAAATCTTAAAACAACTTTGTCAGTTTTATCAGAGTATTGCATAGACAAGACTAAAAGGTGCAGGGCGCCATCAGGGCTAACTTGAGTCTGCTGCGCGTCCGCACAATCTGGAGTTTAAATACTGATTTCCGGTGGACGACTAGACTGCGTCCTGACAGGAAGTGTGTGCAAAATGTGCAGCAAAGAAGGGTCCGCCCTCCACACAAACGGCACGACAGCCGCGGTGGAACGGGGTAGGCCCTGAAGTGCAAAGGAGAAGTCTGAGCATGCAACAAGCAGTGAGCAGCAAATACGTATGTTTAAATGTTAGCAGCGAAATCCTCCGTAAAAAAACTTAGAAAGCGGTAAATTATTAAAAATCTTAAAACAACTTTACAAACTGCTCCGGTGGGTGGCACAATCAGTGCTGCAAGCCAACCAGCAGCATTTGATTTACAAGCCCTGGGCGCACGCAGTGCACTGTACTAGGGTCTGACAAGTAAACCAAACAAGCCAATCATGGAGTCACTAGTCCATACATCAATTTACCATAGGGAGCACTTGCACTGTGGCACTGAATAGCAGTGGCACAGTGCCCAAAGGCATCTAAAACCAGCAAAAACATAAGAGGCAACAGAAGAAAAATGAAAGGGAGACCCACGCCAATGGTGCCAGGTCTAACACCTTTATTGTGGGCTAGCCACTCTAGGGGGGCGTGATTCATGAATAGCACGAATTCTCATCTTTTTAAATAATATCTCAGGGTCTCGATGGCCCGCTTAATGGTTAGGGCTTATTTTTCTATGACAACATAGTTCTTTTCTCTAGGAAAGAGTTTACGACTTATGTATGGGATAGGTTTTTCTTCTCCTTGTGATGTTGTTTGGGATAAGACAGCCCCAAGACCCCTCTCCAAGGCATCAGTCGGTAACATGAATGGTCGAGAATAGTCAGAGCTGGTTAGTATAGTTCCAGAAGTCAGGGACTTGTTCAAAGTGTCAAAAGCCTGCAGTATCTCAGGAGAGGGCTGTTGTAGTATGGCTTCTGTTTTTATGGACTTTTGTAGTAGATCAGTCAAAGGAGCTGCAGTCTGGGAGAAATTGGGAATTAATCTAAGATAATAACCCAGGAAAGGCTCATAGTGCTCATTTAGTTTTGAACATGAGAAATGGCAGCCACTTTGTGGCTTTGGGGTTTAATGACATCTTTCCCTAACAGACATCCTAGGTATCGAATAGTCTGGGCGGCTAAATGACTTTTAGTGGGGTTGATTTTGAGACCATGGATATCCAAGGCTTGTATAACTGCAAATAGATGGTCCAAGTGTTGGTTCCATGAGTCACTATAAATGATGATGTCATCTATATAGGCTGCGGAGTATTTTTCATGAGGTCGGAGTATAATGTTCATAATCCTTTGAAAGGTGGCCGGGGCTCCATGTAGGCCAAATGGCAATACACTGAATTGATATAACCTATCAGGGGTGGAGAAGGCTGTTTTCTCCTTATCCTGTCTCCTAAGGGCAATTTGCCAATGCCCTTTGCAGAGGTCTAGGGTGCAAATGTATTTGGCCTTTCCCATTCTCTGTCATTTAGTCTACACTAGGTAATGTATAGGAGTCGAATTCTGTCATCTTATTGACCTCCCTGAAGTCTATGCAGAACCTAACTGATCCGTCGGGTTTAGGTGCTAAAACAATGGGTGAACTCCATTCTCTTATTGAGGGTTCGATGATGCCCATTTGGAGCATCTGTTGAACCTCTTCCGGGATGGTGGTTCTTCGAGGTTCAGGTATATGATAGGGCCTTAAGCGCACCTCTTCTTCAGGAAGAGTTTTTATGGCATGTTCCATCAAGGTCGTTCTTCCTGGAGAAAGAGAAAATACCTCTTTCAGTGGTTGGAGTCTTTCTGCCAGCTCTTGTTTTAAGGGTTTTGGGAGATAAGTATCTATACTCTGGTCAAAAGTTGAATGGTTTCTCGGCGTACTCCTACCAGCACTGGAACAGCACCCTCCCATTTCTTCAGTAAATGTATATGATAAACCTGTGAGGTACTACGGTTTGGATGAAGCTCAACACGATATGTGACAGGGGTCACTTTGTGAATTATCAAATAAGGGCCCTACCACTGACCCAATAGCCTGTGATCAGAAGAAGCCATCATCAATAGGACCGGATTGCCTATACTAAATGATCGATCCTTCATTTTTTTATCATATTTTTTTTGTGCAGTTTGGGCCACTTCCTTATTGGCTCGGACAATAGATCGTATAGCACCTAAATGGGTTTTATGGTTGGACACATACTCTACCAAGGGATTTGCTCCATCCTTCTCACTATTCCATGCTTCTTGGGCCATATCTAGTAGAGAATGGGACAGTCTGCCATACTATAATTCAAAGGGGGAGTATACAGTGCTCTTTTGCACTTTGCACCTATTGGCGAATAAAGCCAGGGGTAACATCTCCTCCCATTTTCTGGTTTCTAATTCTAAGAGTTTTTTAGGGTGCTCTTTAGGGTGGCGTTGTACCATTCCACAAGTCCATCTGTTTGTGGATGGTACGCTGCTGTACGAATTTGTCTAATTCCTAGCTACGAGCATACTTGTCTCATTAGTTTAGACACAAATGGCATACCTTGGTCGGTTAATATCTCTTTTGGCAACCCTACCCGGGAAAAGATGTTCACCATGGCATTTGCAATGTAGGAGGCGTTTGAATGTCGAAGGGCCACCGCCTCAGGGAAACGGGTGGCTTAATCGACCAAAACATAACTAAACCTGCTTCGAGGACGAGGACCTATGATGTCCATGACAACTCAACAGAAAGGCTTGTCTATGATAGGAAGGGGTTTTAAGGGTACTCCGGCAGGATTACAACATCTGTTCTTATGACAGATGGGACATTCATAGCAGTATTTCACCTGTTGGTCTATATCTGGCCAGTAGAATCTTTCTGAGATGGCCTTCTCTGTCTTCTCATTGCTAAAATGCCCACTCAAAAGGTGACTGTGTGCAAGGTAAAGAACTTTGTCTTTAAAGGACCTAGTACTAATAACTGAGGGTTTTGCGATACCCCCCCCCCCTTTTCTATGTAGCAATCCGTTTTTAAGAAAAAACTGGGGACCTACTTGAAAGGGGTCTTCTTGCTCTGTCGCTCTACTCCAGCCTCCTGAAAAACAGGGTCTTCTCTTTGTGTGGCGTGGAAGTTCCTGCCTGTTTCCCAGGGGGACTCTTCTCTTGTGACCGGGAAAACACAATTCTTCTTTTCTTCCTGTCTCTGTTTTAGACTCTTTCTAGCCTTTGAAGGCATCCACTAATGTTTCTCATCCTGGGCGAAGGGAGTGGTATCCCACCATCTCCCTCCCTCGTCTTGGATTTCTTGAATTAAACTGGACAAACCTAGATAATCGTTTCCTACGATTAACTGCTCAGGCAATTGAGGTATCAAATCGACTCATAGGGTCGATGCAAGTTCTGATCGACGTTGTATAGAGACATTCATGGTAGGATATTGTTTTTTATCCCTGTGTACACATTGGATGGTTACATTCCTATTAGTATGGGTTATCCCTCTTGTTAGGCTTTGAGGTCGTGGAACACTTTGCAGACAGCCTGTATCCACCAAGGCTGTAACAGGTTGTCCATTCATAGAGAGTTGGCAGTGGTAAGGAGGTTTTTGATCGTGGGTGGAACAGTAGTAGGACCTGACCAATCCGCTTCCCATTGGTTCTTCTTTCTGTGGGCAGAACCTCGCTATGTGTCCTAAGCTCTCACAATGGAAGCACTGAGGACCCGCTAAGGGTGGTCTGGGAACAGGAGGTCTGGTTATATTGGTCACGGTTTCTGGTTTCCGTAAGGGAGTGGTTTGGGGTGGAGGAGGACCCCTACTCCCTTCTTGTCTCTAGGACATGTCTTCTCGACCTTTCTGAAATTCCTAAACCCTGCTATAAGAGCTGGCTATCTCCACAGCTGATTCTAGGTGTGCTGGCAAACCCATCTCTGCACTGGGGGATGCAGGGTGACAGATGTTGTTCCAGATATATTTTAGCCATTATTTCCTCCTTAGATGTGGTAAGTGGTTTTAGTCACCTGTCTGCCATGTCTTTCACTTGGAAATATAATGCATGGGCTGTCTCTTGGGCACCCTCTTTGATCCGTCATAGTCTGATCCAGTACGTTTCTTCGTCGATTCCCAATAGTTCCAGAATGCTTTGCTTAATGTTTGCAAACGGGGTAACTCCCTGTATGTTAGCTGGCTGATAGGCGGCTTGCAGATCTCCCGACAACAGAGGTCAAAGGTATTGCCCCCATTTTTCTGGAGGCCAGCCGTTCGCTGACACCATCCACTTGAAGTTGTCAAAGAAGTAGTCAGGATTTACGCCACTCACATATTTCTGCATGACTACTGATGGAAGAGAGGTATTGCCTCTCTGCTGTCCTATAGCGTCTGCCAATTTTCCCATTGTGGCTTCCTGTGTCTGGCTTTGACCAGTCAGGACCTGCTGTATTTTTCCCCGTCTTCTTTTCCACTGACAGAAACCTTTCCATCATCCTTTCCAGTTTCTCCTGGCTTTCAGCCATCTTGGTGATCACTGCCTCCATGTCTCCGGATCCCACTTCTGATTCCATCTGTGGGAGGGCAGGCCGGATAAACAGATACGGAGACTGTATATACTTCTTAGTGATTGTGCATTTTATTGTATGTTGGGTAAACGAAAAGGGCCTCCTCTGGCTTTCACAGTATTCTTCTTTCTTCTTTTCTTTCCTTTTCATACTTCTGGCCGTCTTCTCGTCTATGGCGCCACCCAGAGGCTCGGAAAAGGAGACAAGAAGGGAGCGATATTTATTGTGATTTCCCTACTCACAGGGATGATGGCTACCCTTCACCACACCCGTTTTGTGTGTCGATGTAGTAAATACACATGGAGGAAGGTAAAAGTGTACAAAAATAACATCTATATCCGACCTTCCCTTGCAGCGGAGGGTCCAGTACGTTTCCTCCCCACACAGAGACCACAACAAAATACATATTCTGTACGTTATTCAGGTGCACCCGTTTTGCATAACAAAAGCGTTGTTTTAAGTGACAAGGTGATCTTTGGAAGTGGCTGGGTGAGGGACAGGGAATCATATGGATGGACTCTGCATACCTGCTCCCCCTCACCAAAGTGATTTTACTCCCCTTTCTCCCCTATATTCTACCCACCCGTCCCGTCTTGACTTATCCGCTCCCCAGCAACTCTCCAGAGTTGCGGCTGCACTTCTGCATCCTCCAGAGGGCTCCATAACTCCTCACTCCACTTCTCCAACTCGTCTTCCGCTTCGCTGTGCTCTCGAAATTCTACGGGGTTAGTGTTGATTCCTTCTGCTCAGGGGTACGCTCCTCCAGCCTCCAACAACTCCGGATCTTTCCTATGACCCCTTCTCTCTTCTCTTTTGTCCTTCTTTTCTCTCTCTTCTGGATTCCTTCCGGGGTCAGCCCCTCTTCCTGATTTAGGTTCATCCAGTCCCTATCCTCCTGTAGTAACACATGACAAGGGGGCGTTATGAACAGAGGAGTAATTCGTGATTTGTTTTCTTTACAGGATGTGTCTGGGTTCTGGTCCTTGAAAGGCGGACTCGATTCCTGGATTGCAGGTACATATCGGGGACTGGGGTGGACCTCCTTACATGCAACCACAGCACGTTTGATATACCCATCTAGAGAAGAAGTAGTACAACAAGGCTTAACAGGCACATAGATTTTGAGCTTCACCTTTATACCAATAGAAATAATAATAAGCCAATTACACAGAAACAGTACCTCAAGGTCCCAAAAAGTAGCAACCAAGGTGAGTTCAGCCATGCCTCTTCTGGGCTCTGACGGGCATAGACTGGACCACTCTTGGCCCAGTCTCCGCACGGGAAGTATCCGTTCATGTCCAGCCCGCATCTTGCACCGCTGAAATGACTGTTTGGCATTGTTTGTATCAGGTGCGGCCTCCCTGCCACAACGAATACTGGCTACCATAGTCCTGGGAACTCACAGAGAAAGAATTGTGATCGCTTCAAATTCCAAAGCTTTCCCAATGTAGCTTAGAATGAAGTGGGAATAGTAAATCTGCTCCCTTCAATGTATCACACCTTCCCATATTTAGTTAAGATTGAAGTGGGGATAGCCAATGAATCCTCCCTAAAGTGTAAAACTGTCTGCAGTTCAGCTTAGTGTTGTTGAATTTTTGGAAATAATTACCTAACCAGCAGGTAATGTCTTGCAAAATGGACAATCTTTCTGCCAGGGTATGTACCCTTGAAAGGCAGACCAATAATGGCTGAAACCGCCTCAATAACATTAGAGTAGTGGATCTCCCTGAGGGGGCTGAGGGAACGGATTTGGTATCTTTCTTGGAAAATTGGCTTTGCACTGAGGTCCCGCCCAATCACCTGATGCAGTTCTTCACCCTGGAGACAGAGTATTGGGTGCCGGCCCAGCCACTGGTGCCAGGAAGACCCCCTTGCCCAGTGGTGATGCAGCTGCTACACTATAGAGACTGGGACATTATACTCCAGACAGCCCGCCAATTGTCCTTTTGTGATAGGGAACAGTAATGAGCTAGTGTTCCCTGATTTTACTGCCAAAGTTCAAGCACAACGTGCGTCATTCATGGGAGCCAAGAAAGCCCTCTGTGAAGAAGGTATATAGTATTCATTGATGTTTCCTGCTGAGCTTCGGATCGTCCTGGATGACAGTATCCATTTTTGTGCCACCCCGGACATGGTGTTGTGTTGGCTGGAGGCCTATAAAGCAGGAGAACCGCTCCTCAAATCCCTGACCCAACCTGAGACTTCTGGACAGAAACCTAGGTAGCGGTTCAGGCGGTCCCCTAGGAGGACCTCCTTGAGGAAACCTTCCTCTTCTCAGAAAGAGGGGGAGAAAGCAGTGGTGGTGCTCGCCATGGTGGAGATAGAGTTGCCATAAAAGACAGATGCAGGCACAGATACTTCTTCTTATCATAAATTGTTGACTTCTGATTCTGGGGGTTCAGCCACAAGTAAGACGTACTTCCCAGTTATGAACCCACAATCTGGTGATGAGTTCATTTGAAATGTTACCATGACCTCCTTCTTAATTCCGACCCAAGCGGTGGGCGCAAGTCTGTACTGTGACACTTTGGACCATTGGCTGCTCATGTCTCAGGCACTGAAGAGTAGATTGGAGGTCGCCTTGGTGACATACTTTGCAATCCTGGTCCTGGGGAATGCAGGAGGTCCGTGGCCTCCGGAGGACATGACCTGGTTGACATATTGGAAACTGGGCTGGTGCAGCGCTTGAACAAAGCGAAACAAAAGGGGATGATGGACGGAGCGCTTGAGCAAATCAAACACTCATCCCCAGTCAACTGATCATGGGTTTAATCCATCACCATTCTTTAGCTCACTCAGCCACCCCAGTTCAGACATGGCCATATGCAAATCAGTCTGACCCTGTGCCTCATGGGAACAGTCCAGCCCGAACTGCCAAGCCATGTCTTCCCTGGACCGGAAACAAGCATCCTGAGACCGGTTTCAGATTCATAATCCTCATCAGCCAGGCTATCTTGAATCCAGTGGCCAAGTGAGCAAGGGACTCACGTCTGAGCATACCCTGTCAACTTAGGGCGGACAAAGCGAAACAAAAGGAGATGATGGACGGAGCGCTTGAGCAAATCAAACACTCACCCCCAGTCAACTGATCATGGGTTTAATCCATCACCATTCTTTAGCTCACTCAGCCACCCCAGTTCAGACCGCTTTTGGCCGCCATAAGTGTGGCAGGGTATGCTCAGACGTGAGTCCCTTGCTCACTTTGCCACTGGATTTAAGCAAGCCGGGCTGAAGACGCTGGAATGCCAGAAACCGGTCCTCGGAAGCTTGTTTCCGGTCCAGGGAAGGCATAGCTTGGCAGTTCGGGCTGGACTGTTCCCATGAGGCACAGGGTCAGACTGATTTGCATATAGCCATGTCTGAACTGGGGTGGCAGAGTGGGCTAAAGAACCGTGATGGATCAAACCCAGATCTTTTGACGGGGTGTGAGTGTTTGATTGGTTCAGATGCTCCGTCCATCACCACCCCCTTTCGTGCCGCTTTTGGCCGCCATAAGTATGGCAGGGTATGCTCAGACGTGAGTCCCTTGCTCACTTTGCCACTGGATTCAAGCAAGCCGGGCTGAAGACGGCTGGAATGCCAGAAACCGGTCCTCGGAAGCTTGTTTCCGGTCCAGGGAAGGCATGGCTTGGCAGTTCGGGCTGGACTGTTCCCATGAGGCACAGGGTCAGACTGATTTGCATATAGCCATGTCTGAACTGGGGTGGCAGAGTGGGCTAAAGAACGGTGATGGATCAAACCCAGATCTTTTGACTGGGTGTGAGTGTTTGATTGGTTCAGATGCTCCGTCCATCACCACCCCCTTTTGTACTGCAGCGCTTGAACAACCAGCCCTACTTTACCTGTCCCCAAACAGATTGCCCCTACTAGGTGACTGAAGGTGGCTTTCTCTTAACAATGTTTTTTACAGGTGTGGGGAGTCAGCTATTAGTGGACTGCCCTTGGGTGAGGGAGTTTGTAAGTAGGGTTTGTTTACATGTCCTGGTGGTCATAAATTGACTTGCTGCTGCTGGGGGTGGTTGGAGAGGGTGGGTGATTATTGACTGGACATTCTGTTTCATTTCACATTATAGGAGACTCTCAACATAACCTAACATTTGTCCTGGAGACACATCTCACAGAGGAAGAGGCTGCCTGTCTGAGTCGGGGACAACTTTATGCAACCTAGCTCTCTGCTTACCCGAGGAGGTGGGTGAGCACATGCACTCCATTATTGATAAAGAAGGTCTCTATGTCGTGGTTAAGGGTCGGCTGATGGGCAGAGAGATCACTCTGGGGAGTGTTTATGCCCCAAATCTGGACCAAGTGCACTTCCTCCGGTCATTATGTATCCCCTTGTCCTCTTTGGTGATGGGTGATCTTATCCTGTGAAGTGACTTTAACTGCGTGGCAGATGTTAATTTGGAAAGGTCCACTCCTCCCCTGCTTGGGGAAGCAGCATATAAGGTCTCAGAGAAATTCCGGAACTGATTGGGGCACTGGCAATTATCAGAATTCTGGAGGTTCTGTCATAGGTTTGAACATAATTATTAATGCTATTTGTAGCGTTATAGGCTACACAGCAGGCTTGACATGTTTGTTATTCGTCCAATCTTAGCCAGCACATGAGCCATACAGAGTATTTAGGGTGCACATTGTCTGACCACAGTCCACTTCAGTTGATGTTTCGCCCCATAGCGGAACGCTTGGTGACACCCACCTGCCGTCTTAACCCTTTAATGCTTGAAAATGCCTGCTTCAGAGAGTCCCTGCAGATAGCCATCTCTGACTACTTTCAGTTTAACTGTGATTTGGTTACTAATGCCCTTATTGAATGGGATGCTTTCAAGGTGATATTGAGAGGTAATTGCATGTAGCAGTCTATTGGGGTTAGGAAGGAACTGAATATGGAGCTTACTTCACTTGAGCCTCCCCTGCATGAGTTAGGTAATCTATTGGGCACAGACGACAACATCTCGATACAGCTCACGGAAGTTAAGGGCCATTACAATTCCACACTAGAACGTCTCTGGTGTCATGATTGCAAGGATTATCTTGCTAGAGTACATGACGAAGGTGGTTGCCCTGGCTGATCAGCCTGGAGTCGAAGGGGGCACCCATTACTCCGATCTTATTATCATCTGGCGAGGGTGCACCAATGTATTCTCATTATTCGGCCTTCTGAGATTATTAAGAAACACTCTACTGGCTCCTGGAGCCTGCCCTGTCGGAGACCTTGATCGAGTTCTTGGCCCCACTATCCTTGTGTACACTTGACCCTGCACTCTGGAGGCACTTGGGGGCCCTGCGACAGTACAAGAGATATGACCTGCCATCAAGGACTTGGCCACTGGAAGCACCCCAGACCCCGATGGGCTTCTGGCAGAATGTTATTCCACCTTTGCCCGGCTCCTAGATTGGTAACTCTGTATGCCCAGATGATGTGATTGAGCTCTCTGCCTGAGGCAACTAGGGATGCATTAGTGACCCCCTCGCTAAGTTGAGAACATTGGCAGCGCACACATCAGAGTTGTGCTCCCTGCCCATTTTGAATATGGAATTCAAGTTTCTTAGCAAAGTGCTGAGCTCGCAGTTGCTCCCTCACATGCCGGGCCTCATTCACAGTGATCAGAATGAAAATATACCAAACAGGTCTGCCTCTCTGAATCTTCATCGGTTGTATCATATCCTATACCATCAGGATATTCAGGATTTTGATTCAGTGAGGTGGGACTTTTTCCATGCAGTTATGGTTGAGATGGGGCTAGGAGGGGGCTGGATAAAATGGGTTTGTTTCCTATATACGAACCCCACGGCGAGGGTCAAGACCGGTGGTACCATCTTCACCCAATATGGTGTCCACCGAGGTAGTAAGCAGGGATGTGCTGTCTCTCCCCTTCTGTTTGCCCTGGCTATTGAGCCACTGATGGAACTTTTCCGTCAGACAAGAGGGGGTTATGGGGTGATGATGGAGGGCAGGGAGCATATTATATCTTTGCATGCTGATGATCTGTTTTTATATCTGATGGGTGGCCCATGGAGAGTTGGGAATGCACTAAGTCTCCTGAATGAATTCTCTCCCCTTGCCGGACTCTGGGTTAACAGAACTAAAATTCACTTGTTCCCCATGATGGCAGGTGCAATGTCATGGAAACCAGTATCATTTAGATACTTGGTAATCAAGTTGTTTCATGTCTTGGAAGAGCTTAAAGAGGGCATTCTAGGGCCGGCGATTTGCACTCTTAAGTCTTGTGTTCAGTTTTGACAATCTTTGAAATTACAACTCATGGCTCCGGTGTCTTTATACAAGATAATAATATTGCAAAGATTACTATATTTCTGGTAATCTCCCCGTCAAAAAATCACGTTCCTTGTTTAATCATTGGGATACCTTACTTTGAGAATTGATTTGGGATGGTGGGAGCAATAGAGTCTCCATGGCAGTACTCCAGAGACCCCCAACAGAAGGGGGCCTATGTGCCATCGATTGCGAATGACACTGTTTGATGGCCCAACTTCAGTGGGTAACCCAGTGGTTGGATGGAGAACATCTTGAAGAACTGGGACTCATTGGATTGGCTAGTAATCAGCAGACTCTATTAGCAAAGCTCCTTGATTTGAAAGTGGTGACCTGGAGTGTTACTGAAAGTTACATTGCAATGCTGCCAGTGATGCCTGCAGAGGACAGCTAGGACTCCTTTATATTCCGCAGCTTTACTGGTGGTGGGGCTGCCACATGGGACCTCCCCCTTACTTTACGAGGCAACATTTATCTGACTGGACAACTTCAGGCCTAATCACAGTGGGTGACTGCCACCACTTGGGAGCACTAGTCCCACTTGAGCACTTGGTGGTGCAGTGTGAGTTACCCCCGGCCAATTCCTGACATATCATGCTTTAGTACTGGTGTTTGGGGACTTGTGGTCTGATAGCCAACACTGGGCACAGTGCGGTACCCGATGAAGTGGTTTTATCAAGCACAATTGGAGATGGCCTTGATGCCATTGGCGAGGGCACTTGAGAGATGAGAGACACTGCTGGGTAGGGACTTCCTGGGCTCTGAGTGAGGTGAGGTTCTGGAATGCCCCAAGCACATTTCCAGAAATACAAGTGTGGGGGTTTTAGAAGACTGAGTCAGACATAAACGCAAGTCTGTTTCGTTGGATCAATGATGCATATTTATTTATGTCTGTCCAGGAGAGGTATCTCCATTGCACTCCTACATGTGATCTCCTGTCTTTTAGACCAAAAAGAAAAAAAGAAACTAGAAAAAAAGAAGGAAAGAATATATATATTGTGCCCCTAAGGTAAGAAATTGTCAGGGAATATATAGAGGATAAGAGAAGATAAAAAAAATCTTAGAGGAAAATCTTTCCTTAAATTTCCTCCTTTTATTTGGAGTTAATCTCCTCACTTATCACTGCGAGCACACTGTAAGCAAAACTTGCAGGCTGACGACTTTCTTGGTGTAGTGGGTCATTTTTGAAAACTCTCTCCCATCACCAGACACCACGTGTACATTTCCTGTGGGATTACCCATTTCCCTACCTCTCGGTCCCCTTGTCACTCACTCCGAGTCGCCACAACTCTCCTGAGTTGAGGCGATCTTGGGGTATCCACTGGGCTACACTGCTCTTCGATTCCTGCCTCCCCATCCTTGTCCTCTCTCTAGGCTGGTGGACGTCATCAGATTTGGCAGAGTCTTCGGAGATCTCGGACACTCCCACGTCGGCTCCCCGTGTCTCTGGTGGCTTTTACCTTCCTGAAACGTCTGCTTTCGATCCTCCTTCTGCACCACTACCTATCACACTAACCGTCTTCTCCTTGTTGTTGGCGTTCCTCTCCTCGTCCTCTTCTGGCCTTTTTACTTCCCTCTTCTGTTCCTCCATTGTCTCTAATTGGATAGAGTTTCTCTCTGCACCCACCTGTTTAAAGAGACAGGCTCTCCTTACATTTGTTTCATTCATCGATAGTACGATTGAGTCCTCTTCCTTTCCCTGGTTGCAGAGAACTCCCAGCAAGAGGACGTCCTGACCCGGTAAGGAAGAGAATCCTCACACCTCCCTTCCCTTACTTTCTTGTTAACGAGAAATTCTTCATGAGGATATCGCTAAGAAGGCAGCTTAAGTTGTTGGGGACCTTTAGGGTGAAGGGTTTGAAAGAGAAGGCTTGAAGGGACAAGAACCATCTGAGTACCCTATCATTGTTTCCCTTGTTCCTTGCCATCCACTCTAAAGAGGCATGGTCTGTATATACGGTGTGCTCTCTTCCTTCTAGATAGTATCACAAAGTATGAATGTCCCATTTGATGGCTCTAGGGCCTCTTTTTTGTTGGCTGCATATTGTCGCTCTTGGGGAAAGGTTTTCTACTCATACAAGTGATTGGTCATTCCTCCCCTTGTTTATCTAAGACAGTACAGCTTCTATCCCTGTATTTGATGCATCAGTCTGAACAATGAAGGGTTTGTCATAATTAGGACTAGCAAGGACTGGTTCTAACTGGTTCTGACACTAATGCTCGCTTAAGGGGGTTAAAAGCCTCAGCGAGAAGCAGGGAGGGTTGACTTAACTCGCAGTTGGTCTTACATTATTTTTTTAACTGGTTAATGGAGTGACTATCTGAGAGAAGTTTGGAATAAAGCGTCAATAGTAACCTATCGGACCGGGGAATACTCTTAGTTCTTTCTTTGTCTGTGAAATAGAGATTTTGGAGTTAGCTGCTTCTTTTTCAGTTTGTAGACGTATGTGTCTCCCATGCAAAAAGTACACCAGATATTTGACAACTGTGTTGCTAGTAAGCTTTTCATAGGAGTGACTTTTAAACCATATGAATGTAAGGACTCTCGGACAGCCTATGAATGTGTTAAATGCTGGTTCCATGTACGACTGTACATAATGATATCATCAGCATATGCAGCAGCCTATTTGGCATGAGATTGGAGCACTCGATTAATAACCCGTTGGAATGTGACAGTGGCGCCATGCAGTTCAAACGGTAGGACTGTAAACTGGTATAATCCTTCAGGAGTGGAGAATGCTGTGTACTCCTTATCTTGAGGTCAAAGAAGTACCTGCGAGTAGCTGTTGCATAAATCTAACGTATTAATATGTTTGGCCTCTGCCAACCGTTCAACAATTTTGTCAATTCTAGGGAGGGGATAAGCTTTGAATTGGGAAATGTTATTTACTCCCCAAAAATCAATACAGAATGGGATTGAGCCTTCCGGTTTTGGTACCAGGACAATAGGAGAGTACCAGTCACTGGTGGAAGGCTCAATAATCCCCATTTGCAACATTTGTTGGACTTCAGAGTTTATCACTCCTCTACGGGCTTCTGGTATTTGATAAGGTTTTTATTTTACTGGTCTCCCTAGGGAGAGCGAATATGGGATTCTATCTCTGTAGTCCTGCCTGGGTTAAGGGAAAATACCTCAGCATTGGGTCGTAACCATGCTATCAGTTCCTGTTTACCAGAGGGGGCAAGGTTGGTATCTACACTGGATAGAAAAGGGGGGCTTTATTAGTGTCTTCTTTGATACTTCCTGTTAAGTCTGGACATGGATCCCCCCCCTAATTTCTTGAACAGATTAATGTGGTATAACTGAGTTTTTTTGTACAGGTATTCCCTTCAATCTGATAAGTAACAGGTGTCACTTTAGCCCATACCTCATAGGGTACCTGCCACTGACCCACTAGTTTGTGGTGTGAGGACAGCATCATTAGTAAAACATAATCTCCCACCTTAAACTCCCTCTCTTTGGCTCTTTTGTAGTATTGTTCATTCTGTTGGGTTTGGGCTTGCTCTAAATTCTCCCACATGATGCTTCGTATTTGTCCAAGATGGCTTTGTAGTTTCTCTAAATGTTCAGGTAACGGTTTTGAAATCTCCCCTTTCTTTCCCATTGTTCCTTAACTATATCTAGGAGGGATGTAGGTTGGCGCCCATATAAAAGCTCAGAGGGGGAATGTCCCGTCTTTTTTTGCACCTTACTTCTTATGGTGAAAAGAGCTTAGGGCAACATATCTTCCCAATTCTTTGCTTCCAGATTTGTTCGTTTTGTAGGATGTTCTTTAAGGTGGCATTATGTCATTCAACCAAACTATCAGTTTGATGGTGGTGACCTCGAGCATATGACACACGGTGTGTCATCATTTTTGATACAAAAGGTGTCCCTTGGTCTAGCAATATTTCTTTTGGAAAACCTACCCTAGCAAAGACGTCAGTCATGGCCTTAGACACTGTAATGGTATTAGGGTTTTGTTGGGTTATGCCTTCTGGGAATCTAGTGGCATAATCCACGAGGAGCATTAATGTTGATACCCACTTTTGGAAGGCAATAGGGGTCCAATTTAATCCTTTCCCACCGAGAAAAGGGGACATCTATAATGGGCATGGGTTTTAGGGGAACTTTGGGTGGTTTAACTCAACTAAACTTTTGACAGATGGGGCACTCCTTACAGTAATTCTGTACTTGTTTTAAAACCCTTTACCAATAAAACTTCTCTGATAGAGCCTTCTCTGTTTTCTCTCTTCCAAAATGTCCCCCAGGAAGATAACTATGGGCTAAAAAAAGCATAGTGTCTCTAAAAGGAGTAGGAACTAGTGACTGGGCCGGCTCTTGGAGTCCCCCTTTCCGACATAGTAACCCATCCTGAACAAAGAAATATGGTCCTGTCTTTGTGGAGTCTTCTTCAACAATGGCTACCCTCCATGCGTCAGTGATAGAGGGGTCTTCCCTTTGGGAGGTCCGAAAATCCTGATCATTTTCCCAAATAAATTCTCTGGACTGGGCATTAAATACCCGAAAGGGACCATTTCGTTTGAATATCTTTATTCGGTAAAAATTGTTCACCATAAAAGAGTTCATATACACAATAAAAGTACATTTCCCCCGCTAGAACAATGATAAAATATAACAGTATAATTAATATAGACCTTGGCCAAAACATCCTCAACAGTTCACTAAGTTAAATAGGAGAACCATCAATTACATACAGTCAATCAATTGGTAGCCTAGAGTGCAGCTTCAATATCCTTGAGCGCGTCAGCCATGCACTGCTCAAATATTTTGCCACCCCACATATCATGGCAGTGGATGATGAGTCAGTAGAGAGTACACGTAAGGCCAGTCTGTGACACCTCAGCCCCAACTCCCTGCATACAGGTTTCAGCCAGATCTTCCGAGCCACTTTGTAGGCGGGGCAGGCAAAAAGTAAGTGGGCCACAGACTCCTTAGGGGCTGCACAACCAGGGCACGAACGCGAAGGGCCACCAGAGTTGGACCACCTCGCGGTGAATTCATGCACCGGGAGGGTCCCGTACCTTAGTTTTAAATATAACGCTCTGTCTAGAGGTTTGGTTATAAGATCAAAAAGGGGTTCCAGCTTTCTAGCCCATTTGAACTCTAAGAACCGTTCAGTGAGTGAACCCCCAGCCACACCGCGTATTGCCTCGCCCTGTACCCAATCCCAGTATAACTTCTTGATCACTAGTTTGGGCGGCGGCATTTGGGTCTCCCACACATCTCTCAATCCCAGTTGGAGAACCAGGTGTCTCACATTGTTCAGCCATCCAATCTTGTTGCCAGTATCAAGCAATAATAGGTCATCCAACCCTTCAGCATATTTGGCAAGCTCCTTAGTCCTTCTTAGGCGGACCCAGAAGAGCAATGGACGCAGCCTCACTAGGTCCTTTAGGGCTCGTCTGCCCAAATCTAGTCGCAAGGGGATCAGCGGGGTAGAGGCGGGGAGAGCCACCACCTCCCTCAGAAACTTATTTTCCGCTAAGGAAAGTTCCAAAACTTTTTCGAACCCCCAAAGCTCAGAGCCATATAACGCAGCCGGGAGTATCTGGCCCTCATAAATGGCCATGACCGGAGACACAGGTTTACTTGTTGACTCTCGATACTCCCTCAATGTCACCCCAGTTACTCTTTTGTGACCAAGTAACATTTTAGCCAAGTGGTCCTTCCAATTCATTCGACTATTTATCCGCACCCCTAAATAATCGAACGAATCGACCAACTCCAGGGGGGCCCCATTGAGCGAGAAATTGTTTTTAAATCTTTTGGAGGGTGAGAAAGCCATCAGCTTGGTTTTCGAGGTGTTGATGGTTAAGCCTCTATCTATGCAGAAGGAGCTAAATCGATTCAAAAGCTTTTGCAATCCTACTGGGGATTTGGAGATCAGTATAGTGTCATCAGCGAAGAGTAGAGTGGGGATTCTTTCCCCCGCCAGGGATGGAGCATCCGACTCTTCCCCTCTCAGATGATCCACCACTCCATTCACAAACAAGGAGAAAAGAGTCAGAGCCATAACACAGCCCTGGCGTACTCCACTCCTCACGGGGACCCTATCAGTCAGCTGTCCCTGGGTACCCCATCTGATCCTCGCGTAGTTCCCCTCGTGGAGCTTTACAATTAAACTCAAGAGTCTACCGGGGAAGCCCATCCTTCCTAGAATCTCCCACAATTTAGCCCGAGGGACCAGGTCAAAAGCTGTTTTGAGATCTATGAAGGCCATATATAGACTGCCCTTTTTGATGGTAACTGTCTTCCAATAGATAACAAAAAAGCGAAAGACCTGGTCCATCGTGCCCACTTTCCGGCGGAATCCAGCTTGGAGGTGGGAGAGGATGCTAGCCTCCTCCATCCAATCGCCAACCCTTGAGATAATGACCCTGCCAACCACTTTCTGGATTACATCTATCAAACTGATAGGTCTGTAATTGGCAGGGTCATCTCTTGCCCCCTTCTTATACACAGTAACCACCTCAGCCCCCTTCCAAGAGTCTGGCACAGGATGGCCCCTTACAATCAAATTCATTATCATGGCAATTAAGTTGGCCCAGGCCATAGGTTCCGCAATGAAGAGGTCCCCTGGGATCCATCCGGACCGGCCGCCTTCTTTGGGGTCAAGTGTCTAATAGCCACTGCTACTTCAGAGGCCGTAAATGGATGCTCGTCCTCCCCTGTAGGTTCCCCACCCCCACCGCTGGCTACCACGGGGCTATTTGCATCTTCAGTTCCGCCATATAAAGCTGAGAAGTGGTTAAACCATTGCTGGCTAGTTATATGAGCTGCTAGTGGTTGCGATCTCCCCTGTCTAGCTCTATTGATTAAGTCCCAAAATAGGTTCGGGTTCCTCATACTCACAGCATCTGTTAAATCCTGACAATGCTGTTCCTCCCATTCACGTTTAGCCAGCGCTAATACTTTCAAGTAATGCTTTCTAGCCGCTCTAACTAGTAAAGGATCCCTTGAAAGAAGGGCTTCTGTCAGGTTTTTCCTTTTACCCTTGCACTGGTCCGAATACCAAGGGTTGCTTGAAATGGGGGGTGTGTTGTTCATTCTGCAGCTTTTCCCTTTAAAGAGAAAATAGTGACTTACTTGCACTATTGTGGCTTTGTAAACTGTATCAAGGGTAATGGGAGGATTCTGGCTACTCCCGTTTTCCCGATCCCAAACCTCCAGATCCAAATGCAGGCCCACCACAAGGGATTTAATGGTCCCTAGTTGGTCCTCCTTCAAGTTAGCCTTATCCCATTTCAGTCTACGATTATTGTTATATGGGATAATCTCTTTAGTTAGCTTCGTGGGGGCACTCACCCCCCTATCTTTAAAGTTACCCCACTTAAACTTGCTGCACAAGGGGTTATGGTCACTATCCTGAGTAGATACCACCTCCATATCAATTAGGTCAGTCCACATACTAACGTCCATTAAGATGTAATCGATTCTGGACGGCCCTGTGAGCCTATTAAAGGTCATCGCACCTGCCCTGTCGGACATGGTCCTACCGTTAAGTGCTCTTAGTTTGTGATCCCTGATAAGGGCATTAATTTGAATTGCCCTTGCAGACCATTTTCGAATGGGGGGTAATGACAAGGGTGGGATGGACCATTTAGAATCTTCTTCTTCGATACCTAGGGGGTCATCTCCGAGGAGAGGTTCAAACGTACAATTGAAATCCCCCCCCCACAATAATTTTAGCTGCAGGAGGACAGTTGACTAATGCTGAATCTAAACTTAGTATAGTTGCTGAAGTGGTATCCCCCGGGGCCCCTCTGGCATACACATTGAATAGTTCAAGCCTATGTCCCTCAATATGACCCCTAGAGGAGAGATGTAGTATATCACTACACTCCGAGTCGTGGTGGATCACATCCCAGTCCAGATCAATTTTTATCCAGACCGTGAGACCTCCCGCCGGTCTACCCTTCCCTCTGCTTACTGCTGGAGAAAAAAAGGTAGTATAACCCGATTTATTTATTGGTAGCAGGCTCCAGGTTTCCTGAAACAGACAAACATCGAACTTCTCGATGAATGTATGCCATTCCGGTATATCCATCTTCCTTTTTAACCCCGCTACATTCCAAGATAACAGGTTTATTACCCGACAGCCCTTAAGAACTTTGGCATGGACCCCCTTGCTCCCCCCATCACCACCCGCCTTAGTCGTGCAGCTATCCACCACCCGGATAGAAGGTTTGGGGTGTACAGTGCAGCCAACAGTACTATCCATACTCGGGGCTTCCAACGAAGCCCCAATGGTACCGTTGCTAGCCGCATTTTGAACTACAAGGGATCCCTCCTGCTTTGTACCTTTACGTCCACCTGACCGCAGAGCCTCCACACCTAACTGACCACCTCTCTCCCCCTTAGACTGTGAACATCAATCGCAGTCTTCCAAACCGGAAAGCTGCGAAAACCTATTGCAAGTGTCCAGAGGAGTAAAGGGTCTCAGATGTTCCATCCTAGTGTCCTGATTCATTTTGTATCTCTGGGGTACTGTAATCCAGCCAAAGTGATCAGCAGCCTGGGCAGGGTACTGCCCGTACGGAGGATAGATGATGCTATGTGGTAAGGGAGGGTTAGGTCTATAACGGTGGAACTTGTTTTGGTGATTGGGGGGAAAAGCATCTGACCTAGGGTAGAAATATGTTAGAGCCCGAGGGATAATACGATTGTCCCCACTTCCAGTGGGCCAGTTTAGAATGTAGTCTACTGCCCGAGGGTCTCTGAAGTTAACCACCACTATGTCCCCTTCAATATCTTTGCATCTACTACCCAGCCAGTTGATCCGCCTGACATGCACTATATCCCCATCCATATTGTGTGCTATGGGCCTATATGTCCTCAACCAATGTATGATTTTATTTTTTAATTCAGCATATCCCTCCTTCTTGTTCTCTACTAACGATGGAACCCCGGTCAAAACTACCACAAAGGGCACTGCTTCTGGGGGAATTTCCACTTGCGGCCCCTTGTTTACTGGGCCTCTAGTGTATCTACCTTCCCCATGTTCCTCCCGTTTGTTCGTTATGGGGGCCTTTGTCACTAACCTTTTGGGGTCACCACCCGTTTCTACTACTGGAGTATTTATATGTTTAGGGGGGAGTGGATTTTGAGGGCCGGGCTCAGCCCTACCCTGGGGCTGTGGCTTCTGTTTAGACAGCTAGGGTGGAGCAATTGGGGTATTAGCAACATTATTAATAGGTAGCCTAACTGGAGGTATGGGATGCGCCACCCCGCTCCCCTGGGCTTTGGTTAAGGTAACCATGCTGTTTATAGCAGTCTCCAGGATTGTCAATCTGATTTCAACTTTCTTAATGGTCTCATTAATGGGTAGGAGCAGAGATCTCAGTAAGAATTCCAAGTTCCCTATTAATGTAGGGGGAGATGATGTATCTGATACTACAACCCCCGCATTACTATCAGAACCTACAACCTGTGTGGCTATTTCGGGTGATTTGGTTTCTGGCGGTGGTGCCTCAGATGATGGAATTTCCGGCACCTCCACTATTGCCCTCTCATGTGTAGTGTGGGTTTTTAACACTTTACCAAAGTCAGAGTGCGGAATTTTAACTTTGCCTAGGGCCGCCCTTAATTTCCTCCTTTTTTTACTAGGTGGTGGGCCATGAATCTGGGCTACAACTAATTGCTTAGATTTCAACTTCCTCGGCTTCGCTGTAACAGTAGTACAACAGGGGCTAGGAGTAGGGGAAACAATTACAATATGGTCTGAGGGCAAGCAGGGGGTGGGGGTACAATCGCGCAGCAAAAAAGGGACACCTTCTTGACTAGCAGTTTCCCCGCTCATATCAAGTGAACCTCCCTCCCGGGCCGTAGTAAGAAGAGCACTGTCAGTAAGGGATCTATTTTTCAAACTCTCGACTGAACGTCGCCGCTCAGCCCTTCGCTCAGCCAAAAAAGATTCCTTGTCACCATCACACAAGACCTTAGGGAAGTAATTGTCCAGAGACCCGTTACGTAGTCTTCCTCTTTTCCCAGGAGTTCCCTCTTCAGACGGCAAAGCCATTACACTTGCCTGTAGCAGGGACAGCAGATCTACAGACGTTGGAGGATGGGCCCAGCCCAGCCTACTCTGGCCCTACGAGGGCCCGCCCTTTGCCCGGGCTTAGCCCCGCGCGCTCACGCGCAGCGTGTGCACGACCTTCTAAAGTAGTCTATGCAGGGTGTGATTGGCGGGTAGGCGGGGCCGGCAGGGAGAGGAGCCCAGGTGGAGCAGATCAGGCACGCAGGGACTCCTGGTCCGTGGAGTCCCTGGCTTCAACTCGCAGCCCTGCCGGTATCCGTCGTCAGCAAGGAGCAACAAGGAACCCCACTCAGCTGCAGCAGCTCCCGCGGTTAAGACCGCGCTGCGGGACCCGCGAAGCGGGTCCGGCGAGTTACTGCGGTGGTCCTGCGCTGTTCCCAGGGGTCAAGGCGCCAGAAAGAGGTCAGCAACAACAGAGTTTTGTTTAGGCGATCCCAACGCCTGTGGCCAGGCGCTCCCTTTTACCTCCGTGAGCGGGTGGGCGGGGCCATTTCTTTTTCTTCCCTTTTTTTCGCTCTGAATTTTTCTGTGGGCACACGGTAAACAAAATATGCAGGTTGCCGACTTTCTTAGTGTCGTTTCTAAAACCCTCTCCCATCACCAGACACCACATGTATGTTTTCAATAAGATTACCTCTTTCCCCTCCCTCTCAGTTCCTGTTTCCGTCACTCACTCAGCTTGCGGTCATTGGGCTTCCTCCGGGGCTTACCACCATGTCTCGGTACCTGCCTCCACATCCTCATCCTCTTCTCTAGGCTGGCGGTCGTCATCAGGTTTGACAGAGTCTTAGGAGATGTCTGGCAGTCCTGCGCCAGCTCTCCATTTCTCCATACCCCTTCCTGGAACTTCTACCTTCAATCCTTCTTCTGCACCGCTTCCTTTTTCGCTGACGGTCTTCTCCTTGTTGTTGGTGTTCCTTTCAGTGTCCCCTTCTGGGCTTTTTACTTTCCACTTCCATTCCTCCGGAGTCACTAATTAAATAGAGTTTCTGTCAGAACATGCATGCTTAAAGAGACAGGCTCTTCTTAAATTAGTGTTTCGTGCATCGATAGAACAATTGCATCCTCTTCCTTTCCCTGGATCCCGAGAACTCCCGACGAGAGGACGTACTGACCCCGGGTAATCCTCACAACAGGGTTACCATATGTCCAATTTAGTTATACACATATGACCTACTTGACCCCTCATAAATTACAGGTCATGTATGGAGGGCACCCGAGTGCTTGCCACAGGAGCATGACACTGGGAGCAGATTTTGGACATATGACATGGAGCTGCCTAGGATTGCAATCATTCTGGGACACTATAATGGCCACACTCAACAGGGTGTTGAACCGTATAATCTCCTGCACAACAGAGATGTGCCATTTGGGGTTGTTCCCCATACCCTAGGCACGTAGAGTCTGCACCAGATTTGGTACTGGCAATGATGCTCCGGGATGGGCCAAACAGTTGCGATGTGGGTGAGAGATGTTACCATGTGGGCCAGTGTAGAGGAGTGAATAGGGATGATGCACGAGGGAAAAGATTACGCCAGCTGGCGCCTCTCTGGGCAGAGGTGCTTGAGGCCTGGAAAGTCCAGGGAGACAAGTTTGGTGGAGAAGCTGGGGGCAGGGATTTGCAGGGTGGTGGAGCTGAGGGCAGCCCTCAAGACCGCTTGGGAGAATATGAGACAATTTTGACTAAGAGATTATAATATTGGAGACCACAGTGTCACTCATGGAACCTCCCTTCCGTGAGCGACACAGAGACCTAGAGTGAACAACAATAATTGTTTCCCCCTTTGAGGGAGGTCATACTTAGATGAATAACTTGAATGCTCGATTGGACTTGCCAGTAGATAAGTTGCCTTATAGAACCTCCCTCCCAGATACGCTGAAATACATGACCTAGCACCCACAGAGTTGTGTGAACTTCTGAGAGGCATTGCATACTTAACTGGTGTTTGGGCCCCCAGGACTATTTTGCTTTGTTTTAATCTAGTTTACTTTGCTTATTTTTTATCTACAATGGCATGGATGGGCTAGGTCCCACAGCTCCCATTAAGTCCATTCAGTGAGCAGTTCATAATAGCAAAAGGGAGAATAGACATGAGCACTGATTTACTAATCTGATGTCTATAGGAATAGGTTAAATGCTGCCTATGTTAGCATTGAAAATAAGAAATGATGAACGCAAGGTAGGAAATTGGCAATCATCTTTATTGGTCATCCACTCTCCCACACAGCTTGCCAACTGATAATGGCAACATTCCAAAGCAAGCTCCCTTGGTAATGTTCAACTGGGAAAGTTACAGGGGGGAAGAGCGGGCATACTAAAGGTAAAACAATGGCAAAAGGAAGAAGAGAGATTATAACACACCTCCCTTACATATATTAACAGTTAAAATATTTCTACATTTTTACAATTCTATCAGAACTCCACAACTGACCATTCTCAAGTAAAACTACATTGGTGTAGACTTTGGTCACCCTACACGGAGGGTAGAACTTGCTAAAACTTTGGTGGTCTTTGATGTTCCTTTTAATCTGTACCCAATCACCTTCCTTCCATGTGTTTTTTTCACTCCATTCTTACGATCGTACCATTTTTTGTACTAGTTCTGATGTTGTTCCACCTTCTCACTGATTTTTGTTTTGTCAGAACTGACTCCCATTCCTCCACTCAACCATAGAGAGTTCAACTTAGTACAGGGTTCTCTTCCAATGAGAGAAACAAATGGTGACACGCCTGTGATGAGAATGGGTGAGGTATGGTATGCCCGAAGACACTCACGTAGGGATGACTCTACATCATGACCATTTGCAGCAGCCAAATATATATGTTCTTTAATCAACCGGTTGGCCCTTTTAACTAGACCATTTTCCTTAGGGCAATACAACGCTGTTACATTCCTAAATTATCCATCGGCCCAATTATGCCCATGGCAAATTTGCTTCGTATTTCTGAGAAACAACCAGGGGATACCTGGGATTTGCGAGTACATTTGGATTTGTCACTTTAACAATCCTTCACAATCTTTTCAACTAAAGAATCCATTCTTGTGAACCAGAAATATATTCTGACCCTATTTTATGTCATGCTACGGCTTAGGTAGCCTTCATGTGCGAATTCTACAATTCTCTTTCTCAGATCTGCAGGTGGTACAATTTTGTTGTTACGACAGACCATACCTTCTATGATACTTAGTTCAAACCTAACTTCCCAGAAGTCCTTGATCCCCTCATTAACTTCACTGCACTAGTTTGGCCATCCATTGATAATTAATTCCTTAACCTTAATTAATTTCTTGTCCTTTTCCATACTTTTTTTCCATTCATCTTCAGTTAAGGTTGGTTCAATTATAGACAAAATAGGGCTGTCTAAAGTTTCATCAGGTACTTCTTTTTGTAAAGGTGCCCTGGATAAAAAAATCTGAAAGGATGTTCTCACCCCCAGGAGCATATTTTCCAGACCCAGAATCCATTTTCATATGCAGGGTGTACTGTGTTCCATACTTTTGACCGTAAACATAAATGTAAGAGGTTTGTGGTCAGTACGAATTGTTAAATCCCCCCCCCCACCCCCCTCGAGGAAAAATCTAAAATGTTTAACTGCCCAAAAACATGCCAGGGCCTCTTTTTCAACAACTGAATAATTACTCTCTGCTTTAATAAGGCAACGGGATGCAAAAGCAATCATTCTTTCTTTCTTACCATTACAACAATTAGCTTTATAATATGATTTTCATTGCCCATTGTGGCATACTATGATTTAAGTTATTATATGTTATTTCCTGATCTGACAAAGTCACTGAATGATTGGTGGACTCACATGTATGATTATAATGTGTAAAAGGCTACTGTTTTGCAAACGAATGTATCATTGTTAAATGCCAAGCACACCCAAGGGGCAAGTGCTCTGCAACCCTGATTGCAGCAGGCCATGTAGGCCGGGAGGACACCAAAAAATACATCACGGCTGAGGTGCTGCTTTGGAGTCACCCATGCCAAGCTCCGAGCTGGCTGACCTGGGGGCAGAGTGATACATTGACTAGTGTGTCGCAGCCTGCAGTCGGAGGGCCCCCTGGCCTGTTCCTCACTGGGTCTCTGGCTGGCAGTGCTGCCGCCTCTGTGGGGGGGTGGGGGGGGGGTGTCCCTGCTTAGAGTAGGAACACAGCCCATGGCACTGCTACCGGGGGTCTGACACACCCACAAGGCCTGCGAAACTCTGGCAGCCGGGGCCTCTCAGAGGAGCCGTTACCCCTAAGGCGGGCTCCTTAATTTACACAGTGGAGCAGCAGGAGTGAGAACCAGAGCCCAGTGGAGGCCGTTACCGCAGTCAGAGCTGCCACAGCTCGCTGGATTGGATAACCATAGCACTGGAGCACTGGCTGCCTTACCAGCACAATCCCACTTCTCACCTTGTGACAGCAATGCTTACTTGGCAAGATTACCAAGATTGAGGACGGTGAGTGGAGCAGAAAGTTGGGTTGGAACGAATTAGTGCAGGGAGGCAGCGAAGTGGTGAGGCAGGGAATGCATAGGCACAAGGTGGCAGGTGTGTCCACCATTAGGTGAGTGCAGCTTGCTAACACTTGGGGGGGGTCCACCTCTACAACGGCCAATACCATTTTGCTATGTTTTTGTGCCTTACTTCTTTATTACAGTTCTGGGTCCATGCAGTTTTGTTTCGCCCACACCCCTGCTGAGCTGGGACTACACCCTCCAGAGCTCATCAGTGCACAGGGGGTTCATCTGTGCACCCCTCTGTGGTCTGCAAGGTAAAGGTCATTAGATTTTCATTCCTCATACTTGGCCACTATGGGTAAAAGGAAGCTGAGAACAGACACCTCGGTGGGAGATACAATCACCACTATAGACTCCTTCCTGGTGAGGGCAGAAATTGCTGTGACCGAAAGGAGACTCTCCCTGGAGACTTCAAGAAGTGAACATGGCCGCTCCCCCAAAATGATACTGAGGTGGTGGTCAGCATATCGCGAGGTGAAACGTCCCTCCTCACTGGCACTCACATAGTGGGCACAGTGGACTCACTTGATGGAGGCATCGCGCCCCATGTTGAACCTCCAGGTAAAAAAAGAGAAATGGGGAAGAGAGCACCAACAGCACACAAAGGGATGGGTGCTTGACTCTATAATGGATCGGGCTGTGGACAAGTTGCTTCCAAAGTTTGAGGCGTAGGGAACGGGTTTGATGGCAGCCATTCTGTTGTGTTTAGAGGGTATAGAGGCTAAGCAATGCCAATTTTTGGGTCCCAGCACTGGTGGTGTTAACAATAAGGCTGCGCTTGTCGTGGGCGGACCCACAGATGATGATCATGCCAGGTCTGGGGAGGAACTAGTAGGGTCTAGCCATACTGTGTCAGGGGGCCAGAACGTTATGCCATCTTAATCAGGGGGTCTGAGTGGTAATGGGATACATCGAGCCACTCAGGTCATGAATGCCACAAGGCAGGAGTGCACCCACCTAGGTACACTCCAGCCCAGAGCTGGTGAAAAAATACATCTAACCTGAATAGGTCACACCCGGTACGGACGGGGGATGCCATATTACTGCACCTACCTTCTGAATCACCACCTTTAGTTGCTATTCTATTGAGGGTAACACCTATTAAGCAAGGTGTGAGGGAAACTACAGCAAACTTTATGCTTAATGTAAAGCATTAGTGCGATAATACCCTAGTGATCGCCATTTTCTGTCCCCTCATGTCATAATGTGAAGAAGAGTTGGATAAGTGGAACAAAATGTGAAGAAGAAAAATGAGGAGGACTGTATTATAATTCATTTAAGGCACCCCAGATTCACCAAAGCCCTCATAGAGAGCAGTTACCATACACAGGACAAGGCCACAAGGATTCAGATTGTTCCCTTCAGTATTTTTATCCCCCCACTCTTTCCGTTCAGATGGTACAGGGTGGCCCCTCCCAAGGTCACAAACGACAGTTTAAAAAGAAGTCAGTAGGATGGAATTATCACTTAATAATAGGTTTGCGCCATTGTGCGGGCCCAATGGGAATAACTGACTGAACCCACAACAAGCTGGACCCATTAGCGCCAGGTCTCAGGGAACACTGGGTGGTGACATTGTCTTGACTAAAATCATGATTCTCCACATAGCCTCATTGAAAGTTATGACTTGGAACATCACTGGGCTGAAGTCTAAAAGGGACAATGCAAGGTGGCTAGAAATCCTTGGGGAAAACCACATTGAGGCTGTGCAGGAAACATGGGACACTGAAAAATCATGTTATATAGAAGTTTTGTTTTTGGTTTTTAAAGCTGCGTCCCCTTTTCCTGCAAGGCATGTCGTGGGTGGTCTTCCTATTTAAGTCTCCCTCCAGATCGTTTGTACGTTTGCCCTAATGGAATATAATTGGTATAGTTGGTGGTCAGTTTCTATAACTCCTTTGGCAGGAGCACAGAAACAGAACACATCCTTGATTTGAAGAGCTTTCTGGAAGGCTCTGGGGGAGAAAAAAAACACCTACTAACAAATCATAATATTGGGTGACTTCAAAGTACATATATGTCATCAAGGCCGAGTTTTTGTGAATGGATTATTAGATGTAACTCCTGCGGTAACTTATTTTGAACATTCAGAGAAAGGTAACCTGTTGGAGGAGTTCCTGGTGGATAGTAACTGTCTGCAACAGACAGGGGAGGGTGAAGCTATTCCTTCTTTTACTGGCAGGGGCTGTTCTTCTACTGTTGATTTAATTACTGCGTCTGCTTCCCTCGTTTCCTTAGTTAAATCTCTGAGTGCAACCAGGAATAGTTTTAGCGACCACAATCCCATAATGTTGGATCTGGTCTGGAAATTAGATATGGATGGGAAGGTGAAAAAAGTTCTGCCCAAAAGCACCCTCAGCACAAAGGACCAGTCAAGGGGTTTGAAGTGGGACCGGGGGATACCTGAGGAATTCTTCGTAAAGCTTTATACAGTAAATGCGGGAGATATTGCATTATGTGCTGAAAGAGGTACACAGAACTAAGTATTTCTTGATGCCTTTGGCAGACTATGAGCAGATTGCCACAAATCTCTTGTCCCATGGTAAACACGGGAACAACAAACAGGAAAGGTGGTTTGATGGTAGCTGTTCGAGTACTCATAGGAATTTAATGGCTCGCTTGAAGCAGCAGCCTAGAGACGTGGATATGATTAGGGCATGAATGAAAGCATACACATTAGCAACACTGCTGAGAAAACAGGAAATTAGGGAGCAGTACAGGGCAGAATTAATCCAGGCCTGTGTGATAACCAATAGCACATCATTTTGGAAGTTTGGAAATGTACCCTTATTTGCAGGATCAGTAAACTCTAGGGTGGATTGTACCATCACTCCCGTTAAATGGGTCACCCATTTTGAGGGGTTGTATAGTGTGAGGGATGTGGAGGGCCCGATACTTCATGGGTGCCAGAGAGTGACATTTCCCCTCCGATCTTTAGTACAAAAGGAGTGTGTAAAGCCATCTCTGCAGCAGCCGGGGGAAAAGCACTGGGTCTGGAAGAGGTTCCCCCAGACCTCTATAAAGTTACTGACTCGTGTTTTTAATGCAGTTAGTAAATGCATTTTTCCTTCCACCTGGTCCAGAGCCATTATGTTTCCTATTTTAAAAAAAGGGGCGAGGGATGATCTGCTTTGCTATCGGCCATTTCTCTTTTTGATTTGGCTGCAAGGTTGTCCTGGAACATTTAACGAGCTGGCTCAATAACACCAACTCAATATTTGAGCTGCAATATGGCTTTCGTTGGATCAATGTGGCAACCTGCGGTTGATTGTGGGTAAATACACTATAGCCATGGGGTGTTTCTTGCATATGGCTATCATGGATCTTACCTCGGCATTCACCTGAGTTAATAGATCCAAGCTTTGGTCTCTTCTCTTGGATCTGGACATAGAAGCTGAGTTAGTGGCTTTTTTACATAGCTCTCGTTCCAATCTCTCTGTATCGGTGAGGTATGATGAGAATGGTAGCCTGACTGCCTCATTGGTGGTACAGAGGGGGCTATGGCGGGGTTGCATCTTGGCACCTATGCTTTCTACCCCCTACATAAATTAACTGGGGGAGGTTTTGATAGCTGCCTGTCGGAATATTCCTAGAGCAGGTTCCACACTAATTACTGATTTGTTATATGCAGATGATGCGGTCCAGATTGCAGGGACTGCTGTGGGCCTCCAACATCTCTTGAATGCCTTTATTGACTTTATGGATTCCTTAGATCTGTGAACCAACTACACCAAATCAGACACAATTGCGACTGGTTGTCAGAAGACCGCTGGGACTAACTTTTTGGTAAAGGGGTTGAACTTACCGGAGTCTTGACGTTCCTTTATTTGAGGATACTTTCCAATTACAGAGAGTCATGGATAACACAAAAATCCCTATAACATTTTATTTTAATGAGGGCAGTAGGTCTGACAATGGATTTTGCCAAGAGACTTGGGGCGAAACCAGTGCAAGCCCTACTAAAGGTATATCGAGAAAAGTGTATTTCAATCTCAAGTTATTGGTGTGATGTTTGGGGGTACAAAGATGTTGGTGAGCTCCAGGTGGTTGAAAATGCATGTTTGTGTAGACTCCTCACTGTCCCTGCCAATACTTTATCATTAATGGTTCACGAGGAGTTTGTGTAAGTTTATATTGTAAGTTTATATCTCCGACCTCATTGCTCTGGTACCCAATATGCGATGGTTCAGAATTTGGTCCAGCCTGCTCTTAATTTAAACCAACTCGTGATTGAGGACTTCAGATCACTTGTGGGTGCTCTGCATGTCCCATGGCTTAGGTATGTCAAGGAGATGTTGGAGAGTGTGGGTTGTATAGAACTGCTTACCAGTCGCAGATCATTACGGCCCAGGGAGATGCAGGACATAACACATTTGTATTTATCTAGGTGGCAATGTGAAAAAGAGGAAAGGGAGCTTTCCAAATCCACTGTGAAACAATACATTTTTACTGAAAACATGTTCTCGGCGGAACCCTATTTGTTAATTGTTATCAATGGTCACCATCATTTCCTATTGACAAGGTTCAGGCTTAATATAACACACTGGTTTTTAGCTGTCCCCAAAGGATTTCATAAATTGGGAGATTTTCTAGCGATGATGTTTCTGAGCAAGATACTATACATTTTATATTTTTTGTGATTTTTTTCACATATGAAGGTGTAAATGCATTTCATACACATGACTTGGGACTGTTCTGGCCTTCACCCCAAGTGGAGAGAGATCCTGAGAATATTGCGGAATGCTACAAGATTACCAGTCGACATGAAGATCATACATTGCCTCATGGCGTATTACAGTCCCCCAATTCTAAGACGCGTAAGCAGCACAGATTTAACTCTCTGGGGTTGGTATTGGCTAAGCGCCAAATTGCTATACATTGGATGCAGTCTGTGACCCCTCATTCGACTAAATGGAAGTCTGATATGTGTGAATGGGTGGGTTGCAGAAGAATAGCGCTTGTGCATGTTTCGCACAGATGAAAACGCTGAACAAGACTTAGAGACGTGGGGTATGATGTTAGAGAGAATACAGGTGACAGATCACCCGAGTGACGATGCAGCTAGCTGACCCTGGATATAACCACCTCACAGCAGGAGCGTCTGTCTGACACCTCTCCACAGTCTGATGTTGACCATGGTTAATAAAGCGATACAAAAGGGGATGATGGACGGAGCGTTTGAGCAAATCAAACACTCACCCCCAGTCAACTGATCTGGTTTTAATCCATCACCATTCTTTAGCTCACTCAGCCACCCCAGTTCAGACATGGCCATATACAAATCAGTCTGACCCTGTGCCTCATGGGAACAATCCAGCCCGAACTGCCAAGCCATGTCTTCCCTGGACTGGAAACAAGCATCCTGGGACCGGTTTCGGATTCATAATCCTCATCAGCCAGGCTATCTTGAATCCAGTGAGCAAGGGACTCACGTCTGAGCATACCCTGCCAACTTAGGGCGAACAAAGCAATACAAAAGGGATGATGGACAGAGCGTTTGAGCAAATCAAACACTCACCCCCAGTCAACTGATCTGGGTTTAATCCATCACCATTCTTTAGCTCACTCAGCCACCCCAGTTCAGACATGGCCATATGCAAATCAGTCTGACCCTGTGCCTCATGGGAACAGTCCAGCCCGAACTGCCAAGCCATGTCTTCCCTGGACCAGAAACAAGCATCCTGGGACCGGTTTCGGATTCATAATCCTCATCAGCCAGGCTATCTTGAATCCAGTGGCCAAGTGAGCAAGGGACTCACGTCTGAGCATACCCTGCCAACTTAGGGCGAACAAAGCAATACAAAAGGGGATGATGGACGGAGCGTTTGAGCAAATCAAACACTCACCCCCAGTCAACTGATCTGGGTTTTATCCATCACCATTCTTTAGCTCACTCAGCCACCCCAGTTCAGACATGGCCATATGCAAATCAGTCTGACCCTGTGCCTTATGGGAACAGTCCAGCCCGAACTGCCAAGCCATGTCTTCCTTGGACCGGAAACAAGCATCCTGGGACCAGTTTCGGATTCATAATCCTCATCAGCCAGGCTATCTTGAATCCAGTGGCCAAGTGAGCAAGGGACTCACGTCTGAGCATACCCTGCCAACTTAGGGCGAACAAAGCAATACAAAAGGGGATGATGGACGGAGCGTTTGAGCACATCAAACACTCACCCCCAGTCAACTGATCTGGGTTTAATCCATCACCACTCTTTAGCTCACTCAGCCACCCAGTTCAGACATGGCCATATGTAAATCAGTTTGACCCTGTGCCTCATGGGAACAGTCCAGCTTGAACTGCCAAGCTATGTCTTCCCTGGACCGGAAACAAGCATCGTGGGACCCGTTTCGGATTCATAATCCTCATCAGCCAGGCTATCTTGAATCCAGTGGCCAAGTGAGCAAGGGACTCACGTCTGAGCATTCCCTGCCAACTTAGGGCGAACAAAGCGATACAACAGGGGATGATGGACAGAGCGTTTGAGCAAATCAAACACTCACCCCCAGTCAACTGATCTGGGTTTAATCCATCACCATTCTTTAGCTCACTCAGCCACCCCAGTTCAGACATGGCCATAGGCAAATCAGTCTGACCCTGTGCCTCATGGGAACAGTCCAGCCCGAACTGCCAAGCCATGTCTTCCCTGGACCGGAAACAAGCATCCTGGGACCGGTTTCGGATTCATAATCCTCATCAGCCAGGCTATCTTGAATCCAGTGGCCAAGTGAGCAAGGGACTCACGTCTGAGCATACCCTGCCAACTTAGGGCGAACAAAGCGATACAAAAGGGGATAATGGACGGAGCGTTTGAGCAAATCAAACACTCACCCCCAGTCAACTGATCTGGGTTTAATCCATCACCATTCTTGAGCTCACTCAGCCACCCCAGTTCAGACATGGCCATATGCAAATCAGTCTGACCCTGTGCCTCATGGGAACATTTCAGCCCGAACTGCCAAGCCATGTCTTCCCTGAACCCCATCGTATGTTATATTTGGGTTTTATATGTGCTTTTATAGTCAATACTGGCCGAAAAAAAGAGCTATTGACTTTGACAATGAACATATGTTTAAAAAAAGAACAGCTTCCTGTATGGATCAGGTAAGAGTAATTTTAAGTTCGTTTTTAGTGACTTAGTAGTTGGTGGATGTGCCTAGGGTTTGTATAGTTAGAATAGCTCAGACGTGGGTCCCAGAGCCTCCACACCACTGGAGTCAAGCTAGCCGGGCTGATGAGAGGTGTTACCTCGAAACCGGTCCGGTCCTCGGATGCTTGATTCCGGTCTGGGAAAGATATGGCTGTTGTAGTTCGGACTGGACTGTTCCCATGGGGCACAGGGTCAGAGCTGATTTGCATTAAGCCATTATCTGACCCAGGGTGGTGTGGAGTGCAAAAAACGATGGATTTAGGCCCAGATCCTCGTACTGGGGTGAATGTAAGACATTGATCTACATTCTGTCCATCAAATTGTTTTTTGTAATTTTCTCCCTGAGTGTACTGGGGTAGCTCAGACGTGGGCCCCAGAGCCTCCACACCACTGGAGTCAAGCTAGCCGGGCTGATGAGAGGTGTTACCTCGAAACCGGTCCGGTCCTCGGATGCTTGATTCCGGTCTGGGAAAGATATGGCTGTTGTAGTTCGGACTGGACTGTTCCCATGGGGCACAGGGTCAGAGCTGATTTGCATTAAGCCATTATCTGACCCAGGGTGGTGTGGAGTGCAAAAAACGATGGATTTAGGCCCAGATCCTTGTACTGGGGTGAATATAAGACATTGATCTACATTCTGTCCATCAAATTGTTTTTTGTAATTTTCTCCCTGAGTGTACTGGGGTAGCTCAGACGTGGGTCCCAGAGCCTCCACACCACTGGAGTCAAGCTAGCCGGGCTGATGAGAGGTGTTACCTCGAAACCGGTCCGGTCCTCGTATGCTTGATTCCGGTCTGGGAAAGATATGGCTGTTGTAGTTCGGACTGGACTGTTCCCATGGGGCACAGGGTCAGAGCTGATTTGCATTAAGCCATTATCTGACCCAGGGTGGTGTGGAGTGCAAAAAACGATGGATTTAGGCCCAGATCCTTGTACTGGGGTGAATGTAAGACATTGATCTACATTCTGTCCATCAAATTGTTTTTTGTAATTTTATAGTCAATACTGGCCGAAAAAAAGAGCTATTGACTTTGACAATGAACATATGTTTAAAAAAAAAACAGCTTCCTTTTGGATCATTCCAGATTATGTGCAGTCATGGCTCCAGCTCTATACATAATTTGTTCATGGTCTATGGATCAGGTAAGAGTAATTTTAAGTTCGTTTTTAGTGACTTAGTAGTTGGTGGATGTGCCTAGGGTTTGTATAGTTAGAATAGGTTAGTATTTTGCTGTTGTCCAGTGTTTAAGAGTTAGGCTATAGATTTAGTTTTGGTTGTGTGATGAGGTAAGCCTTAATGTTGCTTCCTTGTAGTAAAGTATGGTTAAATATAATGCTGTACTAAACTGTATTAATATTCATGTGTTTTCAGAGCTCTTGTTATTTGATTTGTTTTATTCATGGGGTTATTTGTGTGATGTGGATGGGTTTTTGTTCGGTGTGATTACATGTTTTTTGTTGTATACAAGCATTTGTTCCAGTTTTTGGATGCATTTTTTATTATGAAGAAAATAAGATTGGTTATACGTCAATCAATACCATTTTTAATTTTCTTTAATTTCTAATTTTGCTGGAGCACTTTTTTGTACCTTATTTTATGGTTTTTGATAGTTCCTCAGGAGTATGATTTCTCACTGTGTATATATTGTTTATGTATTTAATTTTTACATTTTTTGTTTGGAATTTATTTTATCTATTTTTCTGGATGTATTATTTGTTGATTATTTCAAGATTGTGGACATAAGCAATCAAATCAATTCACTAAATTCTTTGTTCGATCCCTTAAATAGAGATCATGAAAGCACAAATAAAATGTACAACAGTCAAGATACAGTTCCATTTCATGTTAGATAGAATCCATATTTAAAAGTTAATATAAAATATCATAATATTGTTTTTTTTTTAAAATCTAGGATAAGATAAGGGAACTTACACTTAAAAGAAATCCGGGGTAATTTATACAATTTTGACCACAGAAAATATATATAAGATTTACATATTATCTTCTATTGAACTGGTAAATGAGTGAGTAAATAAAAACACCTTGCCATTTATAAACCCCACTGCTTCCTTTTTTTTATGCACACCCACAAAAATGTCAAAATCGAAAAGCAGACTAAAGGATGAGTCAATGATTTAAAAAAATAAAGTGTAACCCGACATTGAGTTAAATGATAGTGCTTTAAAATTGGGGCAATGTAATCCTTCCTTTCTTTCTTGCAAAGGCTACAAAACAAAACTAAATGCAAATCAGTTTCAGACACAGGTCAGATCTAAATGCGTCAACCTTTTTTCCGGATGACCTAGCATCAGTGGTATCAGATTCATGCGGAATCTCAGTAGTATAAATTTCGGCTGTGGTATATGTCTGCTGGGTAGAGGTAACCTCCCTCTATCAGAGGCGGGATTAAATGGTATGCGAGGACTGCCTGTTTATTATAGTTCTTTTCTATTTGATTATATTGTGCCCTCAGCATAAATGTATTAATTAGGGTTTGCTCAAGATCTTTCTACATGCAATTGGGTCCTTAAATAGTTCGGCAAGCCTGATAACGGTCAGCTCTGATTCCACATAATTCAGCCATCTAATCTTACTGTAGTATTCCAATTTCAGTTTCTTATTATGTTTTGCGTTAGGTTCACCGTATCCCTATGCCAGATGGAGGACCACAGTAGGATCAGGGCGAGTCTGATTGAATCTGAAATATAGGGTAGGCCCGATTCACTATGGGAGGTATAGTAAGAGTGGAAATGCGGAAGAGACACTAGGGACTTAAAAAAATCTATTGTTAATGTTTTAGAGTCTGTGGGCGCCAAACCCCAGACTCCTGCCCCATAGATTGCTGCTGACTTTGTTTTAGCCTAATAGCTATTTTTTATGTGGACTAATGGTTTGGAGCCCAGCTTTTTGGTAAAAGACTTTATAGCTGTCAGACTCCTCTCCATTCCTAAAGCCCATCCCTCCACAAGATTCAACCATGTTTGCTTTTTATCAAAAAGGACCCCCAAATGAGGAAAGGTGTGTACCACTTAAATTTTCCCAGATTCCATGTGAAGGTATGGGGCTTTGTCTTATTTCCCAGCCCCTGCTATGATAAATTATTTCGTCTGGTTGACTTTCAAATCCAATGAATCCACGAAGGCCGCATATGCTGTTATGAGTCATTGGAGGCCTAGCCCCATTCTAGAAATAAACACTGCGAAGGCCAGTATTGGTAACACATGTGTATGAAACACAGGGACATCCAAAGATGTACCCAAAAGTGCTTTCTCAACACCGTTAGTGTAGATAGAAAAAAGAAACGGGAGAGGACGCATCCCTGCCTTACCCACCTGGCGATCTTAAAGGAGCGGGTGACTCCCCGTTTTTACCTTAGCGAACCCATGCAGTGACGTTGAGAGTATAGTTGACGAACGAAATTATTATAGCTGGCTCAATCCCCCTCTCCTTCATTATATACCAGAGCTTAGAGTGGGTCACAAAGTCAAATGCTTTTGAAAGGTCCATGAATGCCATGTAAATGTTTCCGCCCTTTGCTCTGGTATATTTATCTATAATTATTGATAGATTCGGACAATGGTCTACAGTGCCCTTTCCCCGCGGGAACCCGTACTGTGCCTGCATTAAAATGTTCTTCTCCTGGGCCCACCACTCCAACCTGGATAGGAGGAGCCAGCCCATGAGCCTGGCTGTTTTGTCTAGCAGGTAAATTGGCCTGTAGTTCTTTGGACTTCCTCTATCCCCCGTTTTGTAAATTTGGCATGATTACACTAGTTTTCCAAGAAAGCGGTGCCGGCTATGGCTATATTATAAAAAACATTAGTCAATAGTGGAACCCACAGATCTTGATTCTCCTGGAATAAATCTATCCGCACCCCATCAGGACCCTGAGCCTTCCCAGCACTGCTGGCCGCCAGCCCACTCCTCACTTCTACAAGTGAAAAAGACAGTATACCCTGCAAGTTGGCATTAATGGGAGGTAGCACGGATGACGTACTGGGAGCAAAAATGTTTTCAAAGTATACCACCCATGCTTCTTCACCTACATTGTTATCTAATGTAGGATCCTTAGAATTTTTGAAGCAAGGTGTGTTGATTATCTTCCAGAATTGTCTATTGCTACCTGTATTTGCTGCATGTTCAAGTTCAGCCCAGGTCTCCTGCCTCATAACCCTCTCCCTTTTACTTCTTGCTAACTTATAGTCAGTACGTAATGATCTTATTTGGGACACATTTCTGGGTTGAGTATTCAAGGCTTTGTTGAGAGCTTTTGTAATTTTTTTGTGTAGGGGGAGTCGAATCAGCACTTGCCCGTTACCCTAGTTGCTGGTTTCTGACAAGTAAATGTCAATTTTACTTTCTCTAGAAGTTCTCTAAAACATAATACCAGTGCTAATGGGCAGGATTCCGGTTCTAAACTGTTATAAATATTTTCCTGGATAGTCAATATTATGCCGGGGACTAGGTTAAGCTTGTCAAGTTGGGCCCACTTTAATTGGAGAAAAAAAATTCTTGTCAATGTTGGGGTTCCTATTTTCTGATACCCAGTCACTTCCCTGGTGGCCATGCTTAACTCACAACTTAAGACCACATGATCACTAAAACTCTTGAATCGTTTGTCTACAAAAATAACCTTGTTATTAAGGAGATTAGAGACTAAAATAAAATCAATAGTTAATTCATAGCCATTTCGTCAGAACGTTTATCCTGGGTAGCCCATTGATGAATTCAAGTTATTAGCTATTACCATATTCCTGTTAAATAGGGTCCTATTAAGACAATGTCCTTATTCACTGTGGGTGAAATGGTAACGAATATGCTACTTACCAGTATGCATCTGTTCTTGGCATGTAGGGCTGCTGACATTCATATCTGTGCATAGATCGCCGCCTAGGGTTGGGTCCGGATGATTGCACATTGTTGTCCTGGAAGAGTCTTCAAAGTATCACAAGATAGGTGGCTCCTCCCCTGGACTACAGTGCGCATGGGCATCCACTCCATCCTCAGATTGTTTTTCGCCATTGTGGCAAAGATGGAGTGTAACACCGTAAGTGATGACCATGCTAAGAGTAATTCTGAGTGCTGCAGCCGCTACAGGCACCGGGGAGGAGGGCGGGCGATATGAATGTCAGCAGCCCTACATGCCAAGAACAGATGCATACTGGTAAGTAGCATATTCGGTTTGAGGCATGTGGGCTGCTGAATTCATATCTGTGCATAGAATATATAGCAGTCCCTCAATTAGCGGCGGCCGCCTGTGCCAGCTGCAGCAGTTTTAAAAAGTGTTTTTAGAACAGCCTGCCCTACAGCTGCCTGCTGTTTGGAGTGCACATCTACGCAGTATTGTTTTGTAAATGTGTGTGTGGTAGACCATGTGGCTGCTCTAGATATGTCTTCTGAAGGAATATTTCCAAGGAAAGCCATGGAGGCCCCCAACTTTCGCGTGGAGTGGTCTCTTGGGGGAACCGTTAATGTGCGCTTGGCCTTTTGATAGCAAATCTGAATGCACTTAACGATCCACCTGGCTATACCTGCTTTGGAAATGGGGTTGCCTTTGTGTTGTGGCGAAAAGGCAATAACAGTTGTTTTGTTTTCCTACAATCTTTGGTCCAATCTATGTAGTACATAGAGCTCTTTTGACGTCAAGTGTGTGGAGCATTCTCTCTGCCACTGACTCAGGATTCTGGAAGAACACTGGCAGTTCTATAGTTTGATTGATATGGAACTGTGAAACCACTTTAGGCAGAAACTTAGGGTTAGTGCGGAGTACCATCCTGTTGGAGTGAATCTGTATGAATGGCTCCTGGATAGTTAGTGCATGAAGTTCACTAACTCGTCGTAGCAATATGATTGCTATTAGGAAAACCACTTTCCACGTCAAGAATTGAATCTCGCATGAGTGTAGAGGCTCAAAAGGTGGACCCATTAGCCTGGTGAGGACCACTTTTAGGTTCCATACAGGCGCTGGTGGGTCTCTGGGAGAAATAACTCGTTTAAATCCCTCCAGAAAGGCTTTGATGGCAGGCACTCTGAAAAGTGAGAGATGCTGCCTGTTCTGGAGATAAGCTGCTATTGCGGACAAATGTATACGAATGGAAGCATAGGCCAGATTGCATTTGTATAGATGTAACAGATAACAAATGATGTTGTGAGTAGATGCATCTAGCGGGTTGATGTTGTGGTCGGCACAATAAATGACAAACCGCTTCCATTTTGCCGCATAACATGTTCTGGTGGTGGGCTTTCTTGCCTCCCTTATGATATCCATACAGTCAGGAGGCAAGTTGAGGTAGCCAAATTCTAAGACCTCAGGAGCCAGATCGCCAGGTTGAGCTGTTGCGGATCTGGATGCTGAATGTCGCCATGGCTCTGCGTCAAAAGCCTGGGTGTGAGGTGCAGCCTTTGATGCGGTACCACGGAGAGTTCTAGAAACGTGGTGTTCCATGGTTGGCGTGCCCACGTTGGAGCAACCAGGATGAGAGTCATCGAGTGTTGCTTCAGCTTGCGTACCACCAGCGGTATTAGAGGTGCTGGGGGAAAAGCGTACGCAAATATGCCTGACCAGTTCATCCATATCGCATTGCCCTGTGACTGTGGGTGTGGGAACCTGGCGGCAAAGCTTTGGCATTTGGCGTTTTCCTTTGTGGCGAACAGGTCTATCTCTGGATGACCCCACTGCTGGAAGTACGGCTGGAGTACTGATGGATGTATCTCCCACTCGTGCATTTGGTGGCTGTACCTGCTGAGCAGGTCCGCCATCTGATTGTCCTTGCCCGGGAGGTGTTCCGCCATGAGGAAGATGTTCCTCTGAATGGCCCACTTCCACATGCTCTGAGCCAGATGAGACAACTGTGGAGAGTGTGTACCTCCCTGCTTCTGTATGTAGTACATGGCCGTCATGTTGTCCGTCCGGATCAACACAACCTTGTTGCACAGATGTACCTTGAATGCTTTCATCGCCATGAAGATAGCCATCAGTTCTAGAAGGTTGATGTGCATCTTCCTCTGCTGCGCTGTCCATAGTCCCTGCACTGTGTAGTGGAGTACATGAGCTCCCCAACCCTGGAGAGATGCGTCCGTCGTCAGAATAATCTGTGGCACAGGCTCCTGGAACGGTCGGCCCCTGCAAAGGTTTTGTGGATTCCACCAATGCAGAGTTGTATGCGCGACCGGTCACCAACACTAGGTCTTTCAACTGTCCGTGAGCCTGATTCCACTGACGTGCTAAGCACTCCTGAAGCGGACGCATGTGTAGTCTTGCGTGCGGGACTATGAAGATGCAGGAGGCCATCATGCCTATCAACTGCATGAACACTCGTGCTGGAAGCGAGTGTTGTGGTTTGAATTGTTGTATCAGCAATTGCATGATGTTGATCCTCACTGAATTTGGCTGTGCTTTGGCTGCCAGAGTATCTATTGTCACGCCCAGATACTGCCATACGTGGGCGGGCTGAAGGTGGGACTTTGGATAATTCAGTGAAAACCCCAGATCGTGAAGAAGGTGAATGGTGTGGGACATGTCGGTGGCACACTGCTGGGCCGACTTTGCCTGGATAAGCCAGTCGTCCAGATAAGGGTAGACGTGAACGCTCTGTCTCCGTAGGTGTGCAGCCACTGTCGCCAGGCACTTGGTAAACACCCTGGGCGCCGTCGTCACTCCGAAAGGGAGGACCTTGAACTGATAATGCTGATCCTGAATGGTGAACCTGAGGTATTTTCTGTGTGACGGGTGTAGCGGTATATGGAAATATGCATCCTTCAGATCTAATGTTGCGAGGAAATCTCCCTGACTGAGTAACGGCAGAACCTGCTGTAATGTGAACATGTGAAAGTGTTCTGATAGAATGTACTGGTTCAAGGGCCTTAGGTCCAGTATGGGTCTGAGGGACCCGTCCTTTTTTGGGATCAAGAAGTACAGCGAGTACACCCCTGTACCTTTTTCTTCCACAGGCACGAGCTCTATGGCTCCTTTTTGCAGCATGACGACTACCTCCTGCTGCAATAATTGCAAATGCTCTGTGGACATAGGACGGTGTCTTGGGGGTATGTTGGGTGGAGTGGATGTTAACTCCAGACAATAACCGTACTGGATAAGTTGCCTCACCCACCTGTCTGTAGTGATGGATTTCCAGACCGGCAGGAACTGTTGCAGTCTCCCCCCGACCGGTGTGGTATCGTCGGGGGGCAGTGACAAGACATCACTCTTTGTTAGTGGCGGAGGATCGGGAGCTGTTGTTTCCACGACCTCTGCCCTTGGTGCTGTTTCCATGATAGCCATCTGTACTCTGTTTGGTGTAGGTGGTCTGCGTGCCTCCTTTACTGTATTGAGTCTGCTGGGACAGCTGGCCTCTGGAAGCTCCTCTATTGTTGGAGCGACAAAAGGAACCAACCCTGAACTGCTGCGACTGTAGAGCCCCCATAGACTTTGCAGTCTCAGTGTCCTTTTTGATTTTTTCCAAGGTGGTGTCCACCTCTGGGCCAAATAAGTGATCAGGGTTAAGAGGCTGATTTAGTATGGTGGTTTGTATCTCGGGCTTAAAACCGGAGATTCTCAGCCAGGCATGTCGCCGTAACATCACACTTGTATTAATTGCCCTGGCTGCGGTGTCTGCTGCGTCCAGCGCACACTTGATAGATGCGTTTGATATAAGTATCCCTTCTTGTAATAGCATCTCTGCTGCCTCCTTATATTTATCTGGCAAGTGTTGTAACAGGGTTTCAAGTGTATCATAATGAGCCCTGTCATATCTGGCTAAGAGTGCCTGTGTGTTGGAGATGCGCCAGATATTGGCCGCTTGAGCTGCCACCCTTTTCCCTGATGCTTCTAGCACTTTAGATTCTTTGTCGGGGGGAGGAGCATCACCCGTTGTTTGCGAGTTCGCCCTCTTCCGGGCATTGGAAACAACCAGAGAGTCCAACGGCAACTGTCCCTTGATATACGTAGGGTCCTTAGGTGCTGGTTTGTATTTTTTCTTAATTCTGGGGTTTATCACCCTTGCCCTTGTGGTCTCCTTAAAAATGCCTCCAGCATGTTTTAGGACACCCTTCAGCATTGGTAGAGTCTTGACAGTTCTCTCTGAGGTTGAGAAGGTGTCAAACAAAAAATCCTCTTCAATAGGGTCAGCATGGAGATGGACATCATGATTTTTTGCTGCCCTTTCAATAAGTGCATTAAACGCAGCTGTGTCTTCAGTAGGCAAGGTTTTTACAGCTTAGACATGACTGTCTGGGGCAGTTTGTGGATCCCCTGGGTCAGCAGCGTCTGTCCAGAGTTCAGTGTGATCTTCAGGATCAGTGTCTACAGGATAACTGTACTCCTCATTGTCACCATCTCCATCCTCCACATCTGAGTTTGTGGGCGAGATAGGAGCAGTGTCTTGTCCATGTGGTGGTATAGGTTCAAAGAGAAGAGGTGACGTAGCAGAATCCTTCTTTTTCTTTAATGGAATTTTATATGACTCCATAGGCTGTTCAGGGGCGATCTTCGATTGTAAATAACAAGTCTAGCCGTCTCGGCATCGATGAATTGCCTCGACTGATCTTCAGGCGGAGGCTGTCGATGCTTGGTGGCCACCTCCGCAGTTGTAGGCTTCGGCCCCATGGACACCTTCTCGGTCGCTTTGACGGCCGTCCTAGGGGCGAAGGCCTTAGGTACCACTTTTGGCGGCAGTGTGAACTGATGGGTGCCGCCGATTTTGGAGGTTTACTGACTGGCTTCGGGGGTGGGGAAGCCTTTGGTCCGACAGTAGTAGCCTTTTCTTTAATGCGTTTCAGCGAGTCCGACACCTGCTTCGAAAAGGAGGCGGATGGCTGTGTTGACTCGACGGGTTCCTTCGAGCCACTGCCAGGTGTGGACTCGAGGTCTGTACCGCCTTTAGCCTTGTCGGGTCGATGCTTAGGATCGAGAACTTTCTGAGTTCCGAGTCCCTTGTCTGTGTCGATGGCTTTCGGCGCCGACTTCTTCGGGTCGACGTCCTTGACCAGTTTCTTCGGTGCCCCGGTCTTCGGCTCGACACCCTTTAGCAACCTCACCGGGTCGATAACACTCTTCTGTTTTGTTGGTGCCGATGGTTCAGAGGTCTTCGAACCGACCAAAGCAATACGCACTTTTGGTTTCGATTTAGCTTCCAGTGCTTTCGGTTGTGTAGACACCGATGCTTTCGGTTTCGATTTCGATCGGCCAACCGATGGCTCGTTAGAAATGTCCGTAGCCGGGCCCTGAGGCGAGGCTGTAAACCAAGTGTACGATCTCGGGTAAGGCCATGTGGCGATCCCTCGACCTGAGCCTTATCGAGTGTATTGGTTGCGGCCCCCGTACCAACGGTTGGGCCTAGCTCCTCGCTCGAGCTATCTTCCACGGCTCCAAAGGCCTCATCCCCGTCTCCTACCTCGTCGACGGCGTCTTCATTATCGACCATTTCCACATCTGCGTCGTAACTGGAGTCGATCTCCGATGCAGGATCAGACAGGTTCCCTTGATCTTCCTGCTCGACTCCCTCATCTTCCTCGGCATCGAAGATGTTCACCGGGTCAGGTGCCGTCTGCTGGGCCTCCTTCCGCGCAGCGCGTCGAAGGCGAATTGTCTTCTTGGAGTGGAACCGAGAACAAGCCATACAGCTGGCTTCATCGTGATCCGGAGACAGGCACTTGTGGCACACCGGGTGGACATCGATGTGAGGATACTTGGAGTTGCAAACGGGACATCTCTTGAACAGACTCCGTTCCATGATGGATCGTCGATAAGGCCTCTGGCGTCGACCGGGCCTTCAGTGCCGAAAAGCCACGCGGCTCCTCTGGATGTCCGGCTCGGGAACAGAGCTGGAACAAGTACTGGGCACCGATCGCAAAGACAATACCGACGATAACTAAAGGCCTTTTGGCCAAAAGGAAAGTTTTTTATAGATTCCGAACTTGAGTTAACAAATATGCATCCGAACCCAATGGAGGAAAAAAACAATCTGAGGATGGAGTGGATGCCCATGCGCACTGTAGTCCAGGGGAGGAGCCACCTATCTCGTGATACTTCGAAGACTCTTCCAGGACAACAATGTGCAATCATCCGGACCCAGCACTAGGCAGCGATCTATGCACAGATATGAATTCAGCAGCCCACATGCCTCAAACACCGGGTTTTCTCTGCCAGATCTTCCAAACCACAAACACGATCTTGATTGTGCTTGCAGAGATGTACGTTAAAGTCACACACCCAGATAACATTAAAACCCTCATTTTTTGTAAGCCTTATGGGTTTGTCTATTGCCATGTTCAGCTCATCTCCCACTAGGTGCATAATTCCCCCGAAACCATTGTTATAGTATGTTTTTTTAAAGCTAGGCACCTTCATTCTCCGATTTTAGGGTGAGCAAATGAAAATGAGAACTCCTACCTTCAAATATCTTTACTTTTATCGATCCCTGATGCTGACGGTGTTGCCATTGTCTGAAATGAGTGGTAACCGTTTACAAAAATGGATTCCGTTGTCCATGTCTCCTGTAAACAAGAAATATCCTGATCTTGCCAGAGTTTTTGCCAATGGTCATTACTTAGTTTTTGTTCAATGCCCGCCACATTCCAAGATGCTAATTTAAATGAATGTTTATTTACCCCCTTCTGCTCATCATTAGTTTTGGAACCCACTTGGGTATCAGGATCCGAAATGACCAGTCTGTCAAAAGCCACTCTATGGTTATTATCATCTGGGAGTAGTCAATCACATGCTTCCAGGTCAGAGAGGGGAGCAAATCTATTCTTGAGAGTTAACCCCAAGGCACCATTTTTTCCTGCTAAGTTGGGCCATGCTGAGCCACTCCTTGATTGACCTCTGCATTCTTTAGCCACTGAGGGAAGGGGCCTTTAAAAATATTCCAGGGGTAATGCTGTGATCTGTGTGCCCTCAGGTGCGACTCTGTGTAACGGGGCTAGAAGAGATCTAGCTACAAATTCATTATTAAAATGTATCACCACACAGTCACCTTGCATTAGTTTACGGGACGAACCCAGACACCCTATCTTTCGGGTCATGATAATTTGATCAGACAGAGGGCTACCCCCTGCCCCCACGTAAGTTAGATGACAAGACAGCCAGTGGAGGGATTTGTTCATTAATTGGCTTGTTGTTTCTGGTTGATCCGCCCTCAAAGTCAGTACATTTGCCAAGGCCAGTACAAATGGGGAAGCAGCCGGTGGAAGATGCAGACACTGATACGTGGTAGTGAGCATCCCCACCTTGGGCCTTTTCTTCCATCGAGGGTCATCTCGCCCCCGCCTGAGATGCATTGGCACTGATCTGTTTGGAATACTGTTTGGAATGCAACATGTGTGTTTGGTGTTATATCTTCCTGTGATGGGACCACGATCCCTACCTCGCCGATGCCACGCCTCCCCTCCCGGTCCTGGCAGCAGTCCTCCGTTACACGGGCGTCCAAAACAACCAGGACTCCACCCATTTCTTCTTCCTTACAGGAACCAGTCCCGACGAGGGAGAAACCGGAAGTGCTTTCCCGTGACCCCGGAAGTCCCTCCCCCTGTCCAGAGGCGGACCACAGAAAAGCCGGAACAGTGGACAACAGGGTGTTCAAGCAGGAAGACTCGTGGCAGGAGACGGCGTGCGACAAACCCCGGGAGCAGAGCGAGGAACCAGAAGCAGGAGACGACGTCTGGACGGAGGACTGGTTGAGTCCAGGGGAGGAAGCTGGAGAGCGGCCGCAACTCGTGGACAGAGTTGCAGCGGGCCAAGTGAGCAATACGCACTTTTGGTTTCGATTTAGCTTCCAGTGCTTTCGGTTGTGTAGACACCGATGCTTTCGGTTTCGATTTCGATCGGCCAACCGATGGCTCGTTAGAAATGTCCGTAGCCGGGCCCTGAGGCGAGGCTGTAAACCAAGTGTACGATCTCGGGTAAGGCCATGTGGCGATCCCTCGACCTGAGCCTTATCGAGTGTATTGGTTGCGGCCCCCGTACCAACGGTTGGGCCTAGCTCCTCGCTCGAGCTATCTTCCACGGCCCCAAAGGCCTCATCGTCGTCTCCTACCTCGTCGACGGCGTCTTCATTATCGACCATTTCCACATCTGCGTCGTAACTGGAGTCGATCTCCGATGCAGGATCAGACAGGTTCCCTTGATCTTCCTGCTCGACTCCCTCATCTTCCTCGGCATCGAAGATGTTCACCGGGTCAGGTGCCGTCTGCTGGGCCTCCTTCCGCGCAGCGCGTCGAAGGCGAATTGTCTTCTTGGAGCGGAACCGAGAACAAGCCATACAGCTGGCTTCATCGTGATCCGGAGACAGGCACTTGTGGCACACCGGGTGGACATCGATGTGAGGATACTTGGAGTTGCAAACGGGACATCTCTTGAACAGACTCCGTTCCATGATGGATCGTCGATAAGGCCTCTGGCGTCGACCGGGCCTTCAGTGCCGAAAAGCCACGCGGCTCCTCTGGATGTCCGGCTCGGGAACAGAGCTGGAACAAGTACTGGGCACCGATCGCAAAGACCATACCGACGATAACTAAAGGCCTTTTGGCCAAAAGGAAAGTTTTTTATAGATTCCGAACTTGAGTTAACAAATATGCATCCGAACCCAATGGAGGAAAAAAACAATCTGAGGATGGAGTGGATGCCCATGCGCACTGTAGTCCAGGGGAGGAGCCACCTATCTCGTGATACTTCGAAGACTCTTCCAGGACAACAATGTGCAATCATCCGGACCCAACACTAGGCAGCGATCTATGCACAGATATGAATTCAGCAGCCCACATGCCTCAAACACCGGGTTTTCTCTGCCAGATCTTCCAAACCACAAACACGATCTTGATTGTGCTTGCAGAGATGTACGTTAAAGTCACACACCCAGATAACATTAAAACCCTCATTTTTTGTAAGCCTTATGGGTTTGTCTATTGCCATGTTCAGCTCATCTCCCACTAGGTGCATAATTCCCCCGAAACCATTGTTATAGTATGTTTTTTTAAAGCTAGGCACCTTCATTCTCCGATTTTAGGGTGAGCAAATGAAAATGAGAACTCCTACCTTCAAATATCTTTACTTTTATCGATCCCTGATGCTGACGGTGTTGCCATTGTCGGAAATGAGTGGTAACCGTTTACAAAAATGGATTCCGTTGTCCATGTCTCCTGTAAACAAGAAATATCCTGATCTTGCCAGAGTTTTTGCCAATGGTCATTACCTAGTTTTTGTTCAATGCCCGCCACATTCCAAGATGCTAATTTAAATGAATGTTTATTTACCCCCTTCTGCCCATCATTAGTTTTGGAACCCACTTGGGTATCAGGATCCGAAATGACCAGTCTGTCAAAAGCCACTCTATGGTTATTATCATCTGGGAGTAGTCAATCACATGCTTCCAGGTCAGAGAGGGGAGCAAATCTATTCTTGAGAGTTAACCCCAAGGCACCATTTTTTCCTGCTAAGTTGGGCCATGCTGAGCCACTCCTTGATTGACCTCTGCATTCTTTAGTCACTGAGGGAAGGGGCCTTTAAAAATATTCCAGGGGTAATGCTGTGATCTGTGTGCCCTCAGGTGGGACTCTGTGTAACGGTGCTAGAAGAGATCTAGCTACAAATTCATTATTAAAATGTATCACCACACAGTAACCTTGCATTAGTTTACGGGACGAACCCAGACACCCTATCTTTCGGGTCATGATAATTTGATCAGACAGAGGGCTACCCCCTGCCCCCACGTAAGTTAGATGACAAGACAGCCAGTGGAGGGATTTGTTCATTAATTGGCTTGTTGTTTCTGGTTGATCCGCCCTCAAAGTCAGTACATTTGCCAAGGCCAGTACAAATGGGGAAGCAGCCGGTGGAAGATGCAGACACTGATACGTGGTAGTGAGCATCCCCACCTTGGGCCTTTTCTTCCATCGAGGGTCATCTCGCCCACGCCTGAGATGCATTGGCACTGATCTGTTTGGAATACTGTTTGGAATGCAACATGTGTGTTTGGTGTTATATCTTCCTGTGATGGGACCACGATCCCTACCTCGCCGATGCCACGCCTCCCCTCCCGGTCCTGGCGGCAGTCCTCCGTTACACGGGCGTCCATAACAACCAGGACTCCACCCCTTTCTTCTTCCTTACAGGAACCAGTCCCGACGAGGGAGAAACCGGAAGTGCTTTCCCTTGACCCCGGAAGTCCCTCCCCCTGTCCAGAGGCGGACCACAGAAAAGCCGGAACAGCGGACAACAGGGCGTTCAAGCAGGAAGACTCGTGGCAGGAGACGGCGTGCGACGAACCCCGGGAGCAGAGCGAGGTACCAGAAGCAGGAGACGACGTCTGGACGGAGGACTGGTGGAGTCCAGGGGAGGAAGCTGGAGAGCGGCCGCAACTCGCGGACAGAGTTGCGGCGGGCCAAGTGAGTACCAGCTCCCCCTTAGTGTAAATAGTACAGCCTGTAAATATAGTACCTGTATAGTAGCTTCTCCCTCACTATACACCTCGCACTGTGAAATAGTGTACATAGCTGTGTGTGTCACTATCACGATTGTGTATACTACCCCTCACATACCGGCACAGAGTCACCCTCCTCCCTACCCGTGCTGCCTCTTCCCATCTCATACCTCTCCCCTCCCTACCTCACGTTCGCTTTTCTTCCCACACGCCCGGTGAAGGTAAATGACAAAATATTAGTTCTGACCAGAAGAACTAACGGCCACTTTTTTCTCTCTCCTTTACATACCTCCGAGAAGCCACCGTCCCCCGGCTGAACCGACCATTACCTCAGCAGACCAGCCAACCCAGCTTACGACCCGTGATCATCCCCAATTGAAGAACCATCACCTCAGAGTCGGAACCAGCCGCAATCCAGAACCCTCTTCTCCCTTGTACCTCATCCCTTGAACACTGTACCCTAATAAATGGAGAAGTGTGGCTCAGGGGTTAGAGGCGGCAGTGGAGAAGTGTGGCTCAGGGGTTAGAGGCGGCAGACCTGGAGCTTGAGTTCGGCCCGGGACCAGGGTTCAATTCCCCGCCTCGGCGGGTCTTGGGCTCAAAATTCCACGGACTCGTTAATTCTCGCTCCGGTGCCTTCTCGACTCACGGGTTCACACTCTGCGACTCTGGGCAATAGCTTGCTTAATCTCCACAACGGCCCCTCGCGGTGGGATGCCTGACTTTCACCTTGTGGATACCCTGCCAGGGTTATCTCACAGGGGAATACCAGGACGGGTTCCCTAAGCAAGCGCTGAGATGCCCCAGGGTAAGTCGTGCGCTATATAAGTCTCATTCATTTCATTTCATTTCATAAATACCGGCTACGAGCTAGCCCACTACATACGGCCTCCACCCCTGTTATTCCGGTCCGCTCCCGCTCCCAGTCCACGCTTACACTTCCATATCTTCCACTGGCTCTCCAGAATGTTTATTGAGCTTTGAAAGGAGCATTTGAGAGTAAAGGGGGGCTGGATTCAGAGATGTTGTTTGGGTGTATGACCATACCCGAGTTTAAATGTGGATAATGTGGCTGATGTCACTCAGTTTTAGTTTCCAATAACTTGGTCCCCACCTGTGGATGTTATACGAGACCAGGGCCCATCCGGGACGAGGAAGCTCAGAAGGACGTAATCTATTAACGCACTTGTCCTCAATGCGTGATAGTCTCACTTCAATCTGAGTTAGTTTAAGTAGGAACGGACTCAACAATGAGGTGACCATAGTTTCTAATTGCTTTCACATGTCCTCATTATTCATCCGTGGGGGCAGTGTAAGAGGCTTGGTAGTACTCAAAGTAGTAATCATGCCAGTTTCATTAGCTACATTTCGCCTTGATTTTACTACTCAGGTCGTTTTCTTAGGCTTTTGCCTCTGTGGCCCACCACCCCTTCATCTTTTAACTGGTGGCTCAATGTTGGTGTCTAGCTGTATTTGCAAAACCAGACCCCAGGTAACTATTTTGGAGCTGGTGGTTGTCTCAAGAGAGAGATGTTGAGGAGCAGTTGCCGGGAGCCCTAGGGGTGCTGTTTGAAGGAGCTGTGTGGGGACATTGTCCGTATTTTGACCACCCAAAGAGGAGCGCTTTTGCAAGATCAGGAATTCCCATGATACGCACCGCTCTGTTATTTAAATTTCATGGGTAAGAACAGACTTAGCCTTTGTTAAAAATGCGTCAAGAGTTGCTGCTACTTCACCACCTGCATGCATCTATGGCCTTTTCGCTTAACCATTCCTATGAATTGAGTGATAAGTTAGAACTAAACAGATACATTTTAGCACAATACCTAAGAAATGTCCCAGGAGTCCCAGCTGTGTGAAGAGGGGGGCCAGCAAAACCTCCGATGACCGGGTACTTACGTGCGACCCACGCCGCTGTACTGCATGCACTTTTTGAGGTGCCCTGTCGAGATGGCACCTTGGTTGCAATGGCTCCTGGAAGTCTGAGTCCCGTTGTGGTATGAGCGGAAGAAACACAGGTCAGGCGTTGGCGGCAACTCCGGATGTGGTACCCTGGGCGATTTTTAAGCGAGCTGTCAAGATGGCACCTTGGTTGCAATGGCTCCTGGGAGTCTGAGTCCCCCTGCGGTGCGAGCAGAAGAGAAACACAGATCAGGCATTGGTGGCTACGCCGGCTGAGGTACTGCGGGTGATTTTTAAGCGCACTGTCGACTTGGCTCCTGAGTTGCAAAGGCTCCTGGGTGTATGAGTCCCCCTTCGGTGAAAGCGGAAGAAACACAGGTCTGGCGTTGGCAGCTACAGCAATCAAACTGCAAGTTATATTTTATTTTAATTTTAATGGGTGGCAAATGTTTATTTCCTTTAAAGTTGTTTCTTTTATTATGATAGTTTGTTATGGGTTATTGTAGCAAATTTGATTATTAGTTGCATAGGATCCGAGGCCTGTGCAAGTAATCGGGCCATACTTTCCCCTTGCTTAGAACCAAGCACCCAATTGCAGCGCAGGGAAGCAGAGCAGTCCAAGGCCTACTAAGGGGAGGTGGAGTGGGCTAACAATTACCATTTGCTGCCATGCAATAATTGCACTCAATAAAGTGTGTCTACTCCGTGGGTTTTTTTCGTTTGAGGTGACATAAGTGGCAATAGATACTATTGTAAAATCTGCAGAATTGAGTACATGTAAAGTATAAATACCTTCTGGGATAGGTATGAAGGCTGGAAAGAAAGATTTTCCTGAAATACCAGTCTTCTACCTCAGCCCAAAAATACACAAAAATGCCCAAAAATCCTGGGAAAACCAACATGGTTGTCTGTAGATAATCTCCTTAAAAACAAAGCTCAAAATATATTGGTCACGATCTGCACCCTTATGTTACAGGTTTTGCTTCTCATATCAAGGATAGCAGGGATTTCGTTATGAGAAAATTCAAACTAGAGTGGGTGATGAGTTCCTTTTGGTAACTTTAGACGTCACTGCTTTGTTCATAATCATTGCTCATAAAGATGATGTCGAAAGCATGCAAATATTTCTTGGAAAAAATATCAATATCACTAAATCTTCACACTGAGATGATGAATAAAATGTTTTGTCTGGAATAAATATTATTTTTTATTTTGATGGAAACCTGTACAGACAGAGGCAAGGAACAGCAATAAGCACCTGCTATGTCCCCTTTTAGTCAAGGACTGGTAGGAGGAGCAGGTGCACTCAGCCGAACCGGTGAATAAACACCAGAATCACAATGTGATATGCCATAGATTCATCGTTTAAATTTTCTGTATTTGTAAAGGCAGCAAACAACTAGCCAAGGAATGTGCATGTCAATTAAACTACAATGACCATAATTTAAGATCCACCAGTTAGATAAGCAGACAGGAGATTGAATGCCTAGATATCAAGATTCTAATCAGGGACTACAGAAAACACACTACTCTATTTGCACCAGTGTAAAAGAGTTTGAGGTACCATGCAGCAAAAGGAAGAAGAGTATTAATAAATTCATAACATGTGGGACATACTACTCTCTATATGTATTTATGTGCCCATTTTGGAAACTCTACATAGGAAGCACAGTATATCTGTGAAAAAAGCATTATAGAACACGTGTAAAATAAGAAATGATGATAGGCACTATCCAGAGGCCCATCATTACCATGAGAAGCATCCAACATACCCAGAACAGATAGGGTACTTTGGAATAGACAAGGTATTCAGAAATCCCAGAGGGGTGATAGAAAGCGGATGCTCAGAAGATTGGATTGAAAAGATATATTGGATCAAGAAACAATGCAACAAGTGTTTGGAATGTAGGCGTAGAGATGAATATACACTTGTAATGTATTAGATGCTGCTAGCTTGACATTGTAAATAGATGCTTGATATTGTAGGAATTTGAATGTAATTGTTTTTAATCCTAAACAGATAGATCATCCATTATAATGAACTATGCTTCCGCACTCCCTGAACTAAAACGTGAATTTTATCTAACTGAGAAAAAGGATATTTGGCCATTTGGGCAGGATTTGAAGCTGGAAACTTTATAAGAAAGTAGGATAAACTTAGCTACAATAATCGACCATTGCTCGTGAAATATATTGATATGAACAGCATAAATAAATAAAATTGCTAAGTAGGAACTGGAGGGGATGTGACTTGAACTCACAAACTTTTATAATTTATAATAATTGGTGTTTATCATATTCTAATCCAAACAAAATCATATGAATTGGGATTCTTAGGATATCACTATGCGAATATGAGTATTACCAAGGTGAATATAATATAGATCCCCTAACACTATACATCACACATCACTAATCAATTAATCTAGACCTCCTTGAGAAGCACTCACTGCCGGACATTGCTTTGATTTAGCCTGCGTGAAAGTGTCACACATTTAGCAGTAGACTGTCACTCATATGCCACTGAAACCATTTAATAGTCTCACTTAAGCAGTCTAAAAATATGGCAACTATATTAAATCCATCCATGTGTGATTGGTAATCATGTCCCTCTTGCCATGTGGAGGTGGAGTTTAACCCTTCTATAATATAAAAGTCAATGTTTCAAGAATTAAAGAAAATGATTACTGTTGCTGAGAGATACATTGGCAGCAACATCTGCTTAAAGTTCATTATCCCATTATTTGGTGTAGAAACTAGAATGGGTTTATCTAGAGCATCTGTCAACACTGAACGTTAAATGTGTATTTATATATTTACATTTTGTTGGGAAAAAATAGCAAAACATATTGTTGCCTCTGTTGAATGCATACAGGAGAAAAATCATAGCTGAAATTAATTTCCAGATTTATAATAGTTCATTGTGCCTTCTAATGGAAGGACTTCTAGTAAGGTGGAATGAGACATCATCAAACGACACATGAAGTAAGCGAAAAATACTTCTCTGATTGGATCCTGTGAGAGATTGGGTTACTGGTTGATGGTATAAAACTCTTCTCAAGCAGCAACCACAATTCTACTCTGGGTAAAGTCACAAGCAATCACTAAATTAACCTGTGGTCAACCCTCAGGTAGCTTGCCACACATCAGTCAGCTTAACTCAAAGGCAATGTGTAAAGTATTTGTGTAGCAATTCAAACAGTTAAACAGTGAAAACACACCCCAAAAGGTTCCCACAACAAAGTTAGAAAATTAGAACTAGTTTTAATAAATTAAGCAAGCCAAACCAAAAAAAAAACCAACCAATACAACAGGAGATATTCACTTTTAAAGATTTTGGTATAGATAAAAACAAAAGGCTTAAAGCGCCACATGTGGATAGCTGGTTGCACCCTTCTGGGACAGAGTCACAAATTCAGGCCAACAGTAATGGAGCGAGGGCCGGCTACAGGGACCCAGTAGGCCCGCTGAACGGAGTACCTTAAATCCTGGTTTGTGGAGCATTGCGAGGATCCACATCGCAGATACGATGGGCAGCCAAAGCGATGCATCAGTTCCGAGATGCGCCGAGACTGCAGTGTGAGGTCCTGCATCATCATTGAGGATCCTCGTGATGCTTGTGATGTGAATTCCATCATCAAGGATGAATCGCACAATGAGCACTGTGCGTCCGTTTCGAGGAACTGTGAGGCTGCAATGTAGAATCTGGCATTGTTGTCGAGGCTGTTGTCGATGAAGGATGTTCATTGGATGCGTTGTTGTCGGGATTGTAAGCAGCGCAAGAACAGCCGCGCGCCACTAACCTTAGGGATCTGGCCAGCAGGAACGATGGGATGAAAGTCCCCTCGACTTGTCTAAACACAACACCCAGTGGTGATGTGTTAATCACCTTCTGAGTAAGTATTGCGAGAAGCCGGAAGGTGAGAAGGTGTAGAAGAGCCGGGGTTAGGGATGCTGCCTTCTGGGTCTGGTCTGAGTGATCCACGAAAACTTGGTTGAGGGACGTACTGCAGCGTGGAGAGACAAAGGGCTGGAATGAGTACCTTGTCTCTTTAATGTCAATTCCCTCCCCTGGCCCCGAGTTATTACACTTACCAGAGGTAACGCTATCTCGTAGTAAAACGTAAACAGGCAGTTCCTCAATCCGAGATAACCGGATATGTGAAAAGAAAGTTATCGTCACTTTCTCCAATGGCGTATTTTCCAATGAGGCTCTTCTACCCTCTGATATGGAAAAGTGTATTTTCTTTGCGGGCTCTTTGTTCTCAATAATTCTTGGGAACAAACTTGTTGTCTAATGGGTCTAAAACAAGTAAATCAAGTAAGAACTCTCTCTTACGAAAATAGGGAACTTCTGGGGGGAGAAAGGAACTCAGAACGCGTAAGACGCGGAATACTATCAAGAAGGTAAAAAAGACTTGGAAAGAAGAACGAGCCCGTTCTTCTTTTGGTATACTTGCGACTTGCAGCAGGAAGATATCTCCAATCCTCTGACCTCGCAGGGTTTTCATCGGCGTGGGCTTGAGTGTTATGACCTCGCAGGCTTTTCCTCGGCGTGGACTTGAATCTGTTGACCTCGCAGGCTTTTCGTCGGCGTGGGCTTGAGTTCTCTGACCTCGCAGGCTCTTCGTCTGCGCTGGGTTTCTAGGGTATACATCCGGCAGGGACAACACCATCCGCCAATACCAAAACCACAATAACAATTGCCAAGCAACTACCTGCTGCAGGGGAGGAGCTTATATAGGCTCAGCCTTTTTTCCTGTCTTCCAAAGCCGCTTTGCCTTCTGGGACATGTAGTCCGTTCGGAGAGATCGCGCTATTCTACATTTTCTTCTTCTTGCCGTGGTGGCGAGAGCGATCGCGACAGAACCCCCTCTCGAGGACAGCCGTCCCGGCGGTCGGCCCGGCTTACCAGGGAAACGCTTGTGGAATTCAGCAACCAGATCCGGGCAATGCAAATGGTCCACAGGCTCCCATGTCCTGTCCTCGGGCCCGTACCCTTTCCAATCGACCAGATACTGGACCCTGCCCCGTACCATACGAGAGTCCAGAACCCGTTGTACCTCATATTCCTCCTGGCCTTCCACCTCCAGAGCTGGGGGACGCTCCGGCAACCGCATACTCAACGGACAGGGCCGGAGGAGGGACACATGGAACACCAGATGGATAGACCAAGAAACAGGCAGGGACAGTTTCATGGCCACAGGATTCACAACCTCACAGATCCCATAAGGACCAACAAACTTAGGCTTAAGTTTATTTACCCCTTTCAGATGTATGTTACGTGTGGAAAGCCACACCTTGTCCCCCACCTTATAAGCTGGCTCCTCGGACCTCTTCCGGTCAGCAAACAGTTTATGAGCCGCTTGTGCAGTCTCCAAACAGTTCCGAGCATCGATGAGGATGGCCCTCAAATGAGCATAATGGTCATGTATGGTGGGAACCAAGGATTCCGCAGGCCAGTCGAACGGAAGCATGTTTGGATGGAAACCGTAAAGGCAGAAGAAGGGAGAACACCCCAAGGTGGTATGAACAGCATTGTTATATGCGAACTCCGCCAACCACAAAAGTGTGGTCCAATCCGTGGCATTCTGCATGGTAAAACAGCGGAGGTACTGCTCCAGTGTCTGATTTAGACGTTCGGTTTTACCATCTGTCTGGGGATGGTAGCTAGATGATAATTTTGCGTCAATTTGCAAGATGGCACAGAGAGCCTTCCAAAAATGTGATGTAAATTGCGTGCCGCGATCAGTTATCAGCACACTCAGCAATCCATGCGCCCGCACTATGTGTTGGAGGAATACCTTAGCTAACTCCACAGACGAAGGTAGACCCGGTAAAGAAATAAAGTGACCCATTTTTGTGAGATGGTCTACTACCACCAGGATGACCGTCTGATTGACGCAGGGAGGCATCTCTACAATAAAATCCATGGATAATGTATGCCAGGGTTTAGGGAATGGGCAAAGGATGGAGTAAGCCTGATGGTTTAGTATGGACAGATTTGCCCTGGGCACAAATCGCACAGGTCTTTACATATTCTTTTACATCCGCTCGTACATCCTTCCACCAAAAGGAACGTTCCACGTTGGCTGTGGTCTTGTATATGCCCATGTGTCACTCAATACAGAATCATGCGCCCACTTCAGCACCTGTTTTTGCAACGCCATCTGGGGTGTGTACAACGCATGGAAATGGTATGCTAGGTCGTTTTCCATATGTCGGTGTTCGGGCTCCTCTTGTATCCAAGAGGCAATATCAAGATCGGTGAGGGCCACTTTTACATCTTCCAAAAAGTCCTCAGACGTGACCAGGGCAAGCAAGTTTATGGAACATTCTGCTTCTTGAAGGATATAGGGGGGTTCCCCAGGTTCCACAGTCTCTTCTTCTCCTAGACGGGATAAGGCGTCCGCTTTCCCATTGCGTGACCCAGGCTTGTATTTAATTACGAAATAAAAGTCAGTGAAAAACAAGGTCCATCTAAGCTGTCTCAGAGTCAAAGCTTTAGCCGTTTTGAGGAACAACAGGTTCCGATGATCCGTGATGATTTCAACAGTGTGCAAGGCACCTAGGAGATAGTGTCGCCACTCTTCACAAGCCCTTTTAATGGCAAGGAGTTCTTTATCCGTGATGGTGTAGTTTATCCCACAGGGTGTAAGTTTCCTCGAATAGTAGGCCACTGGGTGCAACTGCCCCGTGGTGGGATGTCTTTGGGATAAGATTCCTCCGAGGGCGTATTGGGAGGCGTCAGTCTCTAGGATATACGGTAGTTGAGGATCCGGATGTCTGAGAATCGGGCCCTGGGTAAACCTGTCCTTAAGAAGTTGAAAGGATAATTCTGCTTCTGTTCCCCATACAAACGGTACGTTCTTTCGTAGGAGGCTTGTGATGGGGTGGATGGTTTTTGAAAAGTCCCGAATAAAGCGCCGATAATAGTTGGCGAAACCAAGAAAACTTTGCACAGCCTTAACATTCTGTGGAGTCTTCCAGTTAAGGATCGCCTCAACTTTGCTCATATCCATCCGGAACCCTTGGGCGTCTATAATTTACCTCAAGAAGGCTACTTCCTGAACATGGAAAAGGCACTTCTCCAATTTAGCGTACAACGAATTTTGTTGTAGCTTCCGCAAGACTGTCTATAAATGGACGATATGTTCGGACATTGTTGTTGAATAAATCAAAATATCGTCGATGTAGACCACGCAGTAGTATTCCATACATCCTCTCAGCACCTCGTCCATGAAGAATTGGAAGGCGGCGGGGGCATTGCAGAGACCAAAGGGCATTACCCGGTATTCGAATAAAGCGAATTTGGTCCTGAAAGTCGTCTTCCACTCGTCTCCTTTTTGCACTCGAACAAGGTGGTAGGCTCCCCGAAGATCGAGTTTTGTGAAATATCGTGCTCCCTTCAATTGATCCATCAAGACTGGAATCAGGGGAAGGGGATAGCGGTTTTTTAATCGTTACCTTGTTAATGGCGCGGTAATCTATGCAGGGTCTTAGCTCATCACAGTCCTTCTTGGCAATGAAAAACATTGGCGAAGACGCAGGGGAGGTTGAGTGTCTGATAAACCCGGTTGCTAAGTTGTCCTCAATATATTTTTTTAAGTATTGGGTTTCTTTTTCCGTCAGAGCATATACCCTGCTGCAGGGGATATCCGCCCCCGGAACCAGGTCAACACGACAGTCATAGACCCGATGGGGTGGTAATTGGGCTGCCTGTTGTTTGTCAAACAAGGCATTATACTCCTGGTATTCAACGGGAAGCGCTGTGGCACAACAAAACTTCTCAAAGGTGCAGGCATTCGCCAAATAGGTGGCAGGTGAGGGTTCCGTGAGTGAAGGATGAAGTTCATGATTCGTACAATGTTCCTTACAATAGGGAGAGGTTATATTGACCGTACGGGATGACCAACTCACAAAAGGATCGTGCAGGGTAAGCCATGGCATACCCAGGATGAGACGAAATTGCGGGGCGTCAATCAGGTCGAATTGGATATGTTCTTGATGGTCCACCCCGAGCTCCATCAACAGTGAAAGGGTGTTATAAACCACCGGGCCTGAAGAAAGGATTGTGCCGTCCACTGCTTTTACTGTTTCGGGTCGAGGCTTCTTTTCGCACGGGATACCCATCCGTAACGCAAAATCTTGGTCGATGTAATTACCGGTGGCCCCAGAGTCAAGGAGGGCGTCAATCTGTAGTTTGTCTCGAGAGGAAATCCAGAGAGACACACTCACGTTCATGTGGGCCACTGCGGGATGAAGGGTGTTAGCAAGAACGGGGGAGATCATGGAAAGCTGGCATCTCAAGTCAGAGACCTCCGTCTGATTTGAGATCTTCAGTGTTCCGACTGTTCTGCATTCTTCATAGTGGCTTGGACTCGAGGAAGGGTAGGGCGTCCTGGAACGTGGTTCCGAGCCCGGCATTCCTTGATAAAATGCCCTCCTTTCCCACAATAAAGACAAAGCTTAAGACGCCTCCTTTTATCCTTTTCTTCTGGGGAAAGGGGGCCTCTGATCCCTCCGATCTGCATAGGTTCCGACTCTTCTGACATCTTAGTTTTCTCCTCTCCTCCCGTTCTTAGTCGGGTAAGAGGATAGTAGAATCGATTGTCTCCTCGGGGTCTTTCTCCTTTTCGCTCTAGCAGACGGTGATCTAACTGGACGGTCAGATCAATAAGTTCTGATACCGTTGTCGGTAATTGCACCACTTGGGCTAACACATCCTTTAATTCGCCTCTTAAACCCTGATAAAAGAGGGAAACCCGTTTTTCCACCAGCCAGTCTGTTTCCACTAAGAGGCGATTGAAGGTGGTAATATATGACAATAGATCTTGCGAACCCTGTCTCAGTGTCATTATTTCCCGGTCAAGGGTTAGCATGTGAGATTTTCTGTCGAATAGTTTTCTCAACTCGAGACAAAAATCAGGAAAGTTATGTAACACAGGGTCGTTATGTTCCAACAAGGGTATGGTCCAACTTGACGCATTCCCTCCCATGTAGGACATCATAAATGCCGTTTTAGCCGCTTCCTCCTGAAAGACTGCGGGCTTACACAAGAAATGAAGACGGCACTGATTTAGAAATGTCTCGAATTTTCGAGGATCCCCGTAAAACCTCTCCGGTGGAGCAAGAGGTATCCCAGTGTTCTGGATTATTTGAACAGTAGGTAAGGTATCCGTGGTTGTAGAGGGAGTAGATAAAGGCAAAAAATAACCCCCTGTCCGGGATGAAGCAGGTGGGGGTAACGTAGCCGGTTTGAGTATAGGTCTCACCCCTGGTTCCTTAAGTGCCAAGTCAGACAACTCTTTGCGCATCTGAGAAACTTTGTGGTATAAATTTTGGTTCTCTGCACGAGAGGTAAGGACCTCCTGTCGTAGTTCTGAGAAACTTTCCAACAGGGTAGCGAGGGTAGCATCGGCATCCATCGTCCGGGCTGGTTAGAATTCTTGGGCTTGACAATCTGTCGGGATTGTAAGCAGCGCAAGAACAGCCACGCGCCACTAACCTTAGGGATCTGGCCAGCAGGAACGATGGGATGAAAGTCCCCTCGGCTTGTCTAAACACAACACCCAGTGGTGATGTGTTAATCACCTTCTGAGTGAATATTGCGAGAAGCCGGGAGGTGAGAAGGTGTAGAAGGTTAGGGATGCTGCCTTCTGGGTCTGGTCTGAGTGATCCACGAAAACTTGGTTGAGGGACGTACTGCAGCGTGGAAAGACAAAGGGCAGGAATGAGTACCTTGTCTCTTTAATGTCAATTCCCTCCCCTGGCCCCGAGTTATTACACTTACCAGAGGTAACGCTATCTCGTCGTAAAACGTAAACAGGCAGTTCCTCAATCCGAGATAACCGGATATGTGAAGAGAAAGTTATTGTCACTTTCTCCAATGGCGTATTTTCCAATGAGGCTCTTCTACCCTCTGATACGGAAAAGTGTATTTTCTTTGCGGGCTCTTTGTTCTCAATAATTCTTGGGAACAAACTTGTTGTCTAATAGGTCTAAAACAAGTAAATCAAGTAAGAACTCTCTCTTACGAAAATAGGGAACTTCTGGGGGGAGAAAGGAACTCAGAACGCGTAACACGCGGAATACTATCAAGAAGGTAAAAAAGACTTGGAAAGAAGAACGAGCCCGTTCTTCTTTTGGTATACTTGCGACTTGCAGCAGGAAGATATCTCCAATCCTCTGACCTCGCAGGCTTTTCATCGGCATGGGCTTGAGTGTTATGACATCGCAGGCTTTTCCTCGGCGTGGACTTGAATCTGTTGACCTCGCAGGCTTTTCCTCGGCGTGGGCTTGAGTTCTCTGACCTCGCAGGCTCTTCCTCGGCGTGGACTTGAATCTGTTGACCTCGCAGGCTTTTCGTCGGCATGGGCTTGAGTTCTCTGACCTCGCAGGCTCTTCGTCTGAGCTGGGTTTCTAGGGTATACATCCGGCGGGGACAACACCATCCGCCAATACCAAAACCACAATAACAATTGTCAAGCAACTACCTGCTGCAGGGGAGGAGCTTATATAGGCTCAGCCTTTTTTCCTGCCTTCCAAAGCCCATTTGCCTTCTGGGACATGTAGTCCGTTCGGAGAGATCGCGCTATTCTACATTTTCTTCTTCTTGCCGTGGTGGCGAGAGCGATTGCGACAGTTGTTCAACCATGGTCCTGATGCACTGCAATGCAGGATTTATGGCAGCTCAATCCACAAATGAGGGATGTGTCAGTTCTGCTCTGGTTTGCGCTGTGCAGCAGAGGTGATGCATTGGTTACCCTTTATCCACAGAAGCTGGTAAAGAACTGGGGTAGCACAACTTGGCAGAGTAGATTCACAGATTACAGAGTCCAGGTGTAGTTGCAGGGTTTTTGGGAGCCAGTTGTGTCACTAAGGCTTCAGGTCAGGAGGCTAGCCAACTAGCCCTTGGACTCACTTTCGGGGTCTGGGTTCAAGAGATGGAGGTTCAGTCCTTCTCATCCAGGCAGAGGGTAGCAGGCAGAAAGTGAGGACAGTAAGGCAGCACTCTAGCAGGCCAACAGTCTAGCAGAGCGGGCAGTCCTTCAGCAGCACAGCAGTCCTTCTTCCTGGAAAAGTATGCACAGGTTCATAAGTGTACCGAAGAGTTTGTGTCTGATGTCCAGTATTTAAACGCAGTTGTGTCGTTGAAGTGTGGGAAGCTTCTAGGTGTTTCCCTTTGAAGTATTGAGGCATCCTGCCTTCCCTGTCTTGACTCCAGACTATCTACCGGTGTATGCAGCCCTTTGTGTGGAGGAAGGACACTGTGTAAGTGGGGCTGAGCCCAGCTCTTCCTATTGTGTGTGGCTGTCTGGGAAGAAAACACCTCAACTGTCAGCTACACCTAGTCATGTGACCCTGGTACAGCCTACAGGCACTGAATGGCAGAGGCAGGAAAAATACAACTTTCTAAAAGTGGCCTTTTCAAAATTGTAATTTAAAATCCCACTTTTCTATACATTCTGATTTTGTATTATAATTCCAAAGACACCAAACATGAACTTGATACCTGTTCCCATTTGGAAATGACAGTTTATTAAATGCAATAAGATAACTCCAATGTTAGTCTTTGGGAGTGTAAGGCCTTGCAGTAGTGAAAAACAAATGTAAGAGTTTTTTACTACTGGGATATGTCCAACTTTTTAAATACAATGCACCCTACCCTGTGGACTGTTTAGGGCCTATGCTAAGGGTGAGTTATATGTATTAAAAAGGTAGGTTTGGGCCTGGGAAATAACTAATTTTGCCAAGTCGAAATGGCAGTTTAATAACTGCACACTCAGGCTGCAGTGGCAAGCCTAAGACATGTTTAAAGTAAACTCAGGCGGTGAACTCTGCACCGTTTGCGGAGTTTGCAGAGTTTTCTGCACTCCACGCTCTGCAGAGCATGCAGAGTTCCAAAAAACTATGCTCTGCATAGCTGAGCAGAGTTTCTTTCCTGACTTGAGCTCCCGAACATCAAGTTGGGGGGCCTCAGTGAGGAAAATCTACCTCCAGTGATATTTTTCCTTGCTCAAACTCCCCAACGTCAAGTTGGCTACTAAGATAATTCCACCTCCCGGCGAGATTTCTCAACGCAGGCGGTTGGATTTCTCAATGGGGGCGGTCGCGGGTGGTCATGACCGCTCACATTGAGAAACCTGCTATTCGTGTTGAGAAAGTTGCTGCTCAAGGAAAATATATGCTTGAGCAGCAGAAAAGAAGCAGCACACTCTTGCACTGCACATGGTGCTGTTCGAGTTGATTTACTAGTGCAGGACAAACCCTCGGCGCTGAAAATCAACGTGAACAGGCTTCACCAAGAGCACTCTGCCGCTTGTGGAGCTCTGCGAGCACAGCGGAGTTTTTGGGTCACTTTGCAAAGTTTTGCATAGTAGAACTGCACCCAGGTTAAGTTTAGAGGGTTACAATCAGTGCGGCAGGCCCTCTAGTAGCATTTAATTTACAGGCCAGGAGTACATTTAGTGCCACTTTACGAGGGACGTGAAAGTAAATTAAATATGCCAACTGGAGATAAGCAAATGTCCCCATATTTTAAGGAGTGAGCACATGCACTTTAGCACTGGTTAGCAGTAATAAAGTGCACAGAGTCATAAGGTCAGCAAAAATTAGATCAGCAGAAGTGGAGGAGGAAGGCAAAATGTTTTGGGGGAAGACCACCCTAAGGATTACAGGTCTAACAAAGCCAATCAAAATTCCACTTTGCAGATTTAAAAGAAATTGGTAAAATATGTCATCCAGACAGCTGCCCTAAACAATTACACTTACTCTAAAGCTATTTAGAACTATCATGCACTTGTAGTTGGTGCATGCTGTCATTCACAAACATACTACTTTAGGATCATGTATGGATTGTGGGAAGCAGCACAAAATCTGGTTAAACATGTAGAAAGTGGTTTTTAGGACACAACACAATTTTTGAATTTAGAGAAAAGTAGTGCATCTGAAGAACAAGAACACATGCAAAAAGCCAGGGTTAAGTGTACACCAATAGTAGTGGATAAATAGGCAGAAATAGTGCTTGGACATTTATTTCTAAATTTGCTGTAATGTCATTATTCCTGGTTGTTGTGACAGTATTACAAAATTGTGGTATAATAGAAACATATCTGATATTCTGTAAATCACTCTATTAGTCGTGTGTTGCTAAATTCTCCCAAATCGAAATGAAGTACAGCTCCACATTAACAGTAGAATGTATTTCATCAAAGTCCTGAAAGTGCTTCCACTGATCTAAAAATGACCTTATAACTACGTGTCACCCCCATAATACCTCCCAAGAGTTACTGATACTGGGGGCATTAATGACTGAGGGGAGGAAATGGCAATAGAAATAACAGGAATCACAAGTGGGGCCCAATAAGGTCCCTTAGAAGTGGGGAATCATTGTGGGAGTCAGTCATTTGGTTCCCAATTTTTATCAGTATCACCCTTTGGCTCCCCTTCTTTCAGTGAGCGATTAGAGGTAGTAAGTCGTTTGCAGGATTCAGGGGCTAACATTAAGGGGTAGTAACGGGCAGTTAGGGTTTAGGAAAGGGTAGCATTAGGTGAAAGCAAGGTTTATTTATGTGCAGGAAAGGGTAGTATAAAGGGGTGTAAGGAATTTCTAGGGTTGTGGAAAGGGTTACTTTAAGAGGGCAGTCAGGAATGTAAGGGATCAGGAATGTGTAGCGTTAAGGAGTAGTAAGGGCTTTTAGGGTTCAGGAAAGGTCAGAATTAAGGTGTAGTAAGAAATTGTTATGGTTGAGGTGATGGCTGTGCCGGGGGTATTAAAAAATTTAAAGGATTCAGAGGAGGGTAGCGTTAAGGGGGTGGTAAGGTGTTTTTAGGTTTCAGGAAGGATAATTTAAAAATATAGTATAATAAATAAAGTTAATTTACTATATCAAATATTACGTTTGAAGTCAGTTAGTGTAATATTAGTATTGTAGTTTAAAAAAATCTAATAATACATTAAAATTAATTGAATTAACTTTTTGGAATTTAATTATATAAAGCCAGAAACTTACCTCAGATGTACAATCCCACAATGTAAAGGTGTTCCTTATGTTCTTACCTTTATGTAATGACTCATAATGTAAAGCTTGACAAAGTATTGACTGACAATACAGTACATTAAAGGAGAGAGGAATAACCAAACGGAGAGTAACTTGATGAGTCTCTATGTGCGGGTCTCTCAGGCCCATATATGGCACATATATGTTTCAACTAGTATTTGGAAAGAAAAACACCCTTGTCTCAGGAAGTCCTATTTTAAGGCCTCTGAGGGGAAGGCTACTAACACTGTAATATTAAAATACATTCTTCTTGAATGCCCTCCTTCCATTTTTGCTGCTGCCAGACAAGAAGAATCATTGTAATTATATAATTATATAGGAGACATGTAGCATTGCAGTGGCACCTATAGAGCAAATTCGTGACCTAACAAAATTGCTTGATTTGATAAAGAGCCGTGACTCATGTAGCTTAATAAACACATGTTGACAGCTGCTTAGAGTATGAGCACTTTTTCTTTGGAAGCACACAGCTTTGGCCAAAATCAAAAGCTTTACTCAGGTGAACCAACATATGAGGCAGCAGGGCCATAGCTATAATTGATGCAGCAGGTGCAGCGACACTGGGCCCAGAGGAGCCCATTGATCCCTGCAATCAAAGGGGTCAATTTTCTTGACTGCACTAGGGCCCATGGCATCCATGCTATGCTACTCGCAGGCGGACCCACAGTCCCTCTCTGTAGTAGCCCTGACAGCTCTTTTTTTTATCATATCAGGAAGGCAACAGCTGTGCTTTCAAGCCAGATCTAACAATGTGAGGAACATTTTTCTCACCTTGCAATTGCAATTTTGGAATGCGTAAAGAGTAAATGGAGACCTACCTTCTACTCCATGTCCTGCTTAAGTGGACCACCAGAAAAATGTACTAATTTTTAGGCCTCTTCGCATTAGATTCATGCCAGAGGCGCAACTAGAGCCACATTTCGGAGGGGGGGGGGGGGTGCTAAGAAACAATTTCGGGGGGGGGGCTGAAACTTTAAGCAGTAGGTAGAGTGGCGCTGCAGGGGCTCTTAGAAGGGGTGAAACGTCAACAAAGCCTCTTTAACATGCACATGGTCTTTTAAAGACCTGTGAAGTGCTCGTGTGAGGCTGTGTGTGTGCCCGGGAGCTGTCTGAGCCCGGGCTGCCACACACGACGGGGGGCCCGGGGGGCTGAAGCCCTTTGATTCCAATGGGTGTTGCGCGCCTGATTCATGCACAACACATTTTCTTTTTAACAACTGATTCTTTTATGCCTGTAACATTTGTGGTAACTGAGGTGATCGTTGCTTCATGGGGCACCCACTTAAAACATTTAAATACTAGCAGTGCATCGAGTGCATGATGTTTCGAGTTGTAAAAAACTCCGTGTCCCAGCAGTGTAGCCCTAGGGTGCCTTTTATAACAACTGAAGTGCACACTTTCTTTTGAGGGTATTTCAATAGTGAAAGGATGTTTTTAAAAGGTTTCATATGTAATTACAGTTTTTTTTCTTTTAAGTGGGCAATATAGTTCTTTAGTGCACAAGTAGGGTCTGGTAGCTTGGTGGACTATGTAGAAGCAAGACAAATCTGTAGATTCTGCCCCATCCACTCAGCCTTTCATCTTTCAAAGGTCGAATATCCTTGAAGAAAGTGACAAACAACATGCTGACATTCAATAGGATGAGAGTCCCTAGAGGGTGACCGTTATGAGCTACAAAAACTTATGTTATACCAACTAGTCTTACCAAGTAGTAACACCTGGGCATTTTCCCTTGTTTGCATTTGTAGTTATTTCGTTGTTACCATTTTTATAGTACATAATTTGTCACTGGCATGCAATCATTGCACTTTCCTGTGATTTGGAATAAGTACTCTAAAAGTATGTAACTCTGGAGCCATTAGGTCACATATCTATACAAATCTCAATGGAAGTCTATGTTTGAACATCTAATCCCAGCCTGAGTGTTGCTTTTTAATATTATGTTTTTATATTATTTAATTTAGGGCTTTTGGCAGAGCATGTAAACACCAAAGGGTTCAATGCCCTGACAAATCCGTGAAAATACTACACTGAAACGTGTTTTCTGTTTCTTGCTGAAAGAGGGGTAAGAAGGGACTGTGCAGCGGTGGCAGGAGGAATAGGTAGCACCACTAATGTGAAGACAAGTCTGCTTGGAAAGGGCACATAATTTTCGATTTTGGAAATATCATATAAAAACGCTCCACGATAAAATTAAATTAAACTGTACTCATGTTTCTTGTCAGCGCAAAATAAACCGCCTATCCATGTTCGGTGGCTGACAGGCAACTTGAAGCAGAGCATTTGCCTGGAATCATAGAATTTAGGAAAGTGGATTGCAAGAATTAAAATCGGTGTCTTACGTTTTGAAAGTCGGCGTATTTCCCAGGATTGGTGCATGATAACAATGAAAACATGATTTGAGGGAGAGAATGCTGGGTGAAACATCAAAAGGCACCTAAGCAGTTGCAAGGAAAGATCTGCACTGGAGATCCGATGCTTTTATAATATACGGGCAACAAGTGTTTCGATGTATTTAACTTTAATGCTTGCTGGAACGACACAGCTATGTAAGTATCTGGTAGGCTGAGCTGCGTGCTTCTATCCAACTGCAAGTGGGTCTGACACTGTTGAACTGACTCCCAAGATTCGGAATGGGGTTTTGGGGGGGGCGGCCGACCAACGGGAGGCCTGCCACCCCCGGGGGGCTTTGGGGCCAGGAGGGAGGGGGGGGGGGGGGAGAGGCTAGGAGACCACGAGGGATCCTGGGACTTTTGGGCTGGTTGGGCTGCCTTGGGCGGTTTGGGCTACACACTGGGCTTGCTTTGGGCTGGTTGGGTTTAAGTACGTCCATGTTGAGTCACTAACCACCATTATAGTGGTAGTGACCCAGCAGCCGGAAGGCTCCCCTGGTCGCGAGTTGTTTCGGCGGTTCGTGGTGGTGCTGGTGCGGTTCTGTGGTTGCGATGCAGTTATTTGGTGCAGGCGAGGGCTTTTGGTTGGTGTCCGGTGTTGCGGTGCGGCTATGGCGCGTTTAATGGACCCGCGCGTTATGGAGGTGGTGAGGCTGCTCGGCGATGCGGGCGGCTGGACCTCCTACGCCCAGAAGTGCAGGTAAGGCCGCCGCGGCGCACTGCCAACGGCGCCGCGGCAGCTCTGTTAGCATGTGAGCCCCCGCAGTCTCGGCCGTGGAGGGCTCGCGGGGTCGGGGGGAGGGGCTGGAGCACCGCGGAGGGTGGGAGGCGAGGCTGAGAGGGGCAGAGGCGAGGCGGGAGAGGGGCGGGGGGAGCGTCGGCTGGCAAGACGCGGGCGGCCAAGAAGGGGAAGGCGTTGCTAGAGTTTGTGGAGGGGGCTGAAGGGCCGGGGGGGCACTGGGTGGAGAGGCAGTGGCGGTAGGACCACAGGAGGGGGAGGGGGCGAGGACAGCAAGGCCCCAGGAGGAGGTAGAGGAACTGGGCTGTGTAGGCCAAAATGCGGAAGAGGGGGTAGGAGAAGGGAGTGGGGAGCAAGGGGGGAAGGGGGCGGGACATCGCCATGTTGATCGAGGAATCAGAGGAGGGGGTTGGGGTGTGGGATGACGTGGTGCTGGACTGGGGGGCTTCGTCCGGTGACGACGGAGACATGGTGGGCCCAAGCAGGCCGCCGTCCCTGGTGGGGGGGCCTGGGGAGGGGAGGAGGGGAGAGGATGAGGGGGGGTGAGGTGGGGAACGCAGGGGGTCCGAGCAGGCCGCCATCCTTGGTGGGGGGGGCATGGGGAGCAGGGGAGGGGAGATGGGGTGGAGGGGCGCGGGGAGGAGGGGAGCTGGGGGGAGGCCAGGAGTGTCAGGGGGGAGGGCGTTGGGGGTTGCCCGGAGGAGGGGCGGGAAGGGGGGGTGGAGTAGCCGGAGCGCGACAGGGTGGGGGTGGGGGGCATGGGGTGGTGGGCCGAGTTGGGGGGGTCCAGGTTGGGGCCCTGGGGGGGATCCGCGGCAGGCGCCTTGAGGGGGGTATGGGGGGTGGGGGATGGGAGGGCCAGGGGGTGTGGCAGGATCGGCCGGCAACGTGAGGAGGTCATTCGGCAGGATGGGGGAAGGACCGCAGAGGGGATGGGGCGCAGGGGGAGACGATGGGCCGGCTCTGCCTTTTACGGGCGGTCGCGCTCCAACGTGGGACCTGGCAGGAGAATGCGGCAGGAAGCAGGGCGAGAAGTCCCCGCCCGCCCACCCCCGAACGGTTGCAACAGCCGCCGGGGGGCAAAGGGCATGTGGCGAGCTGGTGAACATTGAGCGCGGGTCATGTTTGGTCGACAGACGGAGAGTGAGCGGAGATCTGGGTGCGCTGATGAGTGTGTGCAGGGAGAAGGCGGGGTTGAGTCGTGTGGAGATTCCGGTGAGCGAGCACGAATGGTGCGGTGCTGGAGGGGGTGAGTCAGAGGAGGAGAGGGAGATCAGGGACAGGGGGGGAGCAGTAACAGTATTGACAATGAGTTACAGGTTCGATCGCGGCTGGGCGCGCCCAGGGTAACGGCCCCCTCAGCTCCACTGGTTAGGCGGCGGGATCCGGAGAGGACGCCGACCTTGACGCCAGGTAAGATGGGAGACGGAGCGGGGAGTGGTTTGGGCAGGAAGCAAAGCGCGCAGGTCTCGGTGGGGACGGAGGCGCGGGAGGAGGACCCTGTACGGTTGGTGAAAGGACGCTATGTGACGGATGCGGGGGTAGGCACGGACGGGGCGCCACAGTTAGGGGTGGTGGAGGTGCCGGACGCCGGGGCGGGTGGAAAGGCTGGCGCGTCAGCGGGGAGCGCGGCGGCGGGCTCGGTCGCCGGGGGGAAGGAGAGTTGCGTGGAGCCAGTGCGTAAGCTCCCGTACATGGGGGTGACAAAGCCATTGGGGGCACATCTCTCCTTAGCAACGAAGGAGAAGATATGGAAAGGGGAGTACGTTGAGATGTTCCTTCACAGGGAGCTCACGGCCAAGGAGGGGTCTAAGGAGGAGGAGCAGGAGTTGGCCAGGCGCCCTAAGGTGCTGCTGACGATTAACAGTTGGTCGGCGGCTTTCCTTATATACGCTAGCGTATACTGCGAGAAGTATCCGGACAGGTCCGTGGCATTGTTCAAGTATATGGACGTGGTCCGGAGGGCGCATGTGACATATGGCGGGTACGCGTGGTCACATTATGACGAGAAGTTCCGGGCGCGAATGGCGGCGGACCCGGAGGCGATGTGGGGGGAGCTAGATTCCGACTTGTACCAGCAGACGATGGGGGGCGAAGTTCGGACGCACAGTATATACGGCGAGCGGGTTGCCTTTGGTGCCGACCCCCTTTTCGGCCCGCCCCACACGGGGAGGGGTGGGGCAGGGGGAGAGCTCCGGCCAGGGCTCCATCGGAGCTTGTTGGGATTTCAACAAGGGGGCATGTGGCCGGCAAGTGTGCCGTTTTCGATACGAGTGCTCTAAGTGTGGACGCCGACACCCAGTGTTGCGCTGCTGGGGACTTGGAGGCGCCCCGGGACAGCAGCATGCGGCGGCAAGACTGCAACACACGGCGGCGGGCAAACAAACCGGGGGGTGGGGGGGGAGGTAGGGGGGGCAGGAGCTGTTGGAAAAGGCTCATACACCGGTTAGGTTGGACAGGCTGGAGCCGTTGCTGGCGGCATACCCGAAGGCGGGCGATGCGGCAGTGCTGCGACGGGGCTTCGTGGAGGGTTTTCGGTTGGGGTACGAGGGACCTCGGATTGCGCGCTGGGCAGAGAATTTGAAGTCGGTGCACGCACGAAAAGGTGTGGTGCGGGAGAAGCTGTTCAAGGAGGTGAGGAAGGGCCGGATGGCTGGCCCCTTCGCTAAGCCGCTGATTCCGAACCTGATCATCTCCCCCATCGGAGTGGTCCTCAAGAAGGAGCCGGGGCAGTTCCGGCTGATACAGCACTTGTCGTGGCCGGAGGGGGACGTCGCTGAACGATTTAATATCGGCGGAGCTCGCGTCGGTCACGTACTCGTCGGTGGATGTGGCGCGGAAGATTGTGGCGGAGGTAGGCCCAGGGGCGTTGATGGCGAAGTGTGACATCAAATCGGCGTTCAGGTTGCTCCCGGTGCACCCCAAGGACTACCAATTGTTGGGAATCCAATTTGATGGCGGCATATTTGTAGACAAAGCGCTGCCGATGGGGTGCTCTATTTCATGTGCGTTGTTTGAGCGGTTTAGCTCTTTCCTGCAGTGGGCTTTTTCCTGGCGCACAGGCTCTGAGACGGTGACGCACTATTTGGATGATTTCTTTTTGGTGGGGCGGCCCAGGCCGACGGATTGTCAGCGGCTGCTGCACAATTTTCAGGACTTCATGGGTTACCTGGGGGTTCCCCTGGCGCCAGAGAAGACACACGGTCCGAGTATGGTGCAGTCATTTTTAGGCATAGAGCTCGACTCCGCAGCCATGGAAGCACGCCTACCAGATGACAAGAGGGAGGCAATGCTGGCGCAGGTGAGAGGCATGTTGGGCAAGCGGAAGGTGACAGTATGGGAGGTGCAGGTACTGTTGGATCACCTAAACTTTGTGTGTTGGGTGGTGCGCGCGGGGCGGATGTTTTGTCGGCGGTTGGGCTTGGCGTTGTCCGGCCTGGCGTTGCCACATCATCACGTCAGGCTGTCGGCGGGGACGAAGGAGGATTTTGCGGATGTGGTTGGCCTTTTTAGGTCGGTTCAACGGGGTGCCCATGGCGCCTCCGGAGGACTGGGAGTGGGACGTCACGATGTTTTCAGATGCGGCAGGGGTCGGTGGTTTTGGTTTGTACTGGGCGGGCCGCTGGTGCGCTGAACAGTGGCCGCCCCAGTGGCAGGCGGGAGGCCGGAGCATCGCTTTTCTTGAATTGTTCCCGTTGGTGGTGGCGGTGTCGGTGTGGGCCCGGGAGCTGGCCCATAAGCGGGTCCTGTTCCGAGTGAATAACATGTCAGTGGGGCAGGTGGTCAATAGGCAGTCGGCGCGGGACGCTCAGGTGCTGAAGCTGTTGAGGGTGTTTGTTCTGCACTGCCTTGAGCATGACATACTGCTTCAGGCCCGGCATGTGGCGGGAGTGGACAATGACATTGCGGATGCTTTGTCTCGTTCTCAGTGGCAGAGGTTCCATGGGCAAGCCACAGAGGCGGAGGAGAACAAGACGCCGGTGCCGGGGGAGCTGTGGTCGGTGGGAGATGCAGGGTCGTTCAGCTGATGAGGGCGTCATTGGCGGCGTCCACTTGGAAGTCATATGTTCAGGCCTGGGAGGAATTTCAACAGTCAGGTGCGGTAAGGCAAGGGGACTGATGGCGGCGGGAGGAGCAGGTGGTGCGTTTCATTTTGGCTTTGATGGATAAGGGCTTGTCGAGGGTGACAATCGCGGGGAAATTGTCGGCGGTGGCGTTCATGGGGAAGTTGTGGTGGGGGTATCCCCGTCGGATGGAGAGTTGGGGGCACGATTTATGGAGGGGTGGGCCCGGGAGAGAGGCGCGCGGGTGAGTCAAAGACGGACCATTACAGAGGAGATGCTGGGGGGACTACTGCGGGCGTTGCCGTCGGTGTGTCGAGATGAGAGGGAGACGGTGTTGTTTGCTATGCTCATGTCTTGGCTGTTCTTTGGGGCTTTGAGGATTTCGGAATTGGTAGGCCTGAAGGGAGGACAAGGGGTACTCTGGGGGGACGTGGAAATGCGAACGAGGGAGGTAGTGGTGCGCTTGCGGCGCTCCAAGACGGACCAGCGTGGGGTGGGGACCTGGGTGGTGATGGGGCCGGGGAAGCTGGAGGGGGTGTGCCCGGCGGAGTGGGGCGAACGTTTTGCGGCGGGACAGAGGACGTCGGGGGAGGAGGTGTTTGGACGCGGATCGGACGGACGAATGACGGCAGCTCAGGCGTTGTGGGTTCTGCGGCACGCCCTAGGGTACATGGGTGAGGACCCCAAGGTGTCCGTAACGCATTCCTTTAGAATAGGGGCGGTGACGTACGCGGCGCATTGGTGGTGGGGAGCGGAAGATATCAAACGTCTGGGCAGATGGAAGTTGGATTGTTACAAGACGTATGTCCGGCTGCGGGGCTAGGCGGGACGCTGTAACAGGGAGGTTTTTATTTTTTATTTATTTTATTTTATATTCTTCTATAGCGCATGAATAGACCCCCGGAGGGGTATCTCCGCGCTTTGCCAGTGAGAATATCCTCAGATGTTAAGTGAAGAGGTAAATGGTGCATTTAGACAGAGAGATCAGTTAATGGGGAATAGATGTGTTTTTAAGACCTTACGAAAGGTCAGATGGTTGGTCAGTGTTCTCATCTCAAGAGGCAGAGAGTTCCAAAGCTTTGGTCCAAGGTGGGCCAGGGCTCGCCCTCCTTGTCTGGCCTTTTTTATTCTGGGCACCTGCAGAAGCTGTTGGTTCCCAGAGCGCAGGGTTCGCCCAGGGGAATAAGGCAGGAAGATGTTGGCCAGATATTTGGGGCCTTTGCCTATCACATTTTTGTGAATTGTGCATAGGGTTTTAAAATGCACTCGTTTCCTCACTGGTAACCAATGGAGTTTGGTCAGCAGGGGGAGGGAGGGAGTCCTGGGGGGGGCGTTGAGGACTATCCTTGCTGCCGTGTTTTGGATTACTTGCAGTTTTTTGAGCTGCCCTTCATTTGCTCCCAAAAGAAGGCCGTTGCAGTAATCCACTCTGCTGATGATTAATGCCTGCACTAGTGTTTTTCTATGGCAGTCTGGCAGGTAGGGAAACACTCTCCTTAGCATACCGATGGCTCGGAAACAGGTGCTTGCCACCTGGTTTACGTGGTCCTTGTAAGTAAGTGTTTGGTCTATTAACACTCCTAGGTTTCTCACTGTGCTTTTGGGACTAGGAACAGGACCTAATTCCAGGGGCCACCAGTCCGGTGTCCAATGTGTTATTGCTTGTCCAAACAGCATGACCTCCGTTTTTCCTATATTGCATTGGAGACAGTTTGCTGACATCCAAGCAGATATTGCTCTCATTCCCTCTGCGAAGGATTTTTTTATCGCAGGTGTCAGGTCTTTAAAGGGAAAGAGGAGTTGGGTGTCGTCAGCGTACGACACTGGTGTAAACCCAAATGATCTTGCTAGGTTGGCTAGGGGAGCCACATACACGTTGAAAAGTGTAGGGCTTAATCAAGAGCCCTGTGGCACTCCCTTATTGAGCTCCCTGTGGATGGATTTGTGGGAGCCCAGCCTAACCTCTTGAGAGCGTCCTGACAGAAAGCTTTCCATCCATGCCAATGCCGTGCCCTCCAAACCTACGTCTTTTAGTCGCTCAAGAAGCACTTTGTGAGACACCGTATCGAAAGCGGCGGAGAGATCCAACAGCACCAGAATCATGGAATTGCCCCCATCCAGTGCCATTCTGATGTTATTGGTCACTGTTTGGAGGGCAGATTCGGTGCTGTGGTTTGGCCTGAACCCAGATTGGGAATAGTCCAGGCCCTCCGTCGCTTCTAGATGTTGTGACAGATAGGTGTTCACATGCTTCTCAGCTATCTTACTGATGTATGGTAAGAGTGAAATGGGACGCAGGTTGGAAAGGTCGGTCCACGGGGAAGCGGCTTTCTTACGTATTGGGTTTACTACCGCCCTCTTCCAGTCTGCTGGGACTTGTCCTTTAGTAAGAGATGTGTTAATGACATTCTGTATGAAGGGGCCCAGGAGAGGGAGCAGGGGAGGAACCATCTTAGCAGGGAGAAGGTCGTTTGGAGACCCTGATTTGATGTGAGTAATGAGGTGAGGAAGATCTGCACTTTCAATAAGGGGGAAGTGTGATATGGGACTTCCACTGTCTTTGTCTTTGGGCAGGTTTAGAGGTATAATCCTGTTAGCGCCATTCATACTGTTATTGGCAGCCACTATTTTTTCGTATATAGTATCAATTTTACTCTCAAAAAAGGACGATATCTCGTCGCATAAGGTCTGTGAGAACTCCTCCGAGCTTTCACATGCGGCAGGATTAACAAAGTTTTGGAGGATTTTGAAAAGCTCCTTGGGACAGTTAGTAGCTTCTTCTAGTTGTTGCAGAAGACGATTTTTCCTAGCCTGTCTAATATTTTTATAGTACTGAGATTGAGCATGATGGAAGACCGCTCTTGTTTCCTTGGTCTTATGTTTCCTCCATTTTATTTCGACTTGCCTACATTTTTGTTTTTCCTCCCTTAACTCCTGAGTGTACCAGCTTTCTTGTTTGGAGGCAGGATATTCTTTGTATAGTTTTAAGGGGGCCAAAGTGTCAATGGCTTGTTTGATTGAGCCTGTAAGCTTAGCCAGTGCTACATCTACTGTATCTTCTGCTGATATGGTGGGTTGTACCCACATTTCCTGTAGATTGCTTAGGGAAATTTTGTGCCATTGACGGCGCCAAGAAGGAAGGGAGGGTCCTTTATTTACCGGTCTTTTGGGAGTTGAGAGTATGATTTCTAGAAGAAAGTGGTCTGTCCATAAGATCTCTCTAGCTGGAAGACAGATGACCTTGGGACAATTGGAGAGAACAAGGTCTAACGTGTGGCCACCATTATGCGTGGGTCCAGTGTTTTTTAACTCTAGACCTACGTTTAGCAAGTCAGTGATTAGGGTATAAGATTCAGGTAAAGTTGGTAAGTCTACATGAATGTTGAAATCCCCTAGAAGAATGAAGTCTTCATTGGATTTGAGTTGGGGAGCTAATAATTCTTGGAGAAGGAGAGAAAAATCAGGGTTTGGTCCTGGTGGGCGGTAAACAAGGGCTCCTTTCCAGAAAGTGTGGCTAGTAAGGGCAATTTTAAAAAACATAATTTCTAATTGCAGACTTTGGTATTGTGAAAATATGGTGACCTTTAAATCATCCTTGTGTATGATTGCTAGGCCACCGCCTGTCTTCCCTTCTCTATCTAGATGTTTCAGTTTGTATCCGATTGGGATCCCCATTGTTACAGCTGTGATGGTGTGGGGCTTCATCCAAGTTTCAGTGAAGAAACATATGTCTGGTTGGATAGAGTTTACCAGGTCCCATACCTCATGCTGATGTTTAGGCAGGGATCGTACATTAAGGAGGAAGGCCTTCAGCCCGGTAACAGGGGCTCCTGCGTTGGACGGGGCGTTGTTACTGAGTAGTCGGTGATGACATTCGAAACATGAGAATGCTCCTTCTACGGTGTGCCATGGTATTTTAGAACCACATGCTATCTGTGGTTTTAAGTCTAGTAGGGTGTGGGTGGTGTAGGTAATACGATGTGGACACATACCTAAACGTGGCAAGATGGAGGGAGCAGTGTCCCTCTTACATGTGTGTCTTTGCCGGTGCTGTGGCGGGACCGGCGGCGGAGATGATGTAGATATACATTGTGGGGCATTCATTTGTTAAGAGAGCGGAAAGGTCTGAATGGGACAGGCATCGGAACCTGAATTTGGAATTGGACGACAGAATGTTTAGATGTCATTGGCACTGTGGTTCGAGGGGGGTGTCTGGATGTGGTGGTGGTACACGTGGGGGGAAACAACTTGGTGGTGAGCAAGGGTCTGGCCTTAGTGAAGCAAATGAAAAGGGACCTCCTGGAGATTAAGAAGAAGTGGGCGGGGTGCCACGTCATATGGTCAAAATTCATCCCAAGGAGGGTCTGGAGGGGGGCGGAGCACCCGGGGTCTATAGATAGGGCAAGGAGAAAAATCAACAGAGACATGAAGGACTTTTGCATGAAGGAAGGGATTGGGTGTATGGAGCACCCGGAGCTGAGGTACGGGGCGGTGTATTTTTTCAGAGAATACGGGGTTCACTTATCTCGTTATGGGATGGAACTGTATATAGTTCAGATGAAGGAGGCACTGGATTTGTCTTTAGGGGTGCGTAGGTATCCAAAGGAGGGGGTTTCCTATGGGGGGGTCGAAAGCCACTAAGCGGCTTTCGAGTGGCGCTTTTCCTAGAGCTAAAAGGAGGGAAAGGGTAGGAGGCCTGGGCTTGTTATGAAAAAGGGGGGGATCACTGAGTTCAAGGAAGGTCCAATTTGGTAACCAGGCATGGGTCAGGTGGTATGCTGTGGTTATGTTGTGGGTGTTGTTTTATGTGAAATGGGGACAATCATTTAGGGAAGGGGGTGGGGGTTTGGTCAGGTAGTTCTTATTTAGTGAGGGGTAGTTTTGTTCGGCACAGGCCAGGTTTGTTTATTTAGGATGCACCTGCTTCCAATAAAGCGGCCTTTGTCACACTTTATCACTTGTCTGTGGTAGTTGTTTCCCCCCCCGGCCCCAAAGGGGTTTTGGGGGGTGCGGCCAACCACCGGGAGGCCTGCCACCCCGGGGGGCTTTGGGGCCAGGAGGGAGGCGGGGGGAGAGAGGCTAGGAGACCACGGGGGTCCTGGGACTTTTGGGCTGGTTGGGCTGCCTTGGGCGGTTTGGGCTACACACTGGGCTTGCTTTGGGCTGGTTGGGCTTCAGGGTTTAAGTACGTCCATGTTGAGTCACTAACCACCATTTTAGTGGTAGTGACCCAGCAGCCGGAAGGGTCCCCTGGTCGCGAGTTGTTTCCCACCCGCCCTCCCTACATCTTGCGGGGGTCGGGGGTTTTTGTCCCCAGGGGCTTCCTTTTTCCCCGCTATGGCCGGTACCTTATTTTCACTATGCACAGGGTGGATTTCTGGGGGCAGGGATCTCCTTTCCTTAGGAGGAGTTTTCTTGGGGGCATGGTGCATCAAATTTGGCGGATGTTGATGGTTATCGTGTCGCTGGAACAGGTGCTGCGGTGCAATTCAGGATGATGGAGCTTTTCCTAGAGCTAAAGGGGGGGAAAGGGTACGAGGCCTGGGCTTGTTATGAAAAAGGGGGGGATCACTGAGTTCAAGGAAGGTACAATTTGGTAACGAGGCATGGGTCAGGTGGTATGCTGTGGTTATGTTGTGGGTGTTGTTTTATGTGAAATGGTGACAATCATTTAGGGGAGGGGGTGGGGGGTTTGTTCAGGTAGTTTTTATTTAGTGAGGGGTAGTTTTGTTCGGCACAGGCCAGGTTTGTTTATTTAGGATGCACCTGCTTCCAATAAAGCGGCCTTTGCAACACTTTATCATTTGTCTGTGGTTGTTGTTTCCCCCCCTGCCCTCCTGGGTAGGCCCCAATTCAGTAAAGGGCTGCTTCTCCCCCGTTTTAACCGGTTTTCTGATAGGGTGCTTGGTTAGCGGGCGGAAATGTGTCTTCGGCTGAGCAGGCTTCATTCTTCAGACATGCCACGCTGATTTGGGCATGCGAAGCATGTCTATGGTTTGTGAATGTTTAAAAGGAGCGGAGATGTAAAACGCCCCTCAAACATGCGCAGTAACCACAACTCTCCTAATTGTGCTTTCCTATTTCCTGTTGACATGCGCAGACACTTGGCCCTGATAGCACACATAGCACACAGACAACAGAAATGAAAGCATTCAAAGTGACAGGTGTGTCAGTTTGTCTGTTTTCATTTCTGCTGCCGTAGCTGTAACAAGCAATGTCTTCGGGTTTTTGTGATGAAGTTACAGGGGCTGCACCCCAGCGCCCTCTATGGCCAGCCGCCCCTCTCGTCCTCTTTGTCCTCTTGGACCCCAGGGAAGCTGCAGGAGCATCGTCAAGTAGACGAGTGTAGCACTGTGGGTTCGAGGGGGCCCGGCATAGTGATAATAGCACAAGGTTGGTAGTTTTTTGCATCTTATTGTATCAAATTGTATGAGGCTTGTTGTAAGGGGGGATGATTGAGACCGGGGCCGTGGTGGTGAAAAGGCAGCGTTGCTTATTAAGAGTATTTGTCATTACCTGCGCCCTTTAATTATAGAGTACGGTGCTTGCATTGAGTATGAGCTGGAATGAGGCCGCGCATGTGGGAGGAAGGGGGCGACTAGCTTAGCACAGCAGTCGTTTTGATCCGGGGTTCCCAAGGTTCGGGAGGGATAATGGAACCCGGGGTCATAGACCCAAAGGCTGCCGCGATATATGGGGGGAGTTCGCACCAATAACCCAACCTAGGAGGGTTGAAGCCACAACACAGGTGCAGGGTCGAAAAGACGGCATTATTCCCTTAAAGTAATACCCATTACCTGTTTTTGGGAGTCCAGTGCTGTCGTGGAGCCCGGGCGGGAGTAAGGCTGCGCCTGTGTGGTGAAGGTGCGTGGCTCGGTAGGCACGGTGGATGTTTTGATACGGGGTCCCGGGTTTAAGGTTCAGTGGAGGACATCATAACTATGTTATTCCTAGTAAGCATGGCAGTAGATGCGGCGGCAATATTTTAATGTAGTTGCTTTAATAGAATCTTTGCATTGTGGCGCTGTTGGTGGAGCCTAATAGCTAAACAAACAGGAACTAACAATTCCTTGCAGGCTTCACCTGTTCCCCCGATTGAATGGGAAAAATATTTACATAACTTATACAAAGCGAAGTACAATCAAGAAAAAAGGAGTCACCCACAAAGTACCCAACAAGAACACACTTTAAACATTCCTTCCCCCGTGACCCCTCAAATAGTGAAATATATAAAGAAAGCCAGATCCTCTGCTGCAATGGGCCCGGAACAAATCCCAATGAAGGTACTCCAAGGTAAATCTGAGGAATGGAGCAAATTTCTAGAGCCACTATACTCTCACTGCTACTCTAGTGGGAAAATTCCTAAATCATGTAGGGGGAGCATAGTGATACCAATCCACAAGAAAGGATCACGGCTGCAACCAGGCAACTACCGACAGATCGCACTGCTGGACGCATTAGGGAAGATCTTTGCGGCAAGTGTCTTGGTCCACCTTAAAACTGGGCCTTTTCCTCTGCAGTGCTCCCTTTTAATCAGGTCGGGTTCAGAGAAACACTCTGTAACTGATAATATAGCAGTTTTACAGACAATTATCGACAAATACGTGGTCTCAAAATCTCAGGTCATTTATGCTGTATTTGTTGATGTTTCAACAGCGTTCGATAGAGTGGACAGACCAACACTCTGGAACAAACTTAGAAACCAGGGAATTCTGGAAACTCTTCTTCATTTGATCATCTCACTACATTCAGAAACTTGGTGCCAGGTACAAATGGGAAAAGAAAAAGGTCTAACTCGCCAGATAGCCACCTCTAATGGCCTTAGGCAAGGTTGCCTATTGGCTCCCCTCCTCTTCTCACTATACCTCAGTGACCTCCCGGACAGTTTTCTAAAGGTTGTCAATTTCCCTCCTAAGATCGCATCATGTAACATACACATATTGATGTATGCAGACGATGTGGTAATTTTCGACCTCAGCATATTCGGACTACAAAGAAACTTAGATGTGCTAACTAGATACACAAAAGGAAATTACCTGGTTCCAAACATAACAAAAACAAAAGTAGTCCCACTGAGAGGGAAAAATCCGTATACAAAATACAATTGGGCACTGGGAGGAGACGCAATAGAAGTGGTCAAAGAATACATCTACCTGGGACGAACATTTATTCAATCATTAACAAACTCTCCTCACTTGCAGCATCTGAATCACAAAGCAGACACTCACTCGGGGCGCTTCTAAGACTATACTCTTCTTCTGGGCAAAGGCATTTTTCTTCCTTACTACAGGTCTACAGTTCCAAGATCACCACAACCTTATCTTATGCTCTGGAATATATTACAATTACCCAGTGGAACCAACTAAAGAAGGAAAAATTCTCTGCAAATTGGCTAAGGCCCAGCACAAGCACTACGTTTGGAATTTTCTTTAGTTAGCTCCTTTGCCAGAGCCATCACCACTATTTTAAGATGGGCTTACAATCTTCTACATATTGATCAAGACACCTTAAGACTTTTATTAAAAACTGAAACATTTGAGCCCAAATCAACTAAATATACTTTTAACCAGAATCTGACAACAGTTTTAAAACTAACAAAATGCATAACTGAACTCCTGAAATCATGGACTCCTGCCCATGAAGAAATTTGCATTCGGACCAAATTTTCGGAGATCAATTGGTCTCCTATATGCAAACCCCAGTGCAAGCATTATGGTCAATGGTTCATGTGCTCAGCCCTTTCAGATTACTAGGGGAACAAGACAGGGGTGTCCCCTGTCCCCTTTACTTTTTAACATATACATTGAGCCTCTTGCACAATCCTTCAGGGACGACCCAAGAATTTCCTCATTTGAATTCGGCGGATGGGAAAGGAAGGTAGGGCTTTACACTGATGATATTGTAATTTACACCAGTGATCCAGCAAACGCTTTCCCCATCGTGGTCGAAAAGGCCAAGGAATTCGGAAGCATATCGGGCTATGACATCAATGCCGAGAAGACTGAGCTTATGACGTGGAATATTGCTAATCCGGGCGTTGGGGTGGCACCCTCAATCCCCTACCTCGGAGTTAAAATAACGCAAGACATTGACATCTTAGCAAAAGTTAATCTAGATCTGGTCGCCAGAGAATGTAGGGCCCTATTGAGATCCTGGGCGGGTCTTCGATTATCAATTTTCGGGAAAGTCAACATTGTAAAAATGTCTATCCTTCCGAAACTGACTTTTATTTTTAACACAATTCCCCTTGCATTTGACCCCAAGCAACTTCTTAAGTGCCAACAAGAAATAAATTCCTTCATTTGGGGCAATAAAGCCACGAGGTTGGCCTGGAAAAAATTAAGGAGGAGGAGGGAAAAAGGTGGATTGGCCCTCCCAGACTTGCAGTACTACACTTGGGCATTCCAGCTTTCCCACTCAAGAATGCTCTTGAAGTCACCAGATCTCTCTTCAAATGGGAGATTATTTAAGGCAGTGCTGGGAGGGGCAAACCTCCCGTTAGACGGGTTTCTATTTAAGTTTGGAGACCGAAAGTTTTTCAAGAAGGTGAGGCTGAAGACTCTGTTAACACAACTGAAGTCACGGGTACAAATCAAGCGTACAGTGGGGTTGGCATACTATTCTAACTATGCTCGGATATGGGACTCTCCTGGGCTCCCATTGTGCCTGCAAGATTCTCTGGCAACTCCCCTAATTACAGCTGGGTTCTCAAGATGGGGTGAATTGTTATCTGGAGGCATCTTGATAGAGTGGGAGGAGCTTAGGGAGAAAGTAGGGCCGACACTGTCAAGATTTAAATACACACAAATCAGCAGCTGGGCCAGAGAATTAATCAGGAAAGATCCTAATACCGAGAGACTTAGCCCCCTAGAACAACAGCTAGTTGAAAAACAGACAGGAGGTAAGGAGGTGGCTCTTTGGTATTGGTCCATATTGGAAGAGATAGATGGGGATTTCAATCTCCCAATTGAGCTATGGGGTAGAGAAATTGTGGCACTAGATGGGGACTGGTGGATAGAATCCTTTTCCCTTTTGTATAAACTAGTTAAACCCGCCTGGCTTAGACGAAACCATTTGTTTACCTTACACCGGGCATATCTCTCCCCTTTACGTTTATCCAAATATCAGGAGGGGAAATGCTGTAATAAATGCCAACTGTTAGCAGCCTCCGATACACATATGTTTTGGGATTGCCCCCACATATCCGCTTATTGGATGGAGATCAAAGCCACTTTAGATTCAATTATTAAGACCAACATTTCCTTAACTCTACCACTTGTCATTTTCGGGTTTGACCAGAATATCACTGGGGTAGCGCGGTCCTTTTTATTCTATGCTATCCTGATGGCAAGACGGCAGATATGTATGCATTGGATGGATACCACCCCCCCACTCACTCTGCATGGCTAACCTCACTCTATGAAACATCCAAGTTAGACTTGAAAAGAACTTGTAGAGTCCAGAACCTCACATTTTGGAAACTTTTGACAGATTGGAAGTGAAGCTTTCTTTGCCTCCTTGGGGTTTTTTTTTTTTTTTTTTTCCCCAAAGATCCGATGATTATGCCCACCTACTCTATGGTTCAGTATTGTGGTCTGCCCCGATTCCGATATTTACATACTGGCCTTACAGGCATGAAGTTGCTCAGAGGAACGTCAACAAGGTGCATTGTATCTCCTACCAACTCGTAATAATTTCTGCCTAGGTGTGTAGCAGCTCAATTTCCAGGGCCTTGCTCCCAATGGCAGTGAGGTGGTTGGGTTGTCTTCTTTGCATCTAAGGAACCTGTGTCGGGCAGATGAGGATTAAAAAAAAAATAATAATAATAACTTATACAAAGCGAAGTACAATCAAGAAAAAAGGAGTCACCCACAAAGTACCCAACAAGAACACACTTTAAACATTCCTTCCCCCGTGACCCCTCAAATAGTGAAATATATAAAGAAAGCCAGATCCTCTGCTGCAATGGGCCCGGAACAAATCCCAATGAAGGTACTCCAAGGTAAACCTGAGGAATGGAGCAAATTTCTAGAGCCACTATACTCTCACTGCTACTCTACTGGGAAAATTCCTAAATCATGGAGGGGGAGCATAGTGATACCAATCCACAAGGAAGGATCACAGCTGCAAACAGGCAACTACCGACAGATCGCATTGCTGGACGCATTAGGGAAGATCTTTGCGGCAAGTGTCTTGGTCCACCTTAAAACTGGGCCTTTTCTTCTGGAGTGCTCCCTTTTAATCAGGTCGGGTTCAGAGAAACACTCTGTAACTGATAATATAGCAGTTTTACAGACAATTATCGACAAATACGTGGTCTCAAAATCTCAGGTCATTTATGCTGTATTTGTTGACTTTTCAACAGCGTTCGATAGAGTGGACAGACCAACACTCTGGAACAAACTTAGAAACCAGGGAATTCTGGAAACTCTTCTTCATTTGATCATCTCACTACATTCAGAAACTTGGTGCCAGGTACAAATGGGAAAAGAAAAAGGTCTAACTCGCCAGATAGCCACCTCTAATGGCCTTAGGCAAGGTTGCCTATTGGCTCCCCTCCTCTTCTCACTATACCTCAGTGACCTCCCGGACAGTTTTCTATCCTAAGATCGCATCATGTAACATACACATATTGATGTATGCAGACGATGTGGTAATTTTCGACCTCAGCATATTCGGACTACAAAGAAACTTAGATGTGCTAACTAGATACACAAAAGAAAATGACCTGGTTCCAAACATAACAAAAACAAAAGTAGTCCCACTGAGAGGGAAAAATCCGTATACAAAATACAATTGGGCACTGGGAGGAGACGCAATAGAAGTGGTCAAAGAATACATCTACCTGGGACGAACATTTATTCAATCATTAACAAACTCTCCTCACTTGCAGCATCTGAATCACAAAGCAGACACTCACTCGGGGCGCTTCTAAGACTATACTCTTCTTCTGGGCAAAGGCATTTTTCTTCCTTACTACAGGTCTACAGTTCCAAGATCACCACAACCTTATCTTATGCTCTGGAATATATTACAATTACCCAGTGGAACCAACTAAAGAAGGAAAAATTCTCTGCAAATTGGCTAAGGCCCAGCACAAGCACTACGTTTGGAATTTTCTTTAGTTAGCTCCTTTGCCAGAGCCATCACCACTATTTTAAGATGGGCTTACAATCTTCTACATATTGATCAAGACACCTTAAGACTTTTATTAAAAACTGAAACATTTGAGCCCAAATCAACTAAATATACTTTTAACCAGAATCTGACAACAGTTTTAAAACTAACAAAATGCATAACTGAACTCCTGAAATCATGGACTCCTGCCCATGAAGAAATTTGCATTTGGACCAAATTTTCGGAGATCAATTGGTCTCCTATATGCAAACCCCAGTGCAAGCATTATGGCCAATGGTTCATGTGCTCAGCCCTTTCAGATTACTAGGGGAACAAGACAGGGGTGTCCCCTGTCCCCTTTACTTTTTAACATATACATTGAGCCTCTTGCACAATCCTTCAGGGACGACCCAAGAATTTCCTCATTTGAATTCGGCGGATGGGAAAGGAAGGTAGGGCTTTACACTGATGATATTGTAATTTACACCAGTGATCCAGCAAACGCTTTCCCCATCGTGGTCGAAAAGGCCAAGGAATTCGGAAGCATATCGGGCTATGACATCAATGCCGAGAAGACTGAGCTTATGACGTGGAATATTGCTAATCCGGGCGTTGGGGTGGCACCCTCAATCCCCTACCTCGGAGTTAAAATAACGCAAGACATTGACATCTTAGCAAAAGTTAATCTAGATCTGGTCGCCAGAGAATGTAGGGCCCTATTGAGATCCTGGGCGGGTCTTCGATTATCAATTTTCGGGAAAGTCAACATTGTAAAAATGTCTATCCTTCCGAAACTGACTTTTATTTTTAACACAATTCCCCTTGCATTTGACTCCAAGCAACTTCTTAAGTGCCAACAAGAAATAAATTCCTTCATTTGGGGCAATAAAGCCACGAGGTTGGCCTGGAAAAAATTAAGGAGGAGGAGGGAAAAAGGTGGATTGGCCCTCCCAGACTTGCAGTACTACACTTGGGCATTCCAGCTTTCCCACTCAAGAATGCTCTTGAAGTCACCAGATCTCTCTTCAAATGGGAGATTATTTAAGGCAGTGCTGGGAGGGGCAAACCTCCCGTTAGACGGGTTTCTATTTAAGTTTGGAGACCGAAAGTTTTTCAAGAAGGTGAGGCTGAAGACTCTGTTAACACAACTGAAGTCACGGGTACAAATCAAGCGTACAGTGGGGTTGGCATACTATTCTAACTATGCTCGGATATGGGACTCTCCTGGGCTCCCATTGTGCCTGCAAGATTCTCTGGCAACTCCCCTAATTACAGCTGGGTTCTCAAGATGGGGTGAATTGTTATCTGGAGGCATCTTGATAGAGTGGGAGGAGCTTAGGGAGAAAGTAGGGCCGACACTGTCAAGATTTAAATACACACAAATCAGCAGCTGGGCCAGAGAATTAATCAGGAAAGATCCTAATACCGAGAGACTTAGCCCCCTAGAACAACAGCTAGTTGAAAAACAGACAGGAGGTAAGGAGGTGGCTCTTTGGTATTGGTCCATATTGGAAGAGATAGATGGGGATTTCAATCTCCCAATTGAGCTATGGGGTAGAGAAATTGTGGCACTAGATGGGGACTGGTGGATAGAATCCTTTTCCCTTTTGTATAAACTAGTTAAACCCGCCTGGCTTAGACGAAACCATTTGTTTACCTTACACCGGGCATATCTCTCCCCTTTACGTTTATCCAAATATCAGGAGGGGAAATGCTGTAATAAATGCCAACTGTTAGCAGCCTCCGATACACATATGTTTTGGGATTGCCCCCACATATCCGCTTATTGGATGGAGATCAAAGCCACTTTAGATTCAATTATTAAGACCAACATTTCCTTAACTCTACCACTTGTCATTTTCGGGTTTGACCAGAATATCACTGGGGTAGCGCGGTCCTTTTTATTCTATGCTATCCTGATGGCAAGACGGCAGATATGTATGCATTGGATGGATACCACCCCCCCACTCACTCTGCATGGCTAACCTCACTCTATGAAACATCCAAGTTAGACTTGAAAAGAACTTGTAGAGTCCAGAACCTCACATTTTGGAAACTTTTGACAGATTGGAAGTGAAGCTTTCTTTGCCTCCTTGGGGTTTTTTTTGTTTTTTTTTCCCCAAAGATCCGATGATTATGCCCACCTACTCTATGGTTCAGTATTGTGGTCTGCCCCGATTCCGATATTTACATACTGGCCTTACAGGCATGAAGTTGCTCAGAGGAACGTCAACAAGGTGCATTGTATCTCCTACCAACTCGTAATAATTTCTGCCTAGGTGTGTAGCAGCTCAATTTCCAGGGCCTTGCTCCCAATGGCAGTGAGGTGGTTGGGTTGTCTTCTTTGCATCTAAGGAACCTGTGTCGGGCAGATGAGGATTAAAAAAAAAATAATAATAATAACTTATACAAAGCGAAGTACAATCAAGAAAAAAGGAGTCACCCACAAAGTACCCAACAAGAACACACTTTAAACATTCCTTCCCCCGTGACCCCTCAAATAGTGAAATATATAAAGAAAGCCAGATCCTCTGCTGCAATGGGCCCGGACCAAATCCCAATGAAGGTACTCCAAGGTAAACCTGAGGAATGGAGCAAATTTCTAGAGCCACTATACTCTCACTGCTACTCTACTGGGAAAATTCCTAAATCATGGAGGGGGAGCATAGTGATACCAATCCACAAGGAAGGATCACAGCTGCAAACAGGCAACTACCGACAGATCGCACTGCTGGACGCATTAGGGAAGATCTTTGCGGCAAGTGTCTTGGTCCACCTTAAAACTGGGCCTTTTCTTCTGGAGTGCTCCCTTTTAATCAGGTCGGGTTCAGAGAAACACTCTGTAACTGATAATATAGCAGTTTTACAGACAATTATCGACAAATACGTGGTCTCAAAATCTCAGGTCATTTATGCTGTATTTGTTGACTTTTCAACAGCGTTCGATAGAGTGGACAGACCAACACTCTGCAACAAACTTAGAAACCAGGGAATTCTGGAAACTCTTCTTCATTTGATCATCTCACTACATTCAGAAACTTGGTGCCAGGTACAAATGGGAAAAGAAAAAGGTCTAACTCGCCAGATAGCCACCTCTAATGGCCTTAGGCAAGGTTGCCTATTGGCTCCCCTCCTCTTCTCACTATACCTCAGTGACCTCCCGGACAGTTTTCTATCCTAAGATCGCATCATGTAACATACACATATTGATGTATGCAGACGATGTGGTAATTTTCGACCTCAGCATATTTGGACTACAAAGAAACTTAGATGTGCTAACTAGATACACAAAAGAAAATGACCTGGTTCCAAACATAACAAAAAGAAAAGTAGTCCCACTGAGAGGGAAAAATCCGTATACAAAATACAATTGGGCACTGGGAGGAGACACAATAGAAGTGGTCAAAGAATACATCTACCTGGGACGAACATTTACTTAATCATTAACAAACTCTCCTCACTTGCAGCATCTGAATCACAAAGCAGACACTCACTCGGGGCGCTTCTAAGACTATACTCTTCTTCTGGGCAAAGGCATTTTTCTTCCTTACTACAGGTCTACAGTTCCAAGATCACCACAACCTTATCTTATGCTCTGGAATTTATTCCAATTACCCAGTGGAACCAACTAAAGAAGGAAAAATTCTCTGCAAATTGGCTAAGGCCCAGCACAAGCACTACGTTTGGAATTTTCTTTAGTTAGCTCCTTTGCCAGAGCCATCACCACTATTTTAAGATGGGCTTACAATCTTCTACATATTGATCAAGACACCTTAAGACTTTTATTAAAAACTGAAACATTTGAGCCCGAATCAACTAAATATACTTTTAACCAGAATCTGACAACAGTTTTCAAACTAACAAAATGCATAACTGAACTCCTGAAATCATGGACTCCTGCCCATCTGAAGATCTCCCTGAAACATCTGGCTCCGAGGATCAGCTTCGAATTGGACAATCTTCACTGTTCCAAATTGCACCATTATGAACTCTATGCTGAATCGATACAATACAAACAGGTCTAACAATATATCCATTTTACCCTAAGGCATGGTATTCAGCAATGTATAATCTTACTTCGGCTCGGGTTACTTCCTTTAAATGCACTCACCTTTAAATGGACAAGCAAAGAAAAAGCTACGAGTTTTTGTGATCTTTGAAATGGTGGAGAGCAAGACCTGACACATGTTCTGTCGGTATGCCCGAATTCGAAACTAGTTGAGGCAAGAAGGCGCTATTTAAAGCCAAAACAATTTAGGTAAAAAAGTGGAACTGTGCAGAGTTTGATTTTGCTTTTTAAATTTTTCCCAGATGAACTTGTGTGTCATAACCTGTTTAAATTTTTATAAATGTTTTAAAAATTTTGCTGAATGGTTTAAAAGTATATCATAAAAACAAATGTTTGACTAAAATGTGTTGTTCTCAGTAGAAAACTAAATCAAATAAATAAAACTCTTGAATTTTTGGTGGGGCTGCGGGGGTGCGAGGTCGCGCCAGTATGTGCGGGTGGAGGCTCAGCAGAGGCTTTTATGAGGTCTCCTTATATGGCAATTATTAAGGATGGTGCGGTGGCAATTAAAAAATGGTAAATTGCTCTAAATGGATCGTTGTATTGGGGCGCTTTTGATGAGGCCCAGCGGGTACGAGGCTGTGCCTGTGGAGGGTAGAAGGGGTGTGGCCCAGTGTGAGGGCGGGCTGAAGCTGTGCTTGCTTAGCTGAGGCTGCGCCCGTGTGTGGAAGGGGTGTGGCCCGGTATACAGGGCGGACAGCCGGGTTCCGAAAGATCCGGGTTCGGGCCTCAGTGTAAGCGTAATTTGAAGGGGCGGTATCTTTTCATTAATTTGGCCCAGCGTAGTTCAGAGACGTACTAAAGATATAAGGGGAATTACCCATGCCTCAAGAATTATAGTTTTACACTGTTTAATCGGTACTTTCACTATATATGAGCACCTTATCTACTGGTCTGGGTCAATTACAGTTTGGAGTATAGTGAAACGATTCTCTCCGTCGCTTTTCATGCCATCCTTGTATGCAGCGCTTACAGCGTGTGGGAGTAAAATTTGTCTCTCTTCTTTGCTATCATCTAAAATAGGATAAAGGCAAATGGCGCAGGGTGCTCATTAGGGAAGCAGCATATATTACTGCATTTAAGGGAATTTACCCTTCCAACTGATCCTTTAGTGTAAGGTCATTTAGGTGATGCTGTTGCAGCCCATCTGGGCCCCGCAACATGGAACTCTATACCCACAACTCTTCGAAATGAACTCAACTATTCTCAATTCCGAAAGGCTTTAAAAACTTGGCTTTTCGATAAATAACCACCATAACCGTCTGTGCTTCTCTGTCCTTTCCGTTCCCTGCGCCGGGAAACCCTTTGGGTATCTGTAGCGCATTACAAATTGAATAAGTAAACTAAACTAAACTAGTCTGCACTACCAAACCGCAGCAATGCCACAAGGTGCGTGTTGGCAATCAGCCGCCTGGAGTTGCATCATCAGTGCTCAGTGGTGTAGACATACACACTGCATGGCAACCAGCCCTGCTATTCGTCACGAAATAGAACAGCCTGCTTTAATAATATAGTAGGAATACAAATAATTATTTTTTCCCAGACTCGGAGTGACAAATACGATGACCTCATTCACTAAAATGTCACTCATATCATTATATATTAAGTAGGTGGAAATCAGCGTTGCACTTCATTATGCACTGTACGGAATATTGGGGTGGAGACATGTATTCAATATCAAAACTCTTTTTTCTGCATTTCAGGGTCTTGTATGCATGCATTATGATCCATGTTTCTTAATGAACAGAAGTCACAGCTCAACATAGGGAGAATTTTTTAAAAGCAATGATACCATGTAGCAGAGTTAAGGCCAAAATCTGCTCTACCTGATGCTATAAGTCTTGCCAAGCTAAGCATTCCCTTTCAGAAATTCACAGGCTAAACAATGGGTACTCTCAAACATTTTTCCCAAGTGCCACAAAAGATGGTCTGTAGTCTAACCAAGGGCTGCGCTGATGACAGCAGGGTGGAGGTCGGGCAATATCGGGTTTGTAATGTGGGTGTAGGGGAAGTGAATCATGTACACATAGTGGCTGAATCTGCGCTAGGCGAATCCTGAAAATTCGTGATTAATCCCAATCTACCCCACTTGACCAACCGGAGGGGGCGTAGGTCCTTTTCTCTTGACCAAATGACAGGGGCGCAGTTCCTTTTCAGTTAGTGAAAGGGTGGGTGCCTGGGGCGGTTATTAGTCTGTGGGCAAGTGGTTTGTCGAGCGAGTTTGTACAGTATTGGGAGGCTGGGTTTTTAACATAATGTCCTTTTTTAGGTCTCGCAGACCTAGCGCTGGAGCGCACATGCGTACCTCGCTCTGCGAGGCTTATGGTAATCGATACGATTTCAGAAGGGGACTTGAAGCCCTGCCCATCATTCCTATTAACTTACGTCATCGTTCATGCTAAACGGTGGCTTTTCATTGTAAAGGAGGCTTCCTAGTCCCTCCTTGTTACCACCTGTCTCCTTTTAGCCCTGCCCACTCGGACTGGATTGTTTACTTGCGGCATTAAACGGTCTCCTTCATAAGTCTGTAAGCCCTCCTTTTTTTTCATTTTCAACGCGATCCGCTTCGGCTGCGCTTGTTAATTGTATGCTTCATGCTTGTGTAAGTGGTCGATGCACGTTTGTGTCGCCCCTCCCATCGTCCTCTCCAGCCTACACGCCTTCTGTATCGTCCGCCACCAACTCCTTATTTTTTTTGTCCTTTATTTTCTTAAGTGTTCCTATACAGTGAATTGAGAGCCTCTACCCGCCCTCTGTGTCGTCCGCCACCCACTGCTTGTTTTTTTTATCCTTTATGTTCTTTAGTGTTCCCATACAGTCAATTGAGAGCCTCTACCCGCCCTCTGTGTGGCCCGCCACCCTCTCCTTGTTTTTTTTTTATCCTTTATGTTCTTTAGTGTTCCCTTACAGACAATTGAGAGCCGCAACCTGCCGTCTGTGTCGTTTGTCACCCACTCCTTGTTTTTTTTATCCTTTATGTTTTTTTAGTATTTCTTTACAGTCAATTGAGAGTCAAGCACGTGAGGGTGAAAGAAGAGAAGTGGGTTTATATTTGGGAGCCCGGGAGCGAGACGTGCTGTCAGATTCACTTTTCACCCTGGACGTGGTGCTTTTTAGCCACCCCTAGGGATTCTGTGAAAGAAAACTGAGCGTTTTACTGCACTTGTGAATGAATGAGAAGCAGTGTGCTCCTGCCACTTAATGAAGGTTTACTTCAGAGTCTGCAAATGCGTACCAGATGAGCGGCTGCTGCGTGGCCGGGCTCCTCAGCTGCACGCAGCTGGGGGAACGTGCTGCATGCGTGACCATGTCCCTTGTAAGGACGTGCACACAAAGGTGGAGGGGTTGATATGAGGCACAGGGTGATGCATATCCCTGAAAAACTGTCTGAGTCTCGTTGGCTGTTTGGATACTGACCATACATTCCTATGGCAACCCACATTCAAGGCGGTACAGTAGGAACAGCATCACATGCCAGGCAGGCCCCGCCCAGTGTGCGGTAGGGGTCCGACATACAGGATGTTAGATATTTATGCAGCACGTGACATGCTGTAGAGCAGCTACTTCGAACAGGGCATAACTTCCATTGGTGCAGTAGGAGCAGTGTCACTGGGACACAGAGGCCCGATGGGCCCACTGAACTCAGAATATTGCAGTATTTCACAGTTCAAACATCAGTCAATGGCTCCCTTCCTTCCGTCGACTAGGGCCCGTGACAAGGTGTCTACGCCACAGATCCCAATCCCACTCCCTCCGTCATCTGAGCTTTGGTCTGTCATAGACAGTTGTTAATTCGAAGCTGTATGCGATTAACTTCCAATATACATTGCTGAATAGGGCTCCCCCTTAAACATATCAAATGCACTCACTAGTATCCAGAGTGGTTTGTGTTTAGCAGAACAGTGCCATGCATTCAGTAGTCCCTGATCTGACGTTGTGAGCACATAGCCAGTGTCACTGACATTAAAGGTCTGACCCTGCTCTGTAGGGACGGGGAGGAATTACGTTTTCTTTCGTCATCGGTGCGCTTTGAGCCAGCTGCTTAAAAGTTAGGACACAGGAAACCAGATTTACTGCCGGGCACCCTGGGCAAAATATTTTTTCCAGCTTGACAACCTGTAAGGAGGCCACATTCGATGCTTCCAGTGGCAACCCTGGTGCCCCAATGTATTTGGCATCCTTGGTGGCCCCGCATATTATTTGCCTGTCACTGTAAAGTATACTTGCCGCTAGCATTTTTAGGGCAATGCCCAGGACTTTTGAAAAATGCAAAGCCTTTATTGAGAATATTCTCTACCGTTTGCGCAGAAGCAAAGTGAGAAATTGTTTGAGGCATTTGCAATTCAATAGGTCTTGCATTTATGCAAGTTTAAGCTATTGACACTGCCTTTTATTTATGTTTTAAAAACAAAACTAAAAGGCATTGTTATTTGCAATGGCACTAGCTCAAAATCGCGTAAATGCAAGACCTATTGCATTGCAAATGCTTGTTGTTTCTTGCTAGTAGGTTCGAGGCATGGCGCCAAAGCGCACACGCGCCAATACCGAAAAGTACGTGACCCAAGAGGATTTCCACGCCCTGAGCGAACTTTGGAAGGTGGCAAAGCGGCATGACATGGAGTCAGCGCTGCAAAAGTTGGTGGGCATGCCAGAGCAACAGCCAGACGGCGGGCCACCAAAGCGGCAGAGGAAGGTCCCGGTTCGCTAAAGGGAGGGTAAACAGGGCAAGCCTTGCGCACAGCCTGACTCTGTGGCCACAGTGGGGGATGAGTCAACTGCTCAGGGCATAGCCGATTGCAGCTCAGATCAGGCGGTGCAGGGGCCTGGGCTTAACATGAGTGTGGGCGTGGTGGGGCAAAGGATTATGGCGATATCAATGACAGCGGTATCGTTGGGTGCCCCACAGGTAGGGGGGCGTGCCAGTATTGACACAAGCTGCAGGGAGCGCTGTGGCCCACCAGCCCCTGGTGATTAAAGCGTGGTCGACATTGCCGCCACAACCCGGGACAGGCATTTCATCAGGCGTACACGGGGGAAGCAAATGGCAGGGAGCAACGTCGCACACCAGGCACCCATAGTGTTGGGAGGGGCGTCAGTGCCAACACCACCCAAACCGGTTACAGGGAATGGAGCACAAGGGGGGGTGGCTGCACAAGTGTGGGCACAAACTGGTGGGGCAACAGCAGGGTTGGGGGTAAGTCAGCCTTTTTTCACACAGGCGACGGTAGGGGCGAGCGTAATGCAATCGTCTCCCGTAGTGACCCCGTTGATATTTGGGTCTACTTCTTGGGTGCTGGAACCTCCTTAAGCTATTTTATAACACGTTCCCTTAGGGAAGCGAGAAAGGATTCACAATGGAGAATTTGTGAACGTCTTTGAATTGATCAATGCGGGGGTGGTCCCAAGTAGTCCCAGAGCTGCAAAGGAGAGTGAGTCAAAGCCTAAAATGGTGTGGGTCGAGTGGTCCTTGAGGAACTGGGTGACTGGGTTTTCCATCTATGCAGCGATTCTGACTGAGAAAACACCATTGTTAGCCCCTCAGTTATTTGGGTATATGTCCCTCATTCATGGGGCAGCATCCGAGTTTCAAGGATCAGCATGGATGCAGTAGGACATTAAGTATAGGCAAATAAAAGCGGTGAGGCCAGAAATAGCATGGGACCAGAGGGAGATACATTTTTTGCATGCGGAGTTCAATATGTCCCATGCAACAGGGAGGGTGACTCAGTCCTTTCGATTCAACAGAAGTTTCAATCAATCAATCATGGACATTTGTATAGCGCGCTACTCACCCGGAAGGGTCTCAAGGCGCTGGGGGGGAGGGGTCCGCTACTGCTCGAAGAGCCAGGTTTTGAGGAGCTTCCTGAAGGAGAGATGATCCTGGGTCAGCCGGAGGTGGATCGGGAGGGAGTTCCATGTCTTGGCTGCCAGGTAGGAGAAGGATCTTCCCGCGGCCGTGGCTCTGCGGATGCAGGGTACGGCGGCGAGGGCGAAGCTGGTTGATCGTAGCTGGCGGGTGGGCGCGTAGAAGGTCAGGCGGTTGTTGAGTTACTTGGGGCCCCCGTCGTGGAGGGCCTTATGTGCGTGGGTGAGGAGCCTGAACGTGATCCTCTTGCTGACGGGGAGCCAGTGCAGGTCTCTCAGGTGGCGGAGATGTGGCTGTGTCAGGGGATGTCCAGGACGAGTCGTGCGGAGGCGTTCTGGATGCGCTGGAGTCTTTTCTGAAGTTTGGCTGTGGTTCCGGCGTAGAGGGTGTTTCCGTAGTCCAGTCGGCTGGTGACGAGTGCCTGGGTGATCGTCTTCCTGGTTTCGGTGGGGATCCATCTGAAGATCTTACGGAGCATGCGCAGGGTGTTGAAGCATGATGATGAGACGGCGTTGACTTGTCTGGTCATTGAGAGGGAGGAGTCCAGGATGAAACCCAGGTTGCGTGCGTGATCCGTTGGTTTGGGAGTGGTGCCCAGGGCAGGGGGCCACCAGGAGTCGTCCCAGGCGGAGGGTGATGATCCCAGGATGAGGATTTCCGTCTTGTCTGAGTTCAGTTTCAGGCGGCTGTTCTTCATCCATTCGGCGACGTCTTTCATCCCTTCGTGTAGGCTGGTTCTGGCAGTGGCGAGGTCGTTGGTGAGGGAGAGGATTAGCTGGGTGTCGTTGGCGTAGGACATGATGTTGAGGTTGTTTTTGCGTGTGATAGCTACGAGAGGGCTCATGTAGACGTTGAAAAGGGTTGGGCTGAGTGATGATCCTTGTGGTACGCCGCAGATGACTTCGGTGGCCTCAGATCTGAACGGGGGAGGCGGACTCTCTGGGTTCTTCCGGCGAGGAACGAGATGATCCATGAAGCATGACATCTAGCTCACTGGGTGTGTGAGGTCTTCTAGTTCCAACAAGGGAACATTCTGTCCCCTGCCTATGCTCTCCTCCCTTAAACACACACGTTGTTATCTTCCCCCGGGGAACTTTGTACTTTTGTGATATATGGGTGACTGGACATGTACACTGGACCCCGTTAAATATTGTCCACATGGTGTTCCCATTTTTGTATTGAATTCTGAGCGTGGGCGTAGTCCCACGGAACCTTTCAGGTTACCTGCAGTGACATTTCACTGACAGGACCATTGGGTCCCTAGAATTAGATCTTGTTCCCTCTAGGGCACCCCGATTTTCTCTCCAGCTCAGTAGTTATACTATACTAACCAGGAGCGATCTCCCCAATATGGAAGACGTTCCGGGCTTGAGCTTTGATGAAGATGCCATAGCGGAGGCGTTAAGATCGGCACCCCCACTCTTTGGAGCTGGAGGTGCCACTGCCTCAGGTTCTACTAATGATGATTGGGCTACATTAACTGTAATGAAGAAAGAATGGCTCAGGAATACTGTCCATGGAATTATGATAACGGAATATTTAAGGGCAAACATAGCCCCACAGGAGCTTCTTGTCAACATCATACCAAGACTCTTTCTCGAAGACAGCCAATTTAAGGGAGATTGGTGTCAAGTGTCATGGAAGTGCACGAAGGACCTTCTGTTTTTGATCGTCAAAACGGCCAAGAGACTGGCGGATGCACTGCTCATTAAAATCACAGCTGTAGAAACAGCAATTAGAGGCACTCTGACGAAGACCCCATTTACCACCAAGTTAGCAGAAATCAATCAAGAGATTTCCGAAAATCAAGAATTTTTACTTAAACAAAAGATGACCAAACTCTAGAAAGATGTGGCCAAGTTTGATAAAGAAAAAGTGTACCCCTATCTCAAGGAGGGCTATACTAATAAAAAAAATGGCTACTCCTCGGATGAAAGTTCAGATAATGGTAGCCGGTGGGGTTCATCCGGCAGTGACTCCAACGGTGGCCCCCCCAACAACAACCGCAATCAACACCGGTCAAATTGGAACCAAGGTTTCAATCAGGGTCAAATGTTCCAGGGACCACCACAAATGATGCCACCCTGGCAATACCCCTTTTATCCCCAGGGACCACCACAGTTCTTTCCAATGAACCCTCCTTTTCACGACAGAGGTTGGGGCAGAGGAAGAGGGCGAAAGCGAGGAGGCCAGAAAGGGGTACAGTGGCAAGACCAGCCAACCACATCAACATCAGTGGAGACCAGGAGCTCAACCAGAGGGAGGAGAGTTTTATAGTCAACCTTTCCACGAGACCTCTCACTCTTACTGAGACCGAGGTCCTCGAAAAGGGTTTGGGCTTTGTTCCCACCCCTATCCCAGACAGCTTTAACGAAATGTGCGAGGTTAAGCAACTCTTTAGGAAAATACGCCTGCGTTCCTTCTTCAGTGAAAGACCAGAGATTGATGGAACCGATACAGGGTTGCGTAAACCTTCCACGTTTACTCCAACCGATGGTATGGTCCCCCCTGCAGTCCTGGTTTTTGTGAGGGCAGTCCTTAAGACTTTGGAGAAAAAACCAAATACGAGTTCCTTTAACAACCTCACTAATGCTGAAAGACAAGCTGTACAAACTCTCGGGAATGATACTAGCATTGTCATCAAACAGGCAGACAAAGGGGGAGCCACAGTGATCCAAAATACTAGTGACTATGATATTGAATGCAAACGACAACTTGCCAATACAACCCATTACAGACCACTTACTATTGATCCCACTCCTAGGCTAACCACCACCATCACCAGCCTGGTCATGGAAGGAGAAACCAATGAGTGGATAACTAAAAATGAGGCAGAATTTCTACTCACTACGGACCCAATCATTCCCTATTTCTATACCCTACCTAAAATTCATAAGGGTACTACTCCTGTACCAGGTAGGCCAATTGTATCCGGCATCGGCTCACTTTTGGAGCCCCTTTCGAAATTTTGTGATGTGTTCCTCCAACCTGTTGTGAAAAAAATGCCATCCTTTCTCCAAGACACCAGGGATGTGCTCCGCCTCATTAATTCCATCGAGGGGAGAGAGAGCGTCGACCTTCTTTTAACTTTAGATGTGGAGGCGCTTTATACTAACATTCCCCAACAGGCCACTTTGGAGGCTGTGGAAACCACTCTCCGGACGGAAGAGTGGACCTCACCAACTCCTATTTCATTTATTATGGCCTGCGCTAGTATAGCACTGACTGAGAATTTTTTCCAGTATGGGTCCCAATTATTCCACCACAGATTCAGGGGACTTCGATTGGCTCCACCTTTGCCCCCAGCCTAGCCTGTATCTACATGGCCACCTTTGAAGACCAATGCATCCATTCAGCACTTAATCCCTTTGTTCAGAACATCACACTCTGGCGCAGGTATATCGATGATATACTGGTCCTCTGGCAAGGGGACCGGGAGAGCTGAAATGCTTTCTGTGCTTGGATCAATCACCAAAATCCATTCCTCAGATTTACAGGCACTGTCTCTGATACCACGATACCATTCTTGGACTTAACCATCTGTCTGGACCAAGAAGGACTTAGCACCTCCCTGTATCGCAAGGAAACAGATAGGAACAGCCTTCTCCTCTACAAAAGCCACCATCCCTATAGCCCTACGGGATAACTTACCTTTTGGCCAGTTCCTTAGGATTCGCAGAAATTGCACTACTAACTCCAACTACAAAAAAGAGTCTGCCCTGCTCCAACACAAACTACAGGATAGAGGGTATCCTACTAGACTTATTCGCAATTCACGCAAAAGGGCCCTCAATAACCCTAGAGAGGCCCTACTGGAGACACATCACAAGGAATCTGACAACCTGATCACTTGCGTGACTTGCTTTACAAAAAATTCAGCGTTTTTAAAAAAAACTGTGAATAAACACTGGGGGTTATTGAACACAGGGGGCCTAGACATCCCACGTCCCCGTTTTGCCTTCAAACGCACGTCCAATCTTAAAGATGCCCTCATTCATACACGCCCCAAAAAACAAACGACTACTGGCCAAAGTACCTTGTGGAGGCTTCCACCAGTGGTTGGTCACTATCAGTGCGGGGGCTGCGTTATAGACCCACAGACAGTACAGTGCAAGAAAATTAAATTGTCGGTTACTTTTACCTGGCACATGAACAAACATACTAATTGCAACAGCTCCAGATGTATCTACATGCTGATTTGTCCCTGCGGAAAGAACTACATTGGCATGACAATGAGGCAGGTTAAGTTAAGAATCATGGAGCATAAGAGCAATATCCGGTGCTCTAAAACACACACAAGACTCTATGAACACTACGTCCAACAGGGCCACCAGGCAGACAGCATTAAATGGCTGGTCCTTGAATCTCACCCGTCAATTACTCAACAAGCTCTGTTCAGGATTGAAAAGCGATGTGTTCACTGCCTACAATTAGATACACTGGGCCTTAATGACTCCGTACCTTGGGCATCACTGTCTTAATGATCCCCTTCTGCTTTAGCAGTTACTACTTTACAACGCTGTCAGATAACAATCAGCATCCAAACCTTGGCCTCCACCCCCCTGATGTGGTCAATGTTGATTTAGTCTCACTATCCATGATCAAGTACCATCCCTTGAGGGTTCGCACTAAACTCTGATCATCAGTGCCAAAACTATCTCTTTATACCCCTGTACCCGTCTCGCTGAGGCACTGGAGTAATACAATGATAATGCAAGCAGTTTCGGATAGATTGTCCCTATGCATGTTCTTAAGGGCACTTGGGTTCCGTCAATCGACCCCTCTTTAAGATGGCCGCTTCATTTACTCAACTTACACCTACTGCCTTTACGAACGCATACACCTATTCTATGCATGCGCAGACATGAGTGTCGAGAACCACGCCCACTAGCAGAGCCCTCACGGCGGAAGTACGAACAGCTTTTAATCCCGGCTGCATTGACAAACCGGCACCAGCTGTTCCGCGCTACAGTTGGAGCGCTAGACGTGTGGGTAGGTCTTCGTACCCAGGCTGCCCGCACTAGAGGTAAGCTGTATGTTTGTTTGTGGAGAGCAGGGTCGTTGTGTGATGCAGTCCGTCTCTGCATATCGTTAGTGGAGGTTTACCACATCCCTCGGAGGTCTTCCCGAGTAATCCTCATGTCCTCGAAGGACCATTCCGATATTTGGCGGCTCTAGTATTTGGCCCCCCCATGAATGCTGTAGGACGAGTCACGGGGGAGTGTGAGGAAACTTGGTACCATATCCCACATCGCAAGGCTACCCTATGGGGGCGATAACGGTATGCCTGTTACGTTGCTCTATGCAGGGCAAGCCTCTTCACTTTCCCTGATTGCCTACTGTTGGACCTGCGATAGGCAAGCCCAGCACAAAGGGGGTAGCTTGGCTCAAGTGTCAAGGCAAGTGAAGGCTATCGTGTTAAGCCGGCTCTGACCCAATATTATCTCTTTGTACAACCACCAAAAAGAAGGACACCACACCACTGTTGTAGAAAAATACGATTCCTTTATGTAAAAGTTCTCTGTTGTGAATGGGGGATCAATTAGGAAAGCACATTTGCATTTCTTTTGGTCACAATATGCTGGGTTTTGATTTTGGAATAGATTCAATAAATAAGCTTAGGAGTACAGTTCATCAATAAATGGAATGAATATCAGGACCAAATATTGTCAATAAATAGAATAAATATCGGGAATAAATATCTTCAATAAATAGCATAAATATCACTTTCTGTTTAGCAGAATAAATCCTGGTTCAGTTAAATAAACAACCACATATTCTTTCTGGTATCGCTGCCACCAATTAAATAGTTCAGGAACACTACATTTGTGAAAACATTTCAGGTTGGAAAGATAACTCTTACAGTTTATGACGTTTTCACCACTAATGTACACAGGCTTCTCTGGGCACAAAAGGGAGTGCTGGGACTCTTTAAGAATCACACGGGGGTTATGCGCGTATATCTAAAAGGCAAGGAAAGACAGTGAACACTTAATTTACACTCGGCTGCCACCGGGTTGAGATCTCTGTTTGCCGGTGGGGGTCTAAGCGCGCCTAGGGGTTTCTATCACCGCTAGCACTCAGGCGGCACCAGTTCCAAGTTTTTAGACTGCCGAACGGGGCTGCCGAAGAGGTCACACAATCTTCGCGCTCAGTCAAATAAATGCCGGTTCACAGTTCCTTTATAACAGCGCTTCCCACCTGAAGAAACGGGCCCACCTCACATCGGCTGCAAACGAAAAGCGATTCAGTCGGGTTCAGTACTTCTCCCGCCAGCGACGGGTTCTCAGGGGCTCCACGGACCTCCCTCCGACTTCCTCAAACAGGGATGGTTCCCGCTCACAGCTACAGCCGCCGATTCACTGGGGAGGGGCAGAGACAGTAGTCCCGCCCAACGAAGGCCGGCCTTTCCCCGCCCCGGCGCACCACCTCACCTCAGTCTGCGCAGGAAGCACTCTACGCCGGTGGAGCTCGGAGACGTCCGAGCTCCTCGCTGGAGGCGCCTGTCACAAGGAGGCACAGAGGATGTTCTCCGTCGCGGTGAACTTGCTCTCGCCTCACGACCCGAGTCTGTCGTAATTCACCACCGGGGGGGGGGGGCGGGGAGGCACACGAAAACGGCCACAGTCTCTTGCGGGTGACGAGGCACTCGCTGGGCAGGCGCTGTAGGCGCGAGGTCACCGCACACACAGCTGACTGGAACGCCAGTCAGGATCCACGTCAGTGACCCTTGCTTGCTCTACTGCCTGCACTACCAGCTGCCTCAGGGGTCAACAGGGCAGGTGTCAATCTGGTGTCAAGTCTGGAATCTCTTTCTTCACCTAGATCTGGAACATCATTATCCTATCTAGTCTTCTGGTCATCTAAAATGGCCGCCAGGGACTGGACCTTATATAGCCAGTGCCCTGAGGTGCTGGCTCGTGCCAGTAGGTTCTAGAACCTTCTTTGGGCTAGGCCAATGACATGGCACTTCTGGGGTATTTGGGACCCTAACAGCCACCATACTGGGGTTCTAGAGCAGCCATTTTGTGTACCTGAGGGAAATAAAGAAATTCCTGTCAGGAATGCGCGCCAAGTAAAAGGGCGCCAAAACCTTGAAAGGTCAAGGTTCATGGAGGCTCCAAGGGGAGTCACTCACATGAGGAAAATGGATGGCCACCATTTTGAGGCCATTCATACAGGTTGCCAATCCCAGTCTATAATGTCACAGGTTCCTTGTAAATAGGTGCCAAAAACCTTGTGAACAACTGGGCGTCAAGGAACATCCAGCCCCATGAAACAGCACACAAAAGGTCCTGATAGACAAAGAAAAGCGACAAATTTTGGGAGGTACAGGGGAACAAAAGAAATCATAGTGGTGAGGGGACTCTCAGAAGCAGACGGGTCTAACACCTACCTATTGACATTACATGGTATGCCGTACACGCCAACCGTTTGGGTGATCCAGAAGGCGTGACCTGACTCGCTATGATTTTGGAGGCGGTGGAGTTTACCACAACGAGTATTGCCTTATCACCCACTATCTAGGCATCCTTACATCCACCACCTTTTAGTGGATGGTTCAACGTTGTGTGTCCTTCCTCCCTCCTCTCCCCTCCTCAAATCCTTAAGCTGACACCCAGTGCACATACGTGTGTTTGTCTCCCTTTTACAGGCATCATACCTCACTGGGCAGCCCCACGGGAACAGACTGCAGGGCCCACTAGGGACACTCCTTGGGTAAGGACTAGCCCTTCCAATTAATGCTTAGTGACATCTTCATCCTATATGTATATATATATGTATATTTTCCATGTGTTTTTTTATACCGTCAATCTGTATTGATGTGTCCATGGGCATACACTTCAGTAATGCCTGTTAATTGTGTTTCTATTAATGTTGTGTGTGTATTAGGGAGAGCTGTGGCGATCTATTGATGATGAGATAACGCCACTATCTAATGTCGGGCTGATTTCTATACATTTCTTCCAGGTCACCCCGCTAGAGCAGGACCTTCTGGCCTGCCTCCTTACTGACCCTGAGAGGTTGTATCTTTCTCCTCTTATTTTTGATGTTTTTTAGTCACCGTGTAGTACCGAGCACTTGAGGTCCTGAAGAATTGCCAGTCAGGCAAGAAACATGTCAACCGATTTAGAGGGTTGAGGTAGTCCGCTGTGCCCCTTACAGTCCCTATCTCCCCTCCCACCCTTTTAACAAAGGGAGTCAGCCACGCGAATAAAAGTGTTTGTGGACTGACCCACCTTCTTTTAAAGCACCACCCCCTCACGACTACACCTTCACCAGACCCCTCACATGCACTCAACCATTGGCTGGAACAAAAGAACTCCAACAAAGAGCGCCTCTTCGGCGCCCGTCGGACATTGCAGTGCCAGTCTGACGAGGAGCAGGAGACCAATGATGAAGCATGACATCTAGCTCACTGGGTGTGTGAGGTCTTCTAGTTCCAACAAGGGAACATTCTGTCCCCTGCCTATGCTCTCCTCCCTTAAACACACACGTCGTTATCTTCCCCCGGGGAACTTTGTACTTTTGTGATATATGATCCACTCCAGTGCCTTATCTTGGATTCGGAAGTTGCTGAGGCGCTGTACTAGGGTGCGGTGGCAGACAGTGTCGAATGCTGCTGAGAGGTCCAGGAGGATGAGGGCCGCTGTTTCCCCGTTGTCGAGCAGGGACCTGATGTCGTCAGTGGCTGCAATGAGGGCGGTCTCAGTGCTGTGGTTGGCTAGGAAACTGGATGGCGAGCGGTCGAGAGATCAGTTCGTCTCGAGGAAGGCGGCGAGCTGTCTGTTGACGGTCTTCTCGATGACATTGGCAGGAAAAGAGAGGAGCGAGATGGGGCGGTAATTCTTGAGGTCGGTGGGGTCCACTGTTGGTTTCTTCAGGAGGGCGCTGAGTTTGGCATGCTTCCAGATCTCCGAGAAGGTGGCGGTGTTGAAGGAGGTGTTGATGATGTCCCGGAGTTGGGGTGCGATGATGGAGTCGGCCTTGTTGAAGACGTGGTGGTGGCAGGGGTCGGTTGGTGATCCGGAGTGGATGGTGTTCATCGTGCGGGTGGTGTCTTTGGTGCTGACCGGGGTCCAGGTGCAGAGGGTGGTGGTGGGGGGCGTTGGTTCGGTGGTTGGGTGCGTGGTTGGTGCGCCGAAGCTTTTGTGTATCTCGGTGATCTTGCGGTGGAAGAACGTGGAGAGTGAGTCGCAGAGGTCTTGCGAGGGAGTGATGTAGTTGTTTCCAGCGCTGGTGTTGGAGAACTCTCTGACGATGCTGAAGAGTTCCTTGCTGTTGTGGGCGTTGTTGTCCAGTAGTTCTTTGAATGCTGTCTTCTTGGTGGTGCGGATCAGCTGGTGGTGTTTGCGGGTGGCGTGCTTGAGGGCCGTCATGTTGTCCGTGGTCTGGTCGAGGCGCCAGGCTTTCTCGAGGGTGCAGCAGTTCTTCTTGGAAATCTTGAGTTCGTTGGTGAACCAGAGGGCTTTCTTGCTGCCGGGTCTGCTGGGCAGGTTCTTCAGTGGTGCAAGGTCATCTGCGCAGTTGGTGAGCCACTGTGTGAGGTTGCTGGCTGCTTCGTTGGGGTCCGTTGTGCTGGCGGGAGGGTTCTGGAGGAGGGAGGTGGTGAGCTGCTCGCAGTGATCTTGCTCCAGCTCCTGCGAGGAATCTGTTGTGGGTGGGGTGGGTGGTCGTTCTTCTGAAGCTGAAGTGGATGCAGCTGTGGTCAGTCCAATGGAGTCCAGTGGAGGGGCTGAAGGAGATGTGCTTGCTGCAAGAGAAGACGGGGTCAAGCGTGTGGCCGGCGTAGTGGGTGGGGGTGTTCATCAGTTGCTTGAGTCCGAGGTTAGCGAGGTTGTCCAGCAGGGTGGTGATGTTGCTGTCCTTGTTGTTCTCCAGGTGGAAGTTGAGGTCCCCTAGGAGGATGTAGTCAGCAGAGGGGAGGGCGTGCGGGCTGATGAAGTCGGCGATGTCTTCGCTGAATTGGGTGCATGGTCCCGGGGGTCTGTAGATGAGGGTGCCTCTGAGGGTGGTCTTGGGGTCAGTGTGTATCTGGAAGTGGAGGTGTTCGGCGGCGGTGAGGGTGTCGTCGGAGTTGGTCGTGATGCGGATGGTGTTCCTGTGTATGATGGCGATGCCTCCTCCGGTCTGGGTGACGCGGTCCTTCCGGGTGATCTTGTATCCGTTCGGGATGGCTATGGCGATGTCAGGCGCTGAGGAGGCGTTCATCCAGGTTTCTGTGAGGAAGGTGACGTCTGGTGATATTGTGTCGAGCAGGTTCCAGAGTTCGACGGCGTGTCTGTGGACTGAGCGGGTGTTAAGCAGGATGCACTTGAGGTGGTTGCTGCTGGTGCTCGGCTTGTCGGGTGCGGTGCAGGTCCGGAGGCAGGTGTATTTGCAGGCTTGGCAGGTGAAGTGTCCGTGGGTGCATTTCGGGGTGGCTCGGTAGCAGGCGGGGGTTCGGCCGGCGTTGAGTGCGTAAAGGGTGGCGGCATCGTAGGTCCGTCGTGTGGTGTGGCGTCGTCGGGGGCCAGGGGTCCTGGCGCTGGGTGCGGTCTAGGCGCGGACGGGTGCAGACGGGCTTGCTTTTGGCGCGCCTACGGCGCACAATCGACGCGCCCGCTGCGCATGTTCGCTGCGCGTGGGCTCCCCCATAAATGGCGAAGTGGGAGGGAGGAGCAGCTGGGAGGCCGGAGCGGGGCAGCAAATGGGGAGGGGAACCAGAAGGAAAGGGGCGGGGCCACAGGGGAGCAGCGGCGGGGAGCAGGGAGGGAAGAGCGGGAAAAAAACGGAGGCGAGGGTGCGAAGGAAGAAGGAAGAAGCGTAGAATCACGGGCAGCAGCAGGCCCCTAGAATGGAAAGCGCAGAAAACACGGGCAGCAGCAGGCAGCTAAGAGAGAGAGTGCAGAATCGCGGGCAGCAGCAGGCACGAACTACCAGTCTCAGTGTCCTTAGCTGCGGGGGCAGCGGAGAGCTGGCGTAGTAGCGGAGACCTTGGGCACACTCACGGGGGTCCGTGCAGTGTGTGGAGCGACCGGCCCTTGGGGTAGGGTCAGAGGAAGTTTGGGAGACAAAAAACGGGCCTGCTGGCAGTACAAGAAGAAGAATTGTAGCAAGGGGGCAGCATGTAAGTTTAAGCACATTTTCTCCCTCTGTGGGGGGACAAGGAACACCCAGAGTTTAAGTGTTTTTTAATGCTCAAGTAACACGGTAAAGCTCCCTTGTCCAATTCGCCTGCCCGTTCTCATGCATCTGCTCAGCAGATATAATAACAGCAAGGATGTCCACATGCTTTACTACGGGTTCAGGGACGGGTTCGGCATTCCTTCGCACGCACCCCCCACATCAGTCCCAGCAAAGAATCAACTGTTAGTTCTGTACCTGCATGAGTTGGTCCAGGACAAGATCATGAGGGAGGTGCGTGTGGGGAGGGTGACAGGTCAGTTCAATTCTCCACCATGTGCATCCATGGGGCCAGATGTAGGTAACTCATTTTTATCGACTCTAAAATACCGATTTTTACCGATTCGGTATATTAGAAAAGGGAAACGAGATGTAGGTCAAAATTCGGTAAAAAATACCGAATCGGTAAAATTCGGAAACCCCGTCTCGGTATTTACCAAATCCGTATTTACCGATACGGCAAAGACCGAATCGGTAATTCACATGCAATCCTATGGGTTTGGAGGCCCATAGGAATGCATTGAATCTACCGAATCGGTATTTACCGATTTGGTAAATACCGAGTCGGGATACAAAATATCAGGCAGTTGAAGTATCAACCAATCACGTGCCTCCACCCCGCCCCTCAGCCAACCAACAGAGCTATAGACCAATCCTGTGCATCGATCCCACCCCGCAACCAGGAAGTGGCCACACCCATGCAGGTGCAGTGTACTTGATCACACAGGAGAGCAGTTACACAGAGACAGGCTGTTGTGAAGCAGAGCCCTCCAGGAGAAACAAATGGACCCCCAAGACTCTCAGAGGGAAGGTGCAGAGAGGAAGAGGAAGATGAAGTTTAGCACTGGTGAACTTCAGGTGCTGGTGGAGGAGGTAGTCAAGCACTACCCAAAAATCTTTGGAAAGCAGTCCCTGCAGGTACCAGAGGCTGTGAAGAGGAACACCTGGCTGGGGATCCAGACCAAAATAAACGCCATAGGAGTGACCAACAGGGAAGTGGACGACCTCAAGAAGCGATGGTACGATCTAAGGATCATCACTAAGAAAAAACTGGCAGCAAGAAGCAAGGAGGCCAATGCTACAGGTGGAGGGAAGAACAAGGCACCTCCTCTCACGGACCTGGAAGAGCTTGTGGAGTCCACACTGGAGCCAGAGTGCGTTGTGGGGATTGGTGATGCAGACAGCTCAGCCCAAGCTGCAGCTAAGAAAGGTAAGGGACATGTCCATCATCCCCCACCCCCTGCCTGTGTTCTTCCCCCAATGTGGCTATGTATTGAGGAAATCCAGTTCTGACTTCAGTATTCACCTGCAATGCATTATGGGAGTGGTAGTCATAAGAATACCCATATGAGCAGTCAACATGAAATGTCGTCAGGCATGTCACACAATACAATCAAAGACATGGGAGGAGCAGAAAATAGCGATTGAAAAATGTAATTTAATAGTGATGTACACGGTGAAAGCACTACTAAGACACTGTCCATATCTGTCCACAGGGGAGACATCACGCAAGTCACAGCAAGTGAGGGAGAAGACACATCCCCAAAGGGATAGGAGTGAGCAAGAAGGCAGGGATGCTGGGCCCAGCAGTGCAAGACCTACAGCACCCTGCACACAAGAAGCTGACCTACCAGAGGCAGACGAAACCATGCTTCTTGAAGCATCTCCAGTGCTCCTTGACTCACCAATACATGAGTCACAACAACCAGACACACCAGCAGACACAGAGGTGTCAGAAATCTTCAGGCCCGTGAGGCATGAGGGTCCCCCGCATAGGATCCTACAAACATCCTCCGATGAGGAAGGGGAGTGTGAGGAGTCAATGCAGTCTATGGCAGGAAATGCACCAGGTCATACATCCACTCCTGTCAGGCGATCCTGTGGAACAAGACGTCGTAGGGTCCGTGAGTCAGGCGCCAGTGGCCGTGATGAGGATGTGTTCCAAGGCCTTGAGACCACAATGGTGAAGGTGCAGCGCCTGCAGGCAAAAGGGATAACTGCAGTACACCGACAAATGCGCATTTTGAACACTAATTTCACTGACATGAACAAGGGAATAGCATCAATGGCAGACAGCAGCATGAGGGACATGGCAGATGGAGTCCGAGACATGTCTCAGTGTGTGATGACACTCTGTGAGGAACTACGTGAGGACCGTGCACAAAGGCGCAGGGAGAGCCATCGAACGCACCAGCAGACAAGCGGCATGCCCCAACTTGCAACTGCAACTTCACTGATGTGTCGCCGTTCAGTTGCGATGCTGGAGGGGCTGGTGCACTGATGTACTGATCTCACACGGGGGATGGGGAGAGTCACTACAGCGATGGAAGTGCTGCTGACAAACCAGTCAGCCACCACAGGAGCAGAAGGTGTCGGGGACACAGATACCGCTAGTAGCAGGGGCAGCACCCCTGTCCCTGAAGTAAGGAGGAGTAGCAGACGCCAGAGTGCCGGCGCTGGCACAGCAGACTTGGAACTGAGCCAACCTCATGCATCACGCGGGGCTGTTCATGGGCGCAAGCAGTGAGTCTGCCATATTCAGTTGGACATGTGAGGGTGAGGTAACCCCCGTACACACAGTAGTGCTAGGCACACTAGTATGTGACATTTGTGGCTCATGTCTTTTCTACGTAGTGCAAAATAAACTACGTGCATTGACGTACAACACGTTCTTTGTCTCTATACTTACTCAGAAGTAGTTGTGTGTGATTTCTGCCCGTCTCTGTCTTCCGTCTGTGGGTGTTGGTACTCCTACCGTGTTGGCTGCTGGTAGTGCCTGCTCATCGTCATGGTCTTCATAGTCCTCCAATTCCACCTTCTTGCCCCTATTAGTTGCCAGGTTGTGCAACATTGCACAGGTTGCAATTATCTTACAGCATGTTACAGGTGCGCACTGCCGTGCCCCCCCACTTTTGTGGAGGCAGCGGATCCGGCTCTTCGGGAGGCCAAAGGTGCGCTCAATGATGTTCCAGGTGGATTTATGTGCCACATTGTAACGTCTCTGGCTGGGGGTTGTGAGGTTGAGGTAGGGTGTCAGGACGAAGGAACGGAGTGCATATGCACTATCCCCTAATGTGGAAGAAAAAAGATGCATTACTCAGATGCACACATTGACATACGTCTGCTTCATCTATCAAGGGACTGTCACCCATTTCTTTACCTAGCAGGTATCCTTCCCCGAATTCACCCGCTGTCAGGCGTGTATAGATCCCACTGTTTTGGAATATATATGAATCGTGGGTGCTTCCTGGGTATCTGGCCACTATATCGGTGATAATGTACTTGGCATCACAGATTGCTTGTACATTAATTGTGTGTGATGAATTCCTGTTCCTGTATATGTGCTCAGTGGCAGCTGAGGGGCAAATGGGGATGTGGGTCCCATCAATGCAGCCAATCACGTGTGGGAAGTTTGCCATGAGGTAAAAGTCAGTCTTGGTCCTGAGCAAGTCCGCATCAGTGTCTGGGAAGTGGATGTAATGATCCATTCTTTGCATCATGGCATCCAGGAACTTTCTGAAAAAACGCGACAGGGAGCTCTGGGACACCCCACCTACCGCTGCCACAACACTCTGGTAGCTCCCAGATGCTAGGAGGTGTATGCTACAGAGCACCTGGACATGGGGTGGGATGGCGTGGGCCCTTGGTCTTGGGTGGTCCAGGAGTGGGTGCAGGTCCCTGATCAGGTCCATGATGGTTTCGGGGTGCAGTCTGTATCTCTGCAGTATCTCTGGCTCTGTCAATTGGAAGATTGTAATCCTTTGCCTATAGACCTGCTCCTCCCTTCTCCATACCTTCTCACCTGCTGCCTGTAGCCTTAGCCTTCTTGCTATGACGTAAAAAGCCGCCATTATGGTTCCAGTGTTGCATTTTGGGGCCCTTTTTATAGGCTGCACCTGATTACCATCTGCTTACAATTCAAGTTAAATACCGATTCATAATTACCGAATTTTGGTGAAATTCGGTAATTTAAGGCTCACCTACATCTCGATGGTGTGGTTTTTTTCCATTTCGTAATTTCCGATTCTGTAATTTTACCGAATCTGAACATTTACCGGCTCGGTATATTTTCCGAATCAATAATTTTAGCGATTCGGAAATATAACCGATTCGGTATATTTACCGAGCCGGTAATCTACCGATTCAGTATTTTTTGCGGATTTGTAAATGTTGGCCGACCTACATATCAAAGTACAAATACCGGTCGGTAACGGCTGAAAATACCGATTGTCGGCCGTTTCCGACCGGTATTAGGCTACTTACATCTGGCCCTTGGTGTATTTGCCCATGGGGCTGGTTCCAAAAAATGGAACCAGGCAAATTCCCATTTGATTCACAACCTCTCTCAACCACTGGGTTATCTGTAAATGATGGTTTGGACCAGACACTATACACAGTGGATACACCACCTTCAACAAAGCTGTTGCAAAACTACAGAGATTGGGAAGGGGGCTTTAATAGCCAAGTCAGATACCGAGGCGACATTCCGCCTTCTAGCCGTCCACCCAGAGGATACTCCCTTGTTGGGTTTCACTTTTGAGGGACAGTACTTTCTTGACTTATGCATACCCATGGGATGTTCCATAGCGTGCTCAGTATTTGAGACATTCAGCAGATTCCTTGAGTGGGCAGTGAAGGACCTGGTGTCCTCGGACAATGTGGTGCATTACCTTGACAACTTCCTCTTTATGGGTCCCCCAGGTGACCAGGCATGCGGGAGGGCCCTGGAGGTCTTCAGTCAGCTTGCTCAGGTGTTAGGAGTTCTGTTGGCTGAAGACAAAACGGAAGGCCCCACGACACGTTTGTGTTTCCTTGGTATTGAGATAGACTCTGTGGTGGGGGAGTGTAGGTTGCCGCAGGAGAAGGTGAGGGCATTCCAGGATGCGTTTAACACCTGCATAACGGCCAGGAAGGTTACGCTTCATCAGTTGCAGGTCTTGGTGGGGCAATTGAACTTCGCTTTAAGGGTTATTCACGTGGGGTGATTTTTTAAAAAAAGAGCACGAGCAATGACTGACTGGCCTAGGGGCAAAGCACCACCACACGAGATGGTCTACAGAGGTCAGGGAGGACTCGGAGACTTGGAGGGGTTCCTGGATAATTTCAATGGACCACTAGTGTAGCAGCAAGTGGTGCAAAGCAGCAGGGACAGAGCCCTCAACACAGACGCAGCAGGCAGCGTTGGTTTTGGGGCAGTGTTGGGCTCTAGATGGTGCATGAAGTTTTGGCCAGGGGAATGGGTTGCATCTGGGCTCACACGCAACTTTACTTTTCTAGAATTGTTTCCTATCATTGTTGCCCTATGCATTTGGGGGGCATCGTTAGCGAACACCAGAATAATTTTTTGGTCAGAAAGTATGTTGGTGGTTATGACCATCAATAATCAGAGCGCGAAATGCCTTTTGGTTCTGCGGCTGTTGAAGAATCTTATTCGCCTATGTCTCTTGCATAACATGCATTTTTCTAGCAAGCATGTACAAGTTGTGGACGATACAGTGGCTGATGCTTTGTCTCAATCTAAGTTGGCAGAGTTCAGGGCACGGTGGCCGTAATCGGACGAAGTGATGGCGGAGTTCCCTGAGGAGTTGTGGAAGCTTGGTGCCCCATTGCCACAGACCTACTTGCAGCAGCTCAGGCACCCAAGACAAAACGTATGTATAAGAAGGCTTGGGGGGTGTACAATGTAACTTTCAGAGCAGAAGAAGAAGCAAGCAGGTTCACCCAGGACGGGATGCTGGGTTTTCTGGTGAGACAGAAGGATGGGGGCAAATCGCTGTCACTAGTGCGCCGGCAACTATCTGCCATTGCCTTCTTTGCCAGGTTGCAAGGAGTCAGGGGCCCTACCAAGGACTTTAGGGTAAGAAAGGCCATCATGGGTTGGGAACGCATGGTGCCGGGAGTACAGGACAATAGTCGACCTATAAACACGGAGAGCCTCGGGAAGCATTTGGGGGACCTATAGCAGGTGTGCCGGTTCCAATAGGAGGTGGAGCTATTCAGGCTTGCATACATGCTTGCCTTTTTTGGGGCCTTGCGTATCTCCGAGTTGGTGGCAGCATCCAAAAAGGGTGGGGGGGGGTGGCGTGGGGGATGTCATCATGGAGATATGGGCAATCCATATCAGGATCCGGTGGTCAAAAACTGATCCCCTAGGGAAGGGCACATGGGTGACATTGCACGGGACGCACAATACTGCTTAATTTCCGGTGGCGTTGGCAAAGGATTACCTCAACGGATGCCCTGTGGTGGCCTCAACTAGACTTTTAGTGCACAGGGATGGGGGCGCCTATGACACGGTACCAGTTCACTCAGGTGTGTAGGCGAGCGTAGGCTTATCTGGGTGAGGATTCAACACAATTTAGTTCACATTCCTTCTGCATAGGGGCGGCTACCATAGTGGAGGCTATGGGCCTGCCAGCTGAAGTTTTCAAAAGGGTGGGTCAGCATGTTTTGAGGGGTATGTGAGACCAAGTCTTGTGTAAAGGGAAGTATGATGCCCAGGGGCCCTCCAATGATAGGCTTAACAACAATTCTCTCTATCTTTCAGTTGATTCCCACAGTCCAGTACATGTATGTTGGTGTGTGCATTCCTTGATTCTCAGACCAGAGCAGCAATTTAGCAAGTCCAGTCTGGAGGAAGCACAGGGGGCTGCTGGGTTTGCACACCATTGGATTGTGGTGGGGGTCTAAAATTGCAGGATCTTTTTGGTCGGCTTGAACAAGCAATAGTATCGAAAGCAGTGCCCACCTGGACATTTTGGTCATTCACGCGGGAGGAAATTATATGATGCCTCTAGGCAGGCGAGTGGTGAGAGAGGCCTTGTTTGCAGCTATGTCTATGATAAAAACTAATTACTTACCTGTAACTGTAGTTCTCCAGTATTGGAAGCTTTCATAGATTCACACGCCTGAATCATTCCCCGTCGTCGAGACGGGAGTCTCCGGTATATAAAAAAGCAATGCTTAGTGTATAGCAAACTGAAAAGAAGCCTAGGGCCCTTTCCCTTTTGCAACCAGTAACCTTCATTATGTAAAAGAGACCAAACTTGTCTCTAGACCAATCAGATCTCCTCACTCGTAGAACACTCCTGAGAGAAACCTTTCCCCCTCAGATTTTCGCGCACTTGTGCCATAGACACCTTTCGTGCTAAATCCAAAGTGAGCCTCTCAGGGGAGGAGGGTGGGTCGCATGTAATTCTATGTGTTAGTTTCTTACTCCAGTATTGGAGCTTTCATAGATTCACATGCCTGAATCAGAATAGTGAGCAGTAAATCATAGCACATTTTGTTATGTCACCTAAGACCATGAACAGGGCAACACAAGTCATCTAACAATAGTAGTAGTCAGGCATCAATACATAGTGATAAATGTTCATAAATCATATATAATACAGCATATGACAATAAAATGTGCTTATATCACCAACCAAGGAAGGAGGGATGGTGAAGAAGGCTCACCGTTACCGGAAAAGGTTCCTCAGTACTGCTTGTCCCACTGCCACATCCTTCTCTGTAGGTGCATCAAGGCAGTATGCGTACTCTTCCAGGTAGCAGCCCGCAGATATCCTGGATAGGTACACCCGAAAATGAAGCAGTGGAGGTGGACACTGCTCTTGTGGAATGTGCACAAACACATGCATGTAACGGCTTCTCAGCCGCCTGATGACAGTATTGTATTGCACTTGAAATCCACCTGGCAATTCCCCGTTTTGACAACGGGAATCCCTTCCTTGGGGCACTAAAAGCCATGAGTAATTGGGTAGATTTCCTGAAAGGCTTCGTTCTTTGTAAGTAAAACTTCAGACAGCGTTGAACATCTTAAAGAATGGAGAGTTCTCTCCGCAGCCATCGACGGTTGAGGGAAAAACCTTTTACGGATCAACGGTTCATTTAAATGAAAATCTGTTGGTACTTTTGGAATGAATTTGGGATTCGTCCTGAGGACAATCCTGTCCTCTCTGAACTGTAGAAAAGGTTCCTGAATTGTGAGAGCTTGTAGTTCCCCCACTCTCCTGGCTGAAGTGAGAGCTATCAGAAAGGCCACTTTCCAGGATTGGAATTTAAGATCCGCCCTGTGAGTTGGTTTGAAGGGCTGCTTCATTAACTGGGATAGAACAATGTTCAACTGGCAGAGCGGTGGTGGAGGTCTTATCGGGGGGAAGGCCCTAAATAATCCCTTCATGAATTGTTTTATAATTATCTCCGACAATAAAGAGGGACCAGAAGAAGTTCTCCTATTTTGAGAAATCGCCACCAGATGCACCCTAATAGAAGCATGAGCCAAACCAGATTTCGCTAGCATCAGAATATATGGGATGATTTGATGTGCCGCTGAATTCAGAGGATGGAGATTGTTTTCCTGGCACCATAAAAAGAGTCTCTTCCACTTCATCTTATACGTTCTATTTGTGCTCTCAGCCCTGGCCTTTGATAGTAGATCCCTGGATTCTGCAGAAATCTCTAAGTGGTGTAATTCACGGTATTCAGGAGCCAGGCCGCTAATCGCAGAGATTTCGGGTCTGGATGAAGCACCTGTCCCCAGGAAATTGTAAAGAGTGCTGGTATCGGCTGTAGACGAATTGGATTATTCTCTGACAGTAAGAGCAACTCTCTGAACCAGTGTTGCCTGGGCCACCAATGGGCTATCAGTATTACCTTTCACGGTTCCTTCTTTATCTTTGTGAGCACCTGTGGCAGGAGGGGAATCGGTGGAAAGGCATAGACACCTGACCATGCCATCAAAAACGCATTCTCCCCCGACCCCTGTTGGTGATGCTAGCTTGCAAAGAACCGCCATTTTTTGTTCTGGGCTGTTGCAAACAGATCCACTGTCGGGACTCTCCATTCGCCAAAGACTCTTTGTAATATGTCCTGGTTGATCTCCCACTCGTGGCAGGTCAATTTCTGTCTGCTGAGAGTGTCCACTTTGATGTTCTGATCTCCTGTAAGGTGCACCGCCTTTAGAGACACTCTGTGTTCTATAGTCCATTTCCATATCTTCTGTGCTTCCCGCGATAGGGAGAGTGATCTTGCACCTCCCTGTTTGTTGAGGTAGTGCATCGCGGTTGTGTTGTCTGTTCTCACTAAAACAGACCTTCCCTGAATTCTTGGTAGAAAAGCCAGCAGCGCCAAGCCTACTGTTCTTAGTTCCAACAAGTTGATTTGAAGTTGTTGTTCCTGCAATTTCCATCGACTGCTGACCTGCAGATCCTGAAGGACTGCCCCCCATCCTTCCAAAGAGGCGTCTGTGGTAATTACCAATGGAGCTGGTTCGGTAAGGAAGGAATGACCCACCAAGATGTTTCTGCTTTGGGTCCACCATGTTACTACTGCATGCAGCATAGCTGGCGTGACTTTCACTTTGTCCTCGAAGGATCCTTTTGCCTGGTGCCATTGTAGATCCAGCTCCTCCTGCAATGGATGCATTTTTAGTCGGCAAATAGGAATGAGAGGTATGCACGAGGACATCGTCCCTAGGAGCGATTTGTATTTGCGTACTGAAAGACACTTTCTTCTCTTGAACTCTTTGGCCAGAGTTATAAGTCCTAGTTGCCTCTCTATGGAGGGAAATGCTTTGTTCTTTAAGGTGTCCAGAATTGCCCCTAGGAATGTGATCTTTCTTGAAGGCTGAAGGGATGATTTTTCCATATTCAAAGTCAGCCCCAGTTTGGTAAACAACTGTATCCATGCCATAGTTGAAGTCTGAGCTGAAGTTTCCGATGGTGCTTTTATCAACCAATCGTCCAGGTATGGAAATACTTGGCGTTTTCTTTTTCTCAGAAAGACTGCCACTGGCGCCAGACATTTCGTAAAAATTCTCTGGGCAGACTTGAGGCCAAATGGCAGCACTTTGAACTGGTAATGGTCTCCGGCCACTGTAAACTGAAGATACTTTCTGTGGGAAGGATGAATGGGGATATGAAATATGCATCTTGCTAGTCTAGGGTGGTCATATGATCCCCTGGGTTTAAGAGCAGAAGAATGTCTTGGAGGGTCACCATCCAGAATGACTGTTTTTTGAGGTAAGTATTCAGAGATCTTAGGTCTAATATCATACGCCATTGTAGAGTATTCTTCCAGACTAGGAAGAAACAGTAATAAAATCCCTACCCCTTCTGGGAGATCGCCACAGGTTCTATTGCTCCCTTTCAGAGCATTGTCCGAATCTTTCTGTGCATTTGAGATAAATGTTTGATTTCTCGACCTGCAGGTGGAGTGCAAGGGTGGAATTGAAGAAATTCTAGAGTATGTCTGAATTGTATGATGTTGAGGACCCACTTGTCCATTTTTATTGTCTGCCAATGATGTAGGTGGGAAGTCACTCTTCCACCCAGGGGAACTAGTGGAGGGGAAGGAATACATGAAGCCGGATACCGGAGCTTGTCATTGTCTTCTATTATTATCTTTTCCTTGACAATCCCCTTGTCCTCTTGGAGCGGACTTAGTATAGCTCCCTGACCTTCTCTGCCCATACTGTTGACGGCATTGTTGTGATGATGAAGAATAAGAGGGGTATCTTTCCTGTTGGTAACCGCCTCTATAGGATGGTTGGCCTCTTCCTCGGGCGCCTTGAAAGGGCACCTTATGAAATTGTAATGTACCAAGGGCCTTCGCTGTATCTGTATCCTTCTTGATACCCTGAAGAGCCTCATCTACTTGCCTTCCAAACAAACTTCTCCGTCGAATGGGAGATCTAGAATCTTATTTTGGACCTCCAGTCTAAAGGCAGTAGCTCTTAACCAACCTTGGCGTCGCCGGACTGCCGCACCTCCCAGGGAGCGAAAAGCTGTGGTCGCGATGTCCATTGCACAGTTGATGACTTCAGCCAAAGTCCTCTCTCCTTCCTGAAGAACTTTTTTCGCTTCTTGTCTGTTGTCCTCCGGAATGAGGTCGATGTATGGAGCTATATCACACCACATCTGTCTGTCGTATATGCCCAGAATGGCAAGGGCATTCGCTGCTCTAACAAGGAGAGCCGACATGAAGGAAAACCTATTTCCCGCATTGTCTAAACGTCTTCCCTCCCTGTCAGGAGGTGCAGATATAGGCGCCGATGGATTCTTAGAATTGTTTTGCGCCGCCTGGGAAATTATTGAAGTCGGCTTAGGATGGCCCAGTAAACACGATGGTGCGTCCGAAGGGGCCTTATATTTCTTTTCCAGTCTAGCGAGCGCAGATGTAACAGTCGCCGGTGTCTTCATCACCTTCAAGCCTTCTTCCCACACAGGGTTGACGATTGGTATAGACCAAACCGACTTATGGTATGGCTCTTTAAAATCATAGAGGAAGCATTCCAGCTGTGTCGTAGCCATAGGAAGCTGGAATCTCTTCGCAGCTCTTTCCATTAAATTATGGAATCCACTGATATCCAGTGGTGGGGAATCAGCAGGTACTGGTGTGGGCGATGCTGGAGATGGGATCAAGTAATCATCCCATTCCTTGTTGGGATTCGTTATTTCTCCCTCTTCCTGGTCACCATCGTCCGTGGTAGCCGGATCCTGGTGGTGGTGAACTTGAGGAGGCGGAGGCGTAATTTCCTGTAGTCTCTGCTTCTGACTGGAGTAGCAGGGATGGAATGTGGGTGTGAAATGGGAATTTCTTGAGAGGCTATTGTCGGCGGAAATCTCTTTTTAGAGTGTGCCAGCATAAACTGCAGATCCATCATCATGGAGGATGGCATAGCAACCATTTTCTCTTGGTACCCTTGTCGATAGTGTTGCTGCGAGGGATTCTGGTACTGTCCATATCGCTCTTCGTAATCATCCTCCTGGCATTTTACATGTAGTTGTGATGGACTACTGGCATAACCAAAGGGTCCGTCATCCTCCTCTTCTTCAGAATCCTACTCCTGCAGTAGGTGTAATGGAACCAGAGGAGTAATTTTGCTCGGGATGTGACCTCTGGCATAATCCCCTTCTTATGGACAATCAGCAGTTTTTCCGGAATTTCTCTCATCGACGAGCCTGTTGTCGAGATCGCCGTCAACACTACTGTCGCCGATGTTGCTGTCAACACCAGGCGCAGAGAGCTCTCCATCGTCGACAACATAGTAACCGTCGTCAATGTTACTGTCGACGATCCCATCGTCGACATGGTCGTTGTCACCGCTGCTGTCGATGTCGTCGTCGATGTTACCGGGGTCGACGCCACCATCGACGACACCGCAATAGGCAATGATGGTGACTTTGCAATTTTCTTCACCTCTATCTTCGTCGTCGACGACGATGGTTTCTTCGTCGACGATCCCGTGGACATTGTAGGTTTTTTAGATTTCTCCTCAGAAGGCATAGAAGACGGCTTTCTGAAGGGCTCTTTGACCTGAGGAGGTGACTTTGATGGCTCAGAAGTAGATTTCTTTGACAAATTTTACCTAGAAGTGTGTCCTTTACTCTCCTTTTACTTAGGTTGAGGAGATTTTGAAGGACTGCTCCCAGAAGACATATGAGTGGTCTTTTTGAGGGCCTTCCCAGGACGTTCCTCTGAGGAATGAGTATGAGGAGATTTTCTTCTTTTTTGAGATCTCCTAGATGTAGAGGAGGATCCCTCATCGCTGTCACTAGACATAACCTCCTTTCTGGCCTATAGCTTCTGAAGCAATATCAAAAGGCGTCCCTCATGATCTCTCAGAGTCTTACATACCTTGCAATCCTTGGCCTGGTGATCAGAGAATAGACAGTAAATACAGTCTGCATGAGGGTCATCCGTGTAGAGCCTCTTCTTTGAACAAGTAGCACAGACTCTAAATAGACCTTTCTACTCTTTCCCAGCCATTACTAAAAGAATGTACCTACCGACAGTCTAAAGTATTACCAAATCCAACTGAAGATGAAAGAACAAAGTTCAATACTTACCGACAACGTCAATATTGTGGTCGGAGGTAATACCGCATGCGGGATGGGCTGGGGGGCTCCCATAAAGGCTATGAATAATTCAGTAAAGAATTTGAACCATTCGATTACAGGAATCTTAGCGGGTTCCTCAATGGGTATAATTAGGCACATATTGCTCCATCCCGACAAAAGAGAGTTGTTCCATCACAATGGAGTTTGTCTGTCCACAAAAGGGATACAGATCTTTATACAGACTATATTGGGAGCTATTGTGGAGCACAGTCAGTGTTGAGGGGGATGGCGAGTGCGTCAGGGAGCTTCTCACCTTGTGGCGGAGCACTGACAATTAACAACAAATGGGCATGCACAACAATGGATGGACCCCATGAGGGGGTAGGATTGAAGTGTGCGCATGGTAGGCGGGGAGGGGGGACTTACCTGCTGGTGGTCATTGACTCTTCTGCCCTAACCCGCAACGTATTGAGTGAGTAGAATCTTAGGGAGGCTGCCTGCGTTCAGGTGCCCCGGTGGGCCGGTGCGGTAAGCGGTGCTCTTGATTTCAAGTAGTGCAATTGTTTGCTGTAGCACGTTGGGGCATGCTGGCACAATGTGTGCAGCAGAGTGGGTCTTTGGGGGGCCGAGAAGGCCTAGTTCAAATGTATGGCCCAGTTAAAGTTTTAGTGCAATGTCGAGTCTAATTTCTTTACTGCCTTTTACATGTGGATGTCGCTTCTGTGTGATGCCTTGATGCCCTGAATAATCATATATATATACCCATGTAGGATACCTTTACTCTTGTAGTGGTTTGTGATGAATTACCTGGCGATTTGATGAGAATAGAATTCACGCCTTGGACAACATAACCTGATTTTGACGGTTCTTGGGCACAGCAAGAGTGGACAGGTGATGGAGTGGGACATGACTGAGTGTCACGTTGTGCGCATACTATGAACAGGAGCCCCCCACGCCTAGGGGAGGGGTGCCCTTAGTAGAACCACAGGACCGAGCCTCCTCCGGGGCTGAGAAGAGGGGCTGGATGAGAAGGGGGCTGGTGATGTCACTGGGGAGTGGGGAGGAAAGAGAGCCGAAACTTAGGAGGTTATTTAAGGCAGCTTCCCAGGAGTCTCATCCTCTTTGTCCTCTCAGACCCAATGGAAGCCGTAGGAGCATCGTCAACCACCCACCCACCGGGCAGAAGAGAAAGATATAGCGCTGGCAGAGCGCTGACAGTTAATAACAAACGGGCATGCACAACAAGGGAGGTTCAGCGGCTGGATGGATCCCAGGAGGGGGTAGGAATGAAGTGTGTGCAGGGTATGCGGGGAGGGGGGATTGACCTGCTGATGGTGCTCGACTCTTCTGCCCTAACCCGTAACGTATGGACTGAGTAGAATCTTGGGGAGGCTGCCTGTGTTCAGGTGGGCCGGGTGGTAAGCGGTGCCCTGGATTTCAAGTAGTGCAATTGTTTGCTGTAGCACGTTGGGGCCTGCTGGCACAATGGGCCGAGACAGCCAAGTTCAATTGTATGGCCCGGTTAAAGTTTTAGTGTAATGTGGAGCCTAATTTCCTTAATGCCTTTTACATGTGGATGTCACTACTGTGTAATGCGTTGATGCCCTGAATAATCATATATATATCCATGTAGGATACTTTCACTCGTAGTGGTTTGTGGTAAATTATCTGCTGATTTTATGAGAATAAAATCTGCGCCTTTGGACAACATAACCTGATTCTGACAGTTCTTGGGCACAGCAAGGGCGGACGGGTGATGGAAGTGGGACAGGAGTGAGTGTCACGTTGTGCAGATACTATAGTAATTGGGTATTTTGCACACATTTCCTGTAGATATGAGTGGCAAAATTTGTAAAAAAAAATGGTAGAAAGCTAGACTGTTCATACCAAACAAAAACGTGCTGTTAGACTGAAATAAATAGTCAACTACTCCTGCGTAAGAAAGCTCCTTTTTACAGGGCGTCACCTCACACAGCAATAGTAAAATCTGTGCTTGAATGGTGGCTGGTGATATCTAAAGGCACCCAGACAGACACAGGAAAAGACACGCACACCTCATCAGCAGATTCCAGCATTACTACAGAAGTAACTACTTTAGTCAAGTGATAACTTCCGATGAAAAGGCTGAAGTCACAAAGGAGGAGATCACTTTTTAAATTAAGCTGGACTGGATAACCCATAAATAAAATTTTAGAAAATTCTCTTCTAGACGCTACATTTTATTCTATTGTGAGTGATTAAATACTAAAATAAACAGCAAAATCACCACATGGCTAAATTCATCAAATGTTTACTTGGCCTCTGGACCTTGCGAGCAGTACAAACCCCTTAAAAAGACTTAGGATTTCTTCCATATTCTAATCATGGATAACTATAACTCAAAGCGAAACAAAAGGGGATGATGGACGGAGCGTTTGAGCAAATCAAACACTCACCCCCAGTCAACTGATCTGGGTTTAATCCATCACCATTCTTTAGCTCACTCAGCTACCCCAGTTCAGACATGGCCATATGCAAATCAGTCTGACCCTGTGCCTCATGGGAACAGTCCAGCCCGAACTGCCAAGCCATGTCTTCCCTGGACCGGAAACAAGCTACCGAGGACCGGTATCTGGCATTTCTTCTGTCTTCAGCCCGGCTTGCTTGAATCCAGTGGCAAAGTGAGCAAGGGACTCACGTCTGAGCATACCCTGCCAACTTATGGCGAACAAAGAAAAACCAAAGGAAATGATGGACGGAACGTTGACAATACAAGCACTCACTCCCAGTCAACTGATCTGGGTTCAATCCATCACCGTTCTTTAGCCCACTCTGCCACTCCAGTTCAGACAGCTGGACTGTTCCCATGGGGCACAGGATCAGACTGATTTGCATATGGCCATGTCTGAACTGGGGTGGCTGAGTGAGCTAAAGAATGGTGATGGATTAAACCCAGATAAGTTGACTGGGGGTGAGTGTTTGATTTGCTCAAACGCTCCGTCCATCATCCCCTTTTGTTTCGCTTTGTTCGCCCTAAGTTGGCAGGGTATGCTCAGACGTGAGTCCCTTGCTCACTTGGCCACTGGATTCAAGATAGGCTGGCTGATGAGGATTATGAATTCAAAACCGGTCCCAGGATGCTTGTTTCCGGTCCAGGGAAGACATGGCTTGGCAGTTCGGGCTGGACTGTTCCCATGAGGCACAGGGTCAGACTGATTTGCATATGGCCATGTCTAAACTGGGGTGGCAGAGTGGGCTAAAGAACTGTGATGGATTAAACCCACATCAGTTGACTGGGGGTGAGTGCTTGTATTGTCAACGCTCCGTCCATCACTTCCTTTGGTTTTTCTTTGTTCGCCATAAGTTGGCATGGTATGCTCAGACGTGAGTCCCTTGCTCACTTTGCCACTGGATTCAAGCAAGCCGGGCTGAAGACGGCTGAAATACCAGAAAACGGTCCTCGGTAGCTTGTTTCCGGTCCAAGGAAGGCATGGCTTGGCAGTCCGGGCTGGACTGTTCCCATGAGGCACAGGGTCAGACTGATTTGCATATGGCCATGTCTGAACTGGGGTGGCAGAGTGGGCTACAGAACGGTGATGGATTAAACCCAGATCAGTTGACTGGGGGTGAGTGCTTGTATTGTCAACGCTCCGTCCATCATTTCCTTTGGTTTTTCTTTGTTCGCCATAAGTTGGCAGGGTATGCTCTGACGTGAGTCCCTTGCTCACTTTGCCACTGGATTCAAGCAAGCCGGGCTGAATACGGCTGAAATGCCAGAAACTGGTCCTCGGTAGCTTGTTTCCGGTCCAGGGAAGGCAGAGCTTGGCAGTTCAGGCTGGACTGTTCCCATGAGGCACATGGTCAGACTGATTTGCATATGGCCATGTCTGAACTGGGGTGGCAGAGTTGGCTAAAGAACGGTGATGGATTAAACCCAGATCAGTTGACTGGGGGTGAGTGCTTGTATTGTCAACGCTCCGTCCATCATTTCCTTTGGTTTTTCTTTGTTCGCCATAAGTTGGCAGGGTATGCTCAGAAGTGAGTCCCTTGCTCACTTTGACACTGGATTCAAGCAAGCCGGGCTAAAGGCGGCAGAAATGCCAGAAACCGGTCCTCAGTAGCTTGTTTCCGGTCCATGGAAGGCATGGCTCGGCAGTTCGGGCTGGACTGTTCCCATGAGGCACAGGGTCAGACTGATTTGCATATGGCCATGTCTGAACTGGGGTGGCAGAGTGGGCTAAAGAACGGTGATGGATTAAACCCAGATCAGTTGACTGGGGGTGAGTGCTTGTATTGTCAACGCTCCGTCCATCATTTCCTTTGGTTTTCCTAACTATAACTCAGTCACTGATCAAAGATCATGCAGTTAAAAGGAAATGCAACAAATGGTGCCAAATCCTAAAGGTGAAGATCAAAATATTTTACCTCCAGAAGGCAAGCTATCACAGCTAGTCCATCGGGTTGATAAGCAGCTTCAACAAAATCTGAATATTTTTCTGAATTCCAGTGAAGCAAGTGCAGCTGGAAAAAAAATAAACACAGTCATGTAAAACAACGTATTCACTGAACTATCTCAGAACTTGACTAGCCTTGTTATTATGTCATAGTGGCCAGGTTTTTTTTTATAATTCACGGTGTTGGAATAATGAATATTTCCTCTAATAAGCAAATCTTGCAAAGTGGGGGTGGCAAGAGAAGCAGTTCTCGTGTGTATTACAGAACATAGCAAAAAAGTTCAGATTTTTTTTTCTTCAAAAAGCTCATTTTATGAGTTTCAGGATTTCAGATCTCGTGAAGAGGGAATACACAAATTAGTAAAACTTCCAAGGGCACATAAATGCGCTAAAACGGGGTCCAACGAATCCATGGATCCGTCAATGACTTCTAAATATTAATATGGGGGCATAGGCATGAGCTGTAGCTATTTCCTGTTTCCCTGAACCAGCACTGCCTGCAGTGCTACTTTGACTCCTGAAGCTTTAGTAATTTCCCTGTTTCTGAACTAGCACTGCCTGCAGTGCTACCTTGACTCCTGAAGCTTTAGTAATTCCCTGTTCCTGAACCAGCACTGCCTGCCGTGCTACCTTGACTCCTGAGCCTTAGCTCAATTCTTGTTCCTGCCCCAGCACTGCCTTCTATGGTACTCTGTTTTCTTGATTCCTTAACTTGCACTATTCTAGTATACCCTTGTAGCCTGCCCTTCTGTATTTCCCTTTTCAGTCCCTGGCTTTCTTCCCATTTCCTTGTTCCAGTTCTAGTTTGCTGTCTTTCTATTCTGCTGTCTTGCTTTTAATACCTTATATGTTTGTTACCTGCTTTCTGCCGCCAAGTGTGCCCTGTGATTTCTTTCCTTTCCTATTTGGCACTTCTCCTTGCTACCTCCTTGTCTATTGTGCTTGTATTTAGTTCTACCCCTTTGTTGTTACTGCCTTGCGTGTTCCTGTTTGATCGCAAGGATCCTTGGGAAAAGCTGACTACCTAGGTGGTGTTTCTTGTTCACTGCGAGTATTGTCTTTGAGTTACATTTATAACATCACCATAGGTATAAGCTCCACAGACCCTGCCTTTGCATGCATATCCTATATGTGGGTATTTGCAGTCAGTATCTGTAACAGCAATTGTGGGTGAGAAACTTACTGAGCTTCAGTCTTACCATGTTGAGCTCCTGAGTGCTTTACCTCACAATCCCCTTTACTGTTAATGTTGTTTCATATATATGTCTTGGACATTAGTCATGGGTGTAGTTTTTCTGAATGCTAAAACGCCTCATGAGTGCCTGCCCTTTCTGAGTCTTACCCATCTTGTTCACTTATACAGGCTTCCCCTTTGGATCCCTTTTCTCCTCTCGCTCCCTGTGTGATCCTGGGCAGAACTGTACTACTCTTTCTGTGCACAGTACGTTTTCTACCCAGTCCCAAGCCCTTTTTCAAGTCTCTGACTGTGTTCCTGACATAGTCCCGGACAGTCCTGACAGTCCTGTGCTCACCATATCACAGGAGTCAAGCCAGCCTGGCTGAAGAGGGGTGATACCCCGAAACCGGTCCCAGGATGCTTATTACGGTCCAGGGAGGGCCTGGCCTGGCAATTTGTGTTGATCTACCTAGATAGCCATGGTATTACATGTTGCACTCTTCCAATCATTTGACCAGTCAGACTGAGTGTACGAAGGGCGCCCATTGGGTCGCACACAGAATTGCCTCTTCCTACCCTAGGACAGTAATGATTCTAGTTAGTAACAGTGTTCCCTCACATATTATGTCAATCGAGACTGGTGAGCAGGAACGTTATGTCATTGTACAAGGGATGCTCTGTAGCACCCCAGGTATTTTGGTCAGTGTTTATGGCCCAAACATGGAGGATTCCGAATAGTATTTGAAATTGTGGAGTCAAATCCTTAAGACGGCAACAGGCAAGATATTGTGGGGAGGTGATTTCAACACGTACATAGACCCCAATTTAGATAGGCCCGCCACAGTGGACTGGCATAGTGAGAAATCTTCTAAGGTGCTCCGGGCTTGGATGGAAGAGCATAGGATGGTGGACCGCAGGAGGTTCCGTCATCCCATGTGATGACGGAACTTCATGATGTAATGAGAGGGCACATTCAGATCTTCCATTCACAATTCCTGGTCCCAACTAGATTGGGATGTCAGGACCACTGTGAGCTGGATTTCTGTGTGCAGGAGCTTTAGCATCTTGAGTCCACGTGACAGCATGGAATGTTTTCTTCTCTGCCTGCTGCAGCAAAGATATGGTGTTTATATACTCAAAAGGTACCCCCAGGGGTTCTACCTTGCTGTGTCATGATGGCCATGGATGGCAAAAGGGATGACCCTGATGCATAGTTATTATACCGAAGATGCAGAAGATGGTAGTCCTGCAGTGATTCTGAGAATCCTCATGCATAATAAATGAGGCTGGTTTTTGGAGAAAGCCACGCAACATTTATGCAGCACCTAACTAGGTAAAAGGTCAGCACAAACCGGTTATGTAGTACAATGGCACGGTAAATATAGGTGAAAGGTTAGGTGACTATCCAAACCTATATTGGGGTACATTATAAATCATAACAATATGTTTTTGACCCCTGAGGCATGAGCCGGGTGGTTACTTATTTTAACTGTTCTTAAATTTCACTGTGTTCTTTACCCTTGTGTCCTTTCCCCCCTTGCAACTACCCCTGGCATTAGCGCTTGGTGCTCGAAGACATTACCCTAACGCTGCTGATTTAGTCACCAATTTCAGGGTGAAGCAGCCAGCTTAATTTTAAAATACACCTTTTGCACAATTAAGTTAGTGGCAGCAGATTCACTTGCTTGCCTTTACCCTTAACGACCGGCTGACTGCAAGGTCGGCATCCCTGGGGGCTCGGGCCGAGATTTCTGTGGCGGCCATCTTTGATAGGGATCTCCTCTTCTGGCGCTCGAGGCGCCGGTATAAAAACAAAGGACGCACTCTCATTCAGGAGATTGCTGTTTTGACCCCTGAGGCGTGAGCCGGGTGGTTACTTATTTTAACTGTTCTTAAATTTCACTGTGTTCTTTACCCTTGTGTCCTTTCTCCCCTTGCAACTACCCCTGGCATTAGCGCTTGGCGCTCGAAGACATTACCCTAACGCTGCTGATTTAGTCACCGATTTCAGGGTGAAGCAGCCAGCTTAATTTTAAAATACACCTTTTGCACAATTAAGTTAGTGGCGGCAGATTCACTTGCTTGCCTTTACCCTTAACGACCGGCTGACTGCAAGGTCGGCATCCCTGGGGGCTCGGGCCGAGATTTCTGTGGCGGCCATCTTTGATAGGGATCTCCTCTTCTGGCGCTCGAGGCGCCGGTATAAAAACATACGGCTATGACTCCGCGCAGCGGACGCGTACTACGGGCGCGCCGGATTCACGCCGGAGTCAAGCCAGAGTCCTGCCCGTCTGCGCCCGTCCGCGATCGACCGGGGCGCGGGCGGGTCTCCCTGGTCCTTTCGCGCCTATTGACCCTACAGGTACACACTGTAATACTTCTTATTACTACTCTAACAGGATCTGCTCTCCTTACGCCAGAGTCCGATTACTAGTTGCCATCATATTTTTCGGGCTGATTCACTGCCCCCTTATTGCGAAGTGTGTAACCAAATTCTACCGCCTCTGCAAAGGGGCGTGATAGAAGACACTAAATTAAATATGATATTATTAAACTGTAGATCCATGGCTAAGCACAAAACTGAGATTTATGAGTTGCTAAGAGACAGAAGTCCGGAAGCAAAGTTTCTCACAGAGGCATGGATGGATGATGCCTAATCTCCAGATGCTCTCGAAGCTATTCCCCCTGGATACAGTCTACTTAGGCTGGATAGAGAAAAACAACGTGGAGGTGGGTTAGCCCTTATCTACAAATCACATTTGGCATGCACCCTAGTTAAGACCTCACTACTTAATAGTGAGAGTGGTTTCTTTACTATAAGAGTTGGACCTAAGAATATTATTAATGGACTATTGATATACCGCCCGCCAGGAAGTACTGCTCACTTTGGGAACCAACTTCTGGAACTAACAACTCAATCAGTGCTAAGATATAAAAAGTTTCTCATCCTGGGTGATTTAAACATCCACTTCGATGATATAGAATGTAGAGAGGCGCAAGTTGTGCTTACGGCACTGAAACCCCTGGGGGTTAATTTGTTATCCACAGCACCCACACATCAACTTGGCCATCTTCTGGACCCTATTTTTGCCAACTGGGAGGGTATCAGAGTCCTACCCCCAATTGAAATAACTTGGTCGGACCATAGCATCGTCCCGTTCGACCTTAAGAGCGTGCCCCTAGAAACTAGACCTAGGATACCTCTTCCTCAGAAACGTACGGAATGGAAGAAATTTACCTCAGAAACGTTTGGAAATGCCCTATCAGAACATCCCCTACCCTTAGGTGATACCTTACATGAGGTATGGAGCAATTTTGAAAGGTGGATGTCCAACGCCTTGGATAAAGTAGCACCCTGGACTACCAAACCCCCGGCAAGGCAATCCAAAACCGCACCATGGTTTTCAGAAAAACTGAAATTGCCTAAAACTAAATGTAAAACCATGGAACGGAGCTGGAGAAAAAACTATGCTCCAGAACACAAAGCTCTCTATAAACTGGAATTAAAAAAATATCAAAAACTTGTAAGATCTGAGAAAAGTACTTATCTCAAAAACAGGATTGAGTTAGCAGACAATCCCACCAAAGAACTTTTTGCTATTTATACGGAGCTTACGGTCCCTACTAGACTGGAAGCTCAAGATACTTTTTCTAATGAGATATGCGACTCCGTTGCGGATTTATTTCTAGAGAAAGTCGATAAAATCCATGCCACTTTTAAACCCAGTGTCGATCCCTCAGGCCACCAAAGAGGCACGAGAGACAGTTCTGGGTCCATCAGGAAATCCCATCTTACATGCTTCAAAACACCTGAAAGACATGACTTACTAGTTATCATCAATAGCATACAATCCGGCTCTCCCAGCGACGTATGCCCTCCGCACGTTGCAAAGAAGTTATGGAAAGTATGCTAATTGACCATATTAGCCATATGGTAACACTGTCCTTTCGGGAATGTTATGTACCTTAAGCGTGGAAAACTGCCCAGGTGATCCCTGTTAAAAAGAAACCAAACATCCATATCTCTCAACTCCAAAATCTCCGCCCCATCTCCCTCCTACCTTTCTGCTCCAAAGTTGTAGAGAAGGTTGTGAATAAGCAGCTTATGGCATATCTTGAGGAGGAAGTCCTCCTCCATTCTTCCCAATCAGGATTTAGACCTGGCTACTCCACGGAATCGTCCGTCCTCTATTCCACCGAGTGCCTTAGAAAGCTAGTAGATGAGGGTGAGACAGCAGCGTTGGTGTTATTAGATCTAAGCGCAGCGTTTGACACCGTGCTGCACACAACGCTGCTGTCCCGACTCTCTGAGATGGGGGTGGAAGGATCAGCACTGGAGTGGATACGTTCCTTTCTGGTCAATAGGAGCTTCCAAATTCATTGCCACCCTTCAGGTCATCCATTAGGAAGGTGAGCCACGGGGTTCCTCAGGGCTCAAGTTTGAGCCCTACTTTGTTCAACATCTATATGGAACCCCTGGCTCACGTGGTGGAGGCATTCGGGTGGCCATTGTTAGTTACGCTGATGACACCCAACTAATACTCAAGCTCACGCCCGACCACAGTGATGATGCCACTAATTTTTCCAACTGTTTGTCATCAGTGGCATCATGGATGAATAATAACTGCCTGTGCCTTAATGGCGAAAAAACAGAACTGCTAGTGGTGGGGAAAGGAGTATCTGCCTGGTCTCATAGGTGGTGGCCTACCGATCTGGGTAGCCCGCCCACTCCTGTGGATTCGGTAAGAAATCTTGGCGTGATGCTTGACTCGGACCTTTCCTCCAAGTCACACGTTAACAAGGTGACAGGTAGATGTCTCAGCGTACTAAGGGTCCTTCGTAAGGTTCTGGATCTCCTCCCCATAGGGGCCAGACAGACTATTGTCCATGCCTTGGTGACCCCCCACCTTGATTATGGAAATGCCCTGCTAGCAGGCTTGAGTGTGAAAGGACTCCACCAACTTCAGTGTGTCCAGAACGCTGCTGCACGACTTGTGCTTGGGCTTCCTCGCAGAGCCTCTGGGAAGACCGCGCTGGCAAAGCTTCATTGGCTCCCTGTCAGGGAGCGGATCAAATTTAAAGTCCTTTGTTTTGCACATCGTATCGCACAAGGTAAAGGCCCGAACTATCTTCAGAATCTCCCCAGTATACATCGTCCCACCCGGAATTTAAGATCTTCCGGCACAATGTTGTTCAAACTTCCTCGAGTCAAGAGGGCCAGGATGGGTGGCCGCTCATTTAGATACTTGGCCTCTAAACAGTGGAACGAACTCCCGTTACATCTTCGCATGGAACCTTCGGAAACTAGATTCCGGGGTAAACTTAAGACATTCCTGTTTCCCATTAAGTAATTCTTCCTTCCAATGGCTCTACTATCACCTGCCTTTTGAAATCTTAGCAGCAATTAGCGCGGGGACACACTGTCTTCTGTGTAACCAGGCGTTCAATAAATGGTTTATTATTATTATTATTATTAAAAACAGCTATAGCTGTGCTCACCAATTGTGAAGCACCCGGGCTTGATGGTCTCACCAGAAAATGTTATTAAGGAGTTTGCCTCCATTCTTGCTCCTCATTTCCATGCCTTATATATAGAAGCATGCCAATAGCCCTATTGAAGACTGACAAGGGACAGAAATGTTGTGTGTCATACCCTCCCTGTTGGACTTGGCCCTTTTTGCAGGGTCATCCATGAACTTTTTGCCTCCCTCCTGTATTTTATCTGACCTGTTTATGTTGGTTTTATGACTCTGGGCACTTTACCACTGCTGATCAGTGCTAAAGTGCATATGATCTTCCTATTGTAAATTGATGTAGGAATTAGTGATTCCATGATTGGCTGATTTGCTTTACTGGTTAGAGCCTAGTACAGTGCACTGAGAGTGCCCAGGGCTTGTAAACCAAATGCTGCTAGCGGGCTTGCAGCACTGATTGTGCCACCCACAGAAGCAGCCTGTAAAAGTGTGTCTAAGACCTGCCATTGCAGAACCTGTGTGGGTCTGGTATTGCCATGCTCACTGAGCAAGTGCACCCACTTGCCAGTCCCTAAACCTTCCATTTTCTTTATATCAGACACCCATATGGTAGGCCCAAGGGCAGGGTGCATTGTAAGTATAAGGTAGGACATGCCCTGGTGTGTATGGCATGTCCTAGTAGTGAATTACAGCCATTTTTGTGTTTCACTATTGCAAGGCTGCCTGTTCTCCATGGGCCAGAATGGGCAGTTAGATTATTACATCTTATAATCCTAACTGACTCAGGGAACATGGTAAAAAATTCGAGTTTAGTATGCCTGAACTCAGAATGATAAAATACATCTTTTAGTGAAGTTGATTTTAACATTCTGTGCTTGAAAATACCACTTTTAGAAAACAGGTATTTTCTTGTGTAACTATCCAAGCCTGCCTCTGCTAGGTTGTGTATTTCTTGTCTAGAGTTTGATTGACAGGGCTGGGGGATTCCAAGAGACATGGTGAGTCAACCCAGTGGTGAATAGAGAGATCTGCATCTAGATGGGAGGGAGGAGTTGCACCTGGGACCTGAATAGGGCTGTGCCTTCCCTCTACAATGCTGGCTCCACCTCCTGTGGTGCGTCTGATGTCTCTGCCCTGCACTGTGAAAGGAGAGAAGGAGTCATGTCAACAGAGTGCTCCAGAGCTTTGCCTTCCCTCCACAATGCTGGCTCCACCTCCTGTGGGGCACCTGATGTTTCTGCCTTGCACTGTGAAAGGAAGAAAGTAGTCATGTCAACAGAGTGCTCCAGAACTGGTTTGGACTGGGCAAAGGCCCCTCTGCCCTCAGAGGACACATTATTTTGGGGTATAAGTATTGGGACCCTGATCCCAAGAAATGAGATCACTTTTGGTCAACAAGATAAAACCTTTGCTGAGGAGAGGAACCTGAGGAAACTGAGGAGAGACTATCCCTAAGCTGAAGTGCTGCTTGGGGATTGGCCTGCAGTGGTTGCCTGACTGCCAAAGAAAGGAGAAAGGACTTTTGTATGATTTATTTCAACTTGTGAAGGATCTCCAAGGGCTTGAGAGAAGAGCTTGCCTCCTGCTGAAGTCTCAGGGACAACAGACTTCAACCCCCAGCTCCCCAGAGTTCTTTGGAAGTGCCTGCTGCTGTTGTGGGCCTTCTGAGGGACTGCGTGCCGCAAGGAGCTGGAAGCACGACTCAAGAGAAAGAAGCGTATCGCCGTCGCATCATTGAACAAGGGTGTCGCCGCTGTAGCTGACGCATTGCACCGCATCTCAAGAAACGTCCCTTAAACCCGAAGAAGCGTGTCGCTGTCGCAGCCACTGCTGGCGCATCGTGGATGTCGCCACTGTAGCTGATGCATTGCACCGCATCTCAAGAAACGTCCCGCAACCCCGAACAAGGGTGTCACCGTCGCAGCCGCTGCCGTCACATCGTGGATGACACTGTCGTAGCTGATGCATGGAACAGCATCAAGAGAAGCGTCTCGCAAACGAGGAAGAAGCGTGTCGCAATCGCAGCCGCTGCCATCGCATCACTGAGTAAGGATGTCGCCGCTGTAGCTGTCGCATTGCACCGCTTCACAAGAAGCGCCTCGCATCCACGGAGAAGCGTGCTGCCATCCCATCACTGAACAAGGGTGTCGCCGCTGCAGTTGTCGCATCGAGCGGAAGCGTCTTGCATCCTCGGAGAAGAGTGACGCCACCAAAGCCGCTGTCGTTGCATCACTGAACAAGGGTGTCGCCGCTGCAGCTGACGCATCGAGCCGAGACTTCTCGCAACATCGGAGAAGTGTGCCGCATCAGGAAGAACTTGCCGTCTTTATTTCTTTGCACCTTATCTTTGCCGCTTTTCCATCTTGCAACTCTTTCGTTGCCCTGCGTGTCGCATATTAAGGTACATTGACTCAAAGTGTCGCATTTTAAGAACTAAAGAGAACTAAGCTAAAGCTACCATTTTAAGTACAGTAATGTGGATTTTTGTTGTTTGTGGTCTTGTGATAAGTCTATATAAAGAATACTTATTTTTTATATAAAGCCTGTGTGGTGTCCATCTGTAGTGTTGTCACTTGATTACTGTATGTGTTCACAAATGCTTTACACACTGCCTCTGAGATAAGCCTGTCTGCTCGTGCCAAGCTACCAAGGGGGTGAGCAGGAGTTATTTTAGGAGTGTGCCCCCTTACCCTGACTAGAGGCAAGGGTCCCTATTTGTCACAAGTACCTACCTGTGCCCACTAGAGACCCCCAAATCTAACACTCCCCAATCTCTTATTAATGCAGATGTAAAGATATTAGCTAAGGAAATAGCTGCCCATCTGCAGCCTCTTCTCTCTAGCCTTGTGCTGCTGGATCAGGTGGGTTTCATACAGAGACTCCACAACACATAACTTCTGCACTATATTTACGCAGCTTCATCAGTTGAACCCCATCCTTGAGGCAGCGACAGTCCTATTCGATGCGACTAAGTCCTTTGATTCAGTCAAATGGGGATATATGTTTGCGACTTTGCAGCGCACGGGACTCCCTCTCTGCTTCTTGCAGTGGATAAAACTACTTTACATTTCGTGTTCATGTTAATAACCGAAAAACTGACAAAGACTCCTGTTCTTACTCATAGTCAATGCGAAGAACTGGCTCTCTTTTTCATTGATAAAACTGATAACATACACATGAGATATCAAAGAAAAAACAAACCTGATATTAGGTCAGAAGTAGAAGAATCATCCAATACCAGTGAGGCTCCTGTAATATTCTGATTCTCAAAACAATCCTAGATCCCCTCTCAAACTGTCTACCTGGGCTCCCATGGACTTTTCCTTCTTTAATTGCCTTCTTTTGAATACTAAATCTGGACCTCCAATAGATCTAGGGTGGCTGGATCCCTCCATTTTAGTAATGAAAATGGAGCTTCTAAATGCCTCTTTAATGGACAGGACAGGTCCGCGTGGATGGAAACATGCTATGGTCCTTCCCCTCCTTAAAAAGCCAATTCAGCTCCCTATTGCACTTCGGTAAGACGCCTGGGCCAGACGGCTTCCCGCAGGAATATTATGTGGCCTACCGCGACTTACTTGTCCCCCAAATGGTTGACTTCTTCCAACGTTAGGTAAAGATGGGATCTTTCTCCACGGAGACCGATGTGGCCACTATCGTGGTTATTCCTAAGACCCAACCACCCTCTCTCTACTGCCCTGACTACAACCCAATCTCCCTCATCAATACTGAGATGAAAATCTTTGCCACTGCCTTGGCCCACGCCTCCGCCCCCTCCTGCACGATTTTGTCCACCAGGACCAATGTGGCTTTATGTCTGCCCCCGGTACCCGGCATTCCATACTTCGCCTCCATCTTGCCCTCGCACACCGTCACCAGCTCACCCTGTATCTGGCCCTGCTCTTCATTGACTTTGAAAAGGCCTTTGACACAGTTGACTGGATGTACTTAAAGGCTGTGCTCCCTCTGATGGTATTCGGCCCCTCATTTAGGTGTCTCATCTGAGTCCTGTATTCCTACCCCAAAGCAAGGGTCCTGATCAACGGTGCCTTCTCAGAGGCATTTCCCATCCGTAGAGGCACCTGTCAGGGTTGCCCCCACTCCCCGCTCTTATTCACACTGGCGATGGAACCCTTGGCCTGTCTCATACGCAATGATCCCCACATCCGGGATCCTCACCACATAGATAAAATCGTCCTATACGTGGACGATGTCCTCCCTTTCCTAGCCAAAACTGAGAGCTCCGGCCCACGTTGCTTGGAAACCCGCCATGCCTTTGAGAAGGTCTCAGGCTTATGGCTCAACCCAGCGAAGTCCACCCTAGTCCCCCTCCATCCATCGCGGGCCTGCTTCGATTGGCATTCGACCATCCCTTTGCGCAGGCAGTCATTCAAATACTTGGGAATTTGGGTGACCTTACTTACGGAGCTTGAATGGGCCCTCAACCTTACACCCCTTTCATCAAAGCTAAGGCAGACCTCAAACGTTGGCAATCCCTCCCGCTTAACCCTTTTGGCAGAGGTGTGCTTTTTAAAATGATGATTGTCCCCCATTTTTTATATATTCTACAAAACATAACCTTTCATCTTCCGGGGAGTTGGTTCCGCGAAATTGAGGGTCTGCTCACTCGGTTCTTGTGGAAGGGTGGGAGGCCATGTATGGCCCTGGCCCACTGTCGGACACCCCCCTATGACAGTGGCATGGGCATGACTAATCTCCACCTTTATTATTTGGCCACTAGACTCATTGTTATCCATGACTGGTTCACTGGCGGCTGGTCCGATCCGGCGTACTGGGTTGAACTCAGGACTTTGGACTTTCCGCAGCTCCAGGCCTACTTGTACGGGGCCCCCATACCAGAAATCCTCACCCCTGTCACTAGGGCAGTCTTACTGGCTTGACGCTCTGCCTTGCATTACACAAGATGGATGGGAAGGTCACACAACACACACCCTTGTGGCATGGTACCTGGCTACGCTAGACTTCGACCCTGCAGGGCTTTCCGCAGTGGGATCAAATAGGGATTTCGCTCCATGGAGATATCTGGGTGTGAGATCAAATTATAGCCTTTTCAGACTTGCAGCAGCGCCACTCCCTTCACACCAATCAATTTTACAAATATTTGCATCTTAGCCACGCTCTCACTGAACACATCCATCGGCCACCTCCCTTCCCGAATTCAACCCCTTGGAGGCCCAGGTTATGATGGGGAATTTAGGCAGAGGAGGGGTGTCACAGATCTATCGCTCCCTGGTGAACAATGTCCCTGCAACCCTGGATTCACTGCGTGCTCGCTGGGAGGAATGGCTTGGCCCCCTGGAGGAAGCAGACTGGCGGGATGCTCTCATGGCTTCCAAAACTTTGACAACCTCCTCCAAGTAACGCCTTATCCAACTCTACTAGCTCCACACAGCATATCTTACTCCTGCATGTCTGTATAGGGCTAGGCTGCGCTCCTCCCCAGCCTGTGTGCCGTGCGACCATGCCCCAGCCGATTTTTACGATATGGTCTGGCAGTACCCTGCCCATGATTCCTTCTGGGCGGGTATGGAATCAGAGCTTACACTGCCCTGAGGTGGGCGGTTCCCCACGACCCATTGCGTCTCCTCCTATGAGTGTTCGATGGACTGGATGGCTCTCGAGCCGATAAATGTTTGCTGGGCACTGCGGTTGCGGTGGCCAAGCGAGACATTGCGGCGGCCTGGTCTCAGGCCAAACCCCCTACTGTACGGAAATGGCGAAGAGGGGTGGATTGATGCACGGCCCAGGAAGAACCTCTCTTTGAGGCAAGGGGATGTCCTGAAATGTTTGAAAAGATCTGGGATAATTGGCTCAACCTGTTGTTTCAATTGCTGTGCATGCCCTCGTTTATCTTGCTATACTTACGAAATGGTCTACTCTGAGACCCTGTACTCAGGCATATATCACCGCTCTTACTGCTAATGGTCTTAGATACATTGTGCATGATTCTGCTGTCGGTGTGAAATTTTGTTTTTACCCAAATGCTAATAAATGTGATTATTAAAAAAAAAGCCAATTTTGATCCCTCCATCCCATCTAACTTCCGACCTCATCATTGCTCTCCACTTATACAAATATTATGGAGAAGCATGTAAATGGCTAGCTGATCTCCTTCGTGGAAACCTGGAATTTTACTCACACCTCCCAATTAGGTTTTAGAGCTGTTTTTTCTCCAGAAACCACACTGTTGTGGGTGATGGAAATGCTAAGGCACCGTTTAGATGAAGGAGAAACTGCAGCACTTATTTTATTAGCTCTCAGTGCCGCTTTTGACACAGTATTCCATCATATTTTGGAGAAAGCCTTACAATCATTAGGCTTGGAGGGAATTGCGTTAGAATGGGTTTGCTCCTTTCTTAACGATCAAACCTTCCAGGTCTCTTCAGCCATGACCTGAGTGAATTCCCATACATCCCCTTATGGTGTTTCACAGGGTTCACAGCGGAGTACCCTGCTATTTAATATATATGTCTGCCCTTTAACGGAGGGGGCTGAAAAAGTAGGACTGCCTCTTTTTTCCTATGCTGACGACACACAGATTATCTTTCCTCTCTCCTCGTCACAATGACATATGCCCTCGATCTTAACCTAGGACAGAGTAAGGTGGCCTTGTGGATGCAAAATAACCTGCTTAAACTAAATGGCGACAAGACAGAAGTCATGATCTTAGGCAAAAGACATGACCTCTGGGGTCCACAACATTGGGACCCTGAATTAGGTTCTCTTTCCACGCTAGTGTTCGGAACCTGGGTTTCATTATTGTTGAACATCTATCGATGAAACAGCGCATGACTAAGATCTCCTCCTCCTGCTTCGCAGTCTTGCGCTGGTTAAAGAAGATCTTATGGTTGATTCCTCTCTCAGTCGAGAGAACTGTGGTTCAGGCTCTTGTTATTTAAAGACTGGACTACGGCAATGCCCTCTATCTGGGAGCAGATAAATCAACCATCCAGAGGCAACAATTGATGCAAAACGTGGCTGCTAGACTATTGTTCCAACTGCTGAAGTTTTCTTCTGTGTCAGGGTGTCTTCATAAGTTACAGTGGATATCGGTGTCGAATCGGGTCAAAATTAAAGCAATTTGCTATATGTTCAAAATTAAAACAGGTTTGGACCAAAAATATTTGCAAGATTTGATGAAGGGCACAGTCTGCTTCGCCCTTTGCGCTCTGCTCAGCACATTCGCTTTGTTTTTTTTTGTTGGTTTTTTTTTGGTTCTCATTTTTGGGATCTTGTTGTACAAGCAACAGGGTCACCTCTCACTAGATGCCCTCGGAGTTAAGGTGGGAACCATGGCTTGATGCCAACCATTGCCATTTTACATGAGTTAACATACCTCTGTTCCAGCCCCATTAGAACTCATAAAGAACGTGATTGCGTTGGTTAAATCATTGGACAACCCCTTCCTAACCTACCAACTATATGTATCCCACAGATCCCAGTGCTTTGTACACTTGGATTCCCCTCTGATCCAAATTCCTAAATGTATCTACTGAGCGGACCCAGTCCTCAACCTTCGGAGGAGCGGGAAGAATACAATTTATACAAATCTCACGTCTAGCAATCAGAATAAGTGTAAACAAAAGGTGTTTCTGATTTTTTGTTAAAATAGTGTTAGAATCATTGATATCCAATATGCCAAAAATAACATTAAAGGTTCTTACCTTAATTGTCGTGTTTAAGCTATCATCAATAATCTTACCAATTTCACTCCAGAATGTGTCTAGGTGATGACATGAGTGAAACTTGTGTATATCATTTGCTTCCCTCTCACCACATTTTGGACATTTCTTGGTCACCTGGGCGTTCATTTTTGACAATTTTTTGGGGGTTCAATATGATCTGTGCAAGGTAAACAAATGATTTTTCCTAAGAGGTGTAGAACTAATAATGTGCCATAAAAAAGTGCAGGATACTTGCCAAGCTTGCTGCAAGTCTTGAGGCGGGTAGATCTTCTTCCACTTAAGATCTGGAGTTTCGTTTCCACCCTTTTTCTTCTCCACCAAGTGCCAATACCACTTCGATACTTCTTTCTTCCCAAGGGCCCACATGCATCAAGCATTTTTGTAGTCGCAAACGGTGCGATTTCTTAAAATCGGCCGTTTGCGAATGCAAAAGTGCTTTTTGGGATGCATGAAGCAATTTTAGAATTCGTAACATGTTTGCGAATTCTAAAATTGCGGGTGCTTTTAAGAAGTCGCAGATGTGCGATTTCTTAAAAGCAATGCATCATTATTTTAAAAAGTGAAAATTCGCAAATAGGGTGCCAAATTTACCGAGTGGTTGAACCACTCGGTAAATTTGGAAAAAGTGTTTAAAATGTTGAAAATGCTTTTTTTTCAACATTCATGTTACGGACACACATGTCCTTAGGACATGTGTGTGTCCAACATGATGCGAAAAATACATTTCAGGGGTGCATGGGGGGGTCCTTTGGACCCCCCCCCTGCACCCATGAAATTTTCTAAGTGCCACTCGCAATTTGCATTGACTCCTATGGGCCTTTTGGCCCATAGGAATCAATGGGAATTGCGAAAATTAACTTAAGAATTCGGTATTTCTTTGGGATTCGGTAAAAATTGCGATTTTTACCGAATCACAAAGAAATACCGAAAAAAATGATGTATAGCATTTTGCACTTCTTAATTTGCGATTCCTTATTTTTCGCAAATTAAGAAATGCAAAATGACACAATGATGCATGTGGGCCAAGGTCTTTAGGCAGTTCACCCTTTACGTTCTCAACATAATCTGGCCACGTTGCTTAATCTTTAGACCAGCTAACCAAACTGGTAAAACTTGAACCTAGATATTTTGTTCTTTGTCCTTTCTATTAACTCGTCCCAAGATTTTAAATTTCCATCATCCAGTAACTCTCCCCACTTGATGATCCCAGCCCTTTTCAGTGAACCTGCTAATGAGTCTTTCAAACAATCAGTGGTTCCTGGAGAGTTCCATATCGGTGCTTGGGGACTATAGTATGGGTATCGCCATAGTTTCCTTATATCTGACCATAGTTTAAAGGCTGATCTTGGCACCTTTAGTCTGATTTATTTGAAGAACTTTTGGTGGCCGAACTTATAGAGGCAATGGTCATGTTTAGTCACTGCTTTCCAGTAAGGAGGGTATGACTCATAATCCCGAAAGAGATGCCTTATGTTCTTAAAGTAGAAAGCTTTATAATATGAAATAAGATCCGAGCTAGCTATGCCGCCTTGGTTCTTTTTCTGAGTCAACTTCTTCCAAGCTATCCTAACACTCATAGAAGCCCAGATAAAAGAATTTATCTCCCCCTGTATTTTTTTTAAACTCCAAGAATAAAACTATTCTGTTAAAAACAAAAGTAAATTTTGGTAGGATAGCCATTTTTATTACATTAGCTTCACCCCATAAAGGAAAAAGATAAGTAACTCCAGGACTTCAATAATTTCCTCATCTCCTTCGCTTTTAGATCCAAGTTTACCTGTGCGATATCGCCAGTATTCTCTAAGACTTGCATCCCAAGGTATTTGATTTTTCTTTTGGACTCAATTTGTGGAGTAAATATGTTCCAATGCATTACCTTGGTTTTATCATGAATTATTTGATATCTGGAAATTTCCCCAAAACCTGTTAATATTCTGCTTATGTTATTAAATAACTGATTTAGGTTACACGCAGAAGGAGGGGTCTTTACCCGGTTTTAGTATCAGGTTATCGTCACCTCGTTCCAGGATTTAGGAATTGGAAGGCCCTCCAAAAAGACAGCGTTGAAAAGATCAGTTAAACTAGGCGCAAGGAAGCCCTTCAAGGTTACATAGAGTTCATTAAGTATAGCTTCAGGGTCTGCTGCTTTACTTCTTTCAAGATTATTGATTACATCCAGCACCTCATTTACAGTGATATCTGCGTTTAAAATTTTACAAGAGTCTATATCTAGCTTCGAGACAGGTGCTTTATTTAAGTATGTATCTACAGCTGTGGATGAAGGTGCTAGATCCTCCTCATATAGAGACTGAAAAAAATTCTCAAAGGCTTCTTCAATACCTGGCTTGTCCTTTGTTATTTGCCCCCCCGTTTCCCTTATGGATAGCTGTAATCTTATTTCTATTTGACTTCATTTTAAGCTTCCAAGCTAGCAATTTACGGCTATTTTCCCCAAATTCATAATTTGACAAAGTGCTAGCTTGCCATTTTCTCCTTATATTTTCTTCTAGGTCTAAGGAGAGCTCCGGTTTCAATTTCATTATTTCATCATTTAAGCTATTTTGTTCTTCCTCAGAGGTTATGACTTCTAAACTGGCTTGTCTCTCTAATAATTCAGCCTCTATTCGAGAAATGTTAAGTGTCTTTGCTTTGTTTTCACCTATCGCTATGCCTGCAAGTGTACCTCTAATAACAGCTTCATATGCGTCCCAGACTATCATTTTGGACACCTCCCCTTCCCCATTTTCCTTAAAGTAGTTTTCCGTTGTAGATCTTAGTTCATCAATAACTTGTTGGTCTAAAAGAAGTGTTTGATCAAGAGTCCACCTTTTCTCACCCTGACCTGGCTCAAGCTTAATATTCAGTTGGACCGGCGAGTGATCGGACAAGTGTGCTGGCAAGTGGTGGACTTTCTTGACTTTATTACTTGGTAGCTTATCGACCAAAAAAGATCTATTCTTGAGGTATGGCCATATTTATAATTTCTGAAAGTGAATTTATTTATTGGATCCCCTTTGAGATTACAGATATCAATTAAGCCAAAATCATGTTTGAGCCTATTTAGGCACTCTCGCATCTTAGGTAAATTTAAAGTTCTGCCAGGGGGGTGTCTATCTTTTTTAGGATCTAGTAGGATGTTAAAATCTCCTCCTAATATGATTGGAGTAGATTGTGATAGCAGCTGTATGTATACCGATTGAAGAGGCGATGGGTCGTCTATATTAGGGCCGTAGTAACCAAGCACATTCGCTTTGTTGTTACCAAAATCAGTTGTGCCAATATGAAAGACTGGTCTGTAGCTTATTTAGGACCGACCTTATGGAATTCCTTACCTGTCGCTTTGCGAGCTGAGACCTCTATGTTTGCTTTTCGCAAGGGTCTGAAAGCCTGGCTGTACATAAATCAGTAATATTCATAACCTTCTTTACTGGCCTACCTTGCTCTGCACCGGTAAACCCTTTAGGGAAGCTGTGTGCCCTATAAATTCTAAATAAAAAAAAAAATGGACTCATCTCTGCTTCATTTTCTAGCCATAGAGGTTCTAGCAGGGATGCCCCCTCACTCAGCTATTATTTGCAGTGATGTTCGAGCCCCTGACGTGTATCTTATCCCAGAGATATATATGGTATCGACATTGTGCTTTACCTTGTAGCCCCTGGGCATTTTGCTCTATGCGGATGATTTGGTGCTGTATGCCAAAGACCCTGCTGCTCACTTAGGGCAATATGTATGAAAAAACTTAGCATTTCTTAACGGACCGTATAGCAATTTCGGGTGGTTATGAAATGCTAAATTGCCTTTCCTAACGTACAAAGGCATATACGCGGTCATAAAATGCGATTTCTACCCCTTATAAATCGCATTTTGCGAGTACAAAATAGGAAGTCACACATAGAGATTTCCTATTAGCAAAATGGAAATGGTCCTTAATGCAGATCATGCATGAATATCTGTGATTTGAACGCTATTCAAGCCTGGGTATAAATTGGTCTAATTCGATGATTCTTCCATTAACCCCCGCCATTAAGCCCCCTGAGTTGGAGTACCCTCTGCAGTGGAGTACGCACCATGTGAAATATCCGGGGTTCTGGATTCCTGGGGATCCCGAGCTGGTGATTCAATGTAATTATTGTAGAACCATCTCCCAACTTGAAGATCGGGTAAAGAGAGGGTCCCAGCTTACGCTTTCTATGGTAGATAGGGTAAGCTGTCTTTTAACCGGTACAAAAGGGGGTGGTAATGGACGGAACATCTGAACCAATCAAACACTCACACCCAGTCAAAGATCTGGGTTTATTCCATCACCGTTCTTTAGCCCACTGTGCCACCCCAGTTCAGACATGGCTATATGCGAATCAGTCTGACCCTGTGCCTCATGGGAACAGTCCAGCCCGAACTGCCAAGCCATGCCTTCCCAGGACCGGAAACAAGCTTCCAAGGACCGGTTTCTGGCATTCCAGCCGTCTTCAGCCTGGCTTGCGTGAATCCAGTGGCAAAGTCAGCAAGGGACTCACGTCTGAGCATACCCTGCCACACTTATGGTGGCCAAAAGCGGTACAAAAGGGGGTGGTAATGGACATAGCATCTGAACCAATCAAACACTCACACCCAGTCAAAAGATCTGGGTTTAATCCATCACCGTTCTTTAGCCCACTCTGCCACCCCAGTTCAGACATGGCTATATGCAAATCAGTCTGACCCTGTGCCTCATGGGAACAGTCCAGCCCGAACTGCCAAGCCATGCCTTCCCTGGACCAGAAACAAGCTTCCGAGGACCGGTTTCTAGCATTCCACCCGTCTTCAGCCCGGCTTGCTTGAATCCAGTGGCAAAGTGAGCAAGGGACTCACGTCTGAGCATACCCTGCCACACTTATGGTGGCCAAAAGCGGTACAAAAGAGGTGGTAATGAACGGAGCATCTGAACCAATCAAACACTCACACCCAGTCAAAAGATCTGGGTTTAATCCATCATCGTTCTTTAGCCCACTCTGCCACCCCAGTTCAGACATGGCTATATGCAAATCAATCTGACCTATGCCTCATGGGAACAGTCCAGCCCGAACTGCCAAGCCATGCGTTCCCTGGACCGGAAACAAGCTTCCGAGGACCGGTTTCTGGCATTCCAGCCGTCTTCAGCCCGGCTTGCTTGAATCCAGTGGCAAAGTGAGCAAGGGACTCACGTCTGAGCATACCCTGCCACACTTATGGCTGCCAGAAGCGGTACAAAAGGGGGTGGTACTGGACGGAGCATCTGAATCAATCAAGCACTCACACCCAGTCAAAAGATCTGGGTTTAATCCATCACCGTTTTTTAGCCCACTCTGCCACCCCAGTTCAGACATGGCTATATGCAAATCAGTCTGACCCTGTGCCTCATGGGAACAGTCCAGCTCGAACTGCCAAGCCATGTCTTCCCTGGACCGGAAACAAGCTTCCGAGGACCGGTTTCTGGCATTCCAGCCGTCTTCAACCCGGCTTGCTTGAATCCAGTGGCAAAGTGAGCAAGGGACTCACGTCTGAGCATACCCTGCCACACTTATGGCGGCCAAAAGCATTACAAAAGGGGGTGGTGATGGACGGAGCATCTGAATCAATCAAACACTCACAACCAGTCAAAAGATCTGGGTTTAATCCCTCACCGTTCTTTAGCCCACTCTGCCACCCCAGTTCAGACATGGCAATATGCAAATCAGTCTGACCCTGTGCCTCATGGGAACAATCCAGCCCGAACTGCCAAGCCATGTCTTCCCTGGACTGGAAACAAGCTTCCGAGGACCGGTTTCTGGCATTCCAGCCGTCTTCAGCCCGGCTTGCTTGAATCCAGTGACAAAGTGAGCAAGGGACTCACGTCTGAGCATACCCTGCCACACTTATGGCCGCCAAAAGCATAACAAAAGGGGGTGGTGATGGACGGAGCATCTGAATCAATCAAACACTCACACCCAGTCAAAAGATCTGGGTTTAATCCATCACCGTTCTTTAGCCCACTCTGCCACCCCAGTTCAGACATGGCTATATGCAAATCAGTCTGACCCTGTGCCTCATGGGAACAGTCCAGCCCGAACTGCCAAGCCATGTCTTCCCTGGACCGGAAACAAGCTTCCGAGGACCGGTTTCTGGCATTCCAGCCGTCTTCAGCCCAGCTTGCCTGAATCCAGTGGCAAAGTGAGCAAGGGACTCACGTCTGAGCATACCCTGCCACACTTATGGCGGCCAAAAGCATTCCAAAAGGGGGTGGCGATGGACGGAGCATCTGAATCAATCAAACACTCACACCCAGTCAAAAGATCTGGGTTTAATCCATCACCGTTCTTTAGCCCACTCTGCCACCCCAGTTCAGACATGGCTATATGCAAATCAGTCTGACCCTGTGCCTCATGGGAACAGTCCAGCCCGAACTGCCAAGCCATGTCTTCCCTGGACCGGAAACAAGCTTCCGAGGACCGGTTTCCAGCATTCCAGCCGTCTTGAGCCCGGCTTGATTGAATCCAGTGGCAAAGAGAGCAAGGGACTCACGTCTGAGCATACCCTGCCACACTTATGGCGGCTAAAAGCATTACAAAAGGGGGTGGTGATGGACGGAGCATCTGAATAAATCAAACACTCACACCCAGTCAAAAGATCTGGGTTTAATCCATCACCGTTCTTTAGCCCACTCTGCCACCCCAGTTCAGAAATGGCTATATGCAAATCAGTCTGACCCTGTGCCTCATGGGAACAGTCCAGCCCGAACTGCCAAGCCATATCTTCCTTGGACCAGAAACAAGCTTCCGAGGACCGGTTTCTGGCATTCCAGCCGTCTTCAGCCCGGCTTGCTTGAATCCAGTGGCAAAGTGAGCAAGGGACTCACGTCTGAGCATACCCTGCCACACTTATGGCGGCCAAAAGCATTACAAAAGGGGGTGGTGATGGACGGAGCATCTGAATCAATCAAACACTCCCACCCAGTCAAAAGATCTAGGTTTAATCCATCACCGTTCTTTAGCCCACTCTGCCAACCCAGTTCAGACACGGCTATATGCAAATCAGTCTGACCCTGTGCCTCATGGGAAAAGTCCAGCCCAAACTGCCAAGCCATGTCTTCCCTGGACCAGAAACAAGCTTCCGAGGACCGGTTTCTGGCATTCCAGCCGTCTTGAGCCCGGCTTGCTTGAATCCAGTGACAAAGTGAGCAAGGGACTCACGTCTGAGCATACCCTGCCACACTTATGGCGGCCAAAAGCATTACAAAAGGTGGTGGTGATGGACGGAGCATCTGAATCAATCAAACACTCACACCCAGTCAAAACATCTGGGTTTAATCCATCACCGTTCTTTAGCCCACTCTGCCACCCCAATTCATACATGGCTATATGCAAATCAGTCTGACCCTGTGCCTCATGGGAACAGTCCAGCCCGAACTGCCAAGCCATGCCTTCCCTGGACCGGAAACAAGCTTCCGAGGACCGGTTTCTGGCATTCCAGCCGTCTTCAGCCCGGCTTGCTTGAATCCAGTGGCAAAGTTAGCAAGGGACTCACGTCTGAGCATACCCTGCCACACTTATGGCGGCCAAAAGCATTACAAAAGGGGGTGGTGATGGACGGAGCATCTGAATCAATCAAACACTCACACCCAGTCAAAAGATCTGGGTTTAATCCATCACCGTTCTTTAGCCCACTCTGCCACCCCAGTTCAGACATGGCTATATGCAAATCAGTCTGACCCTGTGCCTCATGGGAACAGTCCAGCCCGAACTGCCAAGCCATGTCTTCCCTGGACCGGAAACAAGCTTCCGAGGACCGGTTTCTGGCATTCCAGCTGTCTTCAGCCCGGCTTGCTTGAATCCAGTGGCAAAGTGAGCAAGGGACTCACGTCTGAGCATACCCTGCCACACTTATGGCGGCCAAAAGCATTACAAAAGGGGGTGGTGATGTACGGAGCATCTGAATCAATCAAACACTCACACTCAGTCAAAAGATCTGGGTTTAATCCATCACCGTTCTTTAGCCCACTCTGCCACCCCAGTTCAGACATGGCTATATGCAAATCAGTCTGACCCTGTGCCTCATGGGAACAGTCCAGCCCGAACTGCCAAGCCATGTCTTCCCTGGACCGGAAACAAGCTTCCGAGGACCATTTTCTGGCATTCCAGCTGTCTTCAGCCCGGCTTGCTTAAATCCAGTGGCAAAGTGAGCAATGGACTCACGTCTGAGCATACCCTGCCACACTTATGGCGGCCAAAAGCATTACAAAATGGGGTGGTGTCGTGATGGACGGGGCATCTGAATCAATCAAACACTCACACCCAGTCAAAAGATCTGGGTTTAATCCATCACCGTTCTTTAGCCCACTCTGCCACCCCAGTTCAGACATGGCTATATGCAAATCAGTCTGACCCTGTGCCTCATGGGAACAGTCCAGCCCGAACTGCCAAGCCATGTCTTCCCTGGACCGGAAACAAGCTTCCAAGGACTGGTTTCTGGCATTCCAGCCACCTTCAGCCCGGCTTGCTTGAATCCAGTGGCAAAGTGAGCAAGGGACTCACGTCTGAGCATACCCTGCCACACTTATGGCCGCCAAAAGCATTACAAAAGGGGGTGGTGATGGACGGAGCATCTGAATCAATCAAACACTCACACCCAGTCAAAAGATCTGGGTTTAATCCATCACCGTTCTTTAGCCCACTCTGCCACCCCAGTTCAGACATGGCTATATGCAAATCAGTCTGACCCTGTGCCTCATGGGAACAGTCCAGCCCGAACTGCCAAGCCATGTCTTCCCTGGACCGGAAACAAGCTTCCGAGGACCGGTTTCAGGCATTCCAGCCGTCTTCAGCCCAGCTTGCCTGAATCCAGTGGCAAAGTGAGCAAGGGACTCACGTCTGAGCATACCCTGCCACACTTATGGCGGCCAAAAGCATTACAAAAGGGGGTGGTGATGGACGGAGCATCTGAATCAATCAAACACTCACACCCAGTCAAAAGATCTGGGTTTAATCCATCACCGTTCTTTAGCCCACTCTGCCACCCCAGTTCAGACATGGCTATATGCAAATCAGTCTGACCCTGTGCCTCATGGGAACAGTCCAGCCCGAACTGCCAAGCCATATCTTTCTTGGCCTGGAAACAAGCTTCCGAGGACCGGTTTCTGGCATTCCAGCCGTCTTGAGCCCGACTTGCTTGAATCCAATGGCAAAGTGAGCAAGGGACTCAGGTCTGAGCATACCCTGCCACACTTATGGCGGCCAAAAGCATTCCAAAAGGGGGTGGTGATGGACGGAGCATCTGAATCAATCAAACACTCACACCCAGTCAAAAGATCTGGGTTTAATCCATCACCGTTCTTTAGCCCACTCTGCCACCCCAGTTCAGGCATGGCTATATGCAAATCAGTCTGACCCTGTGCCTCATGGGAACAGTCCAGCCCGAACTGCCAAGCCATGTCTTCCCTTGACCGGAAACAAGCTTCCGAGGACCAGTTTCTGGCATTCCAGCCGTCTTCAGCCTGGCTTGCTTGAATCCAGTGGCAAAGTGAGCAAGGGACTCACGTCTGAGCATACCCTGCCACACTTATGGCGGCCAAAAGCATTACAAAAGGGGGTGGTGGTGGACGGAGCATCTGAATCAACCAAACTCTCACACCCAGTCAAAAGATCTGGGTTTAATCCATCACCGTTCTTTAGCCCACTCTGCCACCCCAGTTCAGACATGGCAATATGCAAATCAATCTGACCCTGTGCCTCATGGGAACAATCCAGCCCGAACTGCCAAGCCATGTCTTCCCTGGACCGGAAACAAGCTTCCGAGGACCGGTTTCTGGCATTCCAGCCGTCTTCAGCCCGGCTTGCTTGAATCCTGTGGCAAAGTGAGCAAGAGACTCACGTCTGAGCATACCCTGCCACACTTATGGCGGCCAAAAGCATTACAAAATGGGGTGGTGATGGACAGAGCATCTGAATCAATCAAACACTCACACCCAGTCAAAAGATCTGGATTTAATCCATCACCGTTCTTTAGCCCACTCTGCCACCCCAGTTCAGACATGGCTATATGCAAATCAGTCTGACCCTGTGCCTCATGGGAACAGTCCAGCCCAAACTGTCAAGCCATGTCTTCCCTGGACCGTAAACAAGCTTCCGAGGACCGGTTTCTGGCATTCCAGCCGTCTTCAGCCCGGCTTGCTTGAATCAAGTGGCAAAGTGAGCAAGGGACTCACGTCTGAGCATACCCTGCCACACTTATGGCGGCCAAAAGCATTACAAAAGGGGGTGGTGGTGGACGGAGCATCTGAATCAACCAAACTCTCACACCCAGTCAAAAGATCTGGGTTTAATCCATCACCGTTCTTTAGCCCACTCTGCCACCCCAGTTCAGACATGGCTATATGCAAATCAGTCTGACCCTGTGCCTCATGGGAACAGTCCAGCCCGAACTGCCAAGCCATATCTTCCTTGGACCAGAAACAAGCTTCCGAGGACCGGTTTCTGGCATTCCAGCCGTCTTCAGCCCGGCTTGCTTGAATCCAGTGGCAAAGTGAGCAAGGGACTCACGTCTGAGCATACCCTGCCACACTTATGGCGGCCAAAAGCATTACAAAAGGGGGTGGTGATGGACGGAGCATCTGAATCAATCAAACACTCCCACCCAGTCAAAAGATCTAGGTTTAATCCATCACCGTTCTTTAGCCCACTCTGCCACCCCAGTTCAGACATGGCTATATGCAAATCAGTCTGACCATGTGCCTCATGGGAACAGTCAAGCCCGAACTGCCAAGCCATGTCTTCCCTGGACCGGAAACAAGCTTCCGAGGACCGGTTTCTGGTATTCCAGCCGACTTCAGCCCGGCTAGCTTGAATCCAGTGGCAAAGTAAGCAAGGGACTCACGTCTGAGCATACCCTGCCACACTTATGGCGGCCAAAAGCATTCCAAAAGGGGGAGATGATGGACGGAGCATCTGAATAAATCAAACACTCACACCCAGTCAAAAGATCTGGATTTAATCCATCACCGTTCTTTAGCCCACTCTGCCACCCCAGTTCAGACATGGCTATATGCAAATCAGTCTGACCCTGTGCCTCATGGGAACAGTCCAGCCCAAACTGTCAAGCCATGTCTTCCCTGGACCGTAAACAAGCTTCCGAGGACCGGTTTCTGGCATTCCAGCCGTCTTCAGCCCGGCTTGCTTGAATCAAGTGGCAAAGTGAGCAAGGGACTCACGTCTGAGCATATCCTGCCACACTTATGGCGGTCAAAAGCATTACAAAAGGGGGTGGTGATGGACGGAGCATCTGAATCAATCAAACACTCACACCCAGTCAAAAGATCTGGGTTTAATCCATCACCATTCTTTAGCCCACTCTGCCACCCCAGTTCAGACATGGCTATATGCAAATCAGTCTGACCCTGTGCCTCATGGGAACAGTCCAGCTTGAACTGCCAAGCCATGTCTTCCCTGGATCGGAAACAAGCTTCTGAGGACCGGTTTCTGGCATTCCAGCCGTCTTCAGCCCGGCTTGCTAGAATCCAGTGGCAAAGTGAGCAAGGGACTCACGTCGGAGCATACCCTGCCACACTTATGGCGGCCAAAAGCATTACAAAAGGGGGTGGTGATGGACGAGCATCTGAATCAATCAAACACTCACACCCAGTCAAAAGATCTGGGTTTAATCCATCACCGTTCTTTAGCCCACTCTGCCACCCCAGTTCAGACATGGCTATATGCAAATCAGTCTGACCCTGTGCCTCATGGGAACAGTTCAGCCCGAACTGCCAAGCCATGTCTTCCCTGGACCGGAAACAAGCTTCCGAGGACCATTTTCTGGCATTCCAGCCGTCTTCAGCCCGGCTTGCTTGAATCCAATGGCAAAGTGAGCAATGGACTCACGTCTGAGCATACCCTGCCACACTTATGGCGGCCAAAAGCATTACAAAAGGGGGTGGTGATGGACGGAGCATCTGAATCAATCAAACACTCACACCCAGTCAAAAGATCTGGGTTTAATCCATCACCGTTCTTTAGCCCACTCTGCCACCCCAGTTCAGACATGGCTATATGCAAATCAGTTTGACCCTGTGCCTCATGGGAACAGTCCAGCCCGAACTGCCAAGCCATGTCTTCCCTGGACCGGAAACAAGCTTCCGAGGACCGGTTTCAGGCATTCCAGCCGTCTACAGCCCAGCTTGCCTGAATCCAGTGGCAAAGTGAGCAAGGGACTCACGTCTGAGCATACCCTGCCACACTTATGGCGGCCAAAAGCATTACAAAAGGGGGTGGTGATGGACGGAGCATCTGAATCAATCAAACACTCACACCCAGTCAAAAGATCTGGGTTTAATCCATCACCGTTCTTTAGCCCACTCTGCCACCCCAGTTCAGACATGGCTATATGCAAATCAGTCTGACCCTGTGCCTCATGGGAACAGTCCAGCCCGAACTGCCAAGCTATGTCTTCCCTGGACCGGAAACAAGCTTCAGAGGACCGGTTTCTGGCATTCCAGCCGTCTTCAGCCCGGCTTGCTTGAATCCAGTGGCAAAGTGAGCAAGGGACTCACGTCTGAGCATACCCTGCCACACTTATGGCGGCCAAAAGCATTACAAAAGGGGGTGGTGATGGACGGAGCATCTGAATCAATCAAACACTCACACCCAGTCAAAAGATCTGGGTTTAATCCAATACTGTTCTTTAGCCCACTCTGCCACCCCAGTTCAGACATGGCTATATGCAAATCAGTCTGACCCTGTGCCTCATGGGAACAGTCCAGCCCGAACTGCCAAGCCATGTCTTCCCTGGACCGGAAACAAGCTTCCGAGGACCGGTTTCTGGCATTCCAGCCGTCTTCAGCCCGGCTTGCTTGAATCCAGTGGCAAAGTGAGCAAGGGACTCACTTCTGAGCATACCCAGCCACACTTATGGCGGCCAAAAGCATTACAAAAGGGGGTGGTGATGGACGGAGCATCTGAATAATTCAAACACTCAAACCCAGTCAAAAGATCTGGGTTTAATCCATCACCGTTCTTTAGCCCACTCTGCCACCCCAGTTCAGACATGGCTATATGCAAATCAGTCTGACCATGTGCCTCATGGGAACAGTCCAGCCCGAACTGCCAAGCAATGTCTTCCCTGGACCGGAAACAAGCTTCCGAGGACCGGTTTCTGGTATTCCAGCTGACTTCAGCCCGGCTAGCTTGAATCCAGTGGCAAAGTGAGCAAGGGACTCACGTCTGAGCATACCCTGCCACACTTATGGCGGCCAAAAGCATTCCAAAAGGGGGAGATGATGGACGGAGCATCTGAATAAATCAAACACTCACACCCAGTCAAAAGATCTGGGTTTAATCCATCACCGTTCTTTAGCCCACTCTGCCACCCCAGTTCAGACATGGCTATATGCAAATCAGTCTGACCCTGTGCCTCATGGGAACAGTCCAGCCCGAACTGCCAAGCCATGTCTTCCCTTGACCGGAAACAAGCTTCCGAGGACCGGTTTCTGGCATTCCAGCCGTCTTCAGCCTGGCTTGCTTGAATCCAGTGGCAAAGTGAGCAAGGGACTCACGTCTGAGCATACCCTGCCACACTTATGGCTGCCAGAAGCTGTACAAAAGGGGGTGGTACTGGACGGAGCATCTGAACCAATCAAGCACTCACACCCAGTCAAAAGATCTGGGTTTAATCCATCACCGTTCTTTAGCCCACTCTGCCACCCCAGTTCAGACATGGCTATATGCAAATCAGTCTGACCCTGTGCCTCATGGGAACAGTCCAGCCCGAACTGCCAAGCCATGTCTTCCCTGGACCGGAAACAAGTTTCCGAGGACCGGTTTCTGGCATTCCAGCCGTCTTCAGCCCGGCTTGCTTGAATCCAGTGGCAAAGTGAGCAAGGGACTCACGTCTGAGCATACCCTGCCACACTTATGGCGGCCAAAAGCATTACAAAAGGGGGTGGTGATGGACGGAGCATCTGAATCAATCAAACACTCACACCCAGTCAAAAGATCTGGGTTTAATCCATCACCGTTCTTTAGCCCACTCTGCCACCCCAGTTCAGACATGGCTATATGCAAATCAGTCTGACCCTGTGCCTCATGGGAACAGTCCAGCCCGAACTGCCAAGCCATGTCTTCCCTGGACCGGAAACAAGCTTCCGAGGACCGGTTTCTGGCATTCCAGCCGTCTTCAGCCCGGCTTGCTTGAATCCAGTGACAAAGTGAGCAAGGGGCTCACGTCTGAGCATACCCTGCCACACTTATGGCGGCCAAAATCATTACAAAAGGGGGTGGTGATGTACGGAGCATCTGAATCAATCAAACACTCACACCCAGTCAAAAGATCTGGGTTTAATCCATCACCGTTCTTTAGCCCACTCTGCCACCACAGTTCAGACATGGCTATATGCAAATCAGTCTGACCCTGTGCCTCATGGGGACAGTCCAGCCCGAACTGCCAAGCCATGTCTTCCCTGGACCGGAAAGAAGCTTCCGAGGACCGGTTTCTGGCATTCCAGCCGTCTTCAGCCTGGCTTGCTTGAATCCAGTGGCAAAGTGAGCAAGGGACTCACGTCTGAGCATACCCTGCCACACTTATGGCGGCCAAAAGCATTACAGAAGGGGGTGGTGATGGACGGAGCATCTGAATCAATCAAACACTCACACCCAGTCAAAAGATCTGGGTTTAATCCATCACCGTTCTTTAGCCCACTCTGCCACCCCAGTTCAGACATGGCTATATGCAAATCAGTCTGACCCTGTGCCTCATGGGAACAGTCCAGCCCGAACTGCCAAGCCATGTCTTCCCTGGACCGGAAACAAGCTTCCGAGGACCATTTTCTGGCATTCCAGCCGTCTTCAACCCGGCTTGCTTGAATCCAGTGGCAAAGTGAGCAAGGGACTCACGTCTGAGCATACCCTGCCACACTTATGGTGGCCAAAAGCATTACAAAAGGGGGTGGTGATGGACGGAGCATCTGAATCAATCAAACACTCACAACCAGTCAAAAGATCTGGGTTTAATCCATCACCGTTCTTTAGCCCACTCTGCCACCCCAGTTCAGACATGGCAATATGCAAATCAGTCTGACCCTGTGCCTCATGGGAACAATCCAGCCCGAACTGCCAAGCCATGTCTTCCCTGGACTGGAAACAAGCTTCCGAGGACCGGTTTCTGGCATTCCAGCCGTCTTCAGCCCGGCTTGCTTGAATCCTGTGGCAAAGTGAGCAAGGGACTCACGTCTGAGCATACCCTGCCACACTTATGGCCGCCAAAAGCATAACAAAAGGGGGTGGTGATGGACGGAGCATCTGAATCAATCAAACACTCACACCCAGTCAAAAGATCTGGGTTTAATCCATCACCGTTCTTTAGCCCACTCTGCCACCCCAGTTCAGACATGGCTATATGCAAATCAGTCTGACCCTGTGCCTCATGGGAACAGTCCAGCCCGAACTGCCAAGCCATGTCTTCCCTGGACCGGAAACAAGCTTCCGAGGACCGGTTTCTGGCATTCCAGCCGTCTTCAGCCCAGCTTGCCTGAATCCAGTGGCAAAGTGAGCAAGGGACTCACGTCTGAGCATACCCTGCCACACTTATGGCGGCCAAAAGCATTCCAAAAGGGGGTGGCGATGGACGGAGCATCTGAATCAATCAAACACTCACACCCAGTCAAAAGATCTGGGTTTAATCCATCACCGTTCTTTAGCCCACTCTGCCACCCCAGTTCAGACATGGCTATATGCAAATCAGTCTGACCCTGTGCCTCATGGGAACAGTCCAGCCCGAACTGCCAAGCCATGTCTTCCCTGGACCGGAAACAAGCTTCCGAGGACCGGTTTCCAGCATTCCAGCCGTCTTGAGCCGGGCTTGATTAAATCCAGTGGCAAAGTCAGCAAGGGACTCACGTCTGAGCATACCCTGCCACACTTATGGCGGCTAAAAGCATTACAAAAGGGGGTGGTGATGGACGGAGCATCTGAATAAATCAAACACTCACACCCAGTCAAAAGATCTGGGTTTAATCCATCACCGTTCTTTAGCCCACTCTGCCACCCCAGTTCAGAAATGGCTATATGCAAATCAGTCTGACCCTGTGCCTCATGGGAACAGTCCAGCCCGAACTGCCAAGCCATATCTTCCCTGGACCAGAAACAAGCTTCCGAGGACCGGTTTCTGGCATTCCAGCCGTCTTCAGCCCGGCTTGCTTGAATCCAGTGGCAAAGTGAGCAAGGGACTCACGTCTGAGCATACCCTGCCACACTTATGGCGGCCAAAAGCATTACAAAAGGGGGTGGTGATGGACGGAGCATCTGAATCAATCAAACACTCACACCCAGTCAAAAGATCTAGGTTTAATCCATCACCGTTCTTTAGCCCACTCTGCCAACCCAGTTCAGACACGGCTATATGCAAATCAGTCTGACCCTGTGCCTCATGGGAAAAGTCCAGCCCAAACTGCCAAGCCATGTCTTCCCTGGACCAGAAACAAGCTTCCGAGGACCGGTTTCTGGCATTCCAGCCGTCTTGAGCCCGGCTTGCTTGAATCCAGTGACAAAGTGAGCAAGGGACTCACGTCTGAGCATACCCTGCCACACTTATGGTGGCCAAAAGCATTACAAAAGGCGGTGGTGATGGACGGAGCATCTGAATCAATCAAACACTCACACCCAGTCAAAAGATCTGGGTTTAATCCATCACCGTTCTTTAGCCCACTCTGCCACCCCAGTTCAGACATGGCTATATGTAAATCAGTCTGACCCTGTGCCTCATGGGAACAGTCCAGCCCGAACTGCCAAGCCATGCCTTCCCTGGACCGGAAACAAGCTTCCGAGGACCGGTTTCTGGCATTCCAGCCGTCTTCAGCCCGGCTTGCTTGAATCCAGTGGCAAAGTTAGCAAGGGACTCACGTCTGAGCATACCCTGCCACACTTATGGCGGCCAAAAGCATTACAAAAGGGGGTGGTGATGGACGGAGCATCTGAATCAATCAAACACTCACACCCAGTCAAAAGATCTGGGTTTAATCCATCACCGTTCTTTAGCCCACTCTGCCACCCCAGTTCAGACATGGCTATATGCAAATCAGTCTGACCCTGTGCCTCATGGGAACAGTCCAGCCCGAACTGCCAAGCCATGTCTTCCCTGGACCGGAAACAAGCTTCCGAGGACCGGTTTCTGGCATTCCAGCTGTCTTCAGCCCGGCTTGCTTGAATCCAGTGGCAAAGTGAGCAAGGGACTCACGTCTGAGCATACCCTGCCACACTTATGGCGGCCAAAAGCATTACAAAAGGGGGTGGTGATGTACGGAGCATCTGAATCAATCAAACACTCACACTCAGTCAAAAGATCTGGGTTTAATCCATCACCGTTCTTTAGCCCACTCTGCCACCCCAGTTCAGACATGGCTATATGCAAATCAGTCTGACCCTGTGCCTCATGGGAACAGTCCAGCCCGAACTGCCAAGCCATGTCTTCCCTGGACCGGAAACAAGCTTCCGAGGACCATTTTCTGGCATTCCAGCTGTCTTCAGACCGGCTTGCTTGAATCCAGTGGCAAAGTGAGCAATGGACTCACGTCTGAGCATACCCTGCCACACTTATGGCGGCCAAAAGCATTACAAAATGGGGTGGTGTCGTGATGGACGGAGCATCTGAATCAATCAAACACTCACACCCAGTCAAAAGATCTGGGTTTAATCCATCACCGTTCTTTAGCCCACTCTGCCACCCCAGTTCAGACATTGCAATATGCAAATCAGTCTGACCCTGTGCCTCATGGGAACAATCCAGCCCGAACTGCCAAGCCATGTCTTCCCTGGACCGGAAACAAGCTTCCGAGGACCGGTTTCTGGCATTCCAGCCGTCTTCAGCCCGGCTTGCTTAAATCCTGTGGCAAAGTGAGCAAGGGACTCACGTCTGAGCATACCCTGACACACTTATGGCGGCCAAAAGCATTACAAAATGGGGTGGTGATGGACAGAGCATCTGAATCAATCAAACACTCACACCCAGTCAAAAGATCTGGATTTAATCCATCACCGTTCTTTAGCCCACTCTGCCACCCCAGTTCAGACATGGCTATATGCAAATCAGTCTGACCCTGTGCCTCATGGGAACAGTCCAGCCCAAACTGTCAAGCCATGTCTTCCCTGGACCGTAAACAAGCTTCCGAGGACCGGTTTCTGGCATTCCAGCCGTCTTCAGCCCGGCTTGCTTGAATCAAGTGGCAAAGTGAGCAAGGGACTCACGTCTGAGCATACCCTGCCACACTTATGGCGGTCAAAAGCATTATAAAAGGGGGTGGTGATGGACGGAGCATCTGAATCAATCAAACACTCACACCCAGTCAAAAGATCTGGGTTTAATCCATCACCATTCTTTAGCCCACTCTGCCACCCCAGTTCAGACATGGCTATATGCAAATCAGTCTGACCCTGTGCCTCATAGGAACAGTCCAGCTTGAACTGCCAAGCCATGTCTTCCCTGGATCGGAAACAAGCTTCTGAGGACCGGTTTCTGGCATTCCAGCTGTCTTCAGCCCGGCTTGCTAGAATCCAGTGGCAAAGTGAGCAAGGGACTCACGTCGGAGCATACCCTGCCACACTTATGGCGGCCAAAAGCATTACAAAAGGGGGTGGTGATGGACGAGCATCTGAATCAATCAAACACTCACACCCAGTCAAAAGATCTGGGTTTAATCCATCACCGTTCTTTAGCCCACTCTGCCACCCCAGTTCAGACATGACTATATGCAAATCAGTCTGACCCTGTGCCTCATGGGAACAGTTCAGCCCGAACTGCCAAGCCATGTCTTCCCTGGACCGGAAACAAGCTTACGAGGACCATTTTCTGGCATTCCAGCCGTCTTCAGCCCGGCTTGCTTGAATCCTGTGGCAAAGTGAGCAAGGGACTCACGTCTGAGCATACCCTGCCACACTTATGGCTTCCAAAAGCATTACAAAAGGGGGTGGTGATGGACAGAGCATCTGAATCAATCAAACACTCACACACAGTCAAAAGATGTGGGTTCAATCCATCACCGTTCTTTAGCCCACTCTGCCAACCCAGTTCAGACATGGCTATATGCAAATCAGTCTGACCCTGTGCCTCTGGGGAACAGTCCAGCCCGAACTGCCAAGCCATGTCTTCCCTGGACCGGAAACTAGCTTCCGAGGACCGGTTTCTGGCATTCCAGCCATCTTCAGCCCGGCTTGCTTGAATCCAGTGGCAAAGTGAGCAAGGGACTCACGTCTGAGCATACCCTGCCACACTTATGGCGGCCAAAAGCATTACAAAAGGGGGTGGTGATGGACGGAGCATCTGAATCAATCAAACACTCACACCCAGTCAAAAGATCTGGGTTTAATCCATCACCGTTCTTTAGCCCACTCTGCCACCCCAGTTCAGACATGGCTATATGCAAATCAGTTTGACCCTGTGCCTCATGGGAACAGTCCAGCCCGAACTGCCAAGCCATATCTTCCCTGGACCGGAAACAAGCTTCCGAGGACCGGTTTCAGGCATTCCAGCCGTCTACAGCCCAGCTTGCCTGAATCCAGTGGCAAAGTGAGCAAGGGACTCATCTCTGACCATACCCTGCCACACTTATGGCGGCCAAAAGCATTACAAAAGGGGGTGGTGATGGACGGAGCATCTGAATCAATCAAACACTCACACCCAGTCAAAAGATCTGGGTTTAATCCATCACCGTTCTTTAGCCCACTCTGCCACCCCAGTTCAGACATGGCTATATGCAAATCAGTCTGACCCTGTGCCTCATGGGAACAGTCCAGCCCGAACTGCCAAGCCATGTCTTCCCTGGACCGGAAACAAGCTTCAGAGGACCGGTTTCTGGCATTCCAGCCGTCTTCAGCCCGGCTTGCTTGAATCCAGTGGCAAAGTGAGCAAGGGACTCACGTCTGAGCATACCCTGCCACACTTATGGCGGCCAAAAGCATTACAAAAGGGGGTGGTGATGGACGGAGCATCTGAATCAATCAAACACTCACACCCAGTCAAAAGATCTGGGTTTAATCCAATACTGTTCTTTAGCCCACTCTGCCACCCCAGTTCAGACATGGCTATATGCAAATCAGTCTGACCCTGTGCCTCATGGGAACAGTCCAGCCCGAACTGCCAAGCCATGTCTTCCCTGGACCGGAAACAAGCTTCCGAGGACCGGTTTCTGGCATTCCAGCCGTCTTCAGCCCGGCTTGCTTGAATCCAGTGGCAAAGTGAGCAAGGGACTCACTTCTGAGCATACCCAGCCACACTTATGGCGGCCAAAAGCATTACAAAAGGGGGTGGTGATGGACGGAGCATCTGAATCAATCAAACACTCACACCCAGTCAAAAGATCTGGGTTTAATCCATCACCGTTCTTTAGCCCACTCTGCCACCCCAGTTCAGACATGGCTATATGCAAATCAGTCTGACCCTGTGCCTCATGGGAACAGTCCAGCCCGAACTGCCAAGCCATATCTTCCCTGGACCGGAAACAAGCTTCCGAGGACCGGTTTCTGGCATTCCAGCCGTCTTGAGCCCTGCTTGCTTGAAACCAGTGGCAAAGTGAGCAACGGACTCACGTCTGAGCATACCCTGCCACACTTATGGTGGCCAAAAGCATTACAAAAGGGGGTGGTGATGGACGGAGCATCTGAATAATTCAAACACTCAAACCCAGTCAAAAGATCTGGGTTTAATCCATCACCGTTCTTTAGCCCACTCTGCCACCCCAGTTCAGACATGGCTATATGCAAATCAGTCTGACCATGTGCCTCATGGGAACAGTCCAGCCCGAACTGCCAAGCCATGTCTTCCCTGGACCGGAAACAAGCTTCCGAGGACCGGTTTCTGGTATTCCAGCCGACTTCAGCCCGGCTAGCTTGAATCCAGTGGCAAAGTGAGCAAGGGACTCACGTCTGAGCATACCCTGCCACACTTATGGCGGCCAAAAGCATTCCAAAAGGGGGAGATGATGGACGGAGCATCTGAATAAATCAAACACTCACACCCAGTCAAAAGATCTGGGTTTAATCCATCACCGTTCTTTAGCCCACTCTGCCACCCCAGTTCAGACATGGCTATATGCAAATCAGTCTGACCCTGTGCCTCATGGGAACAGTCCAGCCCGAACTGCCAAGCCATGTCTTCCCTTGACCGGAAACAAGCTTCCGAGGACCGGTTTCTGGCATTCCAGCCGTCTTCAGCCTGGCTTGCTTGAATCCAGTGGCAAAGTGAGCAAGGGACTCACGTCTGAGCATACCCTGCCACACTTATGGCTGCCAGAAGCGGTACAAAAGGGGGTGGTACTGGACGGAGCATCTGAACCAATCAAGCACTCACACCCAGTCAAAAGATCTGGGTTTAATCCATCACCGTTCTTTAGCCCACTCTGCCACCCCAGTTCAGACATGGCTATATGCAAATCAGTCTGACCCTGTGCCTCATGGGAACAGTCCAGCCCGAACTGCCAAGCCATGTCTTCCCTGGACCGGAAACAAGCTTCCGAGGACCGGTTTCTGGCATTCCAGCCGTCTTCAGCCCGGCTTGCTTGAATCCAGTGGCAAAGTGAGCAAGGGACTCACGTCTGAGCATACCCTGCCACACTTATGGCGGCCAAAAGCATTACAAAAGGGGGTGGTGATGGGCGGAGCATCTGAATCAATCAAACACTCACACCCAGTCAAAAGATCTGGGTTTAATCCATCACCGTTCTTTAGCCCACTCTGCCACCCCAGTTCAGACATGGCTATATGCAAATCAGTCTGACCCTGTGCCTCATGGGAACAGTCCAGCCCGAACTGCCAAGCCATGTCTTCCCTGGACCGGCAACAAGCTTCCGAGGACCGGTTTCTGGCATTCCAGCCGTCTTCAGCCCGGCTTGCTTGAATCCAGTGACAAAGTGAGCAAGGGACTCACGTCTGAGCATACCCTGCCACACTTATGGCGGCCAAAAGCATTACAAAAGGGGGTGGTGATGTACGGAGCATCTGAATCAATCAAACACTCACACCCAGTCAAAAGATCTGGGTTTAATCCATCACCGTTCTTTAGCCCACTCTGCCACCACAGTTCAGACATGGCTATATGCAAATCAGTCTGACCCTGTGCCTCATGGGGACAGTCCAGCCCGAACTGCCAAGCCATGTCTTCCCTGGACCGGAAAGAAGCTTAAGAGGACCGGTTTCTGGCATTCCAGCCGTCTTCAGCCCGGCTTGCTTGAATCCAGTGGCAAAGTGAGCAAGGGACTCACGTCTGACCATACCCTGCCACACTTATGGCGGCCAAAAGCATTACAAAAGGGGGTGGTGACGGACGGAGCATCTGAATCAATCAAACACTCACACACAGTCAAAAGATGTGGGTTCAATCCATCACCGTTCTTTAGCCCACTCTGCCAACCCAGTTCAGACATGGCTATATGCAAATCAGTCTGACCCTGTGCCTCTGGGGAACAGTCCAGCCCGAACTGCCAAGCCATGTCTTCCCTGGACCGGAAACTAGCTTCCGAGGACCGGTTTCTGGCATTCCAGCCATCTTCAGCCCGGCTTGCTTGAATCCAGTGGCAAAGTGAGCAAGGGACTCACGTCTGAGCATACCCTGCCACACTTATGGCGGCCAAAAGCATTACAAAAGGGGGTGGTGATGGACGGAGCATCTGAATCAATCAAACACTCACACCCAGTCAAAAGATCTGGGTTTAATCCATCACCGTTCTTTAGCCCACTCTGCCACCCCAGTTCAGACATGGCTATATGCAAATCAGTTTGACCCTGTGCCTCATGGGAACAGTCCAGCCCGAACTGCCAAGCCATGTCTTCCCTGGACCAGAAACAAGCTTCCGAGGACCGGTTTCAGGCATTCCAGCCGTCTACAGCCCAGCTTGCCTGAATCCAGTGGCAAAGTGAGCAAGGGACTCACGTCTGACCATACCCTGCCACACTTATGGCGGCCAAAAGCATTACAAAAGGGGGTGGTGATGGACGGAGCATCTGAATCAATCAAACACTCACACCCATTCAAAAGATCTGGGTTTAATCCATCACCGTTCTTTAGCCCACTCTGCCACCCCAGTTCAGACATGGCTATATGCAAATCAGTCTGACCCTGTGCCTCATGGGAACAGTCCAGCCCGAACTGCCAAGCCATGTCTTCCCTGGACCGGAAACAAGCTTCAGAGGACCGGTTTCTGGCATTCCAGCCGTCTTCAGCCCGGCTTGCTTGAATCCAGTGGCAAAGTGAGCAAGGGACTCACGTCTGAGCATACCCTGCCACTCTTATGGCGGCCAAAAGCATTACAAAAGGGGGTGGTGATGGACGGAGCATCTGAATCAATCAAACACTCACACCCAGTCAAAAGATCTGGGTTTAATCCAATACTGTTCTTTAGCCCACTCTGCCACCCCAGTTCAGACATGGCTATATGCAAATCAGTCTGACCCTGTGCCTCATGGGAACAGTCCAGCCCGAACTGCCAGGCCATGTCTTCCCTGGAACTGAAACAAGCTTCCGAGGACCGGTTTCTGGCATTCCAGCCGTCTTCAGCCCGGCTTGCTTGAATCCAGTGGCAAAGTGAGCAAGGGACTCACTTCTGAGCATACCCAGCCACACTTATGGTGGCCAAAAGCATTACAAAAGGGGGTGGTGATGGACGGAGCATCTGAATCAATCAAACACTCACACCCAGTCAAAAGATCTGGGTTTAATCCATCACCGTTCTTTAGCCCACTCTGCCACCCCAGTTCAGACATGGCTATATGCAAATCAGTCTGACCCTGTGCCTCATGGGAACAGTCCAGCCCGAACTGCCAAGCCATATCTTCCCTGGACCGGAAACAAGCTTCCGAGGACCGGTTTCTGGCATTCCAGCCGTCTTGAGCCCTGCTTGCTTGAATCCAGTGGCAAAGTGAGCAACGGACTCACGTCTGAGCATACCCTGCCACACTTATGGTGGCCAAAAGCATTACAAAAGGGGGTGGTGATGGACGGAGCATCTGAATAATTCAAACACTCAAACCCAGTCAAAAGATCTGGGTTTAATCCATCACCGTTCTTTAGCCCACTCTGCCACCCCAGTTCAGACATGGCTATATGCAAATCAGTCTGACCATGTGCCTCATGGGAACAGTCCAGCCCGAACTGCCAAGCCATGTCTTCCCTGGACCGGAAACAAGTTTCCGAGGACCGGTTTCTGGTATTCCAGCCGACTTCAGCCCGGCTAGCTTGAATCCAGTGGCAAAGTGAGCAAGGGACTCACGTCTGAGCATACCCTGCCACACTTATGGCAGCCAAAAGCATTCCAAAAGGGGGAGATGATGGACGGAGCATCTGAATAAATCAAACACTCACACCCAGTCAAAAGATCTGGGTTTAATCCATCACCGTTCTTTAGCCCACTCTGCCACCCCAGTTCAGACATGGCTATATGCAAATCAGTCTGACCCTGTGCCTCATGGGAACAGTCCAGCCCGAACTGCCAAGCCATGTCTTCCCTTGACCGGAAACAAGCTTCCGAGGACCGGTTTCTGGCATTCCAGCCGTCTTCAGCCTGGCTTGCTTGAATCCAGTGGCAAAGTGAGCAAGGGACTCACGTCTGAGCATACCCTGCCACACTTATGGCTGCCAGAAGCGGTACAAAAGGGGGTGGTACTGGACGGAGCATCTGAACCAATCAAGCACTCACACCCAGTCAAAAGATCTGGGTTTAATCCATCACCGTTCTTTAGCCCACTCTGCCACCCCAGTTCAGACATGGCTATATGCAAATCAGTCTGACCCTGTGCCTCATGGGAACAGTCCAGCCCGAACTGCCAAGCCATGTCTTCCCTGGACCGGAAACAAGCTTCCGAGGACCGGTTTCTGGCATTCCAGCCGTCTTCAGCCCGGCTTGCTTGAATCCAGTGGCAAAGTGAGCAAGGGACTCACGTCTGAGCATACCCTGCCACACTTATGGCGGCCAAAAGCATTACAAAAGGGGGTGGTGATGGACGGAGCATCTGAATCAATCAAACACTCACACCCAGTCAAAAGATCTGGGTTTAATCCATCACCGTTCTTTAGCCCACTCTGCCACCCCAGTTCAGACATGGCTATATGCAAATCAGTCTGACCCTGTGCCTCATGGGAACAGTCCAGCCCGAACTGCCAAGCCATGTCTTCCCTGGACCGGAAACAAGCTTCCGAGGACCGGTTTCTGGCATTCCAGCCGTCTTCAGCCTGGCTTGCGTGAATCCAGTGGCAAAGTCAGCAAGGGACTCACGTCTGAGCATACCCTGCCACACTTATGGTGGCCAAAAGCGGTACAAAAGGGGGTGTTAATGGACATAGCATCTGAACCAATCAAACACTCACACCCAGTCAAAAGATCTGGGTTTAATCCATCACCGTTCTTTAGCCCACTCTGCCACCCCAGTTCAGACATGGCTATATGCAAATCAGTCTGACCCTGTGCCTCATGGGAACAGTCCAGCCCGAACTGCCAAGCCATGCCTTCCCTGGACCAGAAACAAGCTTCCGAGGACCGGTTTCTAGCATTCCACCCGTCTTCAGCCCGGCTTGCTTGAATCCAGTGGCAAAGTGAGCAAGGGACTCACGTCTGAGCATACCCTGCCACACTTATGGTGGCCAAAAGCGGTACAAAAGAGGTGGTAATGAACGGAGCATCTGACCCAATCAAACACTCACACCCAGTCAAAAGATCTGGGTTTAATCCATCATCGTTCTTTAGCCCACTCTGCCACCCCAGTTCAGACATGGCTATATGCAAATCAATCTGACCTATGCCTCATGGGAACAGTCCAGCCCGAACTGCCAAGCCATGCGTTCCCTGGAACGGAAACAAGCTTCCGAGGACCGGTTTCTGGCATTCCAGCCGTCTTCAGCCCGGCTTGCTTGAATCCAGTGGCAAAGTGAGCAAGGGACTCACGTCTGAGCATACCCTGCCACACTTATGGCTGCCAGAAGCGGTACAAAAGGGGGTGGTACTGGACGGAGCATCTGAATCAATCAAGCACTCACACCCAGTCAAAAGATCTGGGTTTAATCCATCACCGTTTTTTAGCCCACTCTGCCACCCCAGTTCAGACATGGCTATATGCAAATCAGTCTGACCCTGTGCCTCATGGGAACAGTCCAGCCCGAACTGCCAAGCCATGTCTTCCCTGGACCGGAAACAAGCTTCCGAGGACCGGTTTCTGGCATTCCAGCCGTCTTCAACCCGGCTTGCTTGAATCCAGTGGCAAAGTGAGCAAGGGACTCACGTCTGAGCATACCCTGCCACACTTATGGCCGCCAAAAGCATAACAAAAGGGGGTGGTGATGGACGGAGCATCTGAATCAATCAAACACTCACACCCAGTCAAAAGATCTGGGTTTAATCCATCACCGTTCTTTAGCCCACTCTGCCACCCCAGTTCAGACATGGCTATATGCAAATCAGTCTGACCCTGTGCCTCATGGGAACAGTCCAGCCCGAACTGCCAAGCCATGTCTTCCCTGGACCGGAAACAAGCTTCCGAGGACCGGTTTCTGGCATTCCAGCCGTCTTCAGCCCAGCTTGCCTGAATCCAGTGGCAAAGTGAGCAAGGGACTCACGTCTGAGCATACCCTGCCACACTTATGGCGGCCAAAAGCATTCCAAAAGGGGGTGGCGATGGACGGAGCATCTGAATCAATCAAACACTCACACACAGTCAAAAGATCTGGGTTTAATCCATCACCGTTCTTTAGCCCACTCTGCCACCCCAGTTCAGACATGGCTATATGCAAATCAGTCTGACCCTGTGCCTCATGGGAACAGTCCAGCCCGAACTGCCAAGCCATGTCTTCCCTGGACCGGAAACAAGCTTCCGAGGACCGGTTTCCAGCATTCCAGCCGTCTTGAGCCCGGCTTGATTGAATCCAGTGGCAAAGTGAGCAAGGGACTCACGTCTGAGCATACCCTGCCACACTTATGGCGGCTAAAAGCATTACAAAAGGGGGTGGTGATGGATGGAGCATCTGAATAAATCAAACACTCACACCCAGTCAAAAGATCTGGGTTTAATCCATCACCGTTCTTTAGCCCACTCTGCCACCCCAGTTCAGAAATGGCTATATGCAAATCAGTCTGACCCTGTGCCTCATGGGAACAGTCCAGCCCGAACTGCCAAGCCATATCTTCCTTGGACCAGAAAAAAGCTTCCGAGGACCGGTTTCTGGCATTCCAGCCGTCTTCAGCCCGGCTTGCTTGAATCCAGTGGCAAAGTGAGCAAGGGGCTCACGTCTGAGCATACCCTGCCACACTTATGGCGGCCAAAAGCATTACAAAAGGGGGTGGTGATGGACGGAGCATCTGAATCAATCAAACACTCACACCCAGTCAAAAGATCTAGGTTTAATCCATCACCGTTCTTTAGCCCACTCTGCCAACCCAGTTCAGACACGGCTATATGCAAATCAGTCTGACCCTGTGCCTCATGGGAAAAGTCCAGCCCAAACTGCCAAGCCATGTCTTCCCTGGACCAGAAACAAGCTTCCGAGGACCGGTTTCTGGCATTCCAGCCGTCTTGAGCCCGGCTTGCTTGAATCCAGTGACAAAGTGAGCAAGGGACTCACGTCTGAGCATACCCTGCCACACTTATGGCGGCCAAAAGCATTACAAAAGGCGGTGGTGATGGACGGAGCATCTGAATCAATCAAACACTCACACCCAGTCAAAAGATCTGGGTTTAATCCATCACCGTTCTTTAGCCCACTCTGCCACCCCAATTCATACATGGCTATATGCAAATCAGTCTGACCCTGTGCCTCATGGGAACAGTCCAGCCCAAACTGCCAAGCCATGCCTTCCCTGGACCGGAAACAAGCTTCCGAGGACCGGTTTCTGGCATTCCAGCCGTCTTCAGCCCGGCTTGCTTGAATCCAGTGGCAAAGTTAGCAAGGGACTCACGTCTGAGCATACCCTGCCACACTTATGGCGGCCAAAAGCATTACAAAAGGGGGTGGTGATGGACGGAGCATCTGAATCAATCAAACACTCACACCCAGTCAAAATATCTGGGTTTAATCCATCACCGTTCTTTAGCCCACTCTGCCACCCCAGTTCAGACATGGCTATATGCAAATCAGTCTGACCCTGTGCCTCATGGGAACAGTCCAGCCCGAACTGCCAAGCCATGTCTTCCCTGGACCGGAAACAAGCTTCCGAGGACCGGTTTCTGGCATTCCAGCTGTCTTCAGCCCGGCTTGCTTGAATCCAGTGGCAAAGTGAGCAAGGGACTCACGTCTGAGCATACCATGCCACACTTATGGCGGCCAAAAGCATTACAAAAGGGGGTGGTGATGTACGGAGCATCTGAATCAATCAAACACTCACACTCAGTCAAAAGATCTGGGTTTAATCCATCACCGTTCTTTAGCCCACTCTGCCACCCCAGTTCAGACATGGCTATATGCAAATCAGTCTGACCCTGTGCCTCATGGGAACAGTCCAGCCCGAACTGCCAAGCCATGTCTTCCCTGGACCGGAAACAAGCTTCCGAGGACCATTTTCTGGCATTCCAGCTGTCTTCAGCCCGGCTTGCTTAAATCCAGTGGCAAAGTGAGCAATGGACTCACGTCTGAGCATACCCTGCCACACTTATGGCGGCCAAAAGCATTACAAAATGGGGTGGTGTCGTGATGGACGGAGCATCTGAATCAATCAAACACTCACACCCAGTCAAAAGATCTGGGTTTAATCCATCACCGTTCTTTAGCCCACTCTGCCACCCCAGTTCAGACATTGCAATATGCAAATCAGTCTGACCCTGTGCCTCATGGGAACAATCCAGCCCGAACTGCCAAGCCATGTCTTCCCTGGACCGGAAACAAGCTTCCGAGGACCGGTTTCTGGCATTCCAGCCGTCTTCAGCCCGGCTTGCTTAAATCCTGTGGCAAAGTGAGCAAGGGACTCACGTCTGAGCATACCCTGACACACTTATGGCGGCCAAAAGCATTACAAAAGGGGGTGGTGATGGACGGAGCATCTGAATTAATCAAACACTCACACCCAGTCAAAAGATGTGGGTTTAATCCATCACCGTTCTTTAGCCCACTCTGCCAACCCAGTTCAGACATGGCTATATGCAAATCAGTCTGACCCTGTGCCTCTGGGGAACAGTCCAGCCCGAACTGCCAAGCCATGTCTTCCCTGGACCGGAAACAAGCTTCCAAGGACTGGTTTCTGGCATTCCAGCCACCTTCAGCCCGGCTTGCTTGAATCCAGTGGCAAAGTGAGCAAGGGACTCACGTCTGAGCATACCCTGCCACACTTATGGCCGCCAAAAGCATTACAAAAGGGGGTGGTGATGGACGGAGCATCTGAATCAATCAAACACTCACACCCAGTCAAAAGATCTGGGTTTAATCCATCACCGTTCTTTAGCCCACTCTGCCACCCCAGTTCAGACATGGCTATATGCAAATCAGTCTGACCCTGTGCCTCATGGGAACAGTCCAGCCCGAACTGCCAAGCCATGTCTTCCCTGGACCGGAAACAAGCTTCCGAGGACCGGTTTCAGGCATTCCAGCCGTCTTCAGCCCAGCTTGCCTGAATCCAGTGGCAAAGTGAGCAAGGGACTCACGTCTGAGCATACCCTGCCACACTTATGGCGGCCAAAAGCATTACAAAAGGGGGTGGTGATGGACGGAGCATCTGAATCAATCAAACACTCACACCCAGTCAAAAGATCTGGGTTTAATCCATCACCGTTCTTTAGCCCACTCTGCCACCCCAGTTCAGACATGGCTATATGCAAATCAGTCTGACCCTGTGCCTCATGGGAACAGTCCAGCCCGAACTGCCAAGCCATATCTTCCTTGGCCTGGAAACAAGCTTCCGAGGACCGGTTTCTGGCATTCCAGCCGTCTTGAGCCCGACTTGCTTGAATCCAGTGGCAAAGTGAGCAAGGGACTCAGGTCTGAGCATACCCTGCCACACTTATGGCGGCCAAAAGCATTCCAAAAGGGGGTGGTGATGGACGGAGCATCTGAATCAATCAAACACTCACACCCAGTCAAAAGATCTGGGTTTAATCCATCACCGTTCTTTAGCCCACTCTGCCACCCCAGTTCAGGCATGGCTATATGCAAATCAGTCTGACCCTGTGCCTCATGGGAACAGTCCAGCCCGAACTGCCAAGCCATGTCTTCCCTTGACCGGAAACAAGCTTCCGAGGACCGGTTTCTGGCATTCCAGCCGTCTTCAGCCTGGCTTGCTTGAATCCAGTGGCAAAGTGAGCAAGGGACTCACGTCTGAGCATACCCTGCCACACTTATGGCGGCCAAAAGCATTACAAAAGGGGGTGGTGGGTGACAGAGCATCTGAATCAACCAAACTCTCACACCCAGTCAAAAGATCTGGGTTTAATCCATCACCGTTCTTTAGCCCACTCTGCCACCCCAGTTCAGACATGGCAATATGCAAATCAATCTGACCCTGTGCCTCATGGGAACAATCCAGCCCGAACTGCCAAGCCATGTCTTCCCTGGACCGGAAACAAGCTTCCGAGGACCGTTTTCTGGCATTCCAGCCGTCTTCAGCCCGGCTTGCTTGAATCCTGTGGCAAAGTGAGCAAGGGACTCACGTCTGAGCATACCCTGCCACACTTATGGCGGCCAAAAGCATTACAAAATGGGGTGGTGATGGACAGAGCATCTGAATCAATCAAACACTCACACCCAGTCAAAAGATCTGGATTTAATCCATCACCGTTCTTTAGCCCACTCTGCCACCCCAGTTCAGACATGGCTATATGCAAATCAGTCTGACCCTGTGCCTCATGGGAACAGTCCAGCCCAAACTGTCAAGCCATGTCTTCCCTGGACCGTAAACAAGCTTCCGAGGACCGGTTTCTGGCATTCCAGCCGTCTTCAGCCCGGCTTGCTTGAATCAAGTGGCAAAGTGAGCAAGGGACTCACGTCGGAGCATACCCTGCCACACTTATGGCGGTCAAAAGCATTACAAAAGGGGGTGGTGATGGACGGAGCATCTGAATCAATCAAACACTCACACCCAGTCAAAAGATCTGGGTTTAATCCATCACCATTCTTTAGCCCACTCTGCCACCCCAGTTCAGACATGGCTATATGCAAATCAGTCTGACCCTGTGCCTCATGGGAACAGTCCAGCTTGAACTGCCAAGCCATGTCTTCCCTGGATCGGAAACAAGCTTCTGAGGACCGGTTTCTGGCATTCCAGCCGTCTTCAGCCCGGCTTGCTAGAATCCAGTGGCAAAGTGAGCAAGGGACTCACGTCGGAGCATACCCTGCCACACTTATGGCGGCCAAAAGCATTACAAAAGGGGGTGGTGATGGACGAGCATCTGAATCAATCAAACACTCACACCCAGTCAAAAGATCTGGGTTTAATCCATCACCGTTCTTTAGCCCACTCTGCCACCCCAGTTCAGACATGGCTATATGCAAATCAGTCTGACCCCGTGCCTCATGGGAACAGTTCAGCCCGAACTGCCAAGCCATGTCTTCCCTGGACCGGAAACAAGCTTCCGAGGACCGGTTTCAGGCATTCCAGCCGTCTACAGCCCAGCTTGCCTGAATCCAGTGGCAAAGTGAGCAAGGGACTCACGTCTGAGCATACCCTGCCACACTTATGGCGGCCAAAAGCATTACAAAAGGGGGTGGTGATGGACGGAGCATCTGAATCAATCAAACACTCACACCCAGTCAAAAGATCTGGGTTTAATCCATCACCGTTCTTTAGCCCACTCTGCCACCCCAGTTCAGACATGGCTATATGCAAATCAGTCTGACCCTGTGCCTCATGGGAACAGTCCAGCCCGAACTGCCAAGCTATGTCTTCCCTGGACCGGAAACAAGCTTCAGAGGACCGGTTTCTGGCATTCCAGCCGTCTTCAGCCCGGCTTGCTTGAATCCAGTGGCAAAGTGAGCAAGGGACTCACGTCTGAGCATACCCTGCCACACTTATGGCGGCCAAAAGCATTACAAAAGGGGGTGGTGATGGACGGAGCATCTGAATCAATCAAACACTCACACCCAGTCAAAAGATCTGGGTTTAATCCAATACTGTTCTTTAGCCCACTCTGCCACCCCAGTTCAGACATGGCTATATGCAAATCAGTCTGACCCTGTGCCTCATGGGAACAGTCCAGCCCGAACTGCCAAGCCATGTCTTCCCTGGACCGGAAACAAGCTTCCGAGGACCGGTTTCTGGCATTCCAGCCGTCTTCAGCCCGGCTTGCTTGAATCCAGTGGCAAAGTGAGCAAGGGACTCACTTCTGAGCATACCCAGCCACACTTATGGCGGCCAAAAGCATTACAAAAGGGGGTGGTGATGGACGGAGCATCTGAATCAATCAAACACTCACACCCAGTCAAAAGATCTGGGTTTAATCCATCACCGTTCTTTAGCCCACTCTGCCACCCCAGTTCAGACATGGCTATATGCAAATCAGTCTGACCCTGTGCCTCATGGGAACAGTCCAGCCCGAACTGCCAAGCCATATCTTCCCTGGACCGGAAACAAGCTTCCGAGGACCGGTTTCTGGCATTCCAGCCGTCTTGAGCCCTGCTTGCTTGAATCCAGTGGCAAAGTGAGCAAGGGACTCACGTCTGAGCATACCCAGCCACACTTATGGTGGCCAAAAGCATTACAAAAGGGGGTGGTGATGGACGGAGCATCTGAATAATTCAAACACTCAAACCCAGTCAAAAGATCTGGGTTTAATCCATCACCGTTCTTTAGCCCACTCTGCCACCCCAGTTCAGACATGGCTATATGCAAATCAGTCTGACCATGTGCCTCATGGGAACAGTCCAGCCCGAACTGCCAAGCAATGTCTTCCCTGGACCGGAAACAAGCTTCCGAGGACCGGTTTCCAGCATTCCAGCCGTCTTGAGCCGGGCTTGATTAAATCCAGTGGCAAAGTCAGCAAGGGACTCACGTCTGAGCATACCCTGCCACACTTATGGCGGCTAAAAGCATTACAAAAGGGGGTGGTGATGGATGGAGCATCTGAATAAATCAAACACTCACACCCAGTCAAAAGATCTGGGTTTAATCCATCACCGTTCTTTAGCCCACTCTGCCACCCCAGTTCAGAAATGGCTATATGCAAATCAGTCTGACCCTGTGCCTCATGGGAACAGTCCAGCCCGAACTGCCAAGCCATATCTTCCTTGGACCAGAAAAAAGCTTCCGAGGACCGGTTTCTGGCATTCCAGCCGTCTTCAGCCCGGCTTGCTTGAATCCAGTGGCAAAGTGAGCAAGGGGCTCACGTCTGAGCATACCCTGCCACACTTATGGAGGCCAAAAGCATTACAAAAGGGGGTGGTGATGGACGGAGCATCTGAATCAATCAAACACTCACACCCAGTCAAAAGATCTAGGTTTAATCCATCACCGTTCTTTAGCCCACTCTGCCAACCCAGTTCAGACACGGCTATATGCAAATCAGTCTGACCCTGTGCCTCATGGGAAAAGTCCAGCCCAAACTGCCAAGCCATGTCTTCCCTGGACCAGAAACAAGCTTCCGAGGACCGGTTTCTGGCATTCCAGCCGTCTTGAGCCCGGCTTGCTTGAATCCAGTGACAAAGTGAGCAAGGGACTCACGTCTGAGCATACCCTGCCACACTTATGGCGGCCAAAAGCATTACAAAAGGCGGTGGTGATGGACGGAGCATCTGAATCAATCAAACACTCACACCCAGTCAAAAGATCTGGGTTTAATCCATCACCGTTCTTTAGCCCACTCTGCCACCCCAATTCATACATGGCTATATGCAAATCAGTCTGACCCTGTGCCTCATGGGAACAGTCCAGCCCAAACTGCCAAGCCATGCCTTCCCTGGACCGGAAACAAGCTTCCGAGGACCGGTTTCTGGCATTCCAGCCGTCTTCAGCCCGGCTTGCTTGAATCCAGTGGCAAAGTTAGCAAGGGACTCACGTCTGAGCATACCCTGCCACACTTATGGCGGCCAAAAGCATTACAAAAGGGGGTGGTGATGGACGGAGCATCTGAATCAATCAAACACTCACACCCAGTCAAAAGATCTGGGTTTAATCCATCACCGTTCTTTAGCCCACTCTGCCACCCCAGTTCAGACATGGCTATATGCAAATCAGTCTGACCCTGTGCCTCATGGGAACAGTCCAGCCCGAACTGCCAAGCCATGTCTTCCCTGGACCGGAAACAAGCTTCCGAGGACCGGTTTCTGGCATTCCAGCTGTCTTCAGCCCGGCTTGCTTGAATCCAGTGGCAAAGTGAGCAAGGGACTCACGTCTGAGCATACCCTGCCACACTTATGGCGGCCAAAAGCATTACAAAAGGGGGTGGTGATGTACGGAGCATCTGAATCAATCAAACACTCACACTCAGTCAAAAGATCTGGGTTTAATCCATCACCGTTCTTTAGCCCACTCTGCCACCCCAGTTCAGACATGGCTATATGCAAATCAGTCTGACCCTGTGCCTCATGGGAACAGTCCAGCCCGAACTGCCAAGCCATGTCTTCCCTGGACGGGAAACAAGCTTCCGAGGACCATTTTCTGGCATTCCAGCTGTCTTCAGCCCGGCTTGCTTAAATCCAGTGGCAAAGTGAGCAATGGACTCACGTCTGAGCATACCCTGCCACACTTATGGCGGCCAAAAGCATTACAAAATGGGGTGGTGTCGTGATGGACGGAGCATCTGAATCAATCAAACACTCACACCCAGTCAAAAGATCTGGGTTTAATCCATCACCGTTCTTTAGCCCACTCTGCCACCCCAGTTCAGACATTGCAATATGCAAATCAGTCTGACCCTGTGCCTCATGGGAACAATCCAGCCCGAACTGCCAAGCCATGTCTTCCCTGGACCGGAAACAAGCTTCCGAGGACCGGTTTCTGGCATTCCAGCCGTCTTCAGCCCGGCTTGCTTAAATCCTGTGGCAAAGTGAGCAAGGGACTCACGTCTGAGCATACCCTGACACACTTATGGCGGCCAAAAGCATTACAAAAGGGGGTGGTGATGGACGGAGCATCTGAATCAATCAAACACTCACACCCAGTCAAAAGATGTGGGTTTAATCCATCACCGTTCTTTAGCCCACTCTGCCAACCCAGTTCAGACATGGCTATATGCAAATCAGTCTGACCCTGTGCCTCTGGGGAACAGTCCAGCCCGAACTGCCAAGCCATGTCTTCCCTGGACCGGAAACAAGCTTCCAAGGACTGGTTTCTGGCATTCCAGCCACCTTCAGCCCGGCTTGCTTGAATCCAGTGGCAAAGTGAGCAAGGGACTCACGTCTGAGCATACCCTGCCACACTTATGGCCGCGAAAAGCATTACAAAAGGGGGTGGTGATGGACGGAGCATCTGAATCAATCAAACACTCACACCCAGTCAAAAGATCTGGGTTTAATCCATCACCGTTCTTTAGCCCACTCTGCCACCCCAGTTCAGACATGGCTATATGCAAATCAGTCTGACCCTGTGCCTCATGGGAACAGTCCAGCCCGAACTGCCAAGCCATGTCTTCCCTGGACCGGAAACAAGCTTCCGAGGACCGGTTTCAGGCATTCCAGCCGTCTTCAGCCCAGCTTGCCTGAATCCAGTGGCAAAGTGAGCAAGGGACTCACGTCTGAGCATACCCTGCCACACTTATGGCGGCCAAAAGCATTACAAAAGGGGGTGGTGATGGACGGAGCATCTGAATCAATCAAACACTCACACCCAGTCAAAAGATCTGGGTTTAATCCATCACCGTTCTTTAGCCCACTCTGCCACCCCAGTTCAGACATGGCTATATGCAAATCAGTCTGACCCTGTGCCTCATGGGAACAGTCCAGCCCGAACTGCCAAGCCATATCTTCCTTGGCCTGGAAACAAGCTTCCGAGGACCGGTTTCTGGCATTCCAGCCGTCTTGAGCCCGACTTGCTTGAATCCAGTGGCAAAGTGAGCAAGGAACTCAGGTCTGAGCATACCCTGCCACACTTATGGCGGCCAAAAGCATTCCAAAAGGGGGTGGTGATGGACGGAGCATCTGAATCAATCAAACACTCACACCCAGTCAAAAGATCTGGGTTTAATCCATCACCGTTCTTTAGCCCACTCTGCCACCCCAGTTCAGGCATGGCTATATGCAAATCAGTCTGACCCTGTGCCTCATGGGAACAGTCCAGCCCGAACTGCCAAGCCATGTCTTCCCTTGACCGGAAACAAGCTTCCGAGGACCGGTTTCTGGCATTCCAGCCGTCTTCAGCCTGGCTTGCTTGAATCCAGTGGCAAAGTGAGCAAGGGACTCACGTCTGAGCATACCCTGCCACACTTATGGCGGCCAAAAGCATTACAAAAGGGGGTGGTGGGTGACAGAGCATCTGAATCAACCAAACTCTCACACCCAGTCAAAAGATCTGGGTTTAATCCATCACCGTTCTTTAGCCCACTCTGCCACCCCAGTTCAGACATGGCAATATGCAAATCAATCTGACCCTGTGCCTCATGGGAACAATCCAGCCCGAACTGCCAAGCCATGTCTTCCCTGGACCGGAAACAAGCTTCCGAGGACCGGTTTCTGGCATTCCAGCCGTCTTCAGCCCGGCTTGCTTGAATCCTGTGGCAAAGTGAGCAAGGGACTCACGTCTGAGCATACCCTGCCACACTTATGGCGGCCAAAAGCATTACAAAATGGGGTGGTGATGGACAGAGCATCTGAATCAATCAAACACTCACACCCAGTCAAAAGATCTGGATTTAATCCATCACCGTTCTTTAGCCCACTCTGCCACCCCAGTTCAGACATGGCTATATGCAAATCAGTCTGACCCTGTGCCTCATGGGAACAGTCCAGCCCAAACTGTCAAGCCATGTCTTCCCTGGACCGTAAACAAGCTTCCGAGGACCGGTTTCTGGCATTCCAGCCGTCTTCAGCCCGGCTTGCTTGAATCAAGTGGCAAAGTGAGCAAGGGACTCACGTCTGAGCATACCCTGCCACACTTATGGCGGTCAAAAGCATTACAAAAGGGGGTGGTGATGGACGGAGCATCTGAATCAATCAAACACTCACACCCAGTCAAAAGATCTGGGTTTAATCCATCACCATTCTTTAGCCCACTCTGCCACCCCAGTTCAGACATGGCTATATGCAAATCAGTCTGACCCTGTGCCTCATGGGAACAGTCCAGCTTGAACTGCCAAGCCATGTCTTCCCTGGATCGGAAACAAGCTTCTGAGGACCGGTTTCTGGCATTCCAGCCGTCTTCAGCCCGGCTTGCTAGAATCCAGTGGCAAAGTGAGCAAGGGACTCACGTCGGAGCATACCCTGCCACACTTATGGCGGCCAAAAGCATTACAAAAGGGGGTGGTGATGGACGAGCATCTGAATCAATCAAACACTCACACCCAGTCAAAAGATCTGGGTTTAATCCATCACCGTTCTTTAGCCCACTCTGCCACCCCAGTTCAGACATGGCTATATGCAAATCAGTCTGACCCCGTGCCTCATGGGAACAGTTCAGCCCGAACTGCCAAGCCATGTCTTCCCTGGACCGGAAACAAGCTTCCGAGGACCATTTTCTGGCATTCCAGCCGTCTTCAGCCCGGCTTGCTTGAATCCAATGGCAAAGTGAGCAATGGACTCACGTCTGAGCATACCCTGCCACACTTATGGCGGCCAAAAGCATTACAAAAGGGGGTGGTGATGGACGGAGCATCTGAATCAATCAAACACTCACACCCAGTCAAAAGATCTGGGTTTAATCCATCACCGTTCTTTAGCCCACTCTGCCACCCCAGTTCAGACATGGCTATATGCAAATCAGTTTGACCCTGTGCCTCATGGGAACAGTCCAGCCCGAACTGCCAAGCCATGTCTTCCCTGGACCGGAAACAAGCTTCCGAGGACCGGTTTCAGGCATTCCAGCCGTCTACAGCCCAGCTTGCCTGAATCCAGTGGCAAAGTGAGCAAGGGACTCACGTCTGAGCATACCCTGCCACACTTATGGCGGCCAAAAGCATTACAAAAGGGGGTGGTGATGGACGGAGCATCTGAATCAATCAAACACTCACACCCAGTCAAAAGATCTGGGTTTAATCCATCACCGTTCTTTAGCCCACTCTGCCACCCCAGTTCAGACATGGCTATATGCAAATCAGTCTGACCCTGTGCCTCATGGGAACAGTCCAGCCCGAACTGCCAAGCTATGTCTTCCCTGGACCGGAAACAAGCTTCAGAGGACCGGTTTCTGGCATTCCAGCCGTCTTCAGCCCGGCTTGCTTGAATCCAGTGGCAAAGTGAGCAAGGGACTCACGTCTGAGCATACCCTGCCACACTTATGGCGGCCAAAAGCATTACAAAAGGGGGTGGTGATGGACGGAGCATCTGAATCAATCAAACACTCACACCCAGTCAAAAGATCTGGGTTTAATCCAATACTGTTCTTTAGCCCACTCTGCCACCCCAGTTCAGACATGGCTATATGCAAATCAGTCTGACCCTGTGCCTCATGGGAACAGTCCAGCCCGAACTGCCAAGCCATGTCTTCCCTGGACCGGAAACAAGCTTCCGAGGACCGGTTTCTGGCATTCCAGCCGTCTTCAGCCCGGCTTGCTTGAATCCAGTGGCAAAGTGAGCAAGGGACTCACTTCTGAGCATACCCAGCCACACTTATGGCGGCCAAAAGTATTACAAAAGGGGGTGGTGATGGACGGAGCATCTGAATCAATCAAACACTCACACCCAGTCAAAAGATCTGGGTTTAATCCATCACCGTTCTTTAGCCCACTCTGCCACCCCAGTTCAGACATGGCTATATGCAAATCAGTCTGACCCTGTGCCTCATGGGAACAGTCCAGCCCGAACTGCCAAGCCATATCTTCCCTGGACCGGAAACAAGCTTCCGAGGACCGGTTTCTGGCATTCCAGCCGTCTTGAGCCCTGCTTGCTTGAATCCAGTGGCAAAGTGAGCAAGGGACTCACGTCTGAGCATACCCAGCCACACTTATGGTGGCCAAAAGCATTACAAAAGGGGGTGGTGATGGACGGAGCATCTGAATAATTCAAACACTCAAACCCAGTCAAAAGATCTGGGTTTAATCCATCACCGTTCTTTAGCCCACTCTGCCACCCCAGTTCAGACATGGCTATATGCAAATCAGTCTGACCATGTGCCTCATGGGAACAGTCCAGCCCGAACTGCCAAGCAATGTCTTCCCTGGACCGGAAACAAGCTTCCGAGGACCGGTTTCCAGCATTCCAGCCGTCTTGAGCCGGGCTTGATTAAATCCAGTGGCAAAGTCAGCAAGGGACTCACGTCTGAGCATACCCTGCCACACTTATGGCGGCTAAAAGCATTACAAAAGGGGGTGGTGATGGACGGAGCATCTGAATAAATCAAACACTCACACCCAGTCAAAAGATCTGGGTTTAATCCATCACCGTTCTTTAGCCCACTCTGCCACCCCAGTTCAGAAATGGCTATATGCAAATCAGTCTGACCCTGTGCCTCATGGGAACAGTCCAGCCCGAACTGCCAAGCCATATCTTCCCTGGACCAGAAACAAGCTTCCGAGGACCGGTTTCTGGCATTCCAGCCGTCTTCAGCCCGGCTTGCTTGAATCCAGTGGCAAAGTGAGCAAGGGACTCACGTCTGAGCATACCCTGCCACACTTATGGCGGCCAAAAGCATTACAAAAGGGGGTGGTGATGGACGGAGCATCTGAATCAATCAAACACTCACACCCAGTCAAAAGATCTAGGTCTAATCCATCACCGTTCTTTAGCCCACTCTGCCAACCCAGTTCAGACACGGCTATATGCAAATCAGTCTGACCCTGTGCCTCATGGGAAAAGTCCAGCCCAAACTGCCAAGCCATGTCTTCCCTGGACCAGAAACAAGCTTCTGAGGACCGGTTTCTGGCATTCCAGCCGTCTTGAGCCCGGCTTGCTTGAATCCAGTGACAAAGTGAGCAAGGGACTCACGTCTGAGCATACCCTGCCACACTTATGGCGGCCAAAAGCATTACAAAAGGCGGTGGTGATGGACGGAGCATCTGAATCAATCAAACACTCACACACAGTCAAAAGATCTGGGTTTAATCCATCACCGTTCTTTAGCCCACTCTGCCACCCCAGTTCAGACATGGCTATATGCAAATCAATCTGACCCTGTGCCTCATGGGAACAGTCCAGCCCGAACTGCCAAGCCATGCCTTCCCTGGACCGGAAACAAGCTTCCGAGGACCGGTTTCTGGCATTCCAGCCGTCTTCAGCCCGGCTTGCTTGAATCCAGTGGCAAAGTTAGCAAGGGACTCACGTCTGAGCATACCCTGCCACACTTATGGCGGCCAAAAGCATTACAAAAGGGGGTGGTGATGGACGGAGCATCTGAATCAATCAAACACTCACACCCAGTCAAAAGATCTGGGTTTAATCCATCACCGTTCTTTAGCCCACTCTGCCACCCCAGTTCAGACATGGCTATATGCAAATCAGTCTGACCCTGTGCCTCATGGGAACAGTCCAGCCCGAACTGCCAAGCCATGTCTTCCCTGGACCGGAAACAAGCTTCCGAGGACCGGTTTCTGGCATTCCAGCTGTCTTCAGCCCGGCTTTCTTGAATCCAGTGGCAAAGTGAGCAAGGGACTCACGTCTGAGCATACCCTGCCACACTTATGGCGGCCAAAAGCATTACAAAAGGGGGTGGTGATGTACGGAGCATCTGAATCAATCAAACACTCACACTCAGTCAAAAGATCTGGGTTTAATCCATCACCGTTCTTTAGCGCACTCTGCCACCCCAGTTCAGACATGGCTATATGCAAATCAGTCTGACCCTGTGCCTCATGGGAACAGTCCAGCCCGAACTGCCAAGCCATGTCTTCCCTGGACCGGAAACAAGCTTCCGAGGACCATTTTCTGGCATTCCAGCTGTCTTCAGACCGGCTTGCTTGAATCCAGTGGCAAAGTGAGCAATGGACTCACGTCTGAGCATACCCTGCCACACTTATGGCGGCCAAAAGCATTACAAAATGGGGTGGTGTCGTGATGGACGGAGCATCTGAATCAATCAAACACTCACACCCAGTCAAAAGATCTGGGTTTAATCCATCACCGTTCTTTAGCCCACTCTGCCACCCCAGTTCAGACATTGCAATATGCAAATCAGTCTGACCCTGTGCCTCATGGGAACAATCCAGCCCGAACTGCCAAGCCATGTCTTCCCTGGACCGGAAACAAGCTTCCGAGGACCGGTTTCTGGCATTCCAGCCGTCTTCAGCCCGGCTTGCTTAAATCCTGTGGCAAAGTGAGCAAGGGACTCACGTCTGAGCATACCCTGACACACTTATGGCGGCCAAAAGCATTACAAAATGGGGTGGTGATGGACAGAGCATCTGAATCAATCAAACACTCACACCAGTCAAAAGATCTGGATTTAATCCATCACCGTTCTTTAGCCCACTCTGCCACCCCAGTTCAGACATGGCTATATGCAAATCAGTCTGACCCTGTGCCTCATGGGAACAGTCCAGCCCAAACTGTCAAGCCATGTCTTCCCTGGACCGTAAACAAGCTTCCGAGGACCGGTTTCTGGCATTCCAGCCGTCTTCAGCCCGGCTTGCTTGAATCAAGTGGCAAAGTGAGCAAGGGACTCACGTCTGAGCATACCCTGCCACACTTATGGCGGTCAAAAGCATTATAAAAGGGGGTGGTGATGGACGGAGCATCTGAATCAATCAAACACTCACACCCAGTCAAAAGATCTGGGTTTAATCCATCACCATTTTTTAGCCCACTCTGCCACCCCAGTTCAGACATGGCTATATGCAAATCAGTCTGACCCTGTGCCTCATGGGAACAGTCCAGCTTGAACTGCCAAGCCATGTCTTCCCTGGATCGGAAACAAGCTTCTGAGGACCGGTTTCTGGCATTCCAGCTGTCTTCAGCCCGGCTTGCTAGAATCCAGTGGCAAAGTGAGCAAGGGACTCACGTCGGAGCATACCCTTCCACACTTATGGCGGCCAAAAGCATTACAAAAGGGGGTGGTGATGGACGAGCATCTGAATCAATCAAACACTCACACCCAGTCAAAAGATCTGGGTTTAATCCATCACCGTTCTTTAGCCCACTCTGCCACCCCAGTTCAGACATGGCTATATGCAAATCAGTCTGACCCTGTGCCTCATGGGAACAGTTCAGCCCGAACTGCCAAGCCATGTCTTCCCTGGACCGGAAACAAGCTTCCGAGGACCATTTTCTGGCATTCCAGCCGTCTTCAGCCCGGCTTGCTTGAATCCAATGGCAAAGTGAGCAATGGACTCACGTCTGAGCATACCCTGCCACACTTATGGCGGCCAAAAGCATTACAAAAGGGGGTGGTGATGGACGGAGCATCTGAATCAATCAAACACTCACACCCAGTCAAAAGATCTGGGTTTAATCCATCACCGTTCTTTAGCCCACTCTGCCACCCCAGTTCAGACATGGCTATATGCAAATCAGTTTGACCCTGTGCCTCATGGGAACAGTCCAGCACGAACTGCCAAGCCATGTCTTCCCTGGACCGGAAACAAGCTTCCGAGGACCGGTTTCAGGCATTCCAGCCGTCTACAGCCCAGCTTGCCTGAATCCAGTGGCAAAGTGAGCAAGGGACTCACGTCTGAGCATACCCTGCCACACTTATGGCGGCCAAAAGCATTACAAAAGGGGGTGGTGATGGACGGAGCATCTGAATCAATCAAACACTCACACCCAGTCAAAAGATCTGGGTTTAATCCATCACCGTTCTTTAGCCCACTCTGCCACCCCAGTTCAGACATGGCTATATGCAAATCAGTCTGACCCTGTGCCTCATGGGAACAGTCCAGCCCGAACTGCCAAGCTATGTCTTCCCTGGACCGGAAACAAGCTTCAGAGGACCGGTTTCTGGCATTCCAGCCGTCTTCAGCCCGGCTTGCTTGAATCCAGTGGCAAAGTGAGCAAGGGACTCACGTCTGAGCATACCCTGCCACACTTATGGCGGCCAAAAGCATTACAAAAGGGGGTGGTGATGAACGGAGCATCTGAATCAATCAAACACTCACACCCAGTCAAAAGATCTGGGTTTAATCCAATACTGTTCTTTAGCCCACTCTGCCACCCCAGTTCAGACATGGCTATATGCAAATCAGTCTGACCCTGTGCCTCATGGGAACAGTCCAGCCCGAACTGCCAAGCCATGTCTTCCCTGGACCGGAAACAAGCTTCCGAGGACCGGTTTCTGGCATTCCAGCCGTCTTCAGCCCGGCTTGCTTGAATCCAGTGGCAAAGTGAGCAAGGGACTCACTTCTGAGCATACCCAGCCACACTTATGGCGGCCAAAAGCATTACAAAAGGGGGTGGTGATGGACGGAGCATCTGAATCAATCAAACACTCACACCCAGTCAAAAGATCTGGGTTTAATCCATCACCGTTCTTTAGCCCACTCTGCCACCCCAGTTCAGACATGGCTATATGCAAATCAGTCTGACCCTGTGCCTCATGGGAACAGTCCAGCCCGAACTGCCAAGCCATATCTTCCCTGGACCGGAAACAAGCTTCCGAGGACCGGTTTCTGGCATTCCAGCCGTCTTGAGCCCTGCTTGCTTGAATCCAGTGGCAAAGTGAGCAAGGGACTCACGTCTGAGCATACCCTGCCACACTTATGGTGGCCAAAAGCATTACAAAAGGGGGTGGTGATGGACGGAGCATCTGAATAATTCAAACACTCAAACCCAGTCAAAAGATCCGGGTTTAATCCATCACCGTTCTTTAGCCCACTCTGCCACCCCAGTTCAGACATGGCTATATGCAAATCAGTCTGACCATGTGCCTCATGGGAACAGTCCAGCCCGAACTGCCAAGCAATGTCTTCCCTGGACCGGAAACAAGCTTCCGAGGACCGGTTTCCAGCATTCCAGCCGTCTTGAGCCGGGCTTGATTAAATCCAGTGGCAAAGTCAGCAAGGGACTCACGTCTGAGCATACCCTGCCACACTTATGGCGGCTAAAAGCATTACAAAAGGGGGTGGTGATGGACGGAGCATCTGAATAAATCAAACACTCACACCCAATCAAAAGATCTGGGTTTAATCCATCACCGTTCTTTAGCCCACTCTGCCACCCCAGTTCAGAAATGGCTATATGCAAATCAGTCTGACCCTGTGCCTCATGGGAACAGTCCAGCCCGAACTGCCAAGCCATATCTTCCCTGGACCAGAAACAAGCTTCCGAGGACCGGTTTCTGGCATTCCAGCCGTCTTCAGCCCGGCTTGCTTGAATCCAGTGGCAAAGTGAGCAAGGGACTCACGTCTGAGCATACCCTGCCACACTTATGGCGGCCAAAAGCATTACAAAAGGGGGTGGTGATGGACGGAGCATCTGAATCAATCAAACACTCACACCCAGTCAAAAGATCTAGGTTTAATCCATCACCGTTCTTTAGCCCACTCTGCCAACCCAGTTCAGACACGGCTATATGCAAATCAGTCTGACCCTGTGCCTCATGGGAAAAGTCCAGCCCAAACTGCCAAGCCATGTCTTCCCTGGACCAGAAACAAGCTTCCGAGGACCGGTTTCTGGCATTCCAGCCGTCTTGAGCCCGGCTTGCTTGAATCCAGTGACAAAGTGAGCAAGGGACTCACGTCTGAGCATACCCTGCCACACTTATGGCGGCCAAAAGCATTACAAAAGCCGGTGGTGATGGACGGAGCATCTGAATCAATCAAACACTCACACACAGTCAAAAGATCTGGGTTTAATCCATCACCGTTCTTTAGCCCACTCTGCCAACCCAGTTCAGACATGGCTATATGCAAATCAGTCTGACCCTGTGCCTCATGGGAACAGTCCAGCCCGAACTGCCAAGCCATGCCTTCCCTGGACCGGAAACAAGCTTCCGAGGACCGGTTTCTGGCATTCCAGCCGTCTTCAGCCCGGCTTGCTTGAATCCAGTGGCAAAGTTAGCAAGGGACTCACGTCTGAGCATACCCTGCCACACTTATGGCGGCCAAAAGCATTACAAAAGGGGGTGGTGATGGACGGAGCATCTGAATCAATCAAACACTCACACCCAGTCAAAAGATCTGGGTTTAATCCATCACCGTTCTTTAGCCCACTCTGCCACCCCAGTTCAGACATGGGTGGCTATATGCAAATCAGTCTGACCCTGTGCCTCATGGGAACAGTCCAGCCCGAACTGCCAAGCCATGTCTTCCCTGGACCGGAAACAAGCTTCCGAGGACCGGTTTCTGGCATTCCAGCTGTCTTCAGCCCGGTTTGCTTGAATCCAGTGGCAAAGTGAGCAAGGGACTCACGTCTGAGCATACCCTGCCACACTTATGGCGGCCAAAAGCATTACAAAAGGGGGTGGTGATGTACGGAGCATCTGAATCAATCAAACACTCACACTCAGTCAAAAGATCTGGGTTTAATCCATCACCGTTCTTTAGCCCACTCTGCCACCCCAGTTCAGACATGGCTATATGCAAATCAGTCTGACCCTGTGCCTCATGGGAACAGTCCAGCCCGAACTGCCAAGCCATGTCTTCCCTGGACCGGAAACAAGCTTCCGAGGACCATTTTCTGGCATTCCAGCTGTCTTCAGACCGGCTTGCTTGAATCCAGTGGCAAAGTGAGCAATGGACTCACGTCTGAGCATACCCTGCCACACTTATGGCGGCCAAAAGCATTACAAAATGGGGTGGTGTCGTGATGGACGGAGCATCTGAATCAATCAAACACTCACACCCAGTCAAAAGATCTGGGTTTAATCCATCACCGTTCTTTAGCCCACTCTGCCACCCCAGTTCAGACATTGCAATATGCAAATCAGTCTGACCCTGTGCCTCATGGGAACAATCCAGCCCGAACTGCCAAGCCATGTCTTCCCTGGACCGGAAACAAGCTTCCGAGGACCGGTTTCTGGCATTCCAGCCGTCTTCAGCCCGGCTTGCTTAAATCCTGTGGCAAAGTGAGCAAGGGACTCACGTCTGAGCATACCCTGACACACTTATGGCGGCCAAAAGCATTACAAAATGGGGTGGTGATGGACAGAGCATCTGAATCAATCAAACACTCACACCAGTCAAAAGATCTGGATTTAATCCATCACCGTTCTTTAGCCCACTCTGCCACCCCAGTTCAGACATGGCTATATGCAAATCAGTCTGACCCTGTGCCTCATGGGAACAGTCCAGCCCAAACTGTCAAGCCATGTCTTCTGAGGTTCCGTGACGGTTCCGTGACGACTTGAACCCGTGTTTTTAAGTTTGTCGGAAATACATAAAAATGGTATCAGTGAACCGCAAATGATCCATTTAGTATATCCTAGTGTTTTCGCTACGCTACGAGCAAGAGCACTCCTTCCACTGACACATTTCTGATATACACACGGCATCCATCTTAGATCGTGGCCGCCATTTTGTGTTTCCTTGCCCTCACATATGCAATAGCCTCTGATCATTTCATTCACTTCACTTTGATTAAAGACACGTAGCCTTAGCCGGAGATTCACCTCTTACGTGACACGTGCACCTTAAACCAGATCACGCTGTAGCTGCATGACTCGACAAAGGCTGCCTCCTCTGCCCGAGGCCAGCCCACCTGAACTGGTTTTCCTGTCCATTGTACCTGATCATGATTAGGCGGCCGAAGCCGGTAGCCTTGCCCATTTACAACCCACAAACATCTCTTATCCCGCTTTTCTATCTCCTGCACCTGGCTCTACTCCTTTCCTTCTGGGCCTTTATTAGGGGGAGGTAACGAACTTTACGATGAGGCGGTCCGGGTCTTGAATGCAATATTGACAAGGGATTGTGATGGACTGGTGGGAACCCCTCTTCGTGATGTTTGGTATCAGATATTATCGACAGTTCCTGTGTAACGCCAAATATTTATTGTTTAGAGACACAAAAGGTTTGGGAATGTACCGACATGTGAAATATTTGCCTAGAGCACAATTTTTAGTATATAAGGAGCAACCCACTTTGTACAAATCGAACAGTCTCCTAGATTCTGCCCGTGTGTAGATTCTGTGATTTCTGTGTCCCTGCAGTAATAAACCTTTGGTCTTTGACGCCACCATCGAGAAGCCCGTGTTTCTGTTCATTTGTGCACCAAGGCAGGTGGAACTCCGGGGTCTTCGGGTGTTGTACCCTGACACCTCTGGACGGAACCAAAAAAGTCCAGAACTCCAATTGGCGCCCAACGTGGGGCGACGTCATTCGGTACCGGTCCAAAAGCCTGAAGAGTTCGAGAAGCTTCGTGTGAAGATTCCTGAGGGAGGCGCCCCACTTCATCGATCCCGGCATATCGCAAAAGTGGCCCTGAAGTTCTCTTCCACGAGGGTTCCCGTTCAGGACGGCTGCAGTGGGCCGTTGCCTTGACCGTCGCCCTGTCTTGGACCCGAAGTGGTGCAGTCCTTAGTACGGCGAAACGTGACGGGTTTCTCCTTGGTGACGTCTTCAGTGCCTCAGTTAAGTATTTAGTGATAGCTAGCTGGTTACTTTTGTGAGGATTGTTAAAAATCCTTGATCGGTTCTTGGTTTGGTTTGGTTTCGTAAGATTATCACTAGTTGTTCTGGTTACGATAATCTATTTGGTTCAGTTTTGGGTATCGATACATCAGTTCGTTTTTTTGTAGGCCTAAGTTCTTGGTTCAAGTGCACAAATTTGTTTCGTGTTTGTTTGTTTTGTGTTCCGGACTGAAAATGGTAAGTCGGAAAATGTTGTCTTGTTTTAGTTGCAACAGTGACTCACAATTAGAGGACTCTTGTCTGGTTCCTCCGATTGGGACTCCCCTTTATGATTTATATTGCAAGTATGGTGTGGGTCCTATAACTTATAATGAGATATGGGTCCGCTATTGTAAGAAGGATGGTGTCCTTAGTTGGCCACTGCATGGTAGTTTTGAACAAGAGATTCTCGACAATTTAGAAGAGAAATTGTTTAGGAAGAAAGCCCGGCCGGCAATGTTTGATTCCTTCCGTTATTGGCGGAAAGAATCCAAACAGAGAGAAATGAAAAGGTTGAAGAAAGAGCAAAAAGAACAAGAAGAGTTAACTCTAGAGCAAGCGACTAAGCAGTTGCAGGCTGACGAGTGTGAGAAAGCCATAGATGTAGCCATTAGAGAGCGTAACTTAGCGATTGACAAGTGCTATCCTGCCTTGCCATCGAAAATGGCTAAGATACTGGAGGATTCTGAAAACGATCCTCTGCTATCTTATCTGTTACGGTCGCCTCCACCGTATGCACAAGGTGCTACGGCTCCACTGATCCCGAATGTTCAATTGCCGGTTGCTGGACAACCTGGTGTTCTTGTTCCTCAGAATCAAGTTCTTATACCTCCTGTGGTGAATGTAAATGTTCCTACAGCTCCTCCTCTTCCTGCACTGCCCGCTCCTATACCTACCACTGTACCTATTGGTCCTCAAACTATTTTCCTCGATACTCCTACTGTTTCGTCATCTATTCCTACCTCTACTGCGTTCTCTATGTCTGCGAGTGTACTAACTCCACTTTCTGTTCGTCGAAGAATCACTGATTCTGTTACTAATATGCTGTCGCCTATATATAAAACCTTGATTAAGACTCCTACTCCTGACTCTGTTCAGAGACGGAGTCAGCTTCCAAGTACTGAGGAACGGGGAGTTTTAGACTCCACAGCTCTCAGATGGATTACAAAAGTTAGAAGATATAGTACGAAAGATGTGTTAGAGACATTTATGCAATGGGGAGAACCAACGCAACGATACGTCTTTGATGAGATGTGCTCGTTGTTACGTGAGGAAATAGAAGAAGACGATGTCGAATCAGATTTGGAAGATTTAATTAAAGTGCAAAAAGAGTTTGCTGCTGGAATGATAGTGGGTGAGAATATAAAGCAAGCGATGGAATTCATTTTGAGTTTTAGGATTGATCCATCTCTTCGTTCACCGAGAGATTTAGAGAAAGGTAAAATGAAGCTAAGTCACCAATATCCTATGAGGGAGGTTCCTCCAATTTGGCGCGAAGCCGTGCAAGCTGATGCAGTTGCGGGTGTTGTAGCTGCTCCAGCACAGTTCCAAAGAGTATGGATACATATTCCGTGGAAGCGAGCAGAAGTGTTAGCAGTGAAACAGGCCTTGCCAGATCCACGTAAGAATCCAGCCGGATATTACAAGGAATTAACACAGACAGTTGAGGCTTGTATAATGAACTTAGCCGACATTGATATGTTGTTTGGTAATGTAGTTCCACAACCAGTGTGGGCTAAAATTCGTAGAGAGGATCATCAGGCTGCTTTAGGTGGTGATTGGGCAGCTATCACTGCAGCAGATAATCAACAAATAGGTGGTGCGAAACCTGAACCTTTGATCGCTAATCTGCCAGGTAGAATAATAGATTTAATGAAGACTCTGATGCCAGCATTGCGTGTTAATTGGGATAAATTATCCGCATGCAAGCAGAAGAAAGACGAAAGTGTCTCCGACTTCTTCACGAGGTTCGAAGAGACTTTTGTGGATCATAGTGGTCAGGACATGAGCACTGAAGGAGGACAGAGATTGTTTGTCGATAAATTTGTGCATAATTTGTTACCTGAATTATGCAATAAATTGAAAGACTCAGAAAGTGCGTGGGCTGTATCTACGACAGCGCAAATACTTGCGACTGCACAGTACTATGAAAATAGGGATAAAGAGGAAAAGGAGAAATCAGAGAAGAAAACGAAAGATTTAAAGACTAAAGTTCTTTTACAGCAGGCGTATCCGCCTCGCACGAATCAGACTAATATGCAACAGAATTCGTATCAAAAGACAGATTATAATTCGACCAGGCCTCAATATCAGTGGAATCAGTGCGCGTACTGTAAGAAAGAGGGTCACTATAAAAATGATTGTCCGATCTTAGCGCAAAATAATGCGGCAGCAGCTCAGAGAGGTCGTGGTGGTTATGCGCAGAATTCTAGAGGACGAGGACGAGGTGCTATGCCTCCACAAACGAATGATCGTCCTTCCAATCACTTTGATCAGAGAAATGGACAATCTGTTCAGCAAAATAGATCTCAGCAATATCTTGTTGAGGATTATTGTGAAGTTGAAGAGGGTTTTCAACAAAATGGGTACTAGGACAGCCATGGACAGAGAGAGGGAGTAGTATCAGTTCCAGTGGATCAGAGTGGGCCTTATGTCGCAGTAGCAACATCAGGTGTAGTCGAACCGTTTCTGTTGGATACTGGTGCCGCGAAAAGTTCTATCATGCATGCGAAACTCCCTGGCGCACCTTTGTCTGGCTCAACAAATGTTTCCGTAGGTTTTTCAGGCGCCCCTGTGTACAACCCGATATCTGGTCCTTTGTCTATTTCTGTTGGACCGTGTCAATTGAAAGCACCCTTAATTTTGACGACAGGTTGTAATGAAAATCTGCTTGGTTTAGATTTGTTAAAACGACTATATGCGACATTGTACTGTTCTCCGGAAGGAGTACAGCTTACTTTGGGTAAAAGACTCACCTCTCCGATGTACTTGTCAATGGACGCACTCCCGCCGGAGCTACGTTCACTCCCTGATTCTCTTTGGGCGACTGGTCCCAATGATGTAGGTCTACTAGAAATTCCACCGTATGTAGTAACTTTGAAAGCGAATGTAAAATTTCCAAGAATTCCCCAGTATAAAATATCGAGTGAAGGTGAGCGTGCACTCTTATTGATTGTGCAAGATTTGATTAAGAAAGATGTGGTTGAAGAAACGCGAGGAAATGTCTGTAACAGTCCTGTCTTACCGATTCTGAAGCGAACTGACCCTACAAAGCCTCCAGTTTATAGGTTTGTCATAGACCTTAGAGAAGTTAATAAGATTGTAATTCCGCAGTTTCCTGTAGTGCCAGACATTACTGCCTTATTAACATTGATTCCTGCTACAGCTATGTGGTTCTCAGTTATAGATCTCAAGAATGCATTTTTCAGCATTCCGATAGCTGAAGAAAGTAGGGATATTTTCGGCTTCTGTTTAGGAGGTCGGAGTTTCAGATTTAAACGCGCTCCACAAGGCTATTGTGAAAGTCCATCCATTTACAGTCAAGCTTTAAAAAGTCAGCTAGATTCTTTTGTCCTTCCTCCAGGCTCTGCCCTAGTACAGTACGTAGACGATCTTTTGGTGGCTGCCGATGACAAGGAAACTTGCAAGGCAGCTACAATTTCACTATTGCATCATTTGTCTAATTTGAATCATAAGGTGTCACCTTCCAAAATGCAATATTGCTGCCAAGAAGTAACCTACCTAGGTCACCTCTTATCAAAGGAGGGAAGGAAGTTGACCCCAGAAAGAATAAAAGCAATTACGCAGATGAGTGTTCCACGCACACAGAGGGAAGTACGTGCCTTTCTAGGTATTACCTCCTACTGTAGGCAGTGGATTCCAAATTTTTCACTTTTAGCAAAGCCATTGGTAGCTTTGACTGGGAAAAATGTTCCGAGTCCGGTGCCATGGTCTGATGAATGTCAAAAGAGTTTTGCTGAATTACGAAAAGCTTTGTGTTCAGCTCCTGTATTGGGCACACCTGATTACAGTAAGCCATTCACGCTCTACGTTCACGAAAGAGAAGGTTGCGCGTTGAGTGTCTTGACACAGAAGTTTGGTGATAAACAACGCCCTTGTGCGTATTTCTCATCAACATTAGATCCGGTAGCTAGAGCATTGCCTAGTTGTTTGAGGGCTACAGCGGCAGCTGCAGCTTCCATTCGACAATCTGCTGGTTTGGTGATGAACAATATGCTAGTGGTCATGGTTCCTCATGCAGTGGACACACTCATGAACCGAACGAAGACACAACACCTTACTAGTGCGAGATTATCTGGTTACGAGCTGACGTTATTAGCGAGTCATATTCAGATCAAAAGATGCAATGTATTGAATCCAGCAACATTGTTGCCGACTGATCAAGAGTCGAGTGATTCTGAGCCACATGACTGTTATTTCAAAACGGAGGAAGAGACAAAAGGTCGTATCGACTTGAGGGATACTCCTCTATCCGACCCAGATGGTACGCTGTATGTGGACGGGTCATGTTTTAAATTGGAGAATGGTGATGTGACTGCTGCCTACGCAGTAACGACTTTGAAGACGATTGTGGAGACTGCAAGAGTGAGTCAGAATTCTGCCCAAGCTGCAGAGTTAATAGCTCTTACGAGAGCGTGTGTTTTAGCTAAGGGAAAGAGAGTGAATGTGTTTACAGATAGTCAGTACGCATTTGGCGTGGCCCATAGTTTTGGCCGGTTGTGGAGAGAAAGGGGTTTCATTACGTCCCATGGGACTAAGATCCAACATGGTCAGCTAGTTAACGACTTGTTAGAATCTCTAACCTTACCGACTGAAGTTGCGATTGTGAAGTGCAGTGCTCATAAAGCAATCACGGATGATGTTGGTCGGGGAAATGCCTTTGCTGATGAAACCGCTAAACAGACAGCTAGAGACATGATGAGTAGAATGTACATTGCTACGTCTGCAAGATGGATTGCTGAGTCTGGAATGTGTGAGGACACAATGGAAAGTGTGAAAGAGATTCAGAAAGAAGCGACTGAGGAAGAGAAACGCGTATGGAGAGAAAGTACGGGCAAATTGGACTCGAATGGATGTTGGATCGATTTGACAGAACAGCAGCGTTGGATGTTGCCTGATGCATATGTGCTTGCAGTAGTGACGATGGCGCATGGAGTGGCGCACATAAGTTCTAAAGGGATATGTAAGATGTTAGCTCCGGTCTGGAAGAATGAGGGAATCAGTAAGTGTGCAGAGAGAGTGGTGAAAAATTGTATGGTGTGCTTGATGCATAATCCTGGCAAGGGAATTCCAACTCCAGCTGGTCATTTCGCTCCTCCTTCCTGCCCCTTTGAAGTAATACAGTTAGACTTCATTCACATGGAACGCTGCAACAATTTAAAATACGTCCTGGTGGTGGTTTGTGCTTTTTCCAGGTGGATAGAAGCATACCCACTAAAGGACAACACTGCTTTATCAACTGCCAAAATTCTTCTCAAAGAATTTTTCCCTAGGTACGGAATGCCACGGATTGTATGGTCAGATAACGGAAGTGAGTTTATAGGGAAAGTTATGCAGAGTGTGTGTGCTGGTCTAGGATTGAAACAAAAATTTCATAGTGCGAACCATCCCCAGTCTGCTGGTTTAGTCGAGGGTTACAATGGCACCCTCAAGCTTAAAATAGCCAAAATTCAAGCATCCACAGGTTTGGCTTGGCCAGACGCACTTCCTTTGGCCTTGTTATCAACGAGAGCAACAGTGCATTCTAGAATAGGGCTTTCTCCATATGAGATTGTATTTGGCCGCCCGGCAAATGTCTGGGGTGTGCCAAGGCCTAAACAATTTTGCTCCATTGAATATCCTATGTTGATAGACTACCTTTACGACTTGACTGCTAAATTAAGTCTTATTCATCAACAGGTTTTTGATGCACTACCAAAGCCTCCGGAGAGTCCAGGGCATCAACTGAAACCGGGTGACTTCATTGTGGTCCGGAACTTCGCGAGGACAAAGAATCTTCAGCCTCGCTACATCGGCCCCTTCCAAATCCTACTGGCAACGAGGACAGCTGTACGTGTTGCTGGCCGGAAGAACTGGATCCACGCTTCTCACGTAAAGCGTGTTCCACTGCCGCTGCCCTACGACGACTGGGTGAAGAAGGGAATTGGTGCCTCCGAAGCTGAAACAACTCCAAAATTTGTCCCTTTCAGCGATGCCGATTTGATTTCTGACACTTTGAAACGTGACTCTCCTCTTGAAAAGACTGCTTTGAACATTGAAAATTTGTCTCCAGCATCAGAAGAAACTTTGCCATCTGCGAACGTAAACTCTGCAACAGCTGCTAGTGATACACTATTTTCCGATCAGACAGTACCAGCGAAGCAGAAATACAACCTTAGAAGCCATAAAACGAACTTATAAAGCAGGCAACTGCATATTGTGATTTTGATATTTATATACATTGGACTTTTTTGCTTTTCAGCCAGGAAGTTTGCTATTGTTTATTGTTTTTAATAAATTGCCTTGCCGTCTGGGTAGCCGTAGGGTCGTGGCTGTGTGCCTAGTTTGAATTTGCAGGGGTCTGACACAAGGTCGATCTTTCTGTTAGTACTGGGAACTCCCAGGGCTGACAGAGGCATTTTCATCTACGTACACATCATCAGTGGTCGCGAGCGGATTGTAGAAGATGGAACTTCCTGCGCTGCAACGAGAAAATGTGATTTACGTTCGCAGAAACAGACTAAATAGAATTCTTCATAGCAAATGTTTCTTGATGCAATGTGCCATTACATTTTTGATTGTTTTAGCAACACTGGTGGGTGGAATTGTCTTTAGCATAAATTTGATTTTTGTGCCAGTATCTACAGTACCTCCCCTTGATCCTGCTATTTCTACTGTTTCTTCTATACACTCTTTTCACTCGTTTCCGGAACATGAGCAAGCTCGACGCTCAGAATTCATTAATAATACTTTTGTACAGCTCTTGCATCAACACCAACTGGTAGTTAACACGACAGACTGCTGGGTGTGTGGCTTGATACCTCACACTATGGATAAAGGTATTCCCTATCTGGTTTTGCCTTTCAGCTACAATGGATCATTTCAGGCCCTTCAAACCATCTTTGCTTATGCTCTTGAGACCTATCCTCCACGTCCACCACGTTCCACTAAATATAACTCTGCTAACAAAGCTTTAGTCCAGGGAATTATTGACATGATCAAAGACGTCAATAATACTCCATCTTACCCTAGAGACGAATTGCGAGTATATTTAAGTTGGAATACTTCAGAGTATCGCCTTAGTTTAGGAGAAAGCAAGCGTAAAAGCTCAACTCCAATCTGGGTCGTACCTCACCGAGGTCAGGTCTGTTTGCAAGGTAATGGGAGAAATCCGAGAGCTCAGCTAGGGAGGAGTGAGTGCGTAGAGACTTATGTGTTTCCGGCTAACTCTTCCCCTGCCTTCCTTACTGCCAGGGGTACCTACTTCATCTGTCGAGACAGAGCTTATACATGGTTGCCTGCCGACTTCTCAGGATCATGTTATATTGCTCGATTGTTGCCTCCGACATACACTGCTTCACCTGATTACCACAGAACAAGAGTAGCGAGAGGTGTCTTCAGCAAGGAAGATACCGCTGGTCAGGAAGCTGGAGACTTCTTCAAAGGCTTCCTTCCGTTCTGGGGGCCTATGGCCAATAGTAGAAACATACGTCAGCTAACACGGGTAGTTGAATCTACTATTACCGAAACTGCTGGTGCCCTTAGCAATCTGACAGCTGAGCTTCAGGCGGATAGGCTCATGACATTGCAGAACCGTATGGTTCTAGATGTTATACTTGCAGATCGAGGTGGGGTATGCAGAATGATCCAATCGAGCTGCTGTGTCTTTATTCCTAATAATGCTCCAACAGTTTACGAGGCGATCTCTAAGTTGCACAAGATTTCGGACTCCATACATGTAGATGAGGGAAACTGGTCCTTTATGGAGTGGGTTTGGACTCTGATCTCAGCGTGGGGATGGAAGGTTCTAATGGTCATTGGTGTCATCCTAGTATTCCTATTCTCATGTTGTCTGATTATCCAGTGTGGTCCTGCTCTGTGTAGTCTTTGTGCTGCAACTTGTCTCAGAAAACCACCTGCGTTTGGAGAAAAGACACGAGAAAGGATGATGATACAACAACATGTCACTGACCTGATGAGTATAGAACTAGATTCTGACATAGACTGAGTAATTGCCTATGTAAGGGCAAAAGGAGGGTCTGAGGTTCCGTGACGGTTCCGTGACGACTTGAACCCGTGTTTTTAAGTTTGTCGGAAATACATAAAAATGGTATCAGTGAACCGCAAATGATCCATTTAGTATATCCTAGTGTTTTCGCTACGCTACGAGCAAGAGCACTCCTTCCACTGACACATTTCTGATATACACACGGCATCCATCTTAGATCGTGGCCGCCATTTTGTGTTTCCTTGCCCTCACATATGCAATAGCCTCTGATCATTTCATTCACTTCACTTTGATTAAAGACACGTAGCCTTAGCCGGAGATTCACCTCTTACGTGACACGTGCACCTTAAACCAGATCACGCTGTAGCTGCATGACTCGACAAAGGCTGCCTCCTCTGCCCGAGGCCAGCCCACCTGAACTGGTTTTCCTGTCCATTGTACCTGATCATGATTAGGCGGCCGAAGCCGGTAGCCTTGCCCATTTACAACCCACAAACATCTCTTATCCCGCTTTTCTATCTCCTGCACCTGGCTCTACTCCTTTCCTTCTGGGCCTTTATTAGGGGGAGGTAACGAACTTTACGATGAGGCGGTCCGGGTCTTGAATGCAATATTGACAAGGGATTGTGATGGACTGGTGGGAACCCCTCTTCGTGATGTTTGGTATCAGATATTATCGACAGTTCCTGTGTAACGCCAAATATTTATTGTTTAGAGACACAAAAGGTTTGGGAATGTACCGACATGTGAAATATTTGCCTAGAGCACAATTTTTAGTATATAAGGAGCAACCCACTTTGTACAAATCGAACAGTCTCCTAGATTCTGCCCGTGTGTAGATTCTGTGATTTCTGTGTCCCTGCAGTAATAAACCTTTGGTCTTTGACGCCACCATCGAGAAGCCCGTGTTTCTGTTCATTTGTGCACCAAGGCAGGTGGAACTCCGGGGTCTTCGGGTGTTGTACCCTGACACCTCTGGACGGAACCAAAAAAGTCCAGAACTCCACTTCCCTGGACCGTAAACAAGCTTCCGAGGACCGGTTTCTGGCATTCCAGCCGTCTTCAGCCCGGCTTGCTTGAATCAAGTGGCAAAGTGAGCAAGGGACTCACGTCTGAGCATACCCTGCCACACTTATGGCGGTCAAAAGCATTATAAAAGGGGGTGGTGATGGACGGAGCATCTGAATCAATCAAACACTCACACCCAGTCAAAAGATCTGGGTTTAATCCATCACCATTCTTTAGCCCACTCTGCCACCCCAGTTCAGACATGGCTATATGCAAATCAGTCTGACCCTGTGCCTCATGGGAACAGTCCAGCTTGAACTGCCAAGCCATGTCTTCCCTGGATCGGAAACAAGCTTCTGAGGACCGGTTTCTGGCATTCCAGCTGTCTTCAGCCCGGCTTGCTAGAATCCAGTGGCAAAGTGAGCAAGGGACTCACGTCGGAGCATACCCTTCCACACTTATGGCGGCCAAAAGCATTACAAAAGGGGGTGGTGATGGACGAGCATCTGAATCAATCAAACACTCACACCCAGTCAAAAGATCTGGGTTTAATCCATCACCGTTCTTTAGCCCACTCTGCCACCCCAGTTCAGACATGACTATATGCAAATCAGTCTGACCCTGTGCCTCATGGGAACAGTTCAGCCCGAACTGCCAAGCCATGTCTTCCCTGGACCGGAAACAAGCTTCCGAGGACCATTTTCTGGCATTCCAGCCGTCTTCAGCCCGGCTTGCTTGAATCCAATGGCAAAGTGAGCAATGGACTCACGTCTGAGCATACCCTGCCACACTTATGGCGGCCAAAAGCATTACAAAAGGGGGTGGTGATGGACGGAGCATCTGAATCAATCAAACACTCACACCCAGTCAAAAGATCTGGGTTTAATCCATCACCGTTCTTTAGCCCACTCTGCCACCCCAGTTCAGACATGGCAATATGCAAACCAGTCTGACCCTGTGCCTCATGGGAACAATCCAGCCCGAACTGCCAAGCCATGTCTTCCCTGGACCGGAAACAAGCTTCCAAGGACCGGTTTCTGGCATTCCAGCCGTCTTCAGCCCGGCTTGCTTGAATCCTGTGGCAAAGTGAGCAAGGGACTCACGTCTGAGCATACCCTGCCACACTTATGGCTTCCAAAAGCATTACAAAAGGGGGTGGTGATGGACAGAGCATCTGAATCAATCAAACACTCACACACAGTCAAAAGATGTGGGTTCAATCCATCACCGTTCTTTAGCCCACTCTGCCAACCCAGTTCAGACATGGCTATATGCAAATCAGTCTGACCCTGTGCCTCTGGGGAACAGTCCAGCCCGAACTGCCAAGCCATGTCTTCCCTGGACCGGAAACTAGCTTCCGAGGACCGGTTTCTGGCATTCCAGCCATCTTCAGCCCGGCTTGCTTGAATCCAGTGGCAAAGTGAGCAAGGGACTCTCGTCTGAGCATACCCTGCCACACTTATGGCGGCCAAAAGCATTACAAAAGGGGGTGGTGATGGACGGAGCATCTGAATCAATCAAACACTCACACCCAGTCAAAAGATCTGGGTTTAATCCATCACCGTTCTTTAGCCCACTCTGCCACCCCAGTTCAGACATGGCTATATGCAAATCAGTTTGACCCTGTGCCTCATGGGAACAGTCCAGCCCGAACTGCCAAGCCATGTCTTCCCTGGACCGGAAACAAGCTTCCGAGGACCGGTTTCAGGCATTCCAGCCGTCTACAGCCCAGCTTGCCTGAATCCAGTGGCAAAGTGAGCAAGGGACTCATGTCTGACCATACCCTGCCACACTTATGGCGGCCAAAAGCATTACAAAAGGGGGTGGTGATGGACGGAGCATCTGAATCAATCAAACACTCACACCCAGTCAAAAGATCTGGGTTTAATCCATCACCGTTCTTTAGCCCACTCTGCCACCCCAGTTCAGACATGGCTATATGCAAATCAGTCTGACCCTGTGCCTCATGGGAACAGTCCAGCCCGAACTGCCAAGCCATGTCTTCCCTTGACCGGAAACAAGCTTCCGAGGACCGGTTTCTGGCATTCCAGCCGTCTTCAGCCTGGCTTGCTTGAATCCAGTGGCAAAGTGAGCAAGGGACTCACGTCTGAGCATACCCTGCCACACTTATGGCGGCCAAAAGCATTACAAAAGGGGGTGGTGGGTGACAGAGCATCTGAATCAACCAAACTCTCACACCCAGTCAAAAGATCTGGGTTTAATCCATCACCGTTCTTTAGCCCACTCTGCCACCCCAGTTCAGACATGGCAATATGCAAATCAATCTGACCCTGTGCCTCATGGGAACAATCCAGCCCGAACTGCCAAGCCATGTCTTCCCTGGACCGGAAACAAGCTTCCGAGGACCGGTTTCTGGCATTCCAGCCGTCTTCAGCCCGGCTTGCTTGAATCCTGTGGCAAAGTGAGCAAGGGACTCACGTCTGAGCATACCCTGCCACACTTATGGCGGCCAAAAGCATTACAAAATGGGGTGGTGATGGACAGAGCATCTGAATCAATCAAACACTCACACCCAGTCAAAAGATCTGGATTTAATCCATCACCGTTCTTTAGCCCACTCTGCCACCCCAGTTCAGACATGGCTATATGCAAATCAGTCTGACCCTGTGCCTCATGGGAACAGTCCAGCCCAAACTGTCAAGCCATGTCTTCCCTGGACCGTAAACAAGCTTCCGAGGACCGGTTTCTGGCATTCCAGCCGTCTTCAGCCCGGCTTGCTTGAATCAAGTGGCAAAGTGAGCAAGGGACTCACGTCTGAGCATACCCTGCCACACTTATGGCGGTCAAAAGCATTACAAAAGGGGGTGGTGATGGACGGAGCATCTGAATCAATCAAACACTCACACCCAGTCAAAAGATCTGGGTTTAATCCATCACCATTCTTTAGCCCACTCTGCCACCCCAGTTCAGACATGGCTATATGCAAATCAGTCTGACCCTGTGCCTCATGGGAACAGTCCAGCTTGAACTGCCAAGCCATGTCTTCCCTGGATCGGAAACAAGCTTCTGAGGACCGGTTTCTGGCATTCCAGCCGTCTTCAGCCCGGCTTGCTAGAATCCAGTGGCAAAGTGAGCAAGGGACTCACGTCGGAGCATACCCTGCCACACTTATGGCGGCCAAAAGCATTACAAAAGGGGGTGGTGATGGACGAGCATCTGAATCAATCAAACACTCACACCCAGTCAAAAGATCTGGGTTTAATCCATCACCGTTCTTTAGCCCACTCTGCCACCCCAGTTCAGACATGGCTATATGCAAATCAGTCTGACCCCATGCCTCATGGGAACAGTTCAGCCCGAACTGCCAAGCCATGTCTTCCCTGGACCGGAAACAAGCTTCCGAGGACCATTTTCTGGCATTCCAGCCGTCTTCAGCCCGGCTTGCTTGAATCCAATGGCAAAGTGAGCAATGGACTCACGTCTGAGCATACCCTGCCACACTTATGGCGGCCAAAAGCATTACAAAAGGGGGTGGTGATGGACGGAGCATCTGAATCAATCAAACACTCACACCCAGTCAAAAGATCTGGGTTTAATCCATCACCGTTCTTTAGCCCACTCTGCCACCCCAGTTCAGACATGGCTATATGCAAATCAGTTTGACCCTGTGCCTCATGGGAACAGTCCAGCCCGAACTGCCAAGCCATGTCTTCCCTGGACCGGAAACAAGCTTCCGAGGACCGGTTTCAGGCATTCCAGCCGTCTACAGCCCAGCTTGCCTGAATCCAGTGGCAAAGTGAGCAAGGGACTCACGTCTGAGCATACCCTGCCACACTTATGGCGGCCAAAAGCATTACAAAAGGGGGTGGTGATGGACGGAGCATCTGAATCAATCAAACACTCACACCCAGTCAAAAGATCTGGGTTTAATCCATCACCGTTCTTTAGCCCACTCTGCCACCCCAGTTCAGACATGGCTATATGCAAATCAGTCTGACCCTGTGCCTCATGGGAACAGTCCAGCCCGAACTGCCAAGCTATGTCTTCCCTGGACCGGAAACAAGCTTCAGAGGACCGGTTTCTGGCATTCCAGCCGTCTTCAGCCCGGCTTGCTTGAATCCAGTGGCAAAGTGAGCAAGGGACTCACGTCTGAGCATACCCTGCCACACTTATGGCGGCCAAAAGCATTACAAAAGGGGGTGGTGATGGACGGAGCATCTGAATCAATCAAACACTCACACCCAGTCAAAAGATCTGGGTTTAATCCAATACTGTTCTTTAGCCCACTCTGCCACCCCAGTTCAGACATGGCTATATGCAAATCAGTCTGACCCTGTGCCTCATGGGAACAGTCCAGCCCGAACTGCCAAGCCATGTCTTCCCTGGACCGGAAACAAGCTTCCGAGGACCGGTTTCTGGCATTCCAGCCGTCTTCAGCCCGGCTTGCTTGAATCCAGTGGCAAAGTGAGCAAGGGACTCACTTCTGAGCATACCCAGCCACACTTATGGCGGCCAAAAGCATTACAAAAGGGGGTGGTGATGGACGGAGCATCTGAATCAATCAAACACTCACACCCAGTCAAAAGATCTGGGTTTAATCCATCACCGTTCTTTAGCCCACTCTGCCACCCCAGTTCAGACATGGCTATATGCAAATCAGTCTGACCCTGTGCCTCATGGGAACAGTCCAGCCCGAACTGCCAAGCCATATCTTCCCTGGACCGGAAACAAGCTTCCGAGGACCGGTTTCTGGCATTCCAGCCGTCTTGAGCCCTGCTTGCTTGAATCCAGTGGCAAAGTGAGCAAGGGACTCACGTCTGAGCATACCCAGCCACACTTATGGTGGCCAAAAGCATTACAAAAGGGGGTGGTGATGGACGGAGCATCTGAATAATTCAAACACTCAAACCCAGTCAAAAGATCTGGGTTTAATCCATCACCGTTCTTTAGCCCACTCTGCCACCCCAGTTCAGACATGGCTATATGCAAATCAGTCTGACCATGTGCCTCATGGGAACAGTCCAGCCCGAACTGCCAAGCAATGTCTTCCCTGGACCGGAAACAAGCTTCCGAGGACCGGTTTCCAGCATTCCAGCCGTCTTGAGCCGGGCTTGATTAAATCCAGTGGCAAAGTCAGCAAGGGACTCACGTCTGAGCATACCCTGCCACACTTATGGCGGCTAAAAGCATTACAAAAGGGGGTGGTGATGGACGGAGCATCTGAATAAATCAAACACTCACACCCAGTCAAAAGATCTGGGTTTAATCCATCACCGTTCTTTAGCCCACTCTGCCACCCCAGTTCAGAAATGGCTATATGCAAATCAGTCTGACCCTGTGCCTCATGGGAACAGTCCAGCCCGAACTGCCAAGCCATATCTTCCCTGGACCAGAAACAAGCTTCCGAGGACCGGTTTCTGGCATTCCAGCCGTCTTCAGCCCGGCTTGCTTGAATCCAGTGGCAAAGTGAGCAAGGGACTCACGTCTGAGCATACCCTGCCACACTTATGGCGGCCAAAAGCATTACAAAAGGGGGTGGTGATGGACGGAGCATCTGAATCAATCAAACACTCACACCCAGTCAAAAGATCTAGGTTTAATCCATCACCGTTCTTTAGCCCACTCTGCCAACCCAGTTCAGACACGGCTATATGCAAATCAGTCTGACCCTGTGCCTCATGGGAAAAGTCCAGCCCAAACTGCCAAGCCATGTCTTCCCTGGACCAGAAACAAGCTTCTGAGGACCGGTTTCTGGCATTCCAGCCGTCTTGAGCCCGGCTTGCTTGAATCCAGTGACAAAGTGAGCAAGGGACTCACGTCTGAGCATACCCTGCCACACTTATGGCGGCCAAAAGCATTACAAAAGGCGGTGGTGATGGACGGAGCATCTGAATCAATCAAACACTCACACACAGTCAAAAGATCTGGGTTTAATCCATCACCGTTCTTTAGCCCACTCTGCCACCCCAGTTCAGACATGGCTATATGCAAATCAATCTGACCCTGTGCCTCATGGGAACAGTCCAGCCCGAACTGCCAAGCCATGCCTTCCCTGGACCGGAAACAAGCTTCCGAGGACCGGTTTCTGGCATTCCAGCCGTCTTCAGCCCGGCTTGCTTGAATCCAGTGGCAAAGTTAGCAAGGGACTCACGTCTGAGCATACCCTGCCACACTTATGGCGGCCAAAAGCATTACAAAAGGGGGTGGTGATGGACGGAGCATCTGAATCAATCAAACACTCACACCCAGTCAAAAGATCTGGGTTTAATCCATCACCGTTCTTTAGCCCACTCTGCCACCCCAGTTCAGACATGGCTATATGCAAATCAGTCTGACCCTGTGCCTCATGGGAACAGTCCAGCCCGAACTGCCAAGCCATGTCTTCCCTGGACCGGAAACAAGCTTCCGAGGACCGGTTTCTGGCATTCCAGCTGTCTTCAGCCCGGCTTTCTTGAATCCAGTGGCAAAGTGAGCAAGGGACTCACGTCTGAGCATACCCTGCCACACTTATGGCGGCCAAAAGCATTACAAAAGGGGGTGGTGATGTACGGAGCATCTGAATCAATCAAACACTCACACTCAGTCAAAAGATCTGGGTTTAATCCATCACCGTTCTTTAGCGCACTCTGCCACCCCAGTTCAGACATGGCTATATGCAAATCAGTCTGACCCTGTGCCTCATGGGAACAGTCCAGCCCGAACTGCCAAGCCATGTCTTCCCTGGACCGGAAACAAGCTTCCGAGGACCATTTTCTGGCATTCCAGCTGTCTTCAGACCGGCTTGCTTGAATCCAGTGGCAAAGTGAGCAATGGACTCACGTCTGAGCATACCCTGCCACACTTATGGCGGCCAAAAGCATTACAAAATGGGGTGGTGTCGTGATGGACGGAGCATCTGAATCAATCAAACACTCACACCCAGTCAAAAGATCTGGGTTTAATCCATCACCGTTCTTTAGCCCACTCTGCCACCCCAGTTCAGACATTGCAATATGCAAATCAGTCTGACCCTGTGCCTCATGGGAACAATCCAGCCCGAACTGCCAAGCCATGTCTTCCCTGGACCGGAAACAAGCTTCCGAGGACCGGTTTCTGGCATTCCAGCCGTCTTCAGCCCGGCTTGCTTAAATCCTGTGGCAAAGTGAGCAAGGGACTCACGTCTGAGCATACCCTGACACACTTATGGCGGCCAAAAGCATTACAAAATGGGGTGGTGATGGACAGAGCATCTGAATCAATCAAACACTCACACCAGTCAAAAGATCTGGATTTAATCCATCACCGTTCTTTAGCCCACTCTGCCACCCCAGTTCAGACATGGCTATATGCAAATCAGTCTGACCCTGTGCCTCATGGGAACAGTCCAGCCCAAACTGTCAAGCCATGTCTTCCCTGGACCGTAAACAAGCTTCCGAGGACCGGTTTCTGGCATTCCAGCCGTCTTCAGCCCGGCTTGCTTGAATCAAGTGGCAAAGTGAGCAAGGGACTCACGTCTGAGCATACCCTGCCACACTTATGGCGGTCAAAAGCATTATAAAAGGGGGTGGTGATGGACGGAGCATCTGAATCAATCAAACACTCACACCCAGTCAAAAGATCTGGGTTTAATCCATCACCATTTTTTAGCCCACTCTGCCACCCCAGTTCAGACATGGCTATATGCAAATCAGTCTGACCCTGTGCCTCATGGGAACAGTCCAGCTTGAACTGCCAAGCCATGTCTTCCCTGGATCGGAAACAAGCTTCTGAGGACCGGTTTCTGGCATTCCAGCTGTCTTCAGCCCGGCTTGCTAGAATCCAGTGGCAAAGTGAGCAAGGGACTCACGTCGGAGCATACCCTTCCACACTTATGGCGGCCAAAAGCATTACAAAAGGGGGTGGTGATGGACGAGCATCTGAATCAATCAAACACTCACACCCAGTCAAAAGATCTGGGTTTAATCCATCACCGTTCTTTAGCCCACTCTGCCACCCCAGTTCAGACATGGCTATATGCAAATCAGTCTGACCCTGTGCCTCATGGGAACAGTTCAGCCCGAACTGCCAAGCCATGTCTTCCCTGGACCGGAAACAAGCTTCCGAGGACCATTTTCTGGCATTCCAGCCGTCTTCAGCCCGGCTTGCTTGAATCCAATGGCAAAGTGAGCAATGGACTCACGTCTGAGCATACCCTGCCACACTTATGGCGGCCAAAAGCATTACAAAAGGGGGTGGTGATGGACGGAGCATCTGAATCAATCAAACACTCACACCCAGTCAAAAGATCTGGGTTTAATCCATCACCGTTCTTTAGCCCACTCTGCCACCCCAGTTCAGACATGGCTATATGCAAATCAGTTTGACCCTGTGCCTCATGGGAACAGTCCAGCACGAACTGCCAAGCCATGTCTTCCCTGGACCGGAAACAAGCTTCCGAGGACCGGTTTCAGGCATTCCAGCCGTCTACAGCCCAGCTTGCCTGAATCCAGTGGCAAAGTGAGCAAGGGACTCACGTCTGAGCATACCCTGCCACACTTATGGCGGCCAAAAGCATTACAAAAGGGGGTGGTGATGGACGGAGCATCTGAATCAATCAAACACTCACACCCAGTCAAAAGATCTGGGTTTAATCCATCACCGTTCTTTAGCCCACTCTGCCACCCCAGTTCAGACATGGCTATATGCAAATCAGTCTGACCCTGTGCCTCATGGGAACAGTCCAGCCCGAACTGCCAAGCTATGTCTTCCCTGGACCGGAAACAAGCTTCAGAGGACCGGTTTCTGGCATTCCAGCCGTCTTCAGCCCGGCTTGCTTGAATCCAGTGGCAAAGTGAGCAAGGGACTCACGTCTGAGCATACCCTGCCACACTTATGGCGGCCAAAAGCATTACAAAAGGGGGTGGTGATGAACGGAGCATCTGAATCAATCAAACACTCACACCCAGTCAAAAGATCTGGGTTTAATCCAATACTGTTCTTTAGCCCACTCTGCCACCCCAGTTCAGACATGGCTATATGCAAATCAGTCTGACCCTGTGCCTCATGGGAACAGTCCAGCCCGAACTGCCAAGCCATGTCTTCCCTGGACCGGAAACAAGCTTCCGAGGACCGGTTTCTGGCATTCCAGCCGTCTTCAGCCCGGCTTGCTTGAATCCAGTGGCAAAGTGAGCAAGGGACTCACTTCTGAGCATACCCAGCCACACTTATGGCGGCCAAAAGCATTACAAAAGGGGGTGGTGATGGACGGAGCATCTGAATCAATCAAACACTCACACCCAGTCAAAAGATCTGGGTTTAATCCATCACCGTTCTTTAGCCCACTCTGCCACCCCAGTTCAGACATGGCTATATGCAAATCAGTCTGACCCTGTGCCTCATGGGAACAGTCCAGCCCGAACTGCCAAGCCATATCTTCCCTGGACCGGAAACAAGCTTCCGAGGACCGGTTTCTGGCATTCCAGCCGTCTTGAGCCCTGCTTGCTTGAATCCAGTGGCAAAGTGAGCAAGGGACTCACGTCTGAGCATACCCTGCCACACTTATGGTGGCCAAAAGCATTACAAAAGGGGGTGGTGATGGACGGAGCATCTGAATAATTCAAACACTCAAACCCAGTCAAAAGATCCGGGTTTAATCCATCACCGTTCTTTAGCCCACTCTGCCACCCCAGTTCAGACATGGCTATATGCAAATCAGTCTGACCATGTGCCTCATGGGAACAGTCCAGCCCGAACTGCCAAGCAATGTCTTCCCTGGACCGGAAACAAGCTTCCGAGGACCGGTTTCCAGCATTCCAGCCGTCTTGAGCCGGGCTTGATTAAATCCAGTGGCAAAGTCAGCAAGGGACTCACGTCTGAGCATACCCTGCCACACTTATGGCGGCTAAAAGCATTACAAAAGGGGGTGGTGATGGACGGAGCATCTGAATAAATCAAACACTCACACCCAATCAAAAGATCTGGGTTTAATCCATCACCGTTCTTTAGCCCACTCTGCCACCCCAGTTCAGAAATGGCTATATGCAAATCAGTCTGACCCTGTGCCTCATGGGAACAGTCCAGCCCGAACTGCCAAGCCATATCTTCCCTGGACCAGAAACAAGCTTCCGAGGACCGGTTTCTGGCATTCCAGCCGTCTTCAGCCCGGCTTGCTTGAATCCAGTGGCAAAGTGAGCAAGGGACTCACGTCTGAGCATACCCTGCCACACTTATGGCGGCCAAAAGCATTACAAAAGGGGGTGGTGATGGACGGAGCATCTGAATCAATCAAACACTCACACCCAGTCAAAAGATCTAGGTTTAATCCATCACCGTTCTTTAGCCCACTCTGCCAACCCAGTTCAGACACGGCTATATGCAAATCAGTCTGACCCTGTGCCTCATGGGAAAAGTCCAGCCCAAACTGCCAAGCCATGTCTTCCCTGGACCAGAAACAAGCTTCCGAGGACCGGTTTCTGGCATTCCAGCCGTCTTGAGCCCGGCTTGCTTGAATCCAGTGACAAAGTGAGCAAGGGACTCACGTCTGAGCATACCCTGCCACACTTATGGCGGCCAAAAGCATTACAAAAGCCGGTGGTGATGGACGGAGCATCTGAATCAATCAAACACTCACACACAGTCAAAAGATCTGGGTTTAATCCATCACCGTTCTTTAGCCCACTCTGCCAACCCAGTTCAGACATGGCTATATGCAAATCAGTCTGACCCTGTGCCTCATGGGAACAGTCCAGCCCGAACTGCCAAGCCATGCCTTCCCTGGACCGGAAACAAGCTTCCGAGGACCGGTTTCTGGCATTCCAGCCGTCTTCAGCCCGGCTTGCTTGAATCCAGTGGCAAAGTTAGCAAGGGACTCACGTCTGAGCATACCCTGCCACACTTATGGCGGCCAAAAGCATCACAAAAGGGGGTGGTGATGGACGGAGCATCTGAATCAATCAAACACTCACACCCAGTCAAAAGATCTGGGTTTAATCCATCACCGTTCTTTAGCCCACTCTGCCACCCCAGTTCAGACATGGGTGGCTATATGCAAATCAGTCTGACCCTGTGCCTCATGGGAACAGTCCAGCCCGAACTGCCAAGCCATGTCTTCCCTGGACCGGAAACAAGCTTCCGAGGACCGGTTTCTGGCATTCCAGCTGTCTTCAGCCCGGTTTGCTTGAATCCAGTGGCAAAGTGAGCAAGGGACTCACGTCTGAGCATACCCTGCCACACTTATGGCGGCCAAAAGCATTACAAAAGGGGGTGGTGATGTACGGAGCATCTGAATCAATCAAACACTCACACTCAGTCAAAAGATCTGGGTTTAATCCATCACCGTTCTTTAGCCCACTCTGCCACCCCAGTTCAGACATGGCTATATGCAAATCAGTCTGACCCTGTGCCTCATGGGAACAGTCCAGCCCGAACTGCCAAGCCATGTCTTCCCTGGACCGGAAACAAGCTTCCGAGGACCATTTTCTGGCATTCCAGCTGTCTTCAGACCGGCTTGCTTGAATCCAGTGGCAAAGTGAGCAATGGACTCACGTCTGAGCATACCCTGCCACACTTATGGCGGCCAAAAGCATTACAAAATGGGGTGGTGTCGTGATGGACGGAGCATCTGAATCAATCAAACACTCACACCCAGTCAAAAGATCTGGGTTTAATCCATCACCGTTCTTTAGCCCACTCTGCCACCCCAGTTCAGACATTGCAATATGCAAATCAGTCTGACCCTGTGCCTCATGGGAACAATCCAGCCCGAACTGCCAAGCCATGTCTTCCCTGGACCGGAAACAAGCTTCCGAGGACCGGTTTCTGGCATTCCAGCCGTCTTCAGCCCGGCTTGCTTAAATCCTGTGGCAAAGTGAGCAAGGGACTCACGTCTGAGCATACCCTGACACACTTATGGCGGCCAAAAGCATTACAAAATGGGGTGGTGATGGACAGAGCATCTGAATCAATCAAACACTCACACCAGTCAAAAGATCTGGATTTAATCCATCACCGTTCTTTAGCCCACTCTGCCACCCCAGTTCAGACATGGCTATATGCAAATCAGTCTGACCCTGTGCCTCATGGGAACAGTCCAGCCCAAACTGTCAAGCCATGTCTTCCCTGGACCGTAAACAAGCTTCCGAGGACCGGTTTCTGGCATTCCAGCCGTCTTCAGCCCGGCTTGCTTGAATCAAGTGGCAAAGTGAGCAAGGGACTCACGTCTGAGCATACCCTGCCACACTTATGGCGGTCAAAAGCATTATAAAAGGGGGTGGTGATGGACGGAGCATCTGAATCAATCAAACACTCACACCCAGTCAAAAGATCTGGGTTTAATCCATCACCATTCTTTAGCCCACTCTGCCACCCCAGTTCAGACATGGCTATATGCAAATCAGTCTGACCCTGTGCCTCATGGGAACAGTCCAGCTTGAACTGCCAAGCCATGTCTTCCCTGGATCGGAAACAAGCTTCTGAGGACCGGTTTCTGGCATTCCAGCTGTCTTCAGCCCGGCTTGCTAGAATCCAGTGGCAAAGTGAGCAAGGGACTCACGTCGGAGCATACCCTTCCACACTTATGGCGGCCAAAAGCATTACAAAAGGGGGTGGTGATGGACGAGCATCTGAATCAATCAAACACTCACACCCAGTCAAAAGATCTGGGTTTAATCCATCACCGTTCTTTAGCCCACTCTGCCACCCCAGTTCAGACATGACTATATGCAAATCAGTCTGACCCTGTGCCTCATGGGAACAGTTCAGCCCGAACTGCCAAGCCATGTCTTCCCTGGACCGGAAACAAGCTTCCGAGGACCATTTTCTGGCATTCCAGCCGTCTTCAGCCCGGCTTGCTTGAATCCAATGGCAAAGTGAGCAATGGACTCACGTCTGAGCATACCCTGCCACACTTATGGCGGCCAAAAGCATTACAAAAGGGGGTGGTGATGGACGGAGCATCTGAATCAATCAAACACTCACACCCAGTCAAAAGATCTGGGTTTAATCCATCACCGTTCTTTAGCCCACTCTGCCACCCCAGTTCAGACATGGCAATATGCAAACCAGTCTGACCCTGTGCCTCATGGGAACAATCCAGCCCGAACTGCCAAGCCATGTCTTCCCTGGACCGGAAACAAGCTTCCAAGGACCGGTTTCTGGCATTCCAGCCGTCTTCAGCCCGGCTTGCTTGAATCCTGTGGCAAAGTGAGCAAGGGACTCACGTCTGAGCATACCCTGCCACACTTATGGCTTCCAAAAGCATTACAAAAGGGGGTGGTGATGGACAGAGCATCTGAATCAATCAAACACTCACACACAGTCAAAAGATGTGGGTTCAATCCATCACCGTTCTTTAGCCCACTCTGCCAACCCAGTTCAGACATGGCTATATGCAAATCAGTCTGACCCTGTGCCTCTGGGGAACAGTCCAGCCCGAACTGCCAAGCCATGTCTTCCCTGGACCGGAAACTAGCTTCCGAGGACCGGTTTCTGGCATTCCAGCCATCTTCAGCCCGGCTTGCTTGAATCCAGTGGCAAAGTGAGCAAGGGACTCTCGTCTGAGCATACCCTGCCACACTTATGGCGGCCAAAAGCATTACAAAAGGGGGTGGTGATGGACGGAGCATCTGAATCAATCAAACACTCACACCCAGTCAAAAGATCTGGGTTTAATCCATCACCGTTCTTTAGCCCACTCTGCCACCCCAGTTCAGACATGGCTATATGCAAATCAGTTTGACCCTGTGCCTCATGGGAACAGTCCAGCCCGAACTGCCAAGCCATGTCTTCCCTGGACCGGAAACAAGCTTCCGAGGACCGGTTTCAGGCATTCCAGCCGTCTACAGCCCAGCTTGCCTGAATCCAGTGGCAAAGTGAGCAAGGGACTCATGTCTGACCATACTCTGCCACACTTATGGCGGCCAAAAGCATTACAAAAGGGGGTGGTGATGGACGGAGCATCTGAATCAATCAAACACTCACACCCAGTCAAAAGATCTGGGTTTAATCCATCACCGTTCTTTAGCCCACTCTGCCACCCCAGTTCAGACATGGCTATATGCAAATCAGTCTGACCCTGTGCCTCATGGGAACAGTCCAGCCCGAACTGCCAAGCCATGTCTTCCCTGGACCGGAAACAAGCTTCAGAGGACCGGTTTCTGGCATTCCAGCCGTCTTCAGCCCGGCTTGCTTGAATCCAGTGGCAAAGTGAGCAAGGGACTCACGTCTGAGCATACCCTGCCACACTTATGGCGGCCAAAAGCATTACAAAAGGGGGTGGTGATGGACGGAGCATCTGAATCAATCAAACACTCACACCCAGTCAAAAGATCTGGGTTTAATCCAATACTGTTCTTTAGCCCACTCTGCCACCCCAGTTCAGACATGGCTATATGCAAATCAGTCTGACCCTGTGCCTCATGGGAACAGTCCAGCCCGAACTGCCAAGCCATGTCTTCCCTGGACCGGAAACAAGCTTCCGAGGACCGGTTTCTGGCATTCCAGCCGTCTTCAGCCCGGCTTGCTTGAATCCAGTGGCAAAGTGAGCAAGGGACTCACTTCTGAGCATACCCAGCCACACTTATGGCGGCCAAAAGCATTACAAAAGGGGGTGGTGATGGACGGAGCATCTGAATCAATCAAACACTCACACCCAGTCAAAAGATCTGGGTTTAATCCATCACCGTTCTTTAGCCCACTCTGCCACCCCAGTTCAGACATGGCTATATGCAAATCAGTCTGACCCTGTGCCTCATGGGAACAGTCCAGCCCGAACTGCCAAGCCATGTCTTCCCTGGACCGGAAACAAGCTTCCGAGGACCATTTTCTGGCATTCCAGCTGTCTTCAGACCGGCTTGCTTGAATCCAGTGGCAAAGTGAGCAATGGACTCACGTCTGAGCATACCCTGCCACACTTATGGCGGCCAAAAGCATTACAAAATGGGGTGGTGTCGTGATGGACGGAGCATCTGAATCAATCAAACACTCACACCCAGTCAAAAGATCTGGGTTTAATCCATCACCGTTCTTTAGCCCACTCTGCCACCCCAGTTCAGACATTGCAATATGCAAATCAGTCTGACCCTGTGCCTCATGGGAACAATCCAGCCCGAACTGCCAAGCCATGTCTTCCCTGGACCGGAAACAAGCTTCCGAGGACCGGTTTCTGGCATTCCAGCCGTCTTCAGCCCGGCTTGCTTAAATCCTGTGGCAAAGTGAGCAAGGGACTCACGTCTGAGCATACCCTGACACACTTATGGCGGCCAAAAGCATTACAAAATGGGGTGGTGATGGACAGAGCATCTGAATCAATCAAACACTCACACCAGTCAAAAGATCTGGATTTAATCCATCACCGTTCTTTAGCCCACTCTGCCACCCCAGTTCAGACATGGCTATATGCAAATCAGTCTGACCCTGTGCCTCATGGGAACAGTCCAGCCCAAACTGTCAAGCCATGTCTTCCCTGGACCGTAAACAAGCTTCCGAGGACCGGTTTCTGGCATTCCAGCCGTCTTCAGCCCGGCTTGCTTGAATCAAGTGGCAAAGTGAGCAAGGGACTCACGTCTGAGCATACCCTGCCACACTTATGGCGGTCAAAAGCATTATAAAAGGGGGTGGTGATGGACGGAGCATCTGAATCAATCAAACACTCACACCCAGTCAAAAGATCTGGGTTTAATCCATCACCATTCTTTAGCCCACTCTGCCACCCCAGTTCAGACATGGCTATATGCAAATCAGTCTGACCCTGTGCCTCATGGGAACAGTCCAGCTTGAACTGCCAAGCCATGTCTTCCCTGGATCGGAAACAAGCTTCTGAGGACCGGTTTCTGGCATTCCAGCTGTCTTCAGCCCGGCTTGCTAGAATCCAGTGGCAAAGTGAGCAAGGGACTCACGTCGGAGCATACCCTTCCACACTTATGGCGGCCAAAAGCATTACAAAAGGGGGTGGTGATGGACGAGCATCTGAATCAATCAAACACTCACACCCAGTCAAAAGATCTGGGTTTAATCCATCACCGTTCTTTAGCCCACTCTGCCACCCCAGTTCAGACATGACTATATGCAAATCAGTCTGACCCTGTGCCTCATGGGAACAGTTCAGCCCGAACTGCCAAGCCATGTCTTCCCTGGACCGGAAACAAGCTTCCGAGGACCATTTTCTGGCATTCCAGCCGTCTTCAGCCCGGCTTGCTTAAATCCAATGGCAAAGTCAGCAATGGACTCACGTCTGAGCATACCCTGCCACACTTATGGCGGCCAAAAGCATTACAAAAGGGGGTGGTGATGGACGGAGCATCTGAATCAATCAAACACTCACACCCAGTCAAAAGATCTGGGTTTAATCCATCACCGTTCTTTAGCCCACTCTGCCACCCCAGTTCAGACATGGCAATATGCAAACCAGTCTGACCCTGTGCCTCATGGGAACAATCCAGCCCGAACTGCCAAGCCATGTCTTCCCTGGACCGGAAACAAGCTTCCAAGGACCGGTTTCTGGCATTCCAGCCGTCTTCAGCCCGGCTTGCTTGAATCCTGTGGCAAAGTGAGCAAGGGACTCACGTCTGAGCATACCCTGCCACACTTATGGCTTCCAAAAGCATTACAAAAGGGGGTGGTGATGGACAGAGCATCTGAATCAATCAAACACTCACACACAGTCAAAAGATGTGGGTTCAATCCATCACCGTTCTTTAGCCCACTCTGCCAACCCAGTTCAGACATGGCTATATGCAAATCAGTCTGACCCTGTGCCTCTGGGGAACAGTCCAGCCCGAACTGCCAAGCCATGTCTTCCCTGGACCGGAAACTAGCTTCCGAGGACCGGTTTCTGGCATTCCAGCCATCTTCAGCCCGGCTTGCTTGAATCCAGTGGCAAAGTGAGCAAGGGACTCTCGTCTGAGCATACCCTGCCACACTTATGGCGGCCAAAAGCATTACAAAAGGGGGTGGTGATGGACGGAGCATCTGAATCAATCAAACACTCACACCCAGTCAAAAGATCTGGGTTTAATCCATCACCGTTCTTTAGCCCACTCTGCCACCCCAGTTCAGACATGGCTATATGCAAATCAGTTTGACCCTGTGCCTCATGGGAACAGTCCAGCCCGAACTGCCAAGCCATGTCTTCCCTGGACCGGAAACAAGCTTCCGAGGACCGGTTTCAGGCATTCCAGCCGTCTACAGCCCAGCTTGCCTGAATCCAGTGGCAAAGTGAGCAAGGGACTCATGTCTGACCATACCCTGCCACACTTATGGCGGCCAAAAGCATTACAAAAGGGGGTGGTGATGGACGGAGCATCTGAATCAATCAAACACTCACACCCAGTCAAAAGATCTGGGTTTAATCCATCACCGTTCTTTAGCCCACTCTGCCACCCCAGTTCAGACATGGCTATATGCAAATCAGTCTGACCCTGTGCCTCATGGGAACAGTCCAGCCCGAACTGCCAAGCCATGTCTTCCCTGGACCGGAAACAAGCTTCAGAGGACCGGTTTCTGGCATTCCAGCCGTCTTCAGCCCGGCTTGCTTGAATCCAGTGGCAAAGTGAGCAAGGGACTCACGTCTGAGCATACCCTGCCACACTTATGGCGGCCAAAAGCATTACAAAAGGGGGTGGTGATGGACGGAGCATCTGAATCAATCAAACACTCACACCCAGTCAAAAGATCTGGGTTTAATCCAATACTGTTCTTTAGCCCACTCTGCCACCCCAGTTCAGACATGGCTATATGCAAATCAGTCTGACCCTGTGCCTCATGGGAACAGTCCAGCCCGAACTGCCAAGCCATGTCTTCCCTGGACCGGAAACAAGCTTCCGAGGACCGGTTTCTGGCATTCCAGCCGTCTTCAGCCCGGCTTGCTTGAATCCAGTGGCAAAGTGAGCAAGGGACTCACTTCTGAGCATACCCAGCCACACTTATGGCGGCCAAAAGCATTACAAAAGGGGGTGGTGATGGACGGAGCATCTGAATCAATCAAACACTCACACCCAGTCAAAAGATCTGGGTTTAATCCATCACCGTTCTTTAGCCCACTCTGCCACCCCAGTTCAGACATGGCTATATGCAAATCAGTCTGACCCTGTGCCTCATGGGAACAGTCCAGCCCGAACTGCCAAGCCATATCTTCCCTGGACCGGAAACAAGCTTCCGAGGACCGGTTTCTGGCATTCCAGCCGTCTTGAGCCCTGCTTGCTTGAAACCAGTGGCAAAGTGAGCAACGGACTCACGTCTGAGCATACCCTGCCACACTTATGGTGGCCAAAAGCATTACAAAAGGGGGTGGTGATGGACGGAGCATCTGAATAATTCAAACACTCAAACCCAGTCAAAAGATCTGGGTTTAATCCATCACCGTTCTTTAGCCCACTCTGCCACCCCAGTTCAGACATTGCTATATGCAAATCAGTCTGACCATGTGCCTCATGGGAACAGTCCAGCCCGAACTGCCAAGCCATGTCTTCCCTGGACCGGAAACAAGCTTCCGAGGACCGGTTTCTGGTATTCCAGCCGACTTCAGCCCGGCTAGCTTGAATCCAGTGGCAAAGTGAGCAAGGGACTCACGTCTGAGCATACCCTGCCACACTTATGGCGGCCAAAAGCATTCCAAAAGGGGGAGATGATGGACGGAGCATCTGAATAAATCAAACACTCACACCCAGTCAAAAGATCTGGGTTTAATCCATCACCGTTCTTTAGCCCACTCTGCCACCCCAGTTCAGACATGGCTATATGCAAATCAGTCTGACCCTGCGCCTCATGGGAACAGTCCAGCCCGAACTGCCAAGCCATGTCTTCCCTTGACCGGAAACAAGCTTCCGAGGACCGGTTTCTGGCATTCCAGCCGTCTTCAGCCTGGCTTGCTTGAATCCAGTGGCAAAGTGAGCAAGGGACTCACGTCTGAGCATACCCTGCCACACTTATGGCTGCCAGAAGCGGTACAAAAGGGGGTGGTACTGGACGGAGCATCTGAACCAATCAAGCACTCACACCCAGTCAAAAGATCTGGGTTTAATCCATCACCGTTCTTTAGCCCACTCTGCCACCCCAGTTCAGACATGGCTATATGCAAATCAGTCTGACCCTGTGCCTCATGGGAACAGTCCAGCCCGAACTGCCAAGCCATGTCTTCCCTGGACCGGAAACAAGCTTCCGAGGACCGGTTTCTGGCATTCCAGCCATCTTCAGCCCGGCTTGCTTGAATCCAGTGGCAAAGTGAGCAAGGGACTCACGTCTGAGCATACCCTGCCACACTTATGGCGGCCAAAAGCATTACAAAAGGGGGTGGTGATGGACGGAGCATCTGAATCAATCAAACACTCACACCCAGTCAAAAGATCTGGGTTTAATCCATCACCGTTCTTTAGCCCACTCTGCCACCCCAATTCAGACATGGCTATATGCAAATCAGTCTGACCCTGTGCCTCATGGGAACAGTCCAGCCCGAACTGCCAAGCCATGTCTTCCCTGGACCGGAAACAAGCTTCCGAGGACCGGTTTCTGGCATTCCAGCCGTCTTCAGCCCGGCTTGCTTGAATCCAGTGACAAAGTGAGCAAGGGACTCACGTCTGAGCATACCCTGCCACACTTATGGCGGCCAAAAGCATTACAAAAGGGGGTGGTGATGTACGGAGCATCTGAATCAATCAAACACTCACACCCAGTCAAAAGATCTGGGTTTAATCCATCACCGTTCTTTAGCCCACTCTGCCACCACAGTTCAGACATGGCTATATGCAAATCAGTCTGACCCTGTGCCTCATGGGGACAGTCCAGCCCGAACTGCCAAGCCATGTCTTCCCTGGACCGGAAAGAAGCTTAAGAGGACCGGTTTCTGGCATTCCAGCCGTCTTCAGCCCGGCTTGCTTGAATCCAGTGGCAAAGGAGCAAGGGACTCACGTCTGACCATACCCTGCCACACTTATGGCGGCCAAAAGCATTACAAAAGGGGGTGGTGATGGACGGAGCATCTGAATCAATCAAACACTCATACACAGTCAAAAGATGTGGGTTCAATCCATCACCGTTCTTTAGCCCACTCTGCCAACCCAGTTCAGACACGGCTATATGCAAATCAGTCTGACCCTGTGCCTCATGGGAAAAGTCCAGCCCAAACTGCCAAGCCATGTCTTCCCTGGACCGGAAACAAGCTTCCGAGGACCGGTTTCTGGCATTCCAGCTGTCTTCAGCCCGGCTTGCTTGAATCCAGTGGCAAAGTGAGCAAGGGACTCACGTCTGAGCATACCCTGCCACACTTATGGCGGCCAAAAGCATTACAAAAGGGGGTGGTGATGTACGGAGCATCTGAATCAATCAAACACTCACACTCAGTCAAAAGATCTGGGTTTAATCCATCACCGTTCTTTAGCCCACTCTGCCACCCCAGTTCAGACATGGCTATATGCAAATCAGTCTGACCCTGTGCCTCATGGGAACAGTCCAGCCCTAACTGCCAAGCCATGTCTTCCCTGGACCGGAAACAAGCTTCCGAGGACCATTTTCTGGCATTCCAGCTGTCTTCAGCCCGGCTTGCTTGAATCCAGTGGCAAAGTGAGCAATGGACTCACGTCTGAGCATACCCTGCCACACTTATGGCGGCCAACAGCATTACAAAATGGGGTGGTGTCGTGATGGACGGAGCATCTGAATCAATCAAACACTCACACCCAGTCAAAAGATCTGGGTTTAATCCATAACCGTTCTTTAGCCCACTCTGCCACCCCAGTTCAGACATTGCAATATGCAAATCAGTCTGACCCTGTGCCTCATGGGAACAATCCAGCCCGAACTGCCAAGCCATGTCTTCCCTGGACCGGAAACAAGCTTCCGAGGACCGGTTTCTGGCATTCCAGCCGTCTTCAGCCCGGCTTGCTTAAATCCTGTGGCAAAGTGAGCAAGGGACTCACGTCTGAGCATACCCTGACACACTTATGGCGGCTAAAAGCATTACAAAAGGGGGTGGTGATGGACGGAGCATCTGAATCAATCAAACACTCACACCCAGTCAAAAGATGTGGGTTTAATCCATCACCGTTCTTTAGCCCACTCTGCCAACCCAGTTCAGACATGGCTATATGCAAATCAGTCTGACCCTGTGCCTCTGGGGAACAGTCCAGCCCGAACTGCCAAGCCATGTCTTCCCAGGACCGGAAACAAGCTTCCGAGGACTGGTTTCTGGCATTCCAGCCATCTTCAGCCCGGCTTGCTTGAATCCAGTGGCAAAGTGAGCAAGGGACTCACGTCTGAGCATACCCTGCCACACTTATGGCCGCCAAAAGCATTACAAAAGGGGGTGGTGATGGACGGAGCATCTGAATCAATCAAACACTCACACCCAGTCAAAAGATCTGGGTTTAATCCATCACCGTTCTTTAGCCCACTCTGCCACCCCAGTTCAGACATGGCTATATGCAAATCAGTCTGACCCTGTGCCTCATGGGAACAGTCCAGCCCGAACTGCCAAGCCATGTCTTCCCTGGACCGGAAACAAGCTTCCGAGGACCGGTTTCAGGCATTCCAGCCGTCTTCAGCCCGGCTTGCCTGAATCCAGTGGCAAAGTGAGCAAGGGACTCACGTCTGAGCATACCCTGCCACACTTATGGCGGCCAAAAGCATTACAAAAGGGGGTGGTGATGGACGGAGCATCTGAATCAATCAAACACTCACACCCAGTCAAAAGATCTGGGTTTAATCCATCACCGTTCTTTAGCCCACTCTGCCACCCCAGTTCAGACATGGCTATATGCAAATCAGTCTGACCCTGTGCCTCATGGGAACAGTCCAGCCCGAACTGCCAAGCCATATCTTCCTTGGCCTGGAAACAAGCTTCCGAGGACCGGTTTCTGGCATTCCAGCCGTCTTGAGCCCGACTTGCTTGAATCCAGTGGCAAAGTGAGCAAGGGACTCACGTCTGAGCATACCCTGCCACACTTATGGCGGCCAAAAGCATTCCAAAAGGGGGTGGTGATGGACGGAGCATCTGAATCAATCAAACAGTCACACCCAGTCAAAAGATCTGGGTTTAATCCATCACCGTTCTTTAGCCCACTCTGCCACCCCAGTTCAGACATGGCTATATGCAAATCAGTCTGACCCTGTGCCTCATGGGAACAGTCCAGCCCGAACTGCCAAGCCATGTCTTCCCTTGACCGGAAACAAGCTTCCGAGGACCGGTTTCTGGCATTCCAGCCGTCTTCAGCCTGGCTTGCTTGAATCCAGTGGCAAAGTGAGAAAGGGACTCACGTCTGAGCATACCCTGCCACACTTATGGCGGCCAAAAGCATTACAAAAGGGGGTGGTGATGGACGGAGCATCTGAATCAACCAAACTCTCACACCCAGTCAAAAGATCTGGGTTTAATCCATCACCGTTCTTTAGCCCACTCTGCCACCCCAGTTCAGACATGGCAATATGCAAATCAATCTGACCCTGTGCCTCATGGGAACAATCCAGCCCGAACTGCCAAGCCATGTCTTCCCTGGACCGGAAACAAGCTTCCGAGGACCGGTTTCTGGCATTCCAGCCGTCTTCAGCCCGGCTTGCTTGAATCCTGTGGCAAAGTGAGCAAGGGACTCACGTCTGAGCATACCCTGCCACACTTATGGCGGCCAAAAGCATTACAAAAGGGGGTGGTGATGGACGGAGCATCTGAATCAATCAAACACTCACACCCAGTCAAAAGATCTGGGTTTAATCCATCACCGTTCTTTAGCCCACTCTGCCACCCCAGTTCAGACATGGCTATATGCAAATCAGTTTGACCCTGTGCCTCATGGGAACAGTCCAGCCCGAACTGCCAAGCCATGTCTTCCCTGGACCGGAAACAAGCTTCCGAGGACCGGTTTCAGGCATTCCAGCCGTCTACAGCCCAGCTTGCCTGAATCCAGTGGCAAAGTGAGCAAGGGACTCACGTCTGAGCATACCCTGCCACACTTATGGCAGCCAAAAGCATTACAAAAGGGGGTGGTGATGGACGGAGCATCTGAATCAATCAAACACTCACACCCAGTCAAAAGATCTGGGTTTAATCCATCACCGTTCTTCAGCCCACTCTGCCACCCCAGTTCAGACATGGCTATATGCAAATCAGTCTGACCCTGTGCCTCATGGGAACAGTCCAGCCCGAACTGCCAAGCCATGTCTTCCCTGGACCGGAAACAAGCTTCAGAGGACCGGTTTCTGGCATTCCAGCCGTCTTCAGCCCGGCTTGCTTGAATCCAGTGGCAAAGTGAGCAAGGGACTCACGTCTGAGCATACCCTGCCACACTTATGGCGGCCAAAAGCCTTACAAAAGGGGGTGGTGATGGACGGAGCATCTGAATCAATCAAACACTCACACCCAGTCAAAAGATCTGGGTTTAATCCAATACTGTTCTTTAGCCCACTCTGCCACCCCAGTTCAGACATGGCTATATGCAAATCAGTCTGACCCTGTGCCTCATGGGAACAGTCCAGCCCGAACTGCCAAGCCATGTCTTCCCTGGACCGGAAACAAGCTTCCGAGGACCGGTTTCTGGCATTCCAGCCGTCTTCAGCCCGGCTTGCTTGAATCCAGTGGCAAAGTGAGCAAGGGACTCACTTCTGAGCATACCCAGCCACACTTATGGCGGCCAAAAGCATTACAAAAGGGGGTAGTGATGGACGGAGCATCTGAATCAATCAAACACTCACACCCAGTCAAAAGATCTGGGTTTAATCCATCACCGTTCTTTAGCCCACTCTGCCACCCCAGTTCAGACATGGCTATATGCAAATCAGTCTGACCCTGTGCCTCATGGGAACAGTCCAGCCCGAACTGCCAAGCCATATCTTCCCTGGACCGGAAACAAGCTTCCGAGGACCGGTTTCTGGCATTCCAGCCATCTTGAGCCCTGCTTGCTTGAATCCAGTGGCAAAGTGAGCAAGGGACTCACGTCGGAGCATACCCTGCCACACTTATGGTGGCCAAAAGCATTACAAAAGGGGGTGGTGATGGACGGAGCATCTGAATAATTCAAACACTCAAACCCAGTCAAAAGATCTGGGTTTAATCCATCACCGTTCTTTAGCCCACTCTGCCACCCCAGTTCAGACATGGCTATATGCAAATCAGTCTGACCATGTGCCTCATGGGAACAGTCCAGCCCGAACTGCCAAGCCATGTCTTCCCTGGACCGGAAACAAGCTTCCGAGGACCGGTTTCTGGTATTCCAGCCGACTTCAGCCCGGCTAGCTTGAATCCAGTGGCAAAGTGAGCAAGGGACTCACGTCTGAGCATACCCTGCCACACTTATGGCGGCCAAAAGCATTCCAAAAGGGGGAGATGATGGACGGAGCATCTGAATAAATCAAACACTCACGCCCAGTCAAAAGATCTGGGTTTAATCCATCACCGTTCTTTAGCCCACTCTGCCACCCCAGTTCAGACATGGCTATATGCAAATCAGTCTGACCCTGTGCCTCATGGGAACAGTCCAGCCCGAACTGCCAAGCCATGTCTTCCCTTGACCGGAAACAAGCTTCCGAGGACCGGTTTCTGGCATTCCAGCCGTCTTCAGCCTGGCTTGCTTGAATCCAGTGGCAAAGTGAGCAAGGGACTCACGTCTGAGCATACCCTGCCACACTTATGGCTGCCAGAAGCGGTACAAAAGGGGGTGGTACTGGACGGAGCATCTGAACCAATCAAGCACTCACACCCAGTCAAAAGATCTGGGTTTAATCCATCACCGTTCTTTAGCCCACTCTGCCACCCCAGTTCAGACATGGCTATATGCAAATCAGTCTGACCCTGTGCCTCATGGGAACAGTCCAGCCCGAACTGCCAAGCCATGTCTTCCCTGGACCGGAAACAAGCTTCCGAGGACCGGTTTCTGGCATTCCAGCCGTCTTCAGCCCGGCTTGCTTGAATCCAGTGGCAAAGTGAGCAAGGGACTCACGTCTGAGCATACCCTGCCACACTTATGGCGGCCAAAAGCATTACAAAAGGGGGTGGTGATGGACGGAGCATCTGAATCAATCAAACACTCACACCCAGTCAAAAGATCTGGGTTTAATCCATCACCGTTCTTTAGCCCACTCTGCCACCCCAGTTCAGACATGGCTATATGCAAATCAGTCTGACCCTGTGCCTCATGGGAACAGTCCAGCCGGAACTGCCAAGCCATGTCTTCCCTGGACCGGAAACAAGCTTCCGAGGACCGGTTTCTGGCATTCCAGCCGTCTTCAGCCCGGCTTGCTTGAATCCAGTGACAAAGTGAGCAAGGGACTCACGTCTGAGCATACCCTGCCACACTTATGGCAGCCAAAAGCATTACAAAAGGGGGTGGTGATGTACGGAGCATCTGAATCAATCAAACACTCACACCCAGTCAAAAGATCTGGGTTTAATCCATCACCGGTCTTTAGCCCACTCTGCCACCACAGTTCAGACATGGCTATATGCAAATCAGTCTGACCCTGTGCCTCATGGGGACAGTCCAGCCCGAACTGCCAAGCCATGTCTTCCCTGGACCGGAAAGAAGCTTCCGAGGACCGGTTTCTGGCATTCCAGCCGTCTTCAGCCTGGCTTGCTTGAATCCAGTGGCAAAGTGAGCAAGGGACTCACGTCTGAGCATACCCTGCCACACTTATGGCGGCCAAAAGCATTACAGAAGGGGGTGGTGATGGACGGAGCATCTGAATCAATCAAACACTCACACCCAGTCAAAAGATCTGGGTTTAATCCATCACCGTTCTTTAGCCCACTCTGCCACCCCAGTTCAGACATGGCTATATGCAAATCAGTCTGACCCTGTGCCTCATGGGAACAGTCCAGCCCGAACTGCCGAGCCATGTCTTCCCTGGACCGGAAACAAGCTTCCGAGGACCATTTTCTGGCATTCCAGCCGTCTTCAACCCGGCTTGCTTGAATCCAGTGGCAAAGTGAGCAAGGGACTCACGTATGAGCATACCCTGCCACACTTATGGTGGCCAAAAGCATTACAAAAGGGGGTGGTGATGGACGGAGCATCTGAATCAATCAAACACTCACAACCAGTCAAAAGATCTGGGTTTAATCCATCACCGTTCTTTAGCCCACTCTGCCACCCCAGTTCAGACATGGCAATATGCAAATCAGTCTGACCCTGTGCCTCATGGGAACAATCCAGCCCGAACTGCCAAGCCATGTCTTCCCTGGACTGGAAACAAGCTTCCGAGGACCGGTTTCTGGCATTCCAGCCGTCTTCAGCCCGGCTTGCTTGAATCCTGTGGCAAAGTGAGCAAGGGACTCACGTCTGAGCATACCCTGCCACACTTATGGCCGCCAAAAGCATAACAAAAGGGGGTGGTGATGGACGGAGCATCTGAATCAATCAAACACTCACACCCAGTCAAAAGATCTGGGTTTAATCCATCACCGTTCTTTAGCCCACTCTGCCACCCCAGTTCAGACATGGCTATATGCAAATCAGTCTGACCCTGTGCCTCATGGGAACAGTCCAGCCCGAACTGCCAAGCCATGTCTTCCCTGGACCGGAAACAAGCTTCCGAGGACCGGTTTCTGGCATTCCAGCCGTCTTCAGCCCAGCTTGCCTGAATCCAGTGGCAAAGTGAGCAAGGGACTCACGTCTGAGCATACCCTGCCACACTTATGGCGGCCAAAAGCATTCCAAAAGGGGGTGGCGATGGACGGAGCATCTGAATCAATCAAACACTCACACCCAGTCAAAAGATCTGGGTTTAATCCATCACCGTTCTTTAGCCCACTCTGCCACCCCAGTTCAGACATGGCTATATGCAAATCAGTCTGACCCTGTGCCTCATGGGAACAGTCCAGCCCGAACTGCCAAGCCATGTCTTCCCTGGACCGGAAACAAGCTTCCGAGGACCGGTTTCCAGCATTCCAGCCGTCTTGAGCCCGGCTTGATTGAATCCAGTGGCAAAGTGAGCAAGGGACTCACGTCTGAGCATACCCTGCCACACTTATGGCGGCTAAAAGCATTACAAAAGGGGGTGGTGATGGACGGAGCATCTGAATAAATCAAACACTCACACCCAGTCAAAAGATCTGGGTTTAATCCATCACCGTTCTTTAGCCCACTCTGCCACCCCAGTTCAGAAATGGCTATATGCAAATCAGTCTGACACTGTGCCTCATGGGAACAGTCCAGCCCGAACTGCCAAGCCATATCTTCCCTGGACCAGAAACAAGCTTCCGAGGACCGGTTTCTGGCATTCCAGCCGTCTTCAGCCCGGCTTGCTTGAATCCAGTGGCAAAGTGAGCAAGGGACTCACGTCTGAGCATACCCTGCCACACTTATGGCGGCCAAAAGCATTACAAAAGGGGGTGGTGATGGACGGAGCATCTGAATCAATCAAACACTCACACCCAGTCAAAAGATCTAGGTTTAATCCATCACCGTTCTTTAGCCCACTCTGCCAACCCAGTTCAGACACGGCTATATGCAAATCAGTCTGACCCTGTGCCTCATGGGAAAAGTCCAGCCCAAACTGCCAAGCCATGTCTTCCCTGGACCAGAAACAAGCTTCCGAGGACCGGTTTCTGGCATTCCAGCCGTCTTGAGCCCGGCTTGCTTGAATCCAGTGACAAAGTGAGCAAGGGACTCACGTCTGAGCATACCCTGCCACACTTATGGCGGCCAAAAGCATTACAAAAGGCGGTGGTGATGGACGGAGCATCTGAATCAATCAAACACTCACACCCAGTCAAAAGATCTGGGTTTAATCCATCACCGTTCTTTAGCCCACTCTGCCACCCCAGTTCAGACGTGGCTATATGCAAATCAGTCTGACCCTGTGCCTCATGGGAACAGTCCAGCCCGAACTGCCAAGCCATGCCTTCCCTGGACCGGAAACAAGCTTCCGAGGACCGGTTTCTGGCATTCCAGCCGTCTTCAGCCCGGCTTGCTTGAATCCAGTGGCAAAGTTAGCAAGGGACTCACGTCTGAGCATACCCTGCCACACTTATGGCGGCCAAAAGCATTACAAAAGGGGGTGGTGATGGACGGAGCATCTGAATCAATCAAACACTCACACCCAGTCAAAAGATCTGGGTTTAATCCATCACCGTTCTTTAGCCCACTCTGCCACCCCAGTTCAGACATGGCTATATGCAAATCAGTCTGACCCTGTGCCTCATGGGAACAGTCCAGCCCGAACTGCCAAGCCATGTCTTTCCTTGACCGGAAACAAGCTTCCGAGGACCGGTTTCTGGCATTCCAGCTGTCTTCAGCCCGGCTTGCTTGAATCCAGTGGCAAAGTGAGCAAGGGACTCACGTCTGAGCATACCCTGCCACACTTATGGCGGCCAAAAGCATTACAAAAGGGGGTGGTGATGTACGGAGCATCTGAATCAATCAAACACTCACACTCAGTCAAAAGATCTGGGTTTAATCCATCACCGTTCTTTAGCCCACTCTGCCACCCCAGTTCAGACATGGCTATATGCAAATCAGTCTGACCCTGTGCCTCATGGGAACAGTCCAGCCCTAACTGCCAAGCCATGTCTTCCCTGGACTGGAAACAAGCTTCCGAGGACCATTTTCTGGCATTCCAGCTGTCTTCAGCCCGGCTTGCTTGAATCCAGTGGCAAAGTGAGCAATGGACTCACGTCTGAGCATACCCTGCCACACTTATGGCGGCCAAAAGCATTACAAAATGGGGTGGTGTCGTGATGGACGGAGCATCTGAATCAATCAAACACTCACACCCAGTCAAAAGATCTGGGTTTAATCCATCACCGTTCTTTAGCCCACTCTGCCACCCCAGTTCAGACATTGCAATATGCAAATCAGTCTGACCCTGTGCCTCATGGGAACAATCCAGCCCGAACTGCCAAGCCATGTCTTCCCTGGACCGGAAACAAGCTTCCGAGGACCGGTTTCTGGCATTCCAGCCGTCTTCAGCCCGGCTTGCTTAAATCCTGTGGCAAAGTGAGCAAGGGACTCACGTCTGAGCATACCCTGACACACTTATGGCGGCCAAAAGCATTACAAAAGGGGGTGGTGATGGACGGAGCATCTGAATCAATCAAACACTCACACCGAGTCAAAAGATGTGGGTTTAATCCATCACCGTTCTTTAGCCCACTCTGCCAACCCAGTTCAGACATGGCTATATGCAAATCAGTCTGACCCTGTGCCTCTGGGGAACAGTCCAGCCCGAACTGCCAAGCCATGTCTTCCCAGGACCGGAAACAAGCTTCCGAGGACTGGTTTCTGGCATTCCAGCCATCTTCAGCCCGGCTTGCTTGAATCCAGTGGCAAAGTGAGCAAGGGACTCACGTCTGAGCATACCCTGCCACACTTATGGCCGCCAAAAGCATTACAAAAGGGGGTGGTGATGGACGGAGCATCTGAATCAATCAAACACTCACACCCAGTCAAAAGATCTGGGTTTAATCCATCACCGTTCTTTAGCCCACTCTGCCACCCCAGTTCAGACATGGCTATATGCAAATCAGTCTGACCCTGTGCCTCATGGGAACAGTCCAGCCCGAACTGCCAAGCCATGTCTTCCCTGGACCGGAAACAAGCTTCCGAGGACCGGTTTCAGGCATTCCAGCCGTCTTCAGCCCAGCTTGCCTGAATCCAGTGGCAAAGTGAGCAAGGGACTCACGTCTGAGCATACCCTGCCACACTTATGGCGGCCAAAAGCATTACAAAAGGGGGTGGTGATGGACGGAGCATCTGAATCAATCAAACACTCACACCCAGTCAAAAGATCTGGGTTTAATCCATCACCGTTCTTTAGCCCACTCTGCCACCCCAGTTCAGACATGGCTATATGCAAATCAGTCTGACCCTGTGCCTCATGGGAACAGTCCAGCCCGAACTGCCAAGCCATATCTTCCTTGGCCTGGAAACAAGCTTCCGAGGACCGGTTTCTGGCATTCCAGCCGTCTTGAGCCCGACTTGCTTGAATCCAGTGGCAAAGTGAGCAAGGGACTCACGTCTGAGCATACCCTGCCACACTTATGGCGGCCAAAAGCATTCCAAAAGGGGGTGGTGATGGACGGAGCATCTGAATCAATCAAACACTCACACCCAGTCAAAAGATCTGGGTTTAATCCATCACCGTTCTTTAGCCCACTCTGCCACCCCAGTTCAGACATGGCTATATGCAAATCAGTCTGACCCTGTGCCTCATGGGAACAGTCCAGCCCGAACTGCCAAGCCATGTCTTCCCTTGACCGGAAACAAGCTTCCGAGGACCGGTTTCTGGCATTCCAGCCGTCTTCAGCCTGGCTTGCTTGAATCCAGTGGCAAAGTGAGCAAGGGACTCACGTCTGAGCATACCCTGCCACACTTATGGCGGCCAAAAGCATTACAAAAGGGGGTGGTGATGGACGGAGCATCTGAATCAACCAAACTCTCACACCCAGTCAAAAGATCTGGGTTTAATCCATCACCGTTCTTTAGCCCACTCTGCCACCCCAGTTCAGACATGGCAATATGCAAATCAATCTGACCCTGTGCCTCATGGGAACAATCCAGCATGAACTGCCAAGCCATGTCTTCCCTGGACCGGAAACAAGCTTCCGAGGACCGGTTTCTGGCATTCCAGCCGTCTTCAGCCCGGCTTGCTTGAATCCTGTGGCAAAGTGAGCAAGGGACTCACGTCTGAGCATACCCTGCCACACTTATGGCGGCCAAAAGCATTACAAAATGGGGTGGTGATGGACAGAGCATCTGAATCAATCAAACACTCAAACCCAGTCAAAAGATCTGGGTTTAATCCATCACCGTTCTTTAGCCCACTCTGCCACCCCAGTTCAGACATGGCTATATGCAAATCAGTCTGACCCTGTGCCTCATGGGAACAGTCCAGCCCAAACTGTCAAGCCATGTCTTCCCTGGAGCGGAAACAAGCTTCCGAGGACCGGTTTCTGGCATTCCAGCCGTCTTCAGCCCGGCTTGCTTGAATCAAGTGGCAAAGTGAGCAAGGGACTCACGTCTGAGCATACCCTGCCACACTTATGGCGGTCAAAAGCATTACAAAAGGGGGTGGTGATGGACGGAGCATCTGAATCAATCAAACACTCACACCCAGTCAAAAGATCTGGGTTTAATCCATCACCATTCTTTAGCCCACTCTGCCACCCCAGTTCAGACATGGCTATATGCAAATCAGTCTGACCCTGTGCCTCATGGGAACAGTCCAGCTTGAACTGCCAAGCCATGTCTTCCCTGGATCGGAAACAAGCTTCTGAGGACCGGTTTCTGGCATTCCAGCCGTCTTCAGCCCGGCTTGCTAGAATCCAGTGGCAAAGTGAGCAAGGGACTCACGTCGGAGCATACCCTGCCACACTTATGGCGGCCAAAAGCATTACAAAAGGGGGTGGTGATGGACGAGCATCTGAATCAATCAAACACTCACACCCAGTCAAAAGATCTGGGTTTAATCCATCACCGTTCTTTAGCCCACTCTGCCACCCCAGTTCAGACATGGCAATATGCAAATCAGTCTGACCCTGTGCCTCATGGGAACAATCCAGCCCGAACTGCCAAGCCATGTCTTTCCTGGACCGGAAACAAGCTTCCAAGGACCGGTTTCTGGCATTCCAGCCGTCTTCAGCCCGGCTTGCTTGAATCCTGTGGCAAAGTGAGCAAGGGACTCACGTCTGAGCATACCCTGCCACACTTATGGCTTCCAAAAGCATTACAAAAGGGGGTGGTGATGGACGAAGCATCTGAATCAATCAAACACTCACACACAGTCAAAAGATGTGGGTTCAATCCATCACCGTTCTTTAGCCCACTCTGCCAGCCCAGTTCAGACATGGCTATATGCAAATCAGTCTGACCCTGTGCCTCTGGGGAACAGTCCAGCCCGTACTGCCAAGCCATGTCTTCCCTGGACCGGAAACTAGCTTCCGAGGACCGGTTTCTGGCATTCCAGCCATCTTCAGCCCGGCTTGCTTGAATCCAGTGGAAAAGTGAGCAAGGGACTCACGTCTGAGCATACCCTGCCACACTTATGGCAGCCAAAAGCATTACAAAAGGGGGTGGTGATGGACGGAGCATCTGAATCAATCAAACACTCACACCCAGTCAAAAGATCTGGGTTTAATCCATCACCGTTCTTTAGCCCACTCTGCCACCCCAGTTCAGACATGGCTATATGCAAATCAGTCTGACCCTGTGCCTCATGGGAACAGTCCAGCCCGAACTGCCAAGCCATGTCTTCCCTGGACCGGAAACAAGCTTCCGAGGACCGGTTTCTGGCATTCCAGCCGTCTTCAGCCCGGCTTGCTTGAATCCAGTGGCAAAGTGAGCAAGGGACTCACTTCTGAGCATACCCAGCCACACTTATGGCGGCCAAAAGCATTACAAAAGGGGGTAGTGATGGACGGAGCATCTGAATCAATCAAACACTCACACCCAGTCAAAAGATCTGGGTTTAATCCATCACCGTTCTTTAGCCCACTCTGCCACCCCAGTTCAGACATGGCTATATGCAAATCAGTCTGACCCTGTGCCTCATGGGAACAGTCCAGCCCGAACTGCCAAGCCATATCTTCCCTGGACCGGAAACAAGCTTCCGAGGACCGGTTTCTGGCATTCCAGCCATCTTGAGCCCTGCTTGCTTGAATCCAGTGGCAAAGTGAGCAAGGGACTCACGTCGGAGCATACCCTGCCACACTTATGGTGGCCAAAAGCATTACAAAAGGGGGTGGTGATGGACGGAGCATCTGAATAATTCAAACACTCAAACCCAGTCAAAAGATCTGGGTTTAATCCATCACCGTTCTTTAGCCCACTCTGCCACCCCAGTTCAGACATGGCTATATGCAAATCAGTCTGACCATGTGCCTCATGGGAACAGTCCAGCCCGAACTGCCAAGCCATGTCTTCCCTGGACCGGAAACAAGCTTCCGAGGACCGGTTTCTGGTATTCCAGCCGACTTCAGCCCGGCTAGCTTGAATCCAGTGGCAAAGTGAGCAAGGGACTCACGTCTGAGCATACCCTGCCACACTTATGGCGGCCAAAAGCATTCCAAAAGGGGGAGATGATGGACGGAGCATCTGAATAAATCAAACACTCACACCCAGTCAAAAGATCTGGGTTTAATCCATCACCGTTCTTTAGCCCACTCTGCCACCCCAGTTCAGACATGGCTATATGCAAATCAGTCTGACCCTGTGCCTCATGGGAACAGTCCAGCCCGAACTGCCAAGCCATGTCTTCCCTTGACCGGAAACAAGCTTCCGAGGACCGGTTTCTGGCATTCCAGCCGTCTTCAGCCTGGCTTGCTTGAATCCAGTGGCAAAGTGAGCAAGGGACTCACGTCTGAGCATACCCTGCCACACTTATGGCTGCCAGAAGCGGTACAAAAGGGGGTGGTACTGGACGGAGCATCTGAACCAATCAAGCACTCACACCCAGTCAAAAGATCTGGGTTTAATCCATCACCGTTCTTTAGCCCACTCTGCCACCCCAGTTCAGACATGGCTATATGCAAATCAGTCTGACCCTGTGCCTCATGGGAACAGTCCAGCCCGAACTGCCAAGCCATGTCTTCCCTGGACCGGAAACAAGCTTCCGAGGACCGGTTTCTGGCATTCCAGCCGTCTTCAGCCCGGCTTGCTTGAATCCAGTGGCAAAGTGAGCAAGGGACTCACGTCTGAGCATACCCTGCCACACTTATGGCGGCCAAAAGCATTACAAAAGGGGGTGGTGATGGACGGAGCATCTGAATCAATCAAACACTCACACCCAGTCAAAAGATCTGGGTTTAATCCATCACCGTTCTTTAGCCCACTCTGCCACCCCAGTTCAGACATGGCTATATGCAAATCAGTCTGACCCTGTGCCTCATGGGAACAGTCCAGCCGGAACTGCCAAGCCATGTCTTCCCTGGACCGGAAACAAGCTTCCGAGGACCGGTTTCTGGCATTCCAGCCGTCTTCAGCCCGGCTTGCTTGAATCCAGTGACAAAGTGAGCAAGGGACTCACGTCTGAGCATACCCTGCCACACTTATGGCAGCCAAAAGCATTACAAAAGGGGGTGGTGATGTACGGAGCATCTGAATCAATCAAACACTCACACCCAGTCAAAAGATCTGGGTTTAATCCATCACCGTTCTTTAGCCCACTCTGCCACCACAGTTCAGACATGGCTATATGCAAATCAGTCTGACCCTGTGCCTCATGGGGACAGTCCAGCCCGAACTGCCAAGCCATGTCTTCCCTGGACCGGAAAGAAGCTTCCGAGGACCGGTTTCTGGCATTCCAGCCGTCTTCAGCCTGGCTTGCTTGAATCCAGTGGCAAAGTGAGCAAGGGACTCACGTCTGAGCATACCCTGCCACACTTATGGCGGCCAAAAGCATTACAGAAGGGGGTGGTGATGGACGGAGCATCTGAATCAATCAAACACTCACACCCAGTCAAAAGATCTGGGTTTAATCCATCACCGTTCTTTAGCCCACTCTGCCACCCCAGTTCAGACATGGCTATATGCAAATCAGTCTGACCCTGTGCCTCATGGGAACAGTCCAGCCCGAACTGCCGAGCCATGTCTTCCCTGGACCGGAAACAAGCTTCCGAGGACCATTTTCTGGCATTCCAGCCGTCTTCAACCCGGCTTGCTTGAATCCAGTGGCAAAGTGAGCAAGGGACTCACGTATGAGCATACCCTGCCACACTTATGGTGGCCAAAAGCATTACAAAAGGGGGTGGTGATGGACGGAGCATCTGAATCAATCAAACACTCACAACCAGTCAAAAGATCTGGGTTTAATCCATCACCGTTCTTTAGCCCACTCTGCCACCCCAGTTCAGACATGGCAATATGCAAATCAGTCTGACCCTGTGCCTCATGGGAACAATCCAGCCCGAACTGCCAAGCCATGTCTTCCCTGGACTGGAAACAAGCTTCCGAGGACCGGTTTCTGGCATTCCAGCCGTCTTCAGCCCGGCTTGCTTGAATCCTGTGGCAAAGTGAGCAAGGGACTCACGTCTGAGCATACCCTGCCACACTTATGGCCGCCAAAAGCATAACAAAAGGGGGTGGTGATGGACGGAGCATCTGAATCAATCAAACACTCACACCCAGTCAAAAGATCTGGGTTTAATCCATCACCGTTCTTTAGCCCACTCTGCCACCCCAGTTCAGACATGGCTATATGCAAATCAGTCTGACCCTGTGCCTCATGGGAACAGTCCAGCCCGAACTGCCAAGCCATGTCTTCCCTGGACCGGAAACAAGCTTCCGAGGACCGGTTTCTGGCATTCCAGCCGTCTTCAGCCCAGCTTGCCTGAATCCAGTGGCAAAGTGAGCAAGGGACTCACGTCTGAGCATACCCTGCCACACTTATGGCGGCCAAAAGCATTCCAAAAGGGGGTGGCGATGGACGGAGCATCTGAATCAATCAAACACTCACACCCAGTCAAAAGATCTGGGTTTAATCCATCACCGTTCTTTAGCCCACTCTGCCACCCCAGTTCAGACATGGCTATATGCAAATCAGTCTGACCCTGTGCCTCATGGGAACAGTCCAGCCCGAACTGCCAAGCCATGTCTTCCCTGGACCGGAAACAAGCTTCCGAGGACCGGTTTCCAGCATTCCAGCCGTCTTGAGCCCGGCTTGATTGAATCCAGTGGCAAAGTGAGCAAGGGACTCACGTCTGAGCATACCCTGCCACACTTATGGCGGCTAAAAGCATTACAAAAGGGGGTGGTGATGGACGGAGCATCTGAATAAATCAAACACTCACACCCAGTCAAAAGATCTGGGTTTAATCCATCACCGTTCTTTAGCCCACTCTGCCACCCCAGTTCAGAAATGGCTATATGCAAATCAGTCTGACACTGTGCCTCATGGGAACAGTCCAGCCCGAACTGCCAAGCCATATCTTCCCTGGACCAGAAACAAGCTTCCGAGGACCGGTTTCTGGCATTCCAGCCGTCTTCAGCCCGGCTTGCTTGAATCCAGTGGCAAAGTGAGCAAGGGACTCACGTCTGAGCATACCCTGCCACACTTATGGCGGCCAAAAGCATTACAAAAGGGGGTGGTGATGGACGGAGCATGTGAATCAATCAAACACTCACACCCAGTCAAAAGATCTAGGTTTAATCCATCACCGTTCTTTAGCCCACTCTGCCAACCCAGTTCAGACACGGCTATATGCAAATCAGTCTGACCCTGTGCCTCATGGGAAAAGTCCAGCCCAAACTGCCAAGCCATGTCTTCCCTGGACCAGAAACAAGCTTCCGAGGACCGGTTTCTGGCATTCCAGCCGTCTTGAGCCCGGCTTGCTTGAATCCAGTGACAAAGTGAGCAAGGGACTCACGTCTGAGCATACCCTGCCACACTTATGGCGGCCAAAAGCATTACAAAAGGCGGTGGTGATGGACGGAGCATCTGAATCAATCAAACACTCACACCCAGTCAAAAGATCTGGGTTTAATCCATCACCGTTCTTTAGCCCACTCTGCCACCCCAGTTCAGACGTGGCTATATGCAAATCAGTCTGACCCTGTGCCTCATGGGAACAGTCCAGCCCGAACTGCCAAGCCATGCCTTCCCTGGACCGGAAACAAGCTTCCGAGGACCGGTTTCTGGCATTCCAGCCGTCTTCAGCCCGGCTTGCTTGAATCCAGTGGCAAAGTTAGCAAGGGACTCACGTCTGAGCATACCCTGCCACACTTATGGCGGCCAAAAGCATTACAAAAGGGGGTGGTGATGGACGGAGCATCTGAATCAATCAAACACTCACACCCAGTCAAAAGATCTGGGTTTAATCCATCACCGTTCTTTAGCCCACTCTGCCACCCCAGTTCAGACATGGCTATATGCAAATCAGTCTGACCCTGTGCCTCATGGGAACAGTCCAGCCCGAACTGCCAAGCCATGTCTTTCCTGGACCGGAAACAAGCTTCCGAGGACCGGTTTCTGGCATTCCAGCTGTCTTCAGCCCGGCTTGCTTGAATCCAGTGGCAAAGTGAGCAAGGGACTCACGTCTGAGCATACCCTGCCACACTTATGGCGGCCAAAAGCATTACAAAATGGGGTGGTGTCGTGATGGACGGAGCATCTGAATCAATCAAACACTCACACCCAGTCAAAAGATCTGGGTTTAATCCATCACCGTTCTTTAGCCCACTCTGCCACCCCAGTTCAGACATTGCAATATGCAAATCAGTCTGACCCTGTGCCTCATGGGAACAATCCAGCCCGAACTGCCAAGCCATGTCTTCCCTGGACCGGAAACAAGCTTCCGAGGACCGGTTTCTGGCATTCCAGCCGTCTTCAGCCCGGCTTGCTTAAATCCTGTGGCAAAGTGAGCAAGGGACTCACGTCTGAGCATACCCTGACACACTTATGGCGGCCAAAAGCATTACAAAAGGGGGTGGTGATGGACGGAGCATCTGAATCAATCAAACACTCACACCGAGTCAAAAGATGTGGGTTTAATCCATCACCGTTCTTTAGCCCACTCTGCCAACCCAGTTCAGACATGGCTATATGCAAATCAGTCTGACCCTGTGCCTCTGGGGAACAGTCCAGCCCGAACTGCCAAGCCATGTCTTCCCAGGACCGGAAACAAGCTTCCGAGGACTGGTTTCTGGCATTCCAGCCATCTTCAGCCCGGCTTGCTTGAATCCAGTGGCAAAGTGAGCAAGGGACTCACGTCTGAGCATACCCTGCCACACTTATGGCCGCCAAAAGCATTACAAAAGGGGGTGGTGATGGACGGAGCATCTGAATCAATCAAACACTCACACCCAGTCAAAAGATCTGGGTTTAATCCATCACCGTTCTTTAGCCCACTCTGCCACCCCAGTTCAGACATGGCTATATGCAAATCAGTCTGACCCTGTGCCTCATGGGAACAGTCCAGCCCGAACTGCCAAGCCATGTCTTCCCTGGACCGGAAACAAGCTTCCGAGGACCGGTTTCAGGCATTCCAGCCGTCTTCAGCCCAGCTTGCCTGAATCCAGTGGCAAAGTGAGCAAGGGACTCACGTCTGAGCATACCCTGCCACACTTATGGCGGCCAAAAGCATTACAAAAGGGGGTGGTGATGGACGGAGCATCTGAATCAATCAAACACTCACACCCAGTCAAAAGATCTGGGTTTAATCCATCACCGTTCTTTAGCCCACTCTGCCACCCCAGTTCAGACATGGCTATATGCAAATCAGTCTGACCCTGTGCCTCATGGGAACAGTCCAGCCCGAACTGCCAAGCCATATCTTCCTTGGCCTGGAAACAAGCTTCCGAGGACCGGTTTCTGGCATTCCAGCCGTCTTGAGCCCGACTTGCTTGAATCCAGTGGCAAAGTGAGCAAGGGACTCACGTCTGAGCATACCCTGCCACACTTATGGCGGCCAAAAGCATTCCAAAAGGGGGTGGTGATGGACGGAGCATCTGAATCAATCAAACACTCACACCCAGTCAAAAGATCTGGGTTTAATCCATCACCGTTCTTTAGCCCACTCTGCCACCCCAGTTCAGACATGGCTATATGCAAATCAGTCTGACCCTGTGCCTCATGGGAACAGTCCAGCCCGAACTGCCAAGCCATGTCTTCCCTTGACCGGAAACAAGCTTCCGAGGACCGGTTTCTGGCATTCCAGCCGTCTTCAGCCTGGCTTGCTTGAATCCAGTGGCAAAGTGAGCAAGGGACTCACGTCTGAGCATACCCTGCCACACTTATGGCGGCCAAAAGCATTACAAAAGGGGGTGGTGATGGACGGAGCATCTGAATCAACCAAACTCTCACACCCAGTCAAAAGATCTGGGTTTAATCCATCACCGTTCTTTAGCCCACTCTGCCACCCCAGTTCAGACATGGCAATATGCAAATCAATCTGACCCTGTGCCTCATGGGAACAATCCAGCATGAACTGCCAAGCCATGTCTTCCCTGGACCGGAAACAAGCTTCCGAGGACCGGTTTCTGGCATTCCAGCCGTCTTCAGCCCGGCTTGCTTGAATCCTGTGGCAAAGTGAGCAAGGGACTCACGTCTGAGCATACCCTGCCACACTTATGGCGGCCAAAAGCATTACAAAATGGGGTGGTGATGGACAGAGCATCTGAATCAATCAAACACTCAAACCCAGTCAAAAGATCTGGGTTTAATCCATCACCGTTCTTTAGCCCACTCTGCCACCCCAGTTCAGACATGGCTATATGCAAATCAGTCTGACCCTGTGCCTCATGGGAACAGTCCAGCCCAAACTGTCAAGCCATGTCTTCCCTGGAGCGGAAACAAGCTTCCGAGGACCGGTTTCTGGCATTCCAGCCGTCTTCAGCCCGGCTTGCTTGAATCAAGTGGCAAAGTGAGCAAGGGACTCACGTCTGAGCATACCCTGCCACACTTATGGCGGTCAAAAGCATTACAAAAGGGGGTGGTGATGGACGGAGCATCTGAATCAATCAAACACTCACACCCAGTCAAAAGATCTGGGTTTAATCCATCACCATTCTTTAGCCCACTCTGCCACCCCAGTTCAGACATGGCTATATGCAAATCAGTCTGACCCTGTGCCTCATGGGAACAGTCCAGCTTGAACTGCCAAGCCATGTCTTCCCTGGATCGGAAACAAGCTTCTGAGGACCGGTTTCTGGCATTCCAGCCGTCTTCAGCCCGGCTTGCTAGAATCCAGTGGCAAAGTGAGCAAGGGACTCACGTCGGAGCATACCCTGCCACACTTATGGCGGCCAAAAGCATTACAAAAGGGGGTGGTGATGGACGAGCATCTGAATCAATCAAACACTCACACCCAGTCAAAAGATCTGGGTTTAATCCATCACCGTTCTTTAGCCCACTCTGCCACCCCAGTTCAGACATGGCAATATGCAAATCAGTCTGACCCTGTGCCTCATGGGAACAATCCAGCCCGAACTGCCAAGCCATGTCTTTCCTGGACCGGAAACAAGCTTCCAAGGACCGGTTTCTGGCATTCCAGCCGTCTTCAGCCCGGCTTGCTTGAATCCTGTGGCAAAGTGAGCAAGGGACTCACGTCTGAGCATACCCTGCCACACTTATGGCTTCCAAAAGCATTACAAAAGGGGGTGGTGATGGACGAAGCATCTGAATCAATCAAACACTCACACACAGTCAAAAGATGTGGGTTCAATCCATCACCGTTCTTTAGCCCACTCTGCCAGCCCAGTTCAGACATGGCTATATGCAAATCAGTCTGACCCTGTGCCTCTGGGGAACAGTCCAGCCCGTACTGCCAAGCCATGTCTTCCCTGGACCGGAAACTAGCTTCCGAGGACCGGTTTCTGGCATTCCAGCCATCTTCAGCCCGGCTTGCTTGAATCCAGTGGAAAAGTGAGCAAGGGACTCACGTCTGAGCATACCCTGCCACACTTATGGCAGCCAAAAGCATTACAAAAGGGGGTGGTGATGGACGGAGCATCTGAATCAATCAAACACTCACACCCAGTCAAAAGATCTGGGTTTAATCCATCACCGTTCTTTAGCCCACTCTGCCACCCCAGTTCAGACATGGCTATATGCAAATCAGTCTGACCCTGTGCCTCATGGGAACAGTCCAGCCCGAACTGCCAAGCCATGTCTTCCCTGGACCGGAAACAAGCTTCCGAGGACCGGTTTCTGGCATTCCAGCCGTCTTCAGCCCGGCTTGCTTGAATCCAGTGGCAAAGTGAGCAAGGGACTCACTTCTGAGCATACCCAGCCACACTTATGGCGGCCAAAAGCATTACAAAAGGGGGTAGTGATGGACGGAGCATCTGAATCAATCAAACACTCACACCCAGTCAAAAGATCTGGGTTTAATCCATCACCGTTCTTTAGCCCACTCTGCCACCCCAGTTCAGACATGGCTATATGCAAATCAGTCTGACCCTGTGCCTCATGGGAACAGTCCAGCCCGAACTGCCAAGCCATATCTTCCCTGGACCGGAAACAAGCTTCCGAGGACCGGTTTCTGGCATTCCAGCCATCTTGAGCCCTGCTTGCTTGAATCCAGTGGCAAAGTGAGCAAGGGACTCACGTCGGAGCATACCCTGCCACACTTATGGTGGCCAAAAGCATTACAAAAGGGGGTGGTGATGGACGGAGCATCTGAATAATTCAAACACTCAAACCCAGTCAAAAGATCTGGGTTTAATCCATCACCGTTCTTTAGCCCACTCTGCCACCCCAGTTCAGACATGGCTATATGCAAATCAGTCTGACCATGTGCCTCATGGGAACAGTCCAGCCCGAACTGCCAAGCCATGTCTTCCCTGGACCGGAAACAAGCTTCCGAGGACCGGTTTCTGGTATTCCAGCCGACTTCAGCCCGGCTAGCTTGAATCCAGTGGCAAAGTGAGCAAGGGACTCACGTCTGAGCATACCCTGCCACACTTATGGCGGCCAAAAGCATTCCAAAAGGGGGAGATGATGGACGGAGCATCTGAATAAATCAAACACTCACACCCAGTCAAAAGATCTGGGTTTAATCCATCACCGTTCTTTAGCCCACTCTGCCACCCCAGTTCAGACATGGCTATATGCAAATCAGTCTGACCCTGTGCCTCATGGGAACAGTCCAGCCCGAACTGCCAAGCCATGTCTTCCCTTGACCGGAAACAAGCTTCCGAGGACCGGTTTCTGGCATTCCAGCCGTCTTCAGCCTGGCTTGCTTGAATCCAGTGGCAAAGTGAGCAAGGGACTCACGTCTGAGCATACCCTGCCACACTTATGGCTGCCAGAAGCGGTACAAAAGGGGGTGGTACTGGACGGAGCATCTGAACCAATCAAGCACTCACACCCAGTCAAAAGATCTGGGTTTAATCCATCACCGTTCTTTAGCCCACTCTGCCACCCCAGTTCAGACATGGCTATATGCAAATCAGTCTGACCCTGTGCCTCATGGGAACAGTCCAGCCCGAACTGCCAAGCCATGTCTTCCCTGGACCGGAAACAAGCTTCCGAGGACCGGTTTCTGGCATTCCAGCCGTCTTCAGCCCGGCTTGCTTGAATCCAGTGGCAAAGTGAGCAAGGGACTCACGTCTGAGCATACCCTGCCACACTTATGGCGGCCAAAAGCATTACAAAAGGGGGTGGTGATGGACGGAGCATCTGAATCAATCAAACACTCACACCCAGTCAAAAGATCTGGGTTTAATCCATCACCGTTCTTTAGCCCACTCTGCCACCCCAGTTCAGACATGGCTATATGCAAATCAGTCTGACCCTGTGCCTCATGGGAACAGTCCAGCCGGAACTGCCAAGCCATGTCTTCCCTGGACCGGAAACAAGCTTCCGAGGACCGGTTTCTGGCATTCCAGCCGTCTTCAGCCCGGCTTGCTTGAATCCAGTGACAAAGTGAGCAAGGGACTCACGTCTGAGCATACCCTGCCACACTTATGGCAGCCAAAAGCATTACAAAAGGGGGTGGTGATGTACGGAGCATCTGAATCAATCAAACACTCACACCCAGTCAAAAGATCTGGGTTTAATCCATCACCGTTCTTTAGCCCACTCTGCCACCACAGTTCAGACATGGCTATATGCAAATCAGTCTGACCCTGTGCCTCATGGGGACAGTCCAGCCCGAACTGCCAAGCCATGTCTTCCCTGGACCGGAAAGAAGCTTCCGAGGACCGGTTTCTGGCATTCCAGCCGTCTTCAGCCTGGCTTGCTTGAATCCAGTGGCAAAGTGAGCAAGGGACTCACGTCTGAGCATACCCTGCCACACTTATGGCGGCCAAAAGCATTACAGAAGGGGGTGGTGATGGACGGAGCATCTGAATCAATCAAACACTCACACCCAGTCAAAAGATCTGGGTTTAATCCATCACCGTTCTTTAGCCCACTCTGCCACCCCAGTTCAGACATGGCTATATGCAAATCAGTCTGACCCTGTGCCTCATGGGAACAGTCCAGCCCGAACTGCCGAGCCATGTCTTCCCTGGACCGGAAACAAGCTTCCGAGGACCATTTTCTGGCATTCCAGCCGTCTTCAACCCGGCTTGCTTGAATCCAGTGGCAAAGTGAGCAAGGGACTCACGTATGAGCATACCCTGCCACACTTATGGTGGCCAAAAGCATTACAAAAGGGGGTGGTGATGGACGGAGCATCTGAATCAATCAAACACTCACAACCAGTCAAAAGATCTGGGTTTAATCCATCACCGTTCTTTAGCCCACTCTGCCACCCCAGTTCAGACATGGCAATATGCAAATCAGTCTGACCCTGTGCCTCATGGGAACAATCCAGCCCGAACTGCCAAGCCATGTCTTCCCTGGACTGGAAACAAGCTTCCGAGGACCGGTTTCTGGCATTCCAGCCGTCTTCAGCCCGGCTTGCTTGAATCCTGTGGCAAAGTGAGCAAGGGACTCACGTCTGAGCATACCCTGCCACACTTATGGCCGCCAAAAGCATAACAAAAGGGGGTGGTGATGGACGGAGCATCTGAATCAATCAAACACTCACACCCAGTCAAAAGATCTGGGTTTAATCCATCACCGTTCTTTAGCCCACTCTGCCACCCCAGTTCAGACATGGCTATATGCAAATCAGTCTGACCCTGTGCCTCATGGGAACAGTCCAGCCCGAACTGCCAAGCCATGTCTTCCCTGGACCGGAAACAAGCTTCCGAGGACCGGTTTCTGGCATTCCAGCCGTCTTCAGCCCAGCTTGCCTGAATCCAGTGGCAAAGTGAGCAAGGGACTCACGTCTGAGCATACCCTGCCACACTTATGGCGGCCAAAAGCATTCCAAAAGGGGGTGGCGATGGACGGAGCATCTGAATCAATCAAACACTCACACCCAGTCAAAAGATCTGGGTTTAATCCATCACCGTTCTTTAGCCCACTCTGCCACCCCAGTTCAGACATGGCTATATGCAAATCAGTCTGACCCTGTGCCTCATGGGAACAGTCCAGCCCGAACTGCCAAGCCATGTCTTCCCTGGACCGGAAACAAGCTTCCGAGGACCGGTTTCCAGCATTCCAGCCGTCTTGAGCCCGGCTTGATTGAATCCAGTGGCAAAGTGAGCAAGGGACTCACGTCTGAGCATACCCTGCCACACTTATGGCGGCTAAAAGCATTACAAAAGGGGGTGGTGATGGACGGAGCATCTGAATAAATCAAACACTCACACCCAGTCAAAAGATCTGGGTTTAATCCATCACCGTTCTTTAGCCCACTCTGCCACCCCAGTTCAGAAATGGCTATATGCAAATCAGTCTGACACTGTGCCTCATGGGAACAGTCCAGCCCGAACTGCCAAGCCATATCTTCCCTGGACCAGAAACAAGCTTCCGAGGACCGGTTTCTGGCATTCCAGCCGTCTTCAGCCCGGCTTGCTTGAATCCAGTGGCAAAGTGAGCAAGGGACTCACGTCTGAGCATACCCTGCCACACTTATGGCGGCCAAAAGCATTACAAAAGGGGGTGGTGATGGACGGAGCATGTGAATCAATCAAACACTCACACCCAGTCAAAAGATCTAGGTTTAATCCATCACCGTTCTTTAGCCCACTCTGCCAACCCAGTTCAGACACGGCTATATGCAAATCAGTCTGACCCTGTGCCTCATGGGAAAAGTCCAGCCCAAACTGCCAAGCCATGTCTTCCCTGGACCAGAAACAAGCTTCCGAGGACCGGTTTCTGGCATTCCAGCCGTCTTGAGCCCGGCTTGCTTGAATCCAGTGACAAAGTGAGCAAGGGACTCACGTCTGAGCATACCCTGCCACACTTATGGCGGCCAAAAGCATTACAAAAGGCGGTGGTGATGGACGGAGCATCTGAATCAATCAAACACTCACACCCAGTCAAAAGATCTGGGTTTAATCCATCACCGTTCTTTAGCCCACTCTGCCACCCCAGTTCAGACGTGGCTATATGCAAATCAGTCTGACCCTGTGCCTCATGGGAACAGTCCAGCCCGAACTGCCAAGCCATGCCTTCCCTGGACCGGAAACAAGCTTCCGAGGACCGGTTTCTGGCATTCCAGCCGTCTTCAGCCCGGCTTGCTTGAATCCAGTGGCAAAGTTAGCAAGGGACTCACGTCTGAGCATACCCTGCCACACTTATGGCGGCCAAAAGCATTACAAAAGGGGGTGGTGATGGACGGAGCATCTGAATCAATCAAACACTCACACCCAGTCAAAAGATCTGGGTTTAATCCATCACCGTTCTTTAGCCCACTCTGCCACCCCAGTTCAGACATGGCTATATGCAAATCAGTCTGACCCTGTGCCTCATGGGAACAGTCCAGCCCGAACTGCCAAGCCATGTCTTTCCTGGACCGGAAACAAGCTTCCGAGGACCGGTTTCTGGCATTCCAGCTGTCTTCAGCCCGGCTTGCTTGAATCCAGTGGCAAAGTGAGCAAGGGACTCACGTCTGAGCATACCCTGCCACACTTATGGCGGCCAAAAGCATTACAAAATGGGGTGGTGTCGTGATGGACGGAGCATCTGAATCAATCAAACACTCACACCCAGTCAAAAGATCTGGGTTTAATCCATCACCGTTCTTTAGCCCACTCTGCCACCCCAGTTCAGACATTGCAATATGCAAATCAGTCTGACCCTGTGCCTCATGGGAACAATCCAGCCCGAACTGCCAAGCCATGTCTTCCCTGGACCGGAAACAAGCTTCCGAGGACCGGTTTCTGGCATTCCAGCCGTCTTCAGCCCGGCTTGCTTAAATCCTGTGGCAAAGTGAGCAAGGGACTCACGTCTGAGCATACCCTGACACACTTATGGCGGCCAAAAGCATTACAAAAGGGGGTGGTGATGGACGGAGCATCTGAATCAATCAAACACTCACACCGAGTCAAAAGATGTGGGTTTAATCCATCACCGTTCTTTAGCCCACTCTGCCAACCCAGTTCAGACATGGCTATATGCAAATCAGTCTGACCCTGTGCCTCTGGGGAACAGTCCAGCCCGAACTGCCAAGCCATGTCTTCCCAGGACCGGAAACAAGCTTCCGAGGACTGGTTTCTGGCATTCCAGCCATCTTCAGCCCGGCTTGCTTGAATCCAGTGGCAAAGTGAGCAAGGGACTCACGTCTGAGCATACCCTGCCACACTTATGGCCGCCAAAAGCATTACAAAAGGGGGTGGTGATGGACGGAGCATCTGAATCAATCAAACACTCACACCCAGTCAAAAGATCTGGGTTTAATCCATCACCGTTCTTTAGCCCACTCTGCCACCCCAGTTCAGACATGGCTATATGCAAATCAGTCTGACCCTGTGCCTCATGGGAACAGTCCAGCCCGAACTGCCAAGCCATGTCTTCCCTGGACCGGAAACAAGCTTCCGAGGACCGGTTTCAGGCATTCCAGCCGTCTTCAGCCCAGCTTGCCTGAATCCAGTGGCAAAGTGAGCAAGGGACTCACGTCTGAGCATACCCTGCCACACTTATGGCGGCCAAAAGCATTACAAAAGGGGGTGGTGATGGACGGAGCATCTGAATCAATCAAACACTCACACCCAGTCAAAAGATCTGGGTTTAATCCATCACCGTTCTTTAGCCCACTCTGCCACCCCAGTTCAGACATGGCTATATGCAAATCAGTCTGACCCTGTGCCTCATGGGAACAGTCCAGCCCGAACTGCCAAGCCATATCTTCCTTGGCCTGGAAACAAGCTTCCGAGGACCGGTTTCTGGCATTCCAGCCGTCTTGAGCCCGACTTGCTTGAATCCAGTGGCAAAGTGAGCAAGGGACTCACGTCTGAGCATACCCTGCCACACTTATGGCGGCCAAAAGCATTCCAAAAGGGGGTGGTGATGGACGGAGCATCTGAATCAATCAAACACTCACACCCAGTCAAAAGATCTGGGTTTAATCCATCACCGTTCTTTAGCCCACTCTGCCACCCCAGTTCAGACATGGCTATATGCAAATCAGTCTGACCCTGTGCCTCATGGGAACAGTCCAGCCCGAACTGCCAAGCCATGTCTTCCCTTGACCGGAAACAAGCTTCCGAGGACCGGTTTCTGGCATTCCAGCCGTCTTCAGCCTGGCTTGCTTGAATCCAGTGGCAAAGTGAGCAAGGGACTCACGTCTGAGCATACCCTGCCACACTTATGGCGGCCAAAAGCATTACAAAAGGGGGTGGTGATGGACGGAGCATCTGAATCAACCAAACTCTCACACCCAGTCAAAAGATCTGGGTTTAATCCATCACCGTTCTTTAGCCCACTCTGCCACCCCAGTTCAGACATGGCAATATGCAAATCAATCTGACCCTGTGCCTCATGGGAACAATCCAGCATGAACTGCCAAGCCATGTCTTCCCTGGACCGGAAACAAGCTTCCGAGGACCGGTTTCTGGCATTCCAGCCGTCTTCAGCCCGGCTTGCTTGAATCCTGTGGCAAAGTGAGCAAGGGACTCACGTCTGAGCATACCCTGCCACACTTATGGCGGCCAAAAGCATTACAAAATGGGGTGGTGATGGACAGAGCATCTGAATCAATCAAACACTCAAACCCAGTCAAAAGATCTGGGTTTAATCCATCACCGTTCTTTAGCCCACTCTGCCACCCCAGTTCAGACATGGCTATATGCAAATCAGTCTGACCCTGTGCCTCATGGGAACAGTCCAGCCCAAACTGTCAAGCCATGTCTTCCCTGGAGCGGAAACAAGCTTCCGAGGACCGGTTTCTGGCATTCCAGCCGTCTTCAGCCCGGCTTGCTTGAATCAAGTGGCAAAGTGAGCAAGGGACTCACGTCTGAGCATACCCTGCCACACTTATGGCGGTCAAAAGCATTACAAAAGGGGGTGGTGATGGACGGAGCATCTGAATCAATCAAACACTCACACCCAGTCAAAAGATCTGGGTTTAATCCATCACCATTCTTTAGCCCACTCTGCCACCCCAGTTCAGACATGGCTATATGCAAATCAGTCTGACCCTGTGCCTCATGGGAACAGTCCAGCTTGAACTGCCAAGCCATGTCTTCCCTGGATCGGAAACAAGCTTCTGAGGACCGGTTTCTGGCATTCCAGCCGTCTTCAGCCCGGCTTGCTAGAATCCAGTGGCAAAGTGAGCAAGGGACTCACGTCGGAGCATACCCTGCCACACTTATGGCGGCCAAAAGCATTACAAAAGGGGGTGGTGATGGACGAGCATCTGAATCAATCAAACACTCACACCCAGTCAAAAGATCTGGGTTTAATCCATCACCGTTCTTTAGCCCACTCTGCCACCCCAGTTCAGACATGGCTATATGCAAATCAGTCTGACCCTGTGCCTCATGGGAACAATCCAGCCCGAACTGCCAAGCCATGTCTTTCCTGGACCGGAAACAAGCTTCCAAGGACCGGTTTCTGGCATTCCAGTCGTCTTCAGCCCGGCTTGCTTGAATCCTGTGGCAAAGTGAGCAAGGGACTCACGTCTGAGCATACCCTGCCACACTTATGGCTTCCAAAAGCATTACAAAAGGGGGTGGTGATGGACGAAGCATCTGAATCAATCAAACACTCACACACAGTCAAAAGATGTGGGTTCAATCCATCACCGTTCTTTAGCCCACTCTGCCAGCCCAGTTCAGACATGGCTATATGCAAATCAGTCTGACCCTGTGCCTCTGGGGAACAGTCCAGCCCGTACTGCCAAGCCATGTCTTCCCTGGACCGGAAACTAGCTTCCGAGGACCGGTTTCTGGCATTCCAGCCATCTTCAGCCCGGCTTGCTTGAATCCAGTGGAAAAGTGAGCAAGGGACTCACGTCTGAGCATACCCTGCCACACTTATGGCAGCCAAAAGCATTACAAAAGGGGGTGGTGATGGACGGAGCATCTGAATCAATCAAACACTCACACCCAGTCAAAAGATCTGGGTTTAATCCATCACCGTTCTTTAGCCCACTCTGCCACCCCAGTTCAGACATGGCTATATGCAAATCAGTTTGACCCTGTGCCTCATGGGAACAGTCCAGCCCGAACTGCCAAGCCATGTCTTCCCTGGACCGGAAACAAGCTTCCGAGGACCGGTTTCAGGCATTCCAGCCGTCTACAGCCCAGCTTGCCTGAATCCAGTGGCAAAGTGAGCAAGGGACTCACGTCTGAGCATACCCTGCCACACTTATGGCGGCCAAAAGCATTACAAAAGGGGGTGGTGATGGACGGAGCATCTGAATCAATCAAACACTCACACCCAGTCAAAAGATCTGGGTTTAATCCATCACCGTTCTTTAGCCCACTCTGCCACCCCAGTTCAGACATGGCTATATGCAAATCAGTCTGACCCTGTGCCTCATGGGAACAGTCCAGCCCGAACTGCCAAGACATGTCTTCCCTGGACCGGAAACAAGCTTCAGAGGATCGGTTTCTGGCATTCCAGCCGTCTTCAGCCCGGCTTGCTTGAATCCAGTGGCAAAGTGAGCAAGGGACTCACGTCTGAGCATACCCTGCCACACTTATGGCGGCCAAAAGCATTACAAAAGGGGGTGGTGATGGACGGAGCATCTGAATCAATCAAACACTCACACCCAGTCAAAAGATCTGGGTTTAATCCAATACTGTTCTTTAGCCCACTCTGCCACCCCAGTTCAGACATGGCTATATGCAAATCAGTCTGACCCTGTGCCTCATGGGAACAGTCCAGCCCGAACTGCCAAGCCATGTCTTCCCTGTACCGGAAACAAGCTTCCGAGGACCGGTTTCTGGCATTCCAGCCGTCTTCAGCCCGGCTTGCTTGAATCCAGTGGCAAAGTGAGCAAGGGACTCACTTCTGAGCATACCCAGCCACACTTATGGCGGCCAAAAGCATTACAAAAGGGGGTGGTGATGGACGGAGCATCTGAATCAATCAAACACTCACACCCAGTCAAAAGATCTGGGTTTAATCCATCACCGTTCTTTAGCCCACTCTGCCACCCCAGTTCAGACATGGCTATATGCAAATCAGTCTGACCCTGTGCCTCATGGGAACAGTCCAGCCCGAACTGCCAAGCCATATCTTCCCTGGACCGGAAACAAGCTTCCGAGGACCGGTTTCTGGCATTCCAGCCGTCTTGAGCCCTGCTTGCTTGAATCCAGTGGCAAAGTGAGCAAGGGACTCACGTCTGAGCATACCCTGCCACACTTATGGTGGCCAAAAGCATTACAAAAGGGGGTGGTGATGGACGGAGCATCTGAATAATTCAAACACTCAAACCCAGTCAAAAGATCTGGGTTTAATCCATCACCGTTCTTTAGCCCACTCTGCCACCCCAGTTCAGACATGGCTATATGCAAATCAGTCTGACCATGTGCCTCATGGGAACAGTCCAGCCCGAACTGCCAAGCCATGTCTTCCCTGGACCGGAAACAAGCTTCCGAGGACCGGTTTCTGGTATTCCAGCCGACTTCAGCCTGGCTAGCTTGAATCCAGTGGCAAAGTAAGCAAGGGACTCACGTCTGAGCATACCCTGCCACACTTATGGCGGCCAAAAGCATTCCAAAAGGGGGAGATGATGGACGGAGCATCTGAATAAATCAAACACTCACACCCAGTCAAAAGATCTGGGTTTAATCCATCACCGTTCTTTAGCCCACTCTGCCACCCCAGTTCAGACATGGCTATATGCAAATCAGTCTGACCCTGTTCCTCATGGGAACAGTCCAGCCCGAACTGCCAAGCCATGTCTTCCCTGGACCGGAAACAAGCTTCCGAGGACCGGTTTCAGGCATTCCAGCCGTCTTCAGCCCGGCTTGCCTGAATCCAGTGGCAAAGTGAGCAAGGGACTCACGTCTGAGCATACCCTGCCACACTTATGGCGGCCAAAAGCATTACAAAAGGGGGTGGTGATGGACGGAGCATCTGAATCAATCAAACACTCACACCCAGTCAAAAGATCTGGGTTTAATCCATCACCGTTCTTTAGCCCACTCTGCCACCCCAGTTCAGACATGGCTATATGCAAATCAGTCTGACCCTGTGCCTCATGGGAACAGTCCAGCCCGAACTGCCAAGCCATATCTTCCTTGGCCTGGAAACAAGCTTCCGAGGACCGGTTTCTGGCATTCCAGCCGTCTTGAGCCCGACTTGCTTGAATCCAGTGGCAAAGTGAGCAAGGGACTCACGTCTGAGCATACCCTGCCACACTTATGGCGGCCAAAAGCATTCCAAAAGGGGGTGGTGATGGACGGAGCATCTGAATCAATCAAACAGTCACACCCAGTCAAAAGATCTGGGTTTAATCCATCACCGTTCTTTAGCCCACTCTGCCACCCCAGTTCAGACATGGCTATATGCAAATCAGTCTGACCCTGTGCCTCATGGGAACAGTCCAGCCCGAACTGCCAAGCCATGTCTTCCCTTGACCGGAAACAAGCTTCCGAGGACCGGTTTCTGGCATTCCAGCCGTCTTCAGCCTGGCTTGCTTGAATCCAGTGGCAAAGTGAGAAAGGGACTCACGTCTGAGCATACCCTGCCACACTTATGGCGGCCAAAAGCATTACAAAAGGGGGTGGTGATGGACGGAGCATCTGAATCAACCAAACTCTCACACCCAGTCAAAAGATCTGGGTTTAATCCATCACCGTTCTTTAGCCCACTCTGCCACCCCAGTTCAGACATGGCAATATGCAAATCAATCTGACCCTGTGCCTCATGGGAACAATCCAGCCCGAACTGCCAAGCCATGTCTTCCCTGGACCGGAAACAAGCTTCCGAGGACCGGTTTCTGGCATTCCAGCCGTCTTCAGCCCGGCTTGCTTGAATCCTGTGGCAAAGTGAGCAAGGGACTCACGTCTGAGCATACCCTGCCACACTTATGGCGGCCAAAAGCATTACAAAAGGGGGTGGTGATGGACGGAGCATCTGAATCAATCAAACACTCACACCCAGTCAAAAGATCTGGGTTTAATCCATCACCGTTCTTTAGCCCACTCTGCCACCCCAGTTCAGACATGGCTATATGCAAATCAGTTTGACCCTGTGCCTCATGGGAACAGTCCAGCCCGAACTGCCAAGCCATGTCTTCCCTGGACCGGAAACAAGCTTCCGAGGACCGGTTTCAGGCATTCCAGCCGTCTACAGCCCAGCTTGCCTGAATCCAGTGGCAAAGTGAGCAAGGGACTCACGTCTGAGCATACCCTGCCACACTTATGGCGGCCAAAAGCATTACAAAAGGGGGTGGTGATGGACGGAGCATCTGAATCAATCAAACACTCACACCCAGTCAAAAGATCTGGGTTTAATCCATCACCGTTCTTCAGCCCACTCTGCCACCCCAGTTCAGACATGGCTATATGCAAATCAGTCTGACCCTGTGCCTCATGGGAACAGTCCAGCCCGAACTGCCAAGCCATGTCTTCCCTGGACCGGAAACAAGCTTCAGAGGACCGGTTTCTGGCATTCCAGCCGTCTTCAGCCCGGCTTGCTTGAATCCAGTGGCAAAGTGAGCAAGGGACTCACGTCTGAGCATACCCTGCCACACTTATGGCGGCCAAAAGCATTCCAAAAGGGGGTGGTGATGGACGGAGCATCTGAATCAATCAAACACTCACACCCAGTCAAAAGATCTGGGTTTAATCCATCACCGTTCTTTAGCCCACTCTGCCACCCCAGTTCAGACATGGCTATATGCAAATCAGTCTGACCCTGTGCCTCATGGGAACAGTCCAGCCCGAACTGCCAAGCCATGTCTTCCCTTGACCGGAAACAAGCTTCCGAGGACCGGTTTCTGGCATTCCAGCCGTCTTCAGCCTGGCTTGCTTGAATCCAGTGGCAAAGTGAGCAAGGGACTCACGTCTGAGCATACCCTGCCACACTTATGGCGGCCAAAAGCATTACAAAAGGGGGTGGTGATGGACGGAGCATCTGAATCAACCAAACTCTCACACCCAGTCAAAAGATCTGGGTTTAATCCATCACCGTTCTTTAGCCCACTCTGCCACCCCAGTTCAGACATGGCAATATGCAAATCAATCTGACCCTGTGCCTCATGGGAACAATCCAGCATGAACTGCCAAGCCATGTCTTCCCTGGACCGGAAACAAGCTTCCGAGGACCGGTTTCTGGCATTCCAGCCGTCTTCAGCCCGGCTTGCTTGAATCCTGTGGCAAAGTGAGCAAGGGACTCACGTCTGAGCATACCCTGCCACACTTATGGCGGCCAAAAGCATTACAAAATGGGGTGGTGATGGACAGAGCATCTGAATCAATCAAACACTCAAACCCAGTCAAAAGATCTGGGTTTAATCCATCACCGTTCTTTAGCCCACTCTGCCACCCCAGTTCAGACATGGCTATATGCAAATCAGTCTGACCCTGTGCCTCATGGGAACAGTCCAGCCCGAACTGCCAAGCCATGCCTTCCCTGGACCGGAAACAAGCTTCCGAGGACCGGTTTCTGGCATTCCAGCCGTCTTCAGCCCGGCTTGCTTGAATCCAGTGGCAAAGTTAGCAAGGGACTCACGTCTGAGCATACCCTGCCACACTTATGGCGGCCAAAAGCATTACAAAAGGGGGTGGTGATGGACGGAGCATCTGAATCAATCAAACACTCACACCCAGTCAAAAGATCTGGGTTTAATCCATCACCGTTCTTTAGCCCACTCTGCCACCCCAGTTCAGACATGGCTATATGCAAATCAGTCTGACCCTGTGCCTCATGGGAACAGTCCAGCCCGAACTGCCAAGCCATGTCTTTCCTGGACCGGAAACAAGCTTCCGAGGACCGGTTTCTGGCATTCCAGCTGTCTTCAGCCCGGCTTGCTTGAATCCAGTGGCAAAGTGAGCAAGGGACTCACGTCTGAGCATACCCTGCCACACTTATGGCGGCCAAAAGCATTACAAAATGGGGTGGTGTCGTGATGGACGGAGCATCTGAATCAATCAAACACTCACACCCAGTCAAAAGATCTGGGTTTAATCCATCACCGTTCTTTAGCCCACTCTGCCACCCCAGTTCAGACATTGCAATATGCAAATCAGTCTGACCCTGTGCCTCATGGGAACAATCCAGCCCGAACTGCCAAGCCATGTCTTCCCTGGACCGGAAACAAGCTTCCGAGGACCGGTTTCTGGCATTCCAGCCGTCTTCAGCCCGGCTTGCTTAAATCCTGTGGCAAAGTGAGCAAGGGACTCACGTCTGAGCATACCCTGACACACTTATGGCGGCCAAAAGCATTACAAAAGGGGGTGGTGATGGACGGAGCATCTGAATCAATCAAACACTCACACCGAGTCAAAAGATGTGGGTTTAATCCATCACCGTTCTTTAGCCCACTCTGCCAACCCAGTTCAGACATGGCTATATGCAAATCAGTCTGACCCTGTGCCTCTGGGGAACAGTCCAGCCCGAACTGCCAAGCCATGTCTTCCCAGGACCGGAAACAAGCTTCCGAGGACTGGTTTCTGGCATTCCAGCCATCTTCAGCCCGGCTTGCTTGAATCCAGTGGCAAAGTGAGCAAGGGACTCACGTCTGAGCATACCCTGCCACACTTATGGCCGCCAAAAGCATTACAAAAGGGGGTGGTGATGGACGGAGCATCTGAATCAATCAAACACTCACACCCAGTCAAAAGATCTGGGTTTAATCCATCACCGTTCTTTAGCCCACTCTGCCACCCCAGTTCAGACATGGCTATATGCAAATCAGTCTGACCCTGTGCCTCATGGGAACAGTCCAGCCCGAACTGCCAAGCCATGTCTTCCCTGGACCGGAAACAAGCTTCCGAGGACCGGTTTCAGGCATTCCAGCCGTCTTCAGCCCAGCTTGCCTGAATCCAGTGGCAAAGTGAGCAAGGGACTCACGTCTGAGCATACCCTGCCACACTTATGGCGGCCAAAAGCATTACAAAAGGGGGTGGTGATGGACGGAGCATCTGAATCAATCAAACACTCACACCCAGTCAAAAGATCTGGGTTTAATCCATCACCGTTCTTTAGCCCACTCTGCCACCCCAGTTCAGACATGGCTATATGCAAATCAGTCTGACCCTGTGCCTCATGGGAACAGTCCAGCCCGAACTGCCAAGCCATATCTTCCTTGGCCTGGAAACAAGCTTCCGAGGACCGGTTTCTGGCATTCCAGCCGTCTTGAGCCCGACTTGCTTGAATCCAGTGGCAAAGTGAGCAAGGGACTCACGTCTGAGCATACCCTGCCACACTTATGGCGGCCAAAAGCATTCCAAAAGGGGGTGGTGATGGACGGAGCATCTGAATCAATCAAACACTCACACCCAGTCAAAAGATCTGGGTTTAATCCATCACCGTTCTTTAGCCCACTCTGCCACCCCAGTTCAGACATGGCTATATGCAAATCAGTCTGACCCTGTGCCTCATGGGAACAGTCCAGCCCGAACTGCCAAGCCATGTCTTCCCTTGACCGGAAACAAGCTTCCGAGGACCGGTTTCTGGCATTCCAGCCGTCTTCAGCCTGGCTTGCTTGAATCCAGTGGCAAAGTGAGCAAGGGACTCACGTCTGAGCATACCCTGCCACACTTATGGCGGCCAAAAGCATTACAAAAGGGGGTGGTGATGGACGGAGCATCTGAATCAACCAAACTCTCACACCCAGTCAAAAGATCTGGGTTTAATCCATCACCGTTCTTTAGCCCACTCTGCCACCCCAGTTCAGACATGGCAATATGCAAATCAATCTGACCCTGTGCCTCATGGGAACAATCCAGCATGAACTGCCAAGCCATGTCTTCCCTGGACCGGAAACAAGCTTCCGAGGACCGGTTTCTGGCATTCCAGCCGTCTTCAGCCCGGCTTGCTTGAATCCTGTGGCAAAGTGAGCAAGGGACTCACGTCTGAGCATACCCTGCCACACTTATGGCGGCCAAAAGCATTACAAAATGGGGTGGTGATGGACAGAGCATCTGAATCAATCAAACACTCAAACCCAGTCAAAAGATCTGGGTTTAATCCATCACCGTTCTTTAGCCCACTCTGCCACCCCAGTTCAGACATGGCTATATGCAAATCAGTCTGACCCTGTGCCTCATGGGAACAGTCCAGCCCAAACTGTCAAGCCATGTCTTCCCTGGAGCGGAAACAAGCTTCCGAGGACCGGTTTCTGGCATTCCAGCCGTCTTCAGCCCGGCTTGCTTGAATCAAGTGGCAAAGTGAGCAAGGGACTCACGTCTGAGCATACCCTGCCACACTTATGGCGGTCAAAAGCATTACAAAAGGGGGTGGTGATGGACGGAGCATCTGAATCAATCAAACACTCACACCCAGTCAAAAGATCTGGGTTTAATCCATCACCATTCTTTAGCCCACTCTGCCACCCCAGTTCAGACATGGCTATATGCAAATCAGTCTGACCCTGTGCCTCATGGGAACAGTCCAGCTTGAACTGCCAAGCCATGTCTTCCCTGGATCGGAAACAAGCTTCTGAGGACCGGTTTCTGGCATTCCAGCCGTCTTCAGCCCGGCTTGCTAGAATCCAGTGGCAAAGTGAGCAAGGGACTCACGTCGGAGCATACCCTGCCACACTTATGGCGGCCAAAAGCATTACAAAAGGGGGTGGTGATGGACGAGCATCTGAATCAATCAAACACTCACACCCAGTCAAAAGATCTGGGTTTAATCCATCACCGTTCTTTAGCCCACTCTGCCACCCCAGTTCAGACATGGCTATATGCAAATCAGTCTGACCCTGTGCCTCATGGGAACAATCCAGCCCGAACTGCCAAGCCATGTCTTTCCTGGACCGGAAACAAGCTTCCAAGGACCGGTTTCTGGCATTCCAGCCGTCTTCAGCCCGGCTTGCTTGAATCCTGTGGCAAAGTGAGCAAGGGACTCACGTCTGAGCATACCCTGCCACACTTATGGCTTCCAAAAGCATTACAAAAGGGGGTGGTGATGGACGAAGCATCTGAATCAATCAAACACTCACACACAGTCAAAAGATGTGGGTTCAATCCATCACCGTTCTTTAGCCCACTCTGCCAGCCCAGTTCAGACATGGCTATATGCAAATCAGTCTGACCCTGTGCCTCTGGGGAACAGTCCAGCCCGTACTGCCAAGCCATGTCTTCCCTGGACCGGAAACTAGCTTCCGAGGACCGGTTTCTGGCATTCCAGCCATCTTCAGCCCGGCTTGCTTGAATCCAGTGGAAAAGTGAGCAAGGGACTCACGTCTGAGCATACCCTGCCACACTTATGGCAGCCAAAAGCATTACAAAAGGGGGTGGTGATGGACGGAGCATCTGAATCAATCAAACACTCACACCCAGTCAAAAGATCTGGGTTTAATCCATCACCGTTCTTTAGCCCACTCTGCCACCCCAGTTCAGACATGGCTATATGCAAATCAGTTTGACCCTGTGCCTCATGGGAACAGTCCAGCCCGAACTGCCAAGCCATGTCTTCCCTGGACCGGAAACAAGCTTCCGAGGACCGGTTTCAGGCATTCCAGCCGTCTACAGCCCAGCTTGCCTGAATCCAGTGGCAAAGTGAGCAAGGGACTCACGTCTGAGCATACCCTGCCACACTTATGGCGGCCAAAAGCATTACAAAAGGGGGTGGTGATGGACGGAGCATCTGAATCAATCAAACACTCACACCCAGTCAAAAGATCTGGGTTTAATCCATCACCGTTCTTTAGCCCACTCTGCCACCCCAGTTCAGACATGGCTATATGCAAATCAGTCTGACCCTGTGCCTCATGGGAACAGTCCAGCCCGAACTGCCAAGACATGTCTTCCCTGGACCGGAAACAAGCTTCAGAGGATCGGTTTCTGGCATTCCAGCCGTCTTCAGCCCGGCTTGCTTGAATCCAGTGGCAAAGTGAGCAAGGGACTCACGTCTGAGCATACCCTGCCACACTTATGGCGGCCAAAAGCATTACAAAAGGGGGTGGTGATGGACGGAGCATCTGAATCAATCAAACACTCACACCCAGTCAAAAGATCTGGGTTTAATCCAATACTGTTCTTTAGCCCACTCTGCCACCCCAGTTCAGACATGGCTATATGCAAATCAGTCTGACCCTGTGCCTCATGGGAACAGTCCAGCCCGAACTGCCAAGCCATGTCTTCCCTGTACCGGAAACAAGCTTCCGAGGACCGGTTTCTGGCATTCCAGCCGTCTTCAGCCCGGCTTGCTTGAATCCAGTGGCAAAGTGAGCAAGGGACTCACTTCTGAGCATACCCAGCCACACTTATGGCGGCCAAAAGCATTACAAAAGGGGGTGGTGATGGACGGAGCATCTGAATCAATCAAACACTCACACCCAGTCAAAAGATCTGGGTTTAATCCATCACCGTTCTTTAGCCCACTCTGCCACCCCAGTTCAGACATGGCTATATGCAAATCAGTCTGACCCTGTGCCTCATGGGAACAGTCCAGCCCGAACTGCCAAGCCATATCTTCCCTGGACCGGAAACAAGCTTCCGAGGACCGGTTTCTGGCATTCCAGCCGTCTTGAGCCCTGCTTGCTTGAATCCAGTGGCAAAGTGAGCAAGGGACTCACGTCTGAGCATACCCTGCCACACTTATGGTGGCCAAAAGCATTACAAAAGGGGGTGGTGATGGACGGAGCATCTGAATAATTCAAACACTCAAACCCAGTCAAAAGATCTGGGTTTAATCCATCACCGTTCTTTAGCCCACTCTGCCACCCCAGTTCAGACATGGCTATATGCAAATCAGTCTGACCATGTGCCTCATGGGAACAGTCCAGCCCGAACTGCCAAGCCATGTCTTCCCTGGACCGGAAACAAGCTTCCGAGGACCGGTTTCTGGTATTCCAGCCGACTTCAGCCTGGCTAGCTTGAATCCAGTGGCAAAGTAAGCAAGGGACTCACGTCTGAGCATACCCTGCCACACTTATGGCGGCCAAAAGCATTCCAAAAGGGGGAGATGATGGACGGAGCATCTGAATAAATCAAACACTCACACCCAGTCAAAAGATCTGGGTTTAATCCATCACCGTTCTTTAGCCCACTCTGCCACCCCAGTTCAGACATGGCTATATGCAAATCAGTCTGACCCTGTTCCTCATGGGAACAGTCCAGCCCGAACTGCCAAGCCATGTCTTCCCTGGACCGGAAACAAGCTTCCGAGGACCGGTTTCAGGCATTCCAGCCGTCTTCAGCCCGGCTTGCCTGAATCCAGTGGCAAAGTGAGCAAGGGACTCACGTCTGAGCATACCCTGCCACACTTATGGCGGCCAAAAGCATTACAAAAGGGGGTGGTGATGGACGGAGCATCTGAATCAATCAAACACTCACACCCAGTCAAAAGATCTGGGTTTAATCCATCACCGTTCTTTAGCCCACTCTGCCACCCCAGTTCAGACATGGCTATATGCAAATCAGTCTGACCCTGTGCCTCATGGGAACAGTCCAGCCCGAACTGCCAAGCCATATCTTCCTTGGCCTGGAAACAAGCTTCCGAGGACCGGTTTCTGGCATTCCAGCCGTCTTGAGCCCGACTTGCTTGAATCCAGTGGCAAAGTGAGCAAGGGACTCACGTCTGAGCATACCCTGCCACACTTATGGCGGCCAAAAGCATTCCAAAAGGGGGTGGTGATGGACGGAGCATCTGAATCAATCAAACAGTCACACCCAGTCAAAAGATCTGGGTTTAATCCATCACCGTTCTTTAGCCCACTCTGCCACCCCAGTTCAGACATGGCTATATGCAAATCAGTCTGACCCTGTGCCTCATGGGAACAGTCCAGCCCGAACTGCCAAGCCATGTCTTCCCTTGACCGGAAACAAGCTTCCGAGGACCGGTTTCTGGCATTCCAGCCGTCTTCAGCCTGGCTTGCTTGAATCCAGTGGCAAAGTGAGAAAGGGACTCACGTCTGAGCATACCCTGCCACACTTATGGCGGCCAAAAGCATTACAAAAGGGGGTGGTGATGGACGGAGCATCTGAATCAACCAAACTCTCACACCCAGTCAAAAGATCTGGGTTTAATCCATCACCGTTCTTTAGCCCACTCTGCCACCCCAGTTCAGACATGGCAATATGCAAATCAATCTGACCCTGTGCCTCATGGGAACAATCCAGCCCGAACTGCCAAGCCATGTCTTCCCTGGACCGGAAACAAGCTTCCGAGGACCGGTTTCTGGCATTCCAGCCGTCTTCAGCCCGGCTTGCTTGAATCCTGTGGCAAAGTGAGCAAGGGACTCACGTCTGAGCATACCCTGCCACACTTATGGCGGCCAAAAGCATTACAAAAGGGGGTGGTGATGGACGGAGCATCTGAATCAATCAAACACTCACACCCAGTCAAAAGATCTGGGTTTAATCCATCACCGTTCTTTAGCCCACTCTGCCACCCCAGTTCAGACATGGCTATATGCAAATCAGTTTGACCCTGTGCCTCATGGGAACAGTCCAGCCCGAACTGCCAAGCCATGTCTTCCCTGGACCGGAAACAAGCTTCCGAGGACCGGTTTCAGGCATTCCAGCCGTCTACAGCCCAGCTTGCCTGAATCCAGTGGCAAAGTGAGCAAGGGACTCACGTCTGAGCATACCCTGCCACACTTATGGCGGCCAAAAGCATTACAAAAGGGGGTGGTGATGGACGGAGCATCTGAATCAATCAAACACTCACACCCAGTCAAAAGATCTGGGTTTAATCCATCACCGTTCTTCAGCCCACTCTGCCACCCCAGTTCAGACATGGCTATATGCAAATCAGTCTGACCCTGTGCCTCATGGGAACAGTCCAGCCCGAACTGCCAAGCCATGTCTTCCCTGGACCGGAAACAAGCTTCAGAGGACCGGTTTCTGGCATTCCAGCCGTCTTCAGCCCGGCTTGCTTGAATCCAGTGGCAAAGTGAGCAAGGGACTCACGTCTGAGCATACCCTGCCACACTTATGGCGGCCAAAAGCATTCCAAAAGGGGGTGGTGATGGACGGAGCATCTGAATCAATCAAACACTCACACCCAGTCAAAAGATCTGGGTTTAATCCATCACCGTTCTTTAGCCCACTCTGCCACCCCAGTTCAGACATGGCTATATGCAAATCAGTCTGACCCTGTGCCTCATGGGAACAGTCCAGCCCGAACTGCCAAGCCATGTCTTCCCTTGACCGGAAACAAGCTTCCGAGGACCGGTTTCTGGCATTCCAGCCGTCTTCAGCCTGGCTTGCTTGAATCCAGTGGCAAAGTGAGCAAGGGACTCACGTCTGAGCATACCCTGCCACACTTATGGCGGCCAAAAGCATTACAAAAGGGGGTGGTGATGGACGGAGCATCTGAATCAACCAAACTCTCACACCCAGTCAAAAGATCTGGGTTTAATCCATCACCGTTCTTTAGCCCACTCTGCCACCCCAGTTCAGACATGGCAATATGCAAATCAATCTGACCCTGTGCCTCATGGGAACAATCCAGCATGAACTGCCAAGCCATGTCTTCCCTGGACCGGAAACAAGCTTCCGAGGACCGGTTTCTGGCATTCCAGCCGTCTTCAGCCCGGCTTGCTTGAATCCTGTGGCAAAGTGAGCAAGGGACTCACGTCTGAGCATACCCTGCCACACTTATGGCGGCCAAAAGCATTACAAAATGGGGTGGTGATGGACAGAGCATCTGAATCAATCAAACACTCAAACCCAGTCAAAAGATCTGGGTTTAATCCATCACCGTTCTTTAGCCCACTCTGCCACCCCAGTTCAGACATGGCTATATGCAAATCAGTCTGACCCTGTGCCTCATGGGAACAGTCCAGCCCAAACTGTCAAGCCATGTCTTCCCTGGAGCGGAAACAAGCTTCCGAGGACCGGTTTCTGGCATTCCAGCCGTCTTCAGCCCGGCTTGCTTGAATCAAGTGGCAAAGTGAGCAAGGGACTCACGTCTGAGCATACCCTGCCACACTTATGGCGGTCAAAAGCATTACAAAAGGGGGTGGTGATGGACGGAGCATCTGAATCAATCAAACACTCACACCCAGTCAAAAGATCTGGGTTTAATCCATCACCATTCTTTAGCCCACTCTGCCACCCCAGTTCAGACATGGCTATATGCAAATCAGTCTGACCCTGTGCCTCATGGGAACAGTCCAGCTTGAACTGCCAAGCCATGTCTTCCCTGGATCGGAAACAAGCTTCTGAGGACCGGTTTCTGGCATTCCAGCCGTCTTCAGCCCGGCTTGCTAGAATCCAGTGGCAAAGTGAGCAAGGGACTCAAGTCGGAGCATACCCTGCCACACTTATGGCGGCCAAAAGCATTACAAAAGGGGGTGGTGATGGACGAGCATCTGAATCAATCAAACACTCACACCCAGTCAAAAGATCTGGGTTTAATCCATCACCGTTCTTTAGCCCACTCTGCCACCCCAGTTCAGACATGGCTATATGCAAATCAGTCTGACCCTGTGCCTCATGGGAACAATCCAGCCCGAACTGCCAAGCCATGTCTTTCCTGGACCGGAAACAAGCTTCCAAGGACCGGTTTCTGGCATTCCAGCCGTCTTCAGCCCGGCTTGCTTGAATCCTGTGGCAAAGTGAGCAAGGGACTCACGTCTGAGCATACCCTGCCACACTTATGGCTTCCAAAAGCATTACAAAAGGGGGTGGTGATGGACGAAGCATCTGAATCAATCAAACACTCACACACAGTCAAAAGATGTGGGTTCAATCCATCACCGTTCTTTAGCCCACTCTGCCAGCCCAGTTCAGACATGGCTATATGCAAATCAGTCTGACCCTGTGCCTCTGGGGAACAGTCCAGCCCGTACTGCCAAGCCATGTCTTCCCTGGACCGGAAACTAGCTTCCGAGGACCGGTTTCTGGCATTCCAGCCATCTTCAGCCCGGCTTGCTTGAATCCAGTGGAAAAGTGAGCAAGGGACTCACGTCTGAGCATACCCTGCCACACTTATGGCAGCCAAAAGCATTACAAAAGGGGGTGGTGATGGACGGAGCATCTGAATCAATCAAACACTCACACCCAGTCAAAAGATCTGGGTTTAATCCATCACCGTTCTTTAGCCCACTCTGCCACCCCAGTTCAGACATGGCTATATGCAAATCAGTTTGACCCTGTGCCTCATGGGAACAGTCCAGCCCGAACTGCCAAGCCATGTCTTCCCTGGACCGGAAACAAGCTTCCGAGGACCGGTTTCAGGCATTCCAGCCGTCTACAGCCCAGCTTGCCTGAATCCAGTGGCAAAGTGAGCAAGGGACTCACGTCTGAGCATACCCTGCCACACTTATGGCGGCCAAAAGCATTACAAAAGGGGGTGGTGATGGACGGAGCATCTGAATCAATCAAACACTCACACCCAGTCAAAAGATCTGGGTTTAATCCATCACCGTTCTTTAGCCCACTCTGCCACCCCAGTTCAGACATGGCTATATGCAAATCAGTCTGACCCTGTGCCTCATGGGAACAGTCCAGCCCGAACTGCCAAGACATGTCTTCCCTGGACCGGAAACAAGCTTCAGAGGATCGGTTTCTGGCATTCCAGCCGTCTTCAGCCCGGCTTGCTTGAATCCAGTGGCAAAGTGAGCAAGGGACTCACGTCTGAGCATACCCTGCCACACTTATGGCGGCCAAAAGCATTACAAAAGGGGGTGGTGATGGACGGAGCATCTGAATCAATCAAACACTCACACCCAGTCAAAAGATCTGGGTTTAATCCAATACTGTTCTTTAGCCCACTCTGCCACCCCAGTTCAGACATGGCTATATGCAAATCAGTCTGACCCTGTGCCTCATGGGAACAGTCCAGCCCGAACTGCCAAGCCATGTCTTCCCTGTACCGGAAACAAGCTTCCGAGGACCGGTTTCTGGCATTCCAGCCGTCTTCAGCCCGGCTTGCTTGAATCCAGTGGCAAAGTGAGCAAGGGACTCACTTCTGAGCATACCCAGCCACACTTATGGCGGCCAAAAGCATTACAAAAGGGGGTGGTGATGGACGGAGCATCTGAATCAATCAAACACTCACACCCAGTCAAAAGATCTGGGTTTAATCCATCACCGTTCTTTAGCCCACTCTGCCACCCCAGTTCAGACATGGCTATATGCAAATCAGTCTGACCCTGTGCCTCATGGGAACAGTCCAGCCCGAACTGCCAAGCCATATCTTCCCTGGACCGGAAACAAGCTTCCGAGGACCGGTTTCTGGCATTCCAGCCGTCTTGAGCCCTGCTTGCTTGAATCCAGTGGCAAAGTGAGCAAGGGACTCACGTCTGAGCATACCCTGCCACACTTATGGTGGCCAAAAGCATTACAAAAGGGGGTGGTGATGGACGGAGCATCTGAATAATTCAAACACTCAAACCCAGTCAAAAGATCTGGGTTTAATCCATCACCGTTCTTTAGCCCACTCTGCCACCCCAGTTCAGACATGGCTATATGCAAATCAGTCTGACCATGTGCCTCATGGGAACAGTCCAGCCCGAACTGCCAAGCCATGTCTTCCCTGGACCGGAAACAAGCTTCCGAGGACCGGTTTCTGGTATTCCAGCCGACTTCAGCCTGGCTAGCTTGAATCCAGTGGCAAAGTAAGCAAGGGACTCACGTCTGAGCATACCCTGCCACACTTATGGCGGCCAAAAGCATTCCAAAAGGGGGAGATGATGGACGGAGCATCTGAATAAATCAAACACTCACACCCAGTCAAAAGATCTGGGTTTAATCCATCACCGTTCTTTAGCCCACTCTGCCACCCCAGTTCAGACATGGCTATATGCAAATCAGTCTGACCCTGTTCCTCATGGGAACAGTCCAGCCCGAACTGCCAAGCCATGTCTTCCCTTGACCGGAAACAAGCTTCCGAGGACCGGTTTCTGGCATTCCAGCCGTCTTCAGCCTGACTTGCTTGAATCCAGTGGCAAAGTGAGCAAGGGACTCACGTCTGAGCATACCCTGCCACACTTATGGCTGCCAGAAGCGGTACAAAAGGGGGTGGTACTGGACGGAGCATCTGAACCAATCAAGCACTCACACCCAGTCAAAAGATCTGGGTTTAATCCATCACCGTTCTTTAGCCCACTCTGCCACCCCAGTTCAGACATGGCTATATGCAAATCAGTCTGACCCTGTGCCTCATGGGAACAGTCCAGCCCGAACTGCCAAGCCATGTCTTCCCTGGACCGGAAACAAGCTTCCGAGGACCGGTTTCTGGCATTCCAGCCGTCTTCAGCCCGGCTTGCTTGAATCCAGTGGCAAAGTGAGCAAGGGACTCACGTCTGAGCATACCCTGCCACACTTATGGCGGCCAAAAGCATTACAAAAGGGGGTGGTGATGGACGGAGCATCTGAATCAATCAAACACTCACACCCAGTCAAAAGATCTGGGTTTAATCCAATACTGTTCTTTAGCCCACTCTGCCACCCCAGTTCAGACATGGCTATATGCAAATCAGTCTGACCCTGTGCCTCATGGGAACAGTCCAGCCCGAACTGCCAAGCCATGTCTTCCCTGGACCGGAAACAAGCTTCCGAGGACCGGTTTCTGGCATTCCAGCCGTCTTCAGCCCGGCTTGCTTGAATCCAGTGGCAAAGTGAGCAAGGGACTCACTTCTGAGCATACCCAGCCACACTTATGGCGGCCAAAAGCATTACAAAAGGGGGTGGTGATGGACGGAGCATCTGAATCAATCAAACACTCACACCCAGTCAAAAGATCTGGGTTTAATCCATCACCGTTCTTTAGCCCACTCTGCCACCCCAGTTCAGACATGGCTATATGCAAATCAGTCTGACCCTGTGCCTCATGGGAACAGTCCAGCCCGAACTGCCAAGCCATATCTTCCCTGGACCGGAAACAAGCTTCCGAGGACCGGTTTCTGGCATTCCAGCCGTCTTGAGCCCTGCTTGCTTGAATCCAGTGGCAAAGTGAGCAAGGGACTCACGTCTGAGCATACCCTGCCACACTTATGGTGGCCAAAAGCATTACAAAAGGGGGTGGTGATGGACGGAGCATCTGAATAATTCAAACACTCAAACCCAGTCAAAAGATCTGGGTTTAATCCATCACCGTTCTTTAGCCCACTCTGCCACCCCAGTTCAGACATGGCTATATGCAAATCAGTCTGACCATGTGCCTCATGGGAACAGTCAAGCCCGAACTGCCAAGCCATGTCTTCCCTGGACCGGAAACAAGCTTCCGAGGACCGGTTTCTGGTATTCCAGCCGACTTCAGCCCGGCTAGCTTGAATCCAGTGGCAAAGTAAGCAAGGGACTCACGTCTGAGCATACCCTGCCACACTTATGGCGGCCAAAAGCATTCCAAAAGGGGGAGATGATGGACGGAGCATCTGAATAAATCAAACACTCACACCCAGTCAAAAGATCTGGGTTTAATCCATCACCGTTCTTTAGCCCACTCTGCCACCCCAGTTCAGACATGGCTATATGCAAATCAGTCTGACCCTGTGCCTCATGGGAACAGTCCAGCCCGAACTGCCAAGCCATGTCTTCCCTTGACCGGAAACAAGCTTCCGAGGACCGGTTTCTGGCATTCCAGCCGTCTTCAGCCTGACTTGCTTGAATCCAGTGGCAAAGTGAGCAAGGGACTCACGTCTGAGCATACCCTGCCACACTTATGGCTGCCAGAAGCGGTACAAAAGGGGGTGGTACTGGACGGAGCATCTGAACCAATCAAGCACTCACACCCAGTCAAAAGATCTGGGTTTAATCCATCACCGTTCTTTAGCCCACTCTGCCACCCCAGTTCAGACATGGCTATATGCAAATCAGTCTGACCCTGTGCCTCATGGGAACAGTCCAGCCCGAACTGCCAAGCCATGTCTTCCCTGGACCGGAAACAAGCTTCCGAGGACCGGTTTCTGGCATTCCAGCCGTCTTCAGCCCGGCTTGCTTGAATCCAGTGGCAAAGTGAGCAAGGGACTCACGTCTGAGCATACCCTGCCACACTTATGGCGGCCAAAAGCATTACAAAAGGGGGTGGTGATGGACGGAGCATCTGAATCAATCAAACACTCACACCCAGTCAAAAGATCTGGGTTTAATCCATCACCGTTCTTTAGCCCACTCTGCCACCCCAGTTCAGACATGGCTATATGCAAATCAGTCTGACCCTGTGCCTCATGGGAACAGTCCAGCCCGAACTGCCAAGCCATGTCTTCCCTGGACCGGAAACAAGCTTCCGAGGACCGGTTTCTGGCATTCCAGCCGTCTTCAGCCCGGCTTGCTTGAATCCAGTGACAAAGTGAGCAAGGGACTCACGTCTGAGCATACCCTGCCACACTTATGGCGGCCAAAAGCATTACAAAAGGGGGTGGTGATGTACGGAGCATCTGAATCAATCAAACACTCACACCCAGTCAAAAGATCTGGGTTTAATCCATCACCGTTCTTTAGCCCACTCTGCCACCACAGTTCAGACATGGCTATATGCAAATCAGTCTGACCCTGTGCCTCATGGGGACAGTCCAGCCCGAACTGCCAAGCCATGTCTTCCCTGGACCGGAAAGAAGCTTCCGAGGACCGGTTTCTGGCATTCCAGCCGTCTTCAGCCTGGCTTGCTTGAATCCAGTGGCAAAGTGAGCAAGGGACTCACGTCTGAGCATACCCTGCCACACTTATGGCGGCCAAAAGCATTACAGAAGGGGGTGGTGATGGACGGAGCATCTGAATCAATCAAACACTCACACCCAGTCAAAAGATCTGGGTTTAATCCATCACCGTTCTTTAGCCCACTCTGCCACCACAGTTCAGACATGGCTATATGCAAATCAGTCTGACCCTGTGCCTCATGGGGACAGTCCAGCCCGAACTGCCAAGCCATGTCTTCCCTGGACCGGAAAGAAGCTTCCGAGGACCGGTTTCTGGCATTCCAGCCGTCTTCAGCCTGGCTTGCTTGAATCCAGTGGCAAAGTGAGCAAGGGACTCACGTCTGAGCATACCCTGCCACACTTATGGCGGCCAAAAGCATTACAGAAGGGGGTGGTGATGGACGGAGCATCTGAATCAATCAAACACTCACACCCAGTCAAAAGATCTGGGTTTAATCCATCACCGTTCTTTAGCCCACTCTGCCACCCCAGTTCAGACATGGCTATATGCAAATCAGTCTGACCCTGTGCCTCATGGGAACAGTCCAGCCCGAACTGCCAAGCCATGTCTTCCCTGGACCGGAAACAAGCTTCCGAGGACCATTTTCTGGCATTCCAGCCGTCTTCAACCCGGCTTGCTTGAATCCAGTGGCAAAGTGAGCAAGGGACTCACGTCTGAGCATACCCTGCCACACTTATGGTGGCCAAAAGCATTACAAAAGGGGGTGGTGATGGACGGAGCATCTGAATCAATCAAACACTCACAACCAGTCAAAAGATCTGGGTTTAATCCATCACCGTTCTTTAGCCCACTCTGCCACCCCAGTTCAGACATGGCAATATGCAAATCAGTCTGACCCTGTGCCTCATGGGAACAATCCAGCCCGAACTGCCAAGCCATGTCTTCCCTGGACTGGAAACAAGCTTCCGAGGACCGGTTTCTGGCATTCAAGCCGTCTTCAGCCCGGCTTGCTTGAATCCAGTGGCAAAGTGAGCAAGGGACTCACGTCTGAGCATACCCTGCCACACTTATGGCGGCCAAAAGCATTCCAAAAGGGGGTGGCGATGGACAGAGCATCTGAATCAATCAAACACTCACATCCAGTCAAAAGATCTGAGTTTAATCCATCACCGTTCTTTAGCCCACTCTGCCACCCCAGTTCAGACATGGCTATATGCAAATCAGTCTGACCCTGTGCCTCATGGCAACAGTCCAGCCCGAACTGCCAAGCCATGTCTTCCCTGGACCGGAAAGAAGCTTCCGAGGACCGGTTTCCAGCATTCCAGCCGTCTTGAGCCCGGCTTGATTGAATCCAGTGGCAAAGTGAGCAAGGGACTCACGTCTGAGCATACCCTGCCACACTTATGGCGGCTAAAAGCATTACAAAAGGGGGTGGTGATGGACGGAGATCTGAATAAATCAAACACTCACACCCAGTGAAAAGATCTGGGTTTAATCCATCACCGTTCTTTAGCCCACTCTGCCACCCCAGTTCAGAAATGGCTATATGCAAATCAGTCTGACCCTGTGCCTCATGGGAACAGTCCAGCCCGAACTGCCAAGCCATATCTTCCCTGGACCAGAAACAAGCTTCCGAGGACCGGTTTCTGGCATTCCAGCCGTCTTCAGCCCGGCTTGCTTGAATCCAGTGGCAAAGTGAGCAAGGGACTCACGTCTGAGCATACCCTGCCACACTTATGGCGGCCAAAAGCATTACAAAAGGGGGTGGTGATGGACGGAGCATCTGAATCAATCAAACACTCACACCCAGTCAAAAGATCTAGGTTTAATCCATCACCGTTCTTTAGCCCACTCTGCCAACCCAGTTCAGACACGGCTATATGGAAATCAGTCTGACCCTGTGCCTCATGGGAAAAGTCCAGCCCAAACTGCCAAGCCATATCTTCCCTGGACCAGAAACAAGCTTCCGAGGACCGGTTTCTGGCATTCCAGCCGTCTTGAGCCCGGCTTGCTTGAATCCAGTGACAAAGTGAGCAAGGGACTCACGTCTGAGCATACCCTGCCACACTTATGGCGGCCAAAAGCATGACAAAAGGCGGTGGTGATGGACGGAGCATCTGAATCAATCAAACACTCACACCCAGTCAAAAGATCTGGGTTTAATCCATCACCGTTCTTTAGCCCACTCTGCCACCCCAGTTCAGACATGGCTATATGCAAATCAGTCTGACCCTGTGCCTCATGGGAACAGTCCAGCCCGAACTGCCAAGCCATGCCTTCCCTGGACCGGAAACAAGCTTCCGAGGACCGGTTTCTGGCCTTCCAGCCGTCTTCAGCCCGGCTTGCTTGAATCCAGTGGCAAAGTTAGCAAGGGACTCACGTCTGAGCATACCCTGCCACACTTATGGCGGCCAAAAGCATTACAAAAGGGGGTGGTGATGGACGGAGCATCTGAATCAATCAAACACTCACACCCAGTCAAAAGATCTGGGTTTAATCCATCACCGTTCTTTAGCCCACTCTGCCACCCCAGTTCAGACATGGCTATATGCAAATCAGTCTGACCCTGTGCCTCATGGGAACAGTCCAGCCCGAACTGCCAAGCCATGTCTTCCCTGGACCGGAAACAAGCTTCCGAGGACCGGTTTCTGGCATTCCAGCTGTCTTCAGCCCGGCTTGCTTGAATCCAGTGGCAAAGTGAGCAAGGGACTCACGTCTGAGCATACCCTGCCACACTTATGGCGGCCAAAAGCATTACAAAAGGTGGTGGTGATGTACGGAGCATCTGAATCAATCAAACACTCACACTCAGTCAAAAGATCTGGGTTTAATCCATCACCGTTCTTTAGCCCACTCTGCCACCCCAGTTCAGACATGGCTATATGCAAATCAGTCTGACCCTGTGCCTCATGGGAACAGTCCAGCCCTAACTGCCAAGCCATGTCTTCCCTGGACCGGAAACAAGCTTCCGAGGACCATTTTCTGGCATTCCAGCTGTCTTCAGCCCGGCTTGCTTGAATCCAGTGGCAAAGTGAGCAATGGACTCACGTCTGAGCATACCCTGCCACACTTATGGCGGCCAAAAGCATTACAAAATGGGGTGGTGATGGACAGAGCATCTGAATCAATCAAACACTCACACCCAGTCAAAAGATGTGGGTTTAATCCATCACCGTTCTTTAGCCCACTCTGCCAACCCAGTTCAGACATGGCTATATGCAAATCAGTCTGACCCTGTGCCTCTGGGGAACAGTCCAGCCCGAACTGCCAAGCCATGTCTTCCCTGGACCGGAAACAAGCTTCCGAGGACTGGTTTCTGGCATTCCAGCCATCTTCAGCCCGGCTTGCTTGAATCCAGTGGCAAAGTGAGCAAGGGACTCACGTCTGAGCATACCCTGCCACACTTATGGCCGCCAAAAGCATTACAAAAGGGGGTGGTGATGGACGGAGCATCTGAATCAATCAAACACTCACACCCAGTCAAAAGATCTGGGTTTAATCCATCACCGTTCTTTAGCCCACTCTGCCACCCCAGTTCAGACATGGCTATATGCAAATCAGTCTGACCCTGTGCCTCATGGGAACAGTCCAGCCCGAACTGCCAAGCCATGTCTTCCCTGGACCGGAAACAAGCTTCCGAGGACCGGTTTCAGGCATTCCAGCCGTCTTCAGCCCAGCTTGCCTGAATCCAGTGGCAAAGTGAGCAAGGGACTCACGTCTGAGCATACCCTGCCACACTTATGGCGGCCAAAAGCATTACAAAAGGGGGTGGTGATGGACGGAGCATCTGAATCAATCAAACACTCACACCCAGTCAAAAGATCTGGGTTTAATCCATCACCGTTCTTTAGCCCACTCTGCCACCCCAGTTCAGACATGGCTATATGCAAATCAGTCTGACCCTGTGCCTCATGGGAACAGTCCAGCCCGAACTGCCAAGCCATATCTTCCTTGGCCTGGAAACAAGCTTCCGAGGACCGGTTTCTGGCATTCCAGCCGTCTTGAGCCCGACTTGCTTGAATCCAGTGGCAAAGTGAGCAAGGGACTCACGTCTGAGCATACCCTGCCACACTTATGGCGGCCAAAAGCATTCCAAAAGGGGGTGGTGATGGACGGAGCATCTGAATCAATCAAACACTCACACCCAGTCAAAAGATCTGGGTTTAATCCATCACCGTTCTTTAGCCCACTCTGCCACCCCAGTTCAGACATGGCTATATGCAAATCAGTCTGACCCTGTGCCTCATGGGAACAGTCCAGCCCGAACTGCCAAGCCATGTCTTCCCTTGACCGGAAACAAGCTTCCGAGGACCGGTCTCTGGCATTCCAGCCGTCTTCAGCCTGGCTTGCTTGAATCCAGTGGCAAAGTGAGCAAGGGACTCACGTCTGAGCATACCCTGCCACACTTATGGCGGCCAAAAGCATTACAAAAGGGGGTGGTGATGGACGGAGCATCTGAATCAACCAAACTCTCACACCCAGTCAAAAGATCTGGGTTTAATCCATCACCGTTCTTTAGCCCACTCTGCCACCCCAGTTCAGACATGGCAATATGCAAATCAATCTGACCCTGTGCCTCATGGGAACAATCCAGCCCGAACTGCCAAGCCATGTCTTCCCTGGACCGGAAACAAGCTTCCGAGGACCGGTTTCTGGCATTCCAGCCGTCTTCAGCCCGGCTTGCTTGAATCCTGTGGCAAAGTGAGCAAGGGACTCACGTCTGAGCATACCCTGCCACACTTATGGCGGCCAAAAGCATTACAAAATGGGGTGGTGATGGACAGAGCATCTGAATCAATCAAACACTCACACCCAGTCAAAAGATCTGGATTTAATCCATCACCGTTCTTTAGCCCACTCTGCCACCCCAGTTCAGACATGGCTATATGCAAATCAGTCTGACCCTGTGCCTCATGGGAACAGTCCAGCCCAAACTGTCAAGCCATGTCTTCCCTGGACCGTAAACAAGCTTCCGAGGACCGGTTTCTGGCATTCCAGCCGTCTTCAGCCCGGCTTGCTTGAATCAAGTGGCAAAGTGAGCAAGGGACTCACGTCTGAGCATACCCTGCCACACTTATGGCGGTCAAAAGCATTACAAAAGGGGGTGGTGATGGACGGGGCATCTGAATCAATCAAACACTCACACCCAGTCAAAAGATCTGGGTTTAATCCATCACCATTCTTTAGCCCACTCTGCCACCCCAGTTCAGACATGGCTATATGCAAATCAGTCTGACCCTGTGCCTCATGGGAACAGTCCAGCTTGAACTGCCAAGCCATGTCTTCCCTGGATCGGAAACAAGCTTCTGAGGACTGGTTTCTGGCATTCCAGCCGTCTTCAGCCCGGCTTGCTAGAATCCAGTGGCAAAGTGAGCAAGGGACTCACGTCGGAGCATACCCTGCCACACTTATGGCGGCCAAAAGCATTACAAAAGGGGTGGTGATGGACGAGCATCTGAATCAATCAAACACTCACACCCAGTCAAAAGATCTGGGTTTAATCCATCACCGTTCTTTAGCCCACTCTCCCACCCCAGTTCAGACATGGCTATATGCAAATCAGTCTGACCCTGTGCCTCATGGGAACAGTTCAGCCCGAACTGCCAAGCCATGTCTTCCATGGACCGGAAACAAGCTTCCGAGGACCATTTTCTGGCATTCCAGCCGTCTTCAGCCCGGCTTGCTTGAATCCAATGGCAAAGTGAGCAATGGACTCACGTCTGAGCATACCCTGCCACACTTATGGCGGCCAAAAGCATTACAAAAGGGGGTGGTGATGGACGGAGCATCTGAATCAATCAAACACTCACACCCAGTCAAAAGATCTGGGTTTAATCCATCACCGTTCTTTAGCCCACTCTGCCACCCCAGTTCAGACATGGCAATATGCAAATCAGTCTGACCCTGTGCCTCATGGGAACAATCCAGCCCGAACTGCCAAGCCATGTCTTTCCTGGACCGGAAACAAGCTTCCAAGGACCGGTTTCTGGCATTCCAGCCGTCTTCAGCCCGGCTTGCTTGAATCCTGTGGCAAAGTGAGCAAGGGACTCACGTCTGAGCATACCCTGCCACACTTATGGCTTCCAAAAGCATTACAAAAGGGGGTGGTGATGGACGAAGCATCTGAATCAATCAAACACTCACACACAGTCAAAAGATGTGGGTTCAATCCATCACCGTTCTTTAGCCCACTCTGCCAACCCAGTTCAGACATGGCTATATGCAAATCAGTCTGACCCTGTGCCTCTGGGGAACAGTCCAGCCCGAACTGCCAAGCCATGTCTTCCCTGGACCGGAAACTAGCTTCCGAGGACCGGTTTCTGGCATTCCAGCCATCTTCAGCCCGGCTTGCTTGAATCCAGTGGCAAAGTGAGCAAGGGACTCACGTCTGAGCATACCCTGCCACACTTATGGCGGCCAAAAGCATTACAAAAGGGGGTGGTGATGGACGGAGCATCTGAATCAATCAAACACTCACACCCAGTCAAAAGATCTGGGTTTAATCCATCACCGTTCTTTAGCCCACTCTGCCACCCCAGTTCAGACATGGCTATATGCAAATCAGTCTGACCCTGTGCCTCATGGGAACAGTCCAGCCCGAACTGCCAAGCCATGTCTTCCCTGGACCGGAAACAAGCTTCCGAGGACCGGTTTCAGGCATTCCAGCCGTCTTCAGCCCAGCTTGCCTGAATCCAGTGGCAAAGTGAGCAAGGGACTCACGTCTGAGCATACCCTGCCACACTTATGGCGGCCAAAAGCATTACAAAAGGGGGTGGTGATGGACGGAGCATCTGAATCAATCAAACACTCACACCCAGTCAAAAGATCTGGGTTTAATCCATCACCGTTCTTTAGCCCACTCTGCCACCCCAGTTCAGACATGGCTATATGCAAATCAGTCTGACCCTGTGCCTCATGGGAACAGTCCAGCCCGAACTGCCAAGCCATATCTTCCTTGGCCTGGAAACAAGCTTCCGAGGACCGGTTTCTGGCATTCCAGCCGTCTTGAGCCCGACTTGCTTGAATCCAGTGGCAAAGTGAGCAAGGGACTCACGTCTGAGCATACCCTGCCACACTTATGGCGGCCAAAAGCATTCCAAAAGGGGGTGGTGATGGACGGAGCATCTGAATCAATCAAACACTCACACCCAGTCAAAAGATCTGGGTTTAATCCATCACCGTTCTTTAGCCCACTCTGCCACCCCAGTTCAGACATGGCTATATGCAAATCAGTCTGACCCTGTGCCTCATGGGAACAGTCCAGCCCGAACTGCCAAGCCATGTCTTCCCTTGACCGGAAACAAGCTTCCGAGGACCGGTCTCTGGCATTCCAGCCGTCTTCAGCCTGGCTTGCTTGAATCCAGTGGCAAAGTGAGCAAGGGACTCACGTCTGAGCATACCCTGCCACACTTATGGCGGCCAAAAGCATTACAAAAGGGGGTGGTGATGGACGGAGCATCTGAATCAACCAAACTCTCACACCCAGTCAAAAGATCTGGGTTTAATCCATCACCGTTCTTTAGCCCACTCTGCCACCCCAGTTCAGACATGGCAATATGCAAATCAATCTGACCCTGTGCCTCATGGGAACAATCCAGCCCGAACTGCCAAGCCATGTCTTCCCTGGACCGGAAACAAGCTTCCGAGGACCGGTTTCTGGCATTCCAGCCGTCTTCAGCCCGGCTTGCTTGAATCCTGTGGCAAAGTGAGCAAGGGACTCACGTCTGAGCATACCCTGCCACACTTATGGCGGCCAAAAGCATTACAAAATGGGGTGGTGATGGACAGAGCATCTGAATCAATCAAACACTCACACCCAGTCAAAAGATCTGGATTTAATCCATCACCGTTCTTTAGCCCACTCTGCCACCCCAGTTCAGACATGGCTATATGCAAATCAGTCTGACCCTGTGCCTCATGGGAACAGTCCAGCCCAAACTGTCAAGCCATGTCTTCCCTGGACCGTAAACAAGCTTCCGAGGACCGGTTTCTGGCATTCCAGCCGTCTTCAGCCCGGCTTGCTTGAATCAAGTGGCAAAGTGAGCAAGGGACTCACGTCTGAGCATACCCTGCCACACTTATGGCGGTCAAAAGCATTACAAAAGGGGGTGGTGATGGACGGGGCATCTGAATCAATCAAACACTCACACCCAGTCAAAAGATCTGGGTTTAATCCATCACCATTCTTTAGCCCACTCTGCCACCCCAGTTCAGACATGGCTATATGCAAATCAGTCTGACCCTGTGCCTCATGGGAACAGTCCAGCTTGAACTGCCAAGCCATGTCTTCCCTGGATCGGAAACAAGCTTCTGAGGACTGGTTTCTGGCATTCCAGCCGTCTTCAGCCCGGCTTGCTAGAATCCAGTGGCAAAGTGAGCAAGGGACTCACGTCGGAGCATACCCTGCCACACTTATGGCGGCCAAAAGCATTACAAAAGGGGTGGTGATGGACGAGCATCTGAATCAATCAAACACTCACACCCAGTCAAAAGATCTGGGTTTAATCCATCACCGTTCTTTAGCCCACTCTCCCACCCCAGTTCAGACATGGCTATATGCAAATCAGTCTGACCCTGTGCCTCATGGGAACAGTTCAGCCCGAACTGCCAAGCCATGTCTTCCATGGACCGGAAACAAGCTTCCGAGGACCATTTTCTGGCATTCCAGCCGTCTTCAGCCCGGCTTGCTTGAATCCAATGGCAAAGTGAGCAATGGACTCACGTCTGAGCATACCCTGCCACACTTATGGCGGCCAAAAGCATTACAAAAGGGGGTGGTGATGGACGGAGCATCTGAATCAATCAAACACTCACACCCAGTCAAAAGATCTGGGTTTAATCCATCACCGTTCTTTAGCCCACTCTGCCACCCCAGTTCAGACATGGCAATATGCAAATCAGTCTGACCCTGTGCCTCATGGGAACAATCCAGCCCGAACTGCCAAGCCATGTCTTTCCTGGACCGGAAACAAGCTTCCAAGGACCGGTTTCTGGCATTCCAGCCGTCTTCAGCCCGGCTTGCTTGAATCCTGTGGCAAAGTGAGCAAGGGACTCACGTCTGAGCATACCCTGCCACACTTATGGCTTCCAAAAGCATTACAAAAGGGGGTGGTGATGGACGAAGCATCTGAATCAATCAAACACTCACACACAGTCAAAAGATGTGGGTTCAATCCATCACCGTTCTTTAGCCCACTCTGCCAACCCAGTTCAGACATGGCTATATGCAAATCAGTCTGACCCTGTGCCTCTGGGGAACAGTCCAGCCCGAACTGCCAAGCCATGTCTTCCCTGGACCGGAAACTAGCTTCCGAGGACCGGTTTCTGGCATTCCAGCCATCTTCAGCCCGGCTTGCTTGAATCCAGTGGCAAAGTGAGCAAGGGACTCACGTCTGAGCATACCCTGCCACACTTATGGCGGCCAAAAGCATTACAAAAGGGGGTGGTGATGGACGGAGCATCTGAATCAATCAAACACTCACACCCAGTCAAAAGATCTGGGTTTAATCCATCACCGTTCTTTAGCCCACTCTGCCACCCCAGTTCAGACATGGCTATATGCAAATCAGTTTGACCCTGTGCCTCATGGGAACAGTCCAGCCCGAACTGCCAAGCCATGTCTTCCCTGGACCGGAAACAAGCTTCCGAGGACTGGTTTCAGGCATTCCAGCCGTCTACAGCCCAGCTTGCCTGAATCCAGTGGCAAAGTGAGCAAGGGACTCACGTCTGAGCATACCCTGCCACACTTATGGCGGCCAAAAGCATTACAAAAGGGGGTGGTGATGGACGGAGCATCTGAATCAATCAAACACTCACACCCAGTCAAAAGATCTGGGTTTAATCCATCACCGTTCTTTAGCCCACTCTGCCACCCCAGTTCAGACATGGCTATATGCAAATCAGTCTGACCCTGTGCCTCATGGGAACAGTCCAGCCCGAACTGCCAAGCCATGTCTTCCCTTGACCGGAAACAAGCTTCCGAGGACCGGTTTCTGGCATTCCAGCCGTCTTCAGCCTGGCTTGCTTGAATCCAGTGGCAAAGTGAGCAAGGGACTCACGTCTGAGCATACCCTGCCACACTTATGGCGGCCAAAAGCATTACAAAAGGGGGTGGTGATGGACGGAGCATCTGAATCAACCAAACTCTCACACCCAGTCAAAAGATCTGGGTTTAATCCATCACCGTTCTTTAGCCCACTCTGCCACCCCAGTTCAGACATGGCAATATGCAAATCAATCTGACCCTGTGCCTCATGGGAACAATACAGCCCGAACTGCCAAGCCATGTCTTCCCTGGACCGGAAACAAGCTTCCGAGGACCGGTTTCTGGCATTCCAGCCGTCTTCAGCCCGGCTTGCTTGAATCCTGTGGCAAAGTGAGCAAGGGACTCACGTCTGAGCATACCCTGCCACACTTATGGCGGCCAAAAGCATTACAAAATGGGGTGGTGATGGACAGAGCATCTGAATCAATCAAACACTCACACCCAGTCAAAAGATCTGGATTTAATCCATCACCGTTCTTTAGCCCACTCTGCCACCCCAGTTCAGACATGGCTATATGCAAATCAGTCTGACCCTGTGCCTCATGGGAACAGTCCAGCCCAAACTGTCAAGCCATGTCTTCCCTGGACCGTAAACAAGCTTCCGAGGACCGGTTTCTGGCATTCCAGCCGTCTTCAGCCCGGCTTGCTTGAATCAAGTGGCAAAGTGAGCAAGGGACTCACGTCTGAGCATACCCTGCCACACTTATGGCGGTCAAAAGCATTACAAAAGGGGGTGGTGATGGACGGAGCATCTGAATCAATCAAACACTCACACCCAGTCAAAAGATCTGGGTTTAATCCATCACCATTCGTTAGCCCACTCTGCCACCCCAGTTCAGACATGGCTATATGCAAATCAGTCTGACCCTGTGCCTCATGGGAACAGTCCAGCTTGAACTGCCAAGCCATGTCTTCCCTGGATCGGAAACAAGCTTCTGAGGACCGGTTTCTGGCATTCCAGCCGTCTTCAGCCCGGCTTGCTAGAATCCAGTGGCAAAGTGAGCAAGGGACTCACGTCGGAGCATACCCTGCCACACTTATGGCGGCCAAAAGCATTACAAAAGGGGTGGTGATGGACGAGCATCTGAATAAATCAAACACTCACACCCAGTCAAAAGATCTGGGTTTAATCCATCACCATTCTTTAGCCCACTCTGCCACCCCAGTTCAGACATGGCTATATGCAAATCAGTCTGACCCTGTGCCTCATGGGAACAGTTCAGCCCGAACTGCCAAGCCATGTCTTCCCTGGACCGGAAACAAGCTTCCGAGGACCATTTTCTGGCATTCCAGCCGTCTTCAGCCCGGCTTGCTTGAATCCAATGGCAAAGTGAGCAATGGACTCACGTCTGAGCATACCCTGCCACACGTATGGCGGCCAAAAGCATTACAAAAGGGGGTGGTGATGGACGGAGCATCTGAATCAATCAAACACTCACACCCAGTCAAAAGATCTGGGTTTAATCCATCACCGTTCTTTAGCCCACTCTGCCACCCCAGTTCAGACATGGCAATATGCAAATCAGTCTGACCCTGTGCCTCATGGGAACAATCCAGCCCGAACTGCCAAGCCATGTCTTTCCTGGACCGGAAACAAGCTTCCAAGGACCGGTTTCTGGCATTCCAGCCGTCTTCAGCCCGGCTTGCTTGAATCCTGTGGCAAAGTGAGCAAGGGACTCACGTCTGAGCATACCCTGCCACACTTATGGCTTCCAAAAGCATTACAAAAGGGGGTGGTGATGGACGAAGCATCTGAATCAATCAAACACTCACACACAGTCAAAAGATGTGGGTTCAATCCATCACCGTTCTTTAGCCCACTCTGCCAACCCAGTTCAGACATGGCTATATGCAAATCAGTCTGACCCTGTGCCTCTGGGGAACAGTCCAGCCCGAACTGCCAAGCCATGTCTTCCCTGGACCGGAAACTAGCTTCCGAGGACCGGTTTCTGGCATTCCAGCCATCTTCAGCCCGGCTTGCTTGAATCCAGTGGCAAAGTGAGCAAGGGACTCACGTCTGAGCATACCCTGCCACACTTATGGCGGCCAAAAGCATTACAAAAGGGGGTGGTGATGGACGGAGCATCTGAATCAATCAAACACTCACACCCAGTCAAAAGATCTGGGTTTAATCCATCACCGTTCTTTAGCCCACTCTGCCACCCCAGTTCAGACATGGCTATATGCAAATCAGTTTGACCCTGTGCCTCATGGGAACAGTCCAGCCCGAACTGCCAAGCCATGTCTTCCCTGGACCGGAAACAAGCTTCCGAGGACAGGTTTCAGGCATTCCAGCCGTCTACAGCCCAGCTTGCCTGAATCCAGTGGCAAAGTGAGTAAGGGACTCACGTCTGAGCATACCCTGCCACACTTATGGCGGCCAAAAGCATTACAAAAGGGGGTGGTGATGGACGGAGCATCTGAATCAATCAAACACTCACACCCAGTCAAAAGATCTGGGTTTAATCCATCACCGTTCTTTAGCCCACTCTGCCACCCCAGTTCAGACATGGCTATATGCAAATCAGTCTGACCCTGTGCCTCATGGGAACAGTCCAGCCCGAACTGCCAAGCCATGTCTTCCCTGGGCCGGAAACAAGCTTCAGAGGACCAGTTTCTGGCATTCCAGCCGTCTTCAGCCCGGCATGCTTGAATCCAGTGGCAAAGTGAGCAAGGGACTCACGTCTGAGCATACCCTGCCACACTTATGGCGGCCAAAAGCATTACAAAAGGGGGTGGTGATGGACGGAGCATCTGAATCAATCAAACACTCACACCCAGTCAAAAGATCTGGGTTTAATCCAATACTGTTCTTTAGCCCACTCTGCCACCCCAGTTCAGACATGGCTATATGCAAATCAGTCTGACCCTGTGCCTCATGGGAACAGTCCAGCCCGAACTGCCAAGCCATGTCTTCCCTGGACCGGAAACAAGCTTCCGAGGACCGGTTTCTGGCATTCCAGCTGTCTTCAGCCCGGCTTGCTTGAATCCAGTGGCAAAGTGAGCAAGGGACTCACTTCTGAGCATACCCAGCCACACTTATGGCGGCCAAAAGCATTACAAAAGGGGGTGGTGATGGACGGAGCATCTGAATCAATCAAACACTCACACCCAGTCAAAAGATCTGGGTTTAATCCATCACCGTTCTTTAGCCCACTCTGCCACCCCAGTTCAGACATGGCTATATGCAAATCAGTCTGACCCTGTGCCTCATGGGAACAGTCCAGCCCGAACTGCCAAGCCATATCTTCCCTGGACCGGAAACAAGCTTCCGAGGACCGGTTTCTGGCATTCCAGCCGTCTTGAGCCCTGCTTGCTTGAATCCAGTGGCAAAGTGAGCAAGGGACTCACGTCTGAGCATACCCTGCCACACTTATGGTGGCCAAAAGCATTACAAAAGGGGGTGGTGATGGACGGAGCATCTGAATAATTCAAACACTCAAACCCAGTCAAAAGATCTGGGTTTAATCCATCACCGTTCTTTAGCCCACTCTGCCACCCCAGTTCAGACATGGCTATATGCATATCAGTCTGACCATGTGCCTTATGGGAACAGTCCAGCCCGAACTGTCAAGCCATGTCTTCCCTTGACCGGAAACAAGCTTCCGAGGACCGGTTTCTGGCATTCCAGCCGTCTTCAGCCTGGCTTGCTTGAATCCAGTGGCAAAGTGAGCAAGGGACTCACGTCTGAGCATACCCTGCCACACTTATGGCGGCCAAAAGCATTACAAAACGGGGTGGTGATGGACAGAGCATCTGAATCAATCAAACACTCACACCCAGTCAAAAGATCTGGATTTAATCCATCACCGTTCTTTAGCCCACTCTGCCACCCCAGTTCAGACATGGCTATATGCAAATCAGTCTGACCCTGTGCCTCATGGGAACAGTCCAGCCCAAACTGCCAAGCCATGTCTTCCCTGGACCAGAAACAAGCTTCAGAGGACCGGTTTCTGGCATTCCAGCCGTCTTCAGCCCGGCTTGCTTGAATCAAGTGGCAAAGTGAGCAAGGGACTCACGTCTGAGCATACCCTGCCACACTTATGGCGGTCAAAAGCATTACAAAAGGGGGTGGTGATGGACGGAGCATCTGAATCAATCAAACACTCACACCCAGTCAAAAGATCTGGGTTTAATCCATCACCATTCTTTAGCCCACTCTGCCACCCCAGTTCAGACATGGCTATATGCAAATCAGTCTGACCCTGTGCCTCATGGGAACAGTCCAGCTTGAACTGCCAAGCCATGTCTTCCCTGGACCGGAAACAAGCTTCTGAGGACCGGTTTCTGGCATTCCAGCCGTCTTCAGCCCGGCTTGCTAGAATCCAGTGGCAAAGTGAGCAAGGGACTCACGTCGGAGCATACCCTGCCACACTTATGGCGGCCAAAAGCATTACAAAAGGGGGTGGTGATGGACGAGCATCTGAATCAATCAAACACTCAAACCCAGTCAAAAGATCTGGGTTTAATCCATCACCGTTCTTTAGCCCACTCTGCCACCCCAGTTCAGACATGGCTATATGCAAATCAGTCTGACCCTGTGCCTCATGGGAACAGTTAAGCCCGAACTGCCAAGCCATGTCTTCCCTGGACCGGAAACAAGCTTCCGAGGACCATTTTCTGGCATTCCAGCCGTCTTCAGCCCGGCTTGCTTGAATCCAATGGCAAAGTGAGCAATGGACTCACGTCTGAGCCTCCCCTGCCACACTTATGGTGGCCAAAAGCATTACAAAAGGGGGTGGTGATGGACGGAGCATCTGAATCAATCAAACACTCACACCCAGTCAAAAGATCTGGGTTTAATCCATCACCGTTCTTTAGCCCACTCTGTCACCCCAGTTCAGACATGGCAATATGCAAATCAGTCTGACCCTGTGCCTCATGGGAACAATCCAGCCCGAACTGCCAAGCCATGTCTTCCCTGGACCGGAAACAAGCTTCCAAGGACCGGTTTCTGGCATTCCAGCCGTCTTCAGCCCGGCTTGCTTGAATCCTGTGGCAAAGTGAGCAAGGGACTCACGTCTGAGCATACCCTGCCACACTTATGGCTTCCAAAAGCATTACAAAAGGGGGTGGTGATGGACGGAGCATCTGAATCAATCAAACACTCACACACAGTCAAAAGATGTGGGTTCAATCCATCACTATTCTTTAGCCCACTCTGCCAACCCAGTTCAGACATGGCTATATGCAAATCAGTCTGACCCTGTGCCTCTGGGGAACAGTCCAGCCCGAACTGCCAAGCCATGTCTTCCCTGGACCGGAAACTAGCTTCCGAGGACCGGTTTCTGGCATTCCAGCCATCTTCAGCCCGGCTTGCTTGAATCCAGTGGCAAAGTGAGCAAGGGACTCACGTCTGAGCATACCCTGCCACACTTATGGCTTCCAAAAGCATTACAAAAGGGGGTGGTGATGGACGAAGCATCTGAATCAATCAAACACTCACACACAGTCAAAAGATGTGGGTTCAATCCATCACCGTTCTTTAGCCCACTCTGCCAACCCAGTTCAGACATGGCTATATGCAAATCAGTCTGACCCTGTGCCTCTGGGGAACAGTCCAGCCCGAACTGCCAAGCCATGTCTTCCCTGGACCGGAAACTAGCTTCCGAGGACCGGTTTCTGGCATTCCAGCCATCTTCAGCCCGGCTTGCTTGAATCCAGTGGCAAAGTGAGCAAGGGACTCACGTCTGAGCATACCCTGCCACACTTATGGCGGCCAAAAGCATTACAAAAGGGGGTGGTGATGGACGGAGCATCTGAATCAATCAAACACTCACACCCAGTCAAAAGATCTGGGTTTAATCCATCACCGTTCTTTAGCCCACTCTGCCACCCCAGTTCAGACATGGCTATATGCAAATCAGTTTGACCCTGTGCCTCATGGGAACAGTCCAGCCCGAACTGCCAAGCCATGTCTTCCCTGGACCGGAAACAAGCTTCCGAGGACAGGTTTCAGGCATTCCAGCCGTCTACAGCCCAGCTTGCCTGAATCCAGTGGCAAAGTGAGCAAGGGACTCACGTCTGAGCATACCCTGCCACACTTATGGCGGCCAAAAGCATTACAAAAGGGGGTGGTGATGGACGGAGCATCTGAATCAATCAAACACTCACACCCAGTCAAAAGATCTGGGTTTAATCCATCACCGTTCTTTAGCCCACTCTGCCACCCCAGTTCAGACATGGCTATATGCAAATCAGTCTGACCCTGTGCCTCATGGGAACAGTCCAGCCCGAACTGCCAAGCCATGTCTTCCCTGGGCCGGAAACAAGCTTCAGAGGACCAGTTTCTGGCATTCCAGCCGTCTTCAGCCCGGCATGCTTGAATCCAGTGGCAAAGTGAGCAAGGGACTCACGTCTGAGCATACCCTGCCACACTTATGGCGGCCAAAAGCATTACAAAAGGGGGTGGTGATGGACGGAGCATCTGAATCAATCAAACACTCACACCCAGTCAAAAGATCTGGGTTTAATCCAATACTGTTCTTTAGCCCACTCTGCCACCCCAGTTCAGACATGGCTATATGCAAATCAGTCTGACCCTGTGCCTCATGGGAACAGTCCAGCCCGAACTGCCAAGCCATGTCTTCCCTGGACCGGAAACAAGCTTCCGAGGACCGGTTTCTGGCATTCCAGCTGTCTTCAGCCCGGCTTGCTTGAATCCAGTGGCAAAGTGAGCAAGGGACTCACTTCTGAGCATACCCAGCCACACTTATGGCGGCCAAAAGCATTACAAAAGGGGGTGGTGATGGACGGAGCATCTGAATCAATCAAACACTCACACCCAGTCAAAAGATCTGGGTTTAATCCATCACCGTTCTTTAGCCCACTCTGCCACCCCAGTTCAGACATGGCTATATGCAAATCAGTCTGACCCTGTGCCTCATGGGAACAGTCCAGCCCGAACTGCCAAGCCATATCTTCCCTGGACCGGAAACAAGCTTCCGAGGACCGGTTTCTGGCATTCCAGCCGTCTTGAGCCCTGCTTGCTTGAATCCAGTGGCAAAGTGAGCAAGGGACTCACGTCTGAGCATACCCTGCCACACTTATGGTGGCCAAAAGCATTACAAAAGGGGGTGGTGATGGACGGAGCATCTGAATAATTCAAACACTCAAACCCAGTCAAAAGATCTGGGTTTAATCCATCACCGTTCTTTAGCCCACTCTGCCACCCCAGTTCAGACATGGCTATATGCATATCAGTCTGACCATGTGCCTTATGGGAACAGTCCAGCCCGAACTGTCAAGCCATGTCTTCCCTGGACCGGAAACAAGCTTCCGAGGACCGGTTTCTGGTATTTCAGCCGACTTCAGCCCGGCTAGCTTGAATCCAGTGGCAAAGTGAGCAAGGGACTCACGTCTGAGCATACCCTGCCACACTTATGGCGGCCAAAAGCATTCCAAAAGGGGGAGATGATGGACGGAGCATCTGAATAAATCAAACACTCACACCCAGTCAAAAGATCTGGGTTTAATCCATCACCGTTCTTTAGCCCACTCTGCCACCCCAGTTCAGACATGGCTATATGCAAATCAGTCTGACCCTGTGCCTCATGGGAACAGTCCAGCCCGAACTGCCAAGCCATGTCTTCCCTTGACCGGAAACAAGCTTCCGAGGACCGGTTTCTGGCATTCCAGCCGTCTTCAGCCTGGCTTGCTTGAATCCAGTGGCAAAGTGAGCAAGGGACTCACGTCTGAGCATACCCTGCCACACTTATGGCGGCCAAAAGCATTACAAAACGGGGTGGTGATGGACAGAGCATCTGAATCAATCAAACACTCACACCCAGTCAAAAGATCTGGATTTAATCCATCACCGTTCTTTAGCCCACTCTGCCACCCCAGTTCAGACATGGCTATATGCAAATCAGTCTGACCCTGTGCCTCATGGGAACAGTCCAGCCCAAACTGCCAAGCCATGTCTTCCCTGGACCAGAAACAAGCTTCAGAGGACCGGTTTCTGGCATTCCAGCCGTCTTCAGCCCGGCTTGCTTGAATCAAGTGGCAAAGTGAGCAAGGGACTCACGTCTGAGCATACCCTGCCACACTTATGGCGGTCAAAAGCATTACAAAAGGGGGTGGTGATGGACGGAGCATCTGAATCAATCAAACACTCACACCCAGTCAAAAGATCTGGGTTTAATCCATCACCATTCTTTAGCCCACTCTGCCACCCCAGTTCAGACATGGCTATATGCAAATCAGTCTGACCCTGTGCCTCATGGGAACAGTCCAGCTTGAACTGCCAAGCCATGTCTTCCCTGGACCGGAAACAAGCTTCTGAGGACCGGTTTCTGGCATTCCAGCCGTCTTCAGCCCGGCTTGCTAGAATCCAGTGGCAAAGTGAGCAAGGGACTCACGTCGGAGCATACCCTGCCACACTTATGGCGGCCAAAAGCATTACAAAAGGGGGTGGTGATGGACGAGCATCTGAATCAATCAAACACTCAAACCCAGTCAAAAGATCTGGGTTTAATCCATCACCGTTCTTTAGCCCACTCTGCCACCCCAGTTCAGACATGGCTATATGCAAATCAGTCTGACCCTGTGCCTCATGGGAACAGTTAAGCCCGAACTGCCAAGCCATGTCTTCCCTGGACCGGAAACAAGCTTCCGAGGACCATTTTCTGGCATTCCAGCCGTCTTCAGCCCGGCTTGCTTGAATCCAATGGCAAAGTGAGCAATGGACTCACGTCTGAGCCTCCCCTGCCACACTTATGGTGGCCAAAAGCATTACAAAAGGGGGTGGTGATGGACGGAGCATCTGAATCAATCAAACACTCACACCCAGTCAAAAGATCTGGGTTTAATCCATCACCGTTCTTTAGCCCACTCTGTCACCCCAGTTCAGACATGGCAATATGCAAATCAGTCTGACCCTGTGCCTCATGGGAACAATCCAGCCCGAACTGCCAAGCCATGTCTTCCCTGGACCGGAAACAAGCTTCCAAGGACCGGTTTCTGGCATTCCAGCCGTCTTCAGCCCGGCTTGCTTGAATCCTGTGGCAAAGTGAGCAAGGGACTCACGTCTGAGCATACCCTGCCACACTTATGGCTTCCAAAAGCATTACAAAAGGGGGTGGTGATGGACGGAGCATCTGAATCAATCAAACACTCACACACAGTCAAAAGATGTGGGTTCAATCCATCACTATTCTTTAGCCCACTCTGCCAACCCAGTTCAGACATGGCTATATGCAAATCAGTCTGACCCTGTGCCTCTGGGGAACAGTCCAGCCCGAACTGCCAAGCCATGTCTTCCCTGGACCGGAAACTAGCTTCCGAGGACCGGTTTCTGGCATTCCAGCCATCTTCAGCCCGGCTTGCTTGAATCCAGTGGCAAAGTGAGCAAGGGACTCACGTCTGAGCATACCCTGCCACACTTATGGCGGCCAAAAGCATTACAAAAGGGGGTGGTGATGGACGGAGCATCTGTATCAATCAAACACTCACACCCAGTCAAAAGATCTGGGTTTAATCCATCACCGTTCTTTAGCCCACTCTGCCACCCCAGTTCAGACATGGCTATATGCAAATCAGTCTGACCCTGTGCCTCATGGGAACAGTTCAGCCCGAACTGCCAAGCCATGTCTTCCCTGGACCGGAAACAAGCTTCCGAGGACCATTTTCTGGCATTCCAGCCGTCTTCAGCCCGGCTTGCTTGAATCCAATGGCAAAGTGAGCAATGGACTCACGTCTGAGCATACCCTGCCACACGTATGGCGGCCAAAAGCATTACAAAAGGGGGTGGTGATGGACGGAGCATCTGAATCAATCAAACACTCACACCCAGTCAAAAGATCTGGGTTTAATCCATCACCGTTCTTTAGCCTACTCTGCCACCCCAGTTCAGACATGGCAATATGCAAATCAGTCTGACCCTGTGCCTCATGGGAACAATCCAGCCCGAACTGCCAAGCCATGTCTTTCCTGGACCGGAAACAAGCTTCCAAGGACCGGTTTCTGGCATTCCAGCCGTCTTCAGCCCGGCTTGCTTGAATCCTGTGGCAAAGTGAGCAAGGGACTCACGTCTGAGCATACCCTGCCACACTTATGGCTTCCAAAAGCATTACAAAAGGGGGTGGTGATGGACGAAGCATCTGAATCAATCAAACACTCACACACAGTCAAAAGATGTGGGTTCAATCCATCACCGTTCTTTAGCCCACTCTGCCAACCCAGTTCAGACATGGCTATATGCAAATCAGTCTGACCCTGTGCCTCTGGGGAACAGTCCAGCCCGAACTGCCAAGCCATGTCTTCCCTGGACCGGAAACTAGCTTCCGAGGACCGGTTTCTGGCATTCCAGCCATCTTCAGCCCGGCTTGCTTGAATCCAGTGGCAAAGTGAGCAAGGGACTCACGTCTGAGCATACCCTGCCACACTTATGGCGGCCAAAAGCATTACAAAAGGGGGTGGTGATGGACGGAGCATCTGAATCAATCAAACACTCACACCCAGTCAAAAGATCTGGGTTTAATCCATCACCGTTCTTTAGCCCACTCTGCCACCCCAGTTCAGACATGGCTATATGCAAATCAGTTTGACCCTGTGCCTCATGGGAACAGTCCAGCCCGAACTGCCAAGCCATGTCTTCCCTGGACCGGAAACAAGCTTCCGAGGACAGGTTTCAGGCATTCCAGCCGTCTACAGCCCAGCTTGCCTGAATCCAGTGGCAAAGTGAGCAAGGAACTCACGTCTGAGCATACCCTGCCACACTTATGGCGGCCAAAAGCATTACAAAAGGGGGTGGTGATGGACGGAGCATCTGAATCAATCAAACACTCACACCCAGTCAAAAGATCTGGGTTTAATCCATCACCGTTCTTTAGCCCACTCTGCCACCCCAGTTCAGACATGGCTATATGCAAATCAGTCTGACCCTGTGCCTCATGGGAACAGTCCAGCCCGAACTGCCAAGCCATGTCTTCCCTGGGCCGGAAACAAGCTTCAGAGGACCGGTTTCTGGCATTCCAGCCGTCTTCAGCCCGGCTTGCTTGAATCCAGTGGCAAAGTGAGCAAGGGACTCACGTCTGAGCATACCCTGCCACACTTATGGCGGCCAAAAGCATTACAAAAGGGGGTGGTGATGGACGGAGCATCTGAATCAATCAAACACTCACACCCAGTCAAAAGATCTGGGTTTAATCCAATACTGTTCTTTAGCCCACTCTGCCACCCCAGTTCAGACATGGCTATATGCAAATCAGTCTGACCCTGTGCCTCATGGGAACAGTCCAGCCCGAACTGCCAAGCCATGTCTTCCCTGGACCGGAAACAAGCTTCCGAGGACCGGTTTCTGGCATTCCAGCCGTCTTCAGCCCGGCTTGCTTGAATCCAGTGGCAAAGTGAGCAAGGGACTCACTTCTGAGCATACCCAGCCACACTTATGGCGGCCAAAAGCATTACAAAAGGGGGTGGTGATGGACGGAGCATCTGAATCAATCAAACACTCACACCCAGTCAAAAGATCTGGGTTTAATCCATCACCGTTCTTTAGCCCACTCTGCCACCCCAGTTCAGACATGGCTATATGCAAATCAGTCTGACCCTGTGCCTCATGGGAACAGTCCAGCCCGAACTGCCAAGCCATATCTTCCCTGGACCGGAAACAAGCTTCCGAGGACCGGTTTCTGGCATTCCAGCCGTCTTGAGCCCTGCTTGCTTGAATCCAGTGGCAAAGTGAGCAAGGGACTCACGTCTGAGCATACCCTGCCACACTTATGGTGGCCAAAAGCATTACAAAAGGGGGTGGTGATGGACGGAGCATCTGAATAATTCAAACACTCAAACCCAGTCAAAAGATCTGGGTTTAATCCATCACCGTTCTTTAGCCCACTCTGCCACCCCAGTTCAGACATGGCTATATGCAAATCAGTCTGACCATGTGCCTCATGGGAACAGTCCAGCCCGAACTGTCAAGCCATGTCTTCCCTTGACCGGAAACAAGCTTCCGAGGACCGGTTTCTGGTATTTCAGCCGACTTCAGCCCGGCTAGCTTGAATCCAGTGGCAAAGTGAGCAAGGGACTCACGTCTGAGCATACCCTGCCACACTTATGGCGGCCAAAAGCATTCCAAAAGGGGGAGATGATGGACGGAGCATCTGAATAAATCAAACACTCACACCCAGTCAAAAGATCTGGGTTTAATCCATCACCGTTCTTTAGCCCACTCTGCCACCCCAGTTCAGACATGGCTATATGCAAATCAGTCTGACCCTGTGCCTCATGGGAACAGTCCAGCCCGAACTGCCAAGCCATGTCTTCCCTTGACCGGAAACAAGCTTCCGAGGACCGGTTTCTGGCATTCCAGCCGTCTTCAGCCTGGCTTGCTTGAATCCAGTGGCAAAGTGAGCAAGGGACTCACGTCTGAGCATACCCTGCCACACTTATGGCGGCCAAAAGCATTACAAAACGGGGTGGTGATGGACAGAGCATCTGAATCAATCAAACACTCACACCCAGTCAAAAGATCTGGATTTAATCCATCACCGTTCTTTAGCCCACTCTGCCACCCCAGTTCAGACATGGCTATATGCAAATCAGTCTGACCCTGTGCCTCATGGGAACAGTCCAGCCCAAACTGCCAAGCCATGTCTTCCCTGGACCAGAAACAAGCTTCAGAGGACCGGTTTCTGGCATTCCAGCCGTCTTCAGCCCGGCTTGCTTGAATCAAGTGGCAAAGTGAGCAAGGGACTCACGTCTGAGCATACCCTGCCACACTTATGGCGGTCAAAAGCATTACAAAAGGGGGTGGTGATGGACGGAGCATCTGAATCAATCAAACACTCACACCCAGTCAAAAGATCTGGGTTTAATCCATCACCATTCTTTAGCCCACTCTGCCACCCCAGTTCAGACATGGCTATATGCAAATCAGTCTGACCCTGTGCCTCATGGGAACAGTCCAGCTTGAACTGCCAAGCCATGTCTTCCCTGGACCGGAAACAAGCTTCTGAGGACCGGTTTCTGGCATTCCAGCCGTCTTCAGCCCGGCTTGCTAGAATCCAGTGGCAAAGTGAGCAAGGGACTCACGTCGGAGCATACCCTGCCACACTTATGGCGGCCAAAAGCATTACAAAAGGGGGTGGTGATGGACGAGCATCTGAATCAATCAAACACTCAAACCCAGTCAAAAGATCTGGGTTTAATCCATCACCGTTCTTTAGCCCACTCTGCCACCCCAGTTCAGACATGGCTATATGCAAATCAGTCTGACCCTGTGCCTCATGGGAACAGTTAAGCCCGAACTGCCAAGCCATGTCTTCCCTGGACCGGAAACAAGCTTCCGAGGACCATTTTCTGGCATTCCAGCCGTCTTCAGCCCGGCTTGCTTGAATCCAATGGCAAAGTGAGCAATGGACTCACGTCTGAGCATACCCTGCCACACTTATGGCGGCCAAAAGCATTCCAAAAGGGGGAGATGATGGACGGAGCATCTGAATAAATCAAACACTCACACCCAGTCAAAAGATCTGGGTTTAATCCATCACCGTTCTTTAGCCCACTCTGCCACCCCAGTTCAGACATGGCTATATGCAAATCAGTCTGACCCTGTGCCTCATGGGAACAGTCCAGCCCGAACTGCCAAGCCATATCTTCCCTTGACCGGAAACAAGCTTCCGAGGACCGGTTTCTGGCATTCCAGCCGTCTTCAGCCTGGCTTGCTTGAATCCAGTGGCAAAGTGAGCAAGGGACTCACGTCTGAGCATACCCTGCCACACTTATGGCGGCCAAAAGCATTACAAAACGGGGTGGTGATGGACAGAGCATCTGAATCAATCAAACACTCACACCCAGTCAAAAGATCTGGATTTAATCCATCACCGTTCTTTAGCCCACTCTGCCACCCCAGTTCAGACATGGCTATATGCAAATCAGTCTGACCCTGTGCCTCATGGGAACAGTCCAGCCCAAACTGCCAAGCCATGTCTTCCCTGGACCATAAACAAGCTTCAGAGGACCGGTTTCTGGCATTCCAGCCGTCTTCAGCCCGGCTTGCTTGAATCAAGTGGCAAAGTGAGCAAGGGACTCACGTCTGAGCATACCCTGCCACACTTATGGCGGTCAAAAGCATTACAAAAGGGGGTGGTGATGGACGGAGCATCTGAATCAATCAAACACTCACACCCAGTCAAAAGATCTGGGTTTAATCCATCACCATTCTTTAGCCCACTCTGCCACCCCAGTTCAGACATGGCTATATGCAAATCAGTCTGACCCTGTGCCTCATGGGAACAGTCCAGCTTGAACTGCCAAGCCATGTCTTCCCTGGACCGGAAACAAGCTTCTGAGGACCGGTTTCTGGCATTCCAGCCGTCTTCAGCCCGGCTTGCTAGAATCCAGTGGCAAAGTGAGCAAGGGACTCACGTCGGAGCATACCCTGCCACACTTATGGCGGCCAAAAGCATTACAAAAGGGGGTGGTGATGGACGAGCATCTGAATCAATCAAACACTCAAACCCAGTCAAAAGATCTGGGTTTAATCCATCACCGTTCTTTAGCCCACTCTGCCACCCCAGTTCAGACATGGCTATATGCAAATCAGTCTGACCCTGTGCCTCATGGGAACAGTTAAGCCCGAACTGCCAAGCCATGTCTTCCCTGGACCGGAAACAAGCTTCCGAGGACCATTTTCTGGCATTCCAGCCGTCTTCAGCCCGGCTTGCTTGAATCCAATGGCAAAGTGAGCAATGGACTCACGTCTGAGCATACCCTGCCACACTTATGGCGGCCAAAAGCATTACAAAAGGGGGTGGTGATGGACGGAGCATCTGAATCAATCAAACACTCACACCCAGTCAAAAGATCTGGGTTTAATCCATCACCGTTCTTTAGCCCACTCTGTCACCCCAGTTCAGACATGGCAATATGCAAATCAGTCTGACCCTGTGCCTCATGGGAACAATCCAGCCCGAACTGCCAAGCCATGTCTTCCCTGGACCGGAAACAAGCTTCCAAGGACCGGTTTCTGGCATTCCAGCCGTCTTCAGCCCGGCTTGCTTGAATCCTGTGGCAAAGTGAGCAAGGGACTCACGTCTGAGCATACCCTGCCACACTTATGGCTTCCAAAAGCATTACAAAAGGGGGTGGTGATGGACGGAGCATCTGAATCAATCAAACACTCACACACAGTCAAAAGATGTGGGTTCAATCCATCACTATTCTTTAGCCCACTCTGCCAACCCAGTTCAGACATGGCTATATGCAAATCAGTCTGACCCTGTGCCTCTGGGGAACAGTCCAGCCCGAACTGCCAAGCCATGTCTTCCCTGGACCGGAAACTAGCTTCCGAGGACCGGTTTCTGGCATTCCAGCCATCTTCAGCCCGGCTTGCTTGAATCCAGTGGCAAAGTGAGCAAGGGACTCACGTCTGAGCATACCCTGCCACACTTATGGCGGCCAAAAGCATTACAAAAGGGGGTGGTGATGGACGGAGCATCTGTATCAATCAAACACTCACACCCAGTCAAAAGATCTGGGTTTAATCCATCACCGTTCTTTAGCCCACTCTGCCACCCCAGTTCAGACATGGCTATATGCAAATCAGTTTGACCCTGTGCCACATGGGAACAGTCCAGCCCGAACTGCCAAGCCATGTCTTCCCTGGAACGGAAACAAGCTTCCGAGGACCGGTTTCAGGCATTCCAGCCGTCTACAGCCCAGCTTGCCTGAATCCAGTGGCAAAGTGAGCAAGGGACTCACGTCTGAGCATACCCTGCCACACTTATGGCGGCCAAAAGCATTAGAAAAGGGGGTGGTGATGGACGGAGCATCTGAATCAATCAAACACTCACACCCAGTCAAAAGATCTGGGTTTAATCCATCACCGTTCTTTAGCCCACTCTGCCACCCCAGTTCAGACATGGCTATATGCAAATCAGTCTGACCCTGTGCCTCATGGGAACAGTCCAGCCCGAACTGCCAAGCCATGTCTTCCCTGGACCGGAAACAAGCTTCAGAGGACCGGTTTCTGGCATTCCAGCCGTCTTCAGCCCGGCTTGCTTGAATCCAGTGGCAAAGTGAGCAAGGGACTCACGTCTGAGCATACCCTGCCACACTTATGGCGGCCAAAAGCATTACAAAAAGGGGTGGTGATGGACGGAGCATCTGAATCAATCAAACACTCACACCCAGTCAAAAGATCTGGGCTTAATCCAATACCGTTCTTTAGCCCACTCTGCCACCCCAGTTCAGACATGGCTATATGCAAATCAGTCTGACCCTGTACCTCATGGGAACAGTCCAGCCCGAACTGCCAAGCCATGTCTTCCCTGGACCGGAAACAAGCTTCCGAGGACCAGATTCTGGCATTCCAGCCGTCTTCAGCCCGGCTTGCTTGAATCCAGTGGCAAAGAGAGCAAGGGACTCACTTCTGAGCATAACCTGCCACACTTATGGCGGCCAAAAGCATTACAAAAGGGGGTGGTGATGGGCGGAGCATCTGAATCCATCAAACACTCACACCCAGTCAAAAGATCTGGGTTTAATCCATCACCGTTCTTTAGCCCACTCTGCCACCCCAGTTCAGACATGGCTATATGCAAATCAGTCTGACCCTGTGCCTCATGGGAACAGTCCAGCCCGAACTGCCAAGCCATGTCTTCCCTGGACCGGAAACAGGCTTCCGAGGACCGGTTTCGGGCATTCCAGCCGTCTTCAGCCCGGCTTGCTTGAATCCAGTGGCAAAGTGAGCAAGGGACTCACGTCTGAGCATACCCTGCCACACTTATGGTGGGCAAAAGCATTACAAAAGGGGGTGGTGATGGACGGAGCATCTGAATAATTCAAACACTCAAACCCAGTCAAAAGATCTGGGTTTAATCCATCACCGTTCTTTAGCCCACTCTGCCACCCCAGTTCAGACATGGCTATATGCAAATCAGTCTGACCATGTGCCTCATGGGAACAGTCCAGCCCGAACTGCCAAGCCATGTCTTCCCTGGACCGGAAACAAGCTTCCGAGGACCGGTTTCTGGTATTCCAGCCGACTTCAGCCCGGCTTGCTTGAATCCAGTGGCAAAGTGAGCAAGGGACTCACGTCTGAGCATACCCTGCACACTTATGGCGGCCAAAAGCATTCCAAAAGGGGGAGATGATGGACGGAGCATCTGAATCAATCAAACACTCACACCCAGTCAAAAGATCTGGGTTTAATCCATCACCGTTCTTTAGCCCACTCTGCCACCCCAGTTCAGACATGGCTATATGCAAATCAGTCTGACCCTGTGCCTCATGGGAACAGTCCAGCCCGAACTGCCAAGCCATGTCTTCCCTTGACCGGAAACAAGCTTCCGAGGACCGGTTTCTGGCATTCCAGCCGTCTTCAGCCCGGCTTGCTTGAATCCAGTGGCAAAGTGAGCAAGGGACTCATCTGAGCATACCCTGCCACACTTATGGCGACCAAAAGCATTACAAAAGGGGGTGGTGATGGACGGAGCATCTGAATCAACTGAACACTCACACCCAGTCAAAAGATCTGGGTTTAATCCATCACCGTTCTTTAGCCCCCTCTGCCACCCCAGTTCAGACATGGCAATATGCAAATCAGTCTGACCCTGTGCCTCATGGGAACAATCCAGCCCGAACTGCCAAGCCATGTCTTCCCTGGACCGGAAACAAGCTTCCGAGGACCGGTTTCTGGCATTCCAGCCGTCTTCAGCCCGGCTTGCTTGCATCCAGTGGCAAAGTGAGCAAGGGACTCACGTCTGAGCATACCCTGCCATACTTATGGCGGCCAAAAGCATTCCAAAAGGGGGTGGTGATGGACGGAGCATCTAAATCAATGAAACACTCAAACCCAGCCAAAAGATCTGGGTTTAATCCATCACCGTTATTTAGCCCACACTGCCAACCCAATTCAGACATGGCTATATGCAAATCAGTCTGACCCTGTGCCTCATGGGAACAGTCCAGCCCGAACTGCCAAGCCATGTCTTCCCTGGACCGGAAACAAGCTTCCGAGGACCAGATTCTGGCATTCCAGCCGTCTTCAGCCCGGCTTGCTTGAATCCAGTGGCAAAGTGAGCAAGGGACTCACTTCTGAGCATAACCTGCCACACTTATGGCGGCCAAAAGCATTACAAAAGGGGGTGGTGATGGGCGGAGCATCTGAATCAATCAAACACTCACACCCAGTCAAAAGATCTGGGTTTAATCCATCACCGTTCTTTAGCCCACTCTGCCACCCCAGTTCAGACATGGCTATATGCAAATCAGTCTGACCCTGTGCCTCATGGGAACAGTCCAGCCCGAACTGCCAAGCCATGTCTTCCCTGGACCGGAAACAGGCTTCCGAGGACCGGTTTCGGGCATTCCAGCCGTCTTCAGCCCGGCTTGCTTGAATCCAGTGGCAAAGTGAGCAAGGGACTCACGTCTGAGCATACCCTGCCACACTTATGGTGGGCAAAAGCATTACAAAAGGGGGTGGTGATGGACGGAGCATCTGAATAATTCAAACACTCAAACCCAGTCAAAAGATCTGGGTTTAATCCATCACCGTTCTTTAGCCCACTCTGCCACCCCAGTTCAGACATGGCTATATGCAAATCAGTCTGACCATGTGCCTCATGGGAACAGTCCAGCCCGAACTGCCAAGCCATGTCTTCCCTGGACCGGAAACAAGCTTCCGAGGACCGGTTTCTGGTATTCCAGCCGACTTCAGCCCGGCTTGCTTGAATCCAGTGGCAAAGTGAGCAAGGGACTCACGTCTGAGCATACCCTGCACACTTATGGCGGCCAAAAGCATTCCAAAAGGGGGAGATGATGGACAGAGCATCTGAATCAATCAAACACTCACACCCAGTCAAAAGATCTGGGTTTAATCCATCACCGTTCTTTAGCCCACTCTGCCACCCCAGTTCAGACATGGCTATATGCAAATCAGTCTGACCCTGTGCCTCATGGGAACAGTCCAGCCCGAACTGCCAAGCCATGTCTTCCCTTGACCGGAAACAAGCTTCCGAGGACCGGTTTCTGGCATTCCAGCCGTCTTCAGCCCGGCTTGCTTGAATCCAGTGGCAAAGTGAGCAAGGGACTCACGTCTGAGCATACCCTGCCACACTTATGGCGACCAAAAGCATTACAAAAGGGGGTGGTGATGGACGGAGCATCTGAATCAACCAAACACTCACACCCAGTCAAAAGATCTGGGTTTAATCCATCACCGTTCTTTAGCCCCCTCTGCCACCCCAGTTCAGACATGGCAATATGCAAATCAGTCTGACCCTGTGCCTCATGGGAACAATCCAGCCCGAACTGCCAAGCCATGTCTTCCCTGGACCGGAAACAAGCTTCCGAGGACCGGTTTCTGGCATTCCAGCCGTCTTCAGCCCGGCTTGTTTGCATCCAGTGGCAAAGTGAGCAAGGGACTCACGTCTGAGCATACCCTGCCATACTTATGGCGGCCAAAAGCATTCCAAAAGGGGGTGGTGATGGACGGAGCATCTAAATCAATGAAACACTCAAACCCAGCCAAAAGATCTGGGTTTAATCCATCACCGTTATTTAGCCCACACTGCCAACCCAATTCAGACATGGCTATATGCAAATCAGTCTGACCCTGTGCCTCATGGGAACAGTTCAGCCCGAACTGCCAAGCCATATCTTCCCTGTACCGGAAACAAGCTTCCGAGGACCGGTTTCTGGCATTCCAGCCGTCTTCAGCCCGGCTTGCTTGCATCCAGTGGCAAAGTGAGCAAGGGACTCACGTCTGAGCATACCCTGCCATACTTATGGCGGCCAAAAGCATTACAAAAGGGGGTGGTGATGGACGGAGCATCTGAATCAATCAAACACTCACACCCAGTCAAAAGATCTGGGTTTAATCCATCACCGTTCTTTAGCCCACTCTGCCACGCCAGTTCAGACATGGCTATATGCAAATCAGTCTGACTCTGTGCCTCATGGGAACAGTCCAGCCCGAACTGCCAAGCCATGTCTTCCCTGGACCGGAAACAAGCTTCTGAGGACCGGTTTCTGGCATTCCAGCCGTCTTCAGCCCGGCTTGCTTGAATCCAGTGGCAAAGTGAGCAAGGGACTCACGTCTGAGCATACCCTGCCACACTTATGGCGGCCAAAAGCATTACAAAAGGGGGTGGTGATGGACGGAGCATCTGAATCAATCAAACACTCACACCCAGTCAAAAGATCTGGGTTTAATCCATCACCGTTCTTTAGCCCACTCTGCCACCCCAGTTCAGACATGGCTATATGCAAATCAGTCTGACCCTGTGCCTCATGGGAACAGTCCAGCCCGAACTGCCAAGCCATGTCTTCCCTGGACTGGAAACAAGATTCCGAGGACCGGTTTCTGGCATTCCAGCCGTCTTCAGCCCGGCTTGCTTGAATCCAGTGGCAAAGTGAGCAAGGGACTCACGTCTGAGCATACCCTGCCACACTTATGGCGGCCAAAAGCATTACAAAAGGGGGTGGTGATGGACGGAGCATCTGAATCAATCAAACACTCAAACCCAGTCAAAAGATCTGGGTTTAATCCATCACCGTTCTTTAGCCCACTCTGCCACCCCAGTTCAGACATGGCTGTTTGCAAATCTGTCTGACCCTGTGCCTCATGGGAACAGTCCAGCCCGAACTGCCAAGCCATGTCTTCCCTGGACCGGAAACAAGCTTCCGAGGACCGGTTTCTGGCATTCCAGCCGACTTCAGCCCGGCTTGCTTGAATCCAGTGGCAAAGGGAGCAAGGGACTCACGTCTGAGCATACACTGCCACACTTATGGCGGCCAAAAGCATTCCAAAAGGGGGTGGTGATGGACGGAGCATCTGAATCAATCAAACACTCACACCCAGTCAAAAGATCTGGGTTTAATCCATCACCGTTCTTTAGCCCACTCTGCCACCCCAGTTCAGACATGGCTATATGCAAATCAGTCTGACCCTGTGCCTCATGGGAACAGTCCAGCCCGAACTGCCAAGCCATGTCTTCCCTGGACCGGAAACAAGCTTCCGAGGACCGGTTTCTGGCATTCCAGCTGTCTTCAGCCCGGCTTGCTTGAATCCAGTGGCAAAGTGAGCAAGGGACTCACGTCTGAGCATACCCTGCCACACTTATGGCAGCCACAAGCATTACAAAAGGGGGTGGTGATGGACGGAGCATCTGAATCAATCAAACACTCACACCAGTCCCAGGGAAGGCATGGCTTGGCAGTTCGGGCTGAACTGTTCCCATGAGGCACAGGGTCAGACTGATTTGCATATAGCCATGTCTGAACTGGGGTGGCAGAGTGGGCTAAAGAACGGTGATGGATTAAACCCAGATCTTTTGACTGTGTGTGAGTGTTTGATTGATTCAGATGCTCCGTCCATCACCACCCTCTTTTGTATAGTTCATTTCTAGGCAGATTATAAGAGCAGTCAACACTGAGGGAGGACAGAGCACATGGCGAGCATGTGGCATCACATGGCAAACAAGATGGCTGCCAGAAATACAAAATGGCTTTCAGCTCATCATTACAAATCCCTCCAATATTTAACACCAGAACACGTGGTATTGAGTTTGAATTATTAATGGTCCTTTTCAAAATGAAGAACATAATATTTGGAGCTCTAGAGCACGTGTTCTATTGTTAGTGAATATGTCCATGTCCAACAACCTCATGTTTAAGTTTTGTCATGATGTTCATTAACACATTCTAATCTTCTAAAACATTTGTGAACACCAAAAAATGTTTCTTACTATTTCCAAGTTAAAAAAAAGTCTGGAAATGAAAATGCAACTAGTTATTTCCAGGGGAACCAGGCCCCAAATGCATTTAGTCAATTAAATATGGATTTTCACAAGGGAGCGTGCATGAAGTTCAAATCTAGATAATTGCTTGTTAAAATAAGAATACATTTTATTGTTAATTGTAGTGGTTATAAATACTTCATAGTACAGCTACATCCTATAAAAACACTTGCAATCTGACAAATACATTTCAAAATTAATCTTTATTCTATTTACCAACCATTAATCTTAAAATCCATTCCACAATGTGATGGGGTTGGCAGGATTATCTTTTTAGTAAAAAAAGTATGTTTATTAAGAAAACAAGTAATACAGTACATTATATTATGAAGGATGCAAAGAAACAGAAAAGGAGAACATAAAAGATAAAACATGTGCTAGAAACATGTCTAAGTTGGAATGAAAAAAAAAATATCAATACTATAAAGCATTGTAAATGCATATAACCACTATATATCAACATAACATTAGCCGAAATATAACCACATATTATAAAATATAATTATCTAAAACATGGAATATCATGGAGGTTGAGCAACTTCTTGTTGAGCAGGAGATAAAGAAAAAGAGCGTTTAGCACTGTAATCAATGAACGATGTAACAGGTGATCATAAATGTAAGCGCTTCAGGGCTAAATAAATAGGATGAACAAATGCTGTATCCAGTCTGTGATGATAACATACTGCATACCACTAGGCTTGGAAACATAAGATCATAGAATCTTTCCAATTTTTTGTAATCTGTTAAAAGGCAACTGCCAACAGCAAATCCACAATCTTTGTATTGTAAATATGATCGTCCCAGATAGGAGACAAACTACCCAGAAACAAATGTGTGATAGAAAAAGGGAAGTTGGAGCTGAAGATAGAGTTAATTTGAACCCATACAGATGTCCAGAAGTTATGTACATGTAAAAAGTACGTGTTTTAATTCGGCAAGTGGAGAGGAGCAGGACCAACAGGTGTCTGGTACTGTGACATGTTGTTTATGTAATGCAACTGGGTGTAGCAAAAGCATATTGCAGATAAAGAATAATGTTTGCGTAACATTTGCCGCTCTAGAAGTTTTCCTGATTTTGGACCATATTTTGTTCCACAAATCAATACCAAGATCCTCATTCCAAGAAAGTTCAACTTTGGTTTTTGCTCTAACGGATTGTGAGGATCGTATATGAGTATAAATATTAGATCCTTTAGGACCGGAAAGTAAAAAAGCACATAAGCTATTAACGGGGGGTGTCTCTGGATGATATAACATTTGAGAATAAGCATTTGAAAGAGCTTGTGAGTTTAAGTTATAATGGTAGGAAGGGGGTAAATGAAAAAGTTGGCTAGCTTCAGAGAAAACAAGATCCTATTTTGAGAAAATAATTGGTGTGTCCAAATTAAACCTTTACTTCTCCAAGATTTCCAATTAAAAGGTTTTCCACCAATTAAAATGGAAGTATTGTGCCACAAAGAGGAGTTTAGGAAGGAATCAGTGGGAGGTGCGGATGGAGAAAAGCAGAGAAGTTTGCAAGTATATTTGAGAACAGGATTAGAAAAAGAAGGCGGTCCATGGAAAAAGGAAAGAAATTCTTTAAAAGAGAAAGGAGAGAGCAAGGAACGTTCAGGTACCACCCAGAGAGGACAACCCGAAGGGGAATCAGAGAGCCATCTCAAGGCATGGCGAAGTAGAAAAGATTTATGGTAGGTAGGGAAATCAGGATAATTTACACAGCCCTCTGCTTTTGATTTTATTAATCGCAAGAAGGACATGTGGGTTGATTTTTTGTTCCACAAAAAAGATGATAATGTAGAATTAATATTTGCAAAAAAGGAATGGGAACAGGGATATTAGAGATGGTGTATAAAACTAATGGGGCCAGCATCATTTTGATGGTATCTATACAACCCCATCATGAGAGATATAAGGGGTGCCACTTAGCAGTCAGAGAGGAAATTTTATGTAAACATTTCTCCATGCAAAGAGATAAAGTTTTTGAAATTAAAGGGGTGAAGTAAAGACCTAAATATGTAATATGACGTGAGTTCCAAGTAAAATTGGAAGAGCTGAAATCATCTTTAAATGTATATTTAGTTAGAGGCAATATTTCAAACTTTTACCGATTAAGCTTATAACCAGAAACAGGCAAAAAGTTCCCCTTCTCGCAAGAAGGTAGGGACAGAAGAGTGAGGTTCAGAAAGAAATAATAATATGTCATCAGCATAAGCTGCTAACTTAATTTGAGTGTCTTTAGTTTCAAAACCCTTTATGTCATAATTTTTGACAAATTCTGGACAAAAAAGGCTCCAGGGCAAGATTAAAAAGGAACGGAGACAATGGATAGCCCTAACGAACCCCTTTTTTTAATTCAAAATAGGGAGATGGAGTACTATTCACAAAAGCGGCTGCTCGTGGATTAGAGTATAAAATAGAAATCAAAGAAGTGATTTTTGAGCCAAAACCAAACCATTTCAATGTGTGAAAGAGATATGAACAATTGACTTGATCAAAGGCCTTCTCGGCATCTAGTGCTATTGCCGCTAATGGATGTGGTAAGTGGGCTTTTGATAAATTATAAAAAAAGAATCGGGTATTGTCAGAAATTAGGCAACCTTTTACAAAACCAGATTGTTCTGCACCCAATAATTGAGGGAGGAAGGATTCAAGACAAATAGCTAGGGCTTTAGAATTGTAATCAATATATTTACAAGAGAAATGGGTCTGTAGTTCTTACAATATTTTAAGTCTTTCCCTTCTTTGGGTATTAAGCATATTAAAGCTTCTAGAAAGGACCCTGAAGATTCTCCTGACTTTGTAAAAAGATTTAAGAGATTGAGTAGCTTAGGAAGAAGTATGGGAGCAAAGTGGGTAAAAAATTAAACTGTAAATCCATCAGGTCTCGGGAATTTGTCTTTCTTAAGTAATTGTAAAGCACTAAGAAGCTCTTGTTGCGATAAATCAGCTTCTAAGGGGGTAAAGTCAAGTTGAGTGTTAAACGACTTATGGATACCTGAGAGAAATTGTGTAATATCAGATTCTGAGGGTGTGGTCTCAGGGGAGTATAGTGATTCGTAGAAAAGAAGATATTCATTAAGTATCACTGGGTTCTTAGTTCGGTGTGTGTTGTGTTGTTCGAAAATAGCATCAATATCAAATTTATTATGTTTAACTTTTAAGTAATTTGCAAAAAGTTTGACAGCTTTATTCTGTCCACCATAAAACTTAGTGCTCGATTTCAACAAATATAATGAGGCATTCTCTGTTGATACCTTGTTAAATTGAAGTTTTGCCTTAATAAGTTGTGAAAGACAATTTTGGGATTTTGAGGAGTAGTAGGTGTGTTCTAGCTTCTTTATCTCAGCCAAAAGATCGCTGGTTACCTTGCGGGCCTTTTTACGTTTGCTACAAACAAAACCAATGATGCAATCTCTAGCAGCTGCGTTAAATGCATCCGAAATTACAAAAAAGGGAAGAGTATCAGTTTGATTTAAAGAAAAATATTCATTAAAAAAGGAAACAAAAGAGGAGTGAAAATTTGGATCTAGAAGAAGTTATTAAATCACCATCTTCTAGGTAAATTAGATTTGGAAACTATATCCAATTGAATAGAAATGGGAGCATGATCTGAGATCAAAATATAACCAATATCAACTCTTTTTAAAGTTTGAGATATGTTATGTGAAACAAAGAAATAATCCAATCTAGATTGGGTTTCGTGGGCTGGTGAGAAAAACGTAAATTCTCTAGTGGTGGGATTACAAATTCTCCAAGCATCTATGAGTTTATATTGCTGGATGTTTGAGTACATAATTTGTGGGCTGTGTGGTTTAAAAGAGACCAATGAGTTTCGATCTATGAAGGGATCCATCAATTGATTACAATCACCAGTGAGGATAAAATTATCCTCAATACACGAGGAAATTTGCTGAGATAATGAAGTCCAAAACAAAGGGTCACCATTGGTGGGAGCATAAACATTAAACAATGATATTGGAATATTTCCAATTTGCAATTTAGTATATAACCATCTACATTCCTCATCAGATTGTTGAGAAAGCAAATTAATATTTGACGGTTTATGACAAAGAGTAACAACTCCATTGTGTTTACTGTCTCCTGGAGAGAAAAAAACATTTCCAACCTGTAGGAAGGTGGATATCTGACTATGGTTACCCCCAAACTTTTTGCCTGGTGTTTAGCTGGTTTTTGACATAGTTGGCCTGGGATCCTGCTATTCAGGGCCCCAGGCTAATTGCTCTCTCCTTAAAATGGACTCCATGTACCTTAGGTGCATACACAATTGGAACTGGTTCACCTTATTGGCCCCTGTAACAGTGTACCCTAGGTACCCAGGGCATAGGTGCATCCAAGGCCTACCAGGGGCTGCAGCATGTATTGTGCCACCCCTGGCCTGGCCTCCATATTTGACACAACTGGCTGATCACTCAGCTGGGGTAAGTTGGTGTAATCACCTCTTACTTAGATATAGTATCCCTATATCTAACCTTAAACTGGACACATATGTTCCTATCAGTCACTCCTATGGAAGGCCTCTTCAATCCTGGAGGCAGAGTGCTTGGAAATGTGTGAGATGGTGCTGTAGCATGAGCTGAGCCTGTCTGCAGCTGTCGGGAACCACTCCCTAAGCTGTTCCGGGATATTGCCATACCATATACTCTTAAGTGCATTATAATCCTCGCGGTTATATGCTATCTTTGGTTTGGCTTTATCAAAACATGTCGAGTAAGGTGTCATACGAATTGGAATACTATCCCCTCAACAGTTCTGTCGACGGGGATAGCATTCCACCCTTCTAGAGGGACACGACATGTGGGTAGCCTTAACCCCGGTTAAAGTTAACCAGAGCCTCAGCATCACAAAATGGATGCTGCCACCACAGACACGAGTCTGACCTCCTGCTGCTGGGAGTCCTTCCAGCGAGGGAGGCTTGGACAAAGGGTTTCCTGCCTTGGGAGGTACGAGCACCACCCAAGACAGGGTTTTGTGTATTGGGTAGGACAGGGCTGAATAGATTGAGACATGCCCGGGGCACACAAGGTGTCCCCGTGCATAAGCCAGTCCAAACCGGCCCTGGGACTTTCCAGACCCAGGCCTGGCGAGGAGCTGGACAAAGGAAAAGGGGTGTAACCGCCCCCCTTCCTGGTTCCTCCCAGAGGAGGGACCTGGTAGGTGATCCACCCCTCAGATTGGGAATAAGAGTGGGAGCAGTGCCATTGCACAGCAGATCATCCTGAATCAACTTTAAACAAAGACGAAGACTGGACTTCGACATTCTGCTGCTCAGAAGACTGAAGAGAATCTCCCTTGTGGCCTAGGAGTGGCCACCCTGTGAACACAGGCACCAACCAGCAACTCGACGTCTGCTTTGCCGCCGCCTCCCGCCGGAGCCCGAGCCCAAAGCCCAACAAGAACCAGACTCCCAGACCTCTCAGAGCCCGATCCACAGTCCCTGCAAAGAAGGGACCCGTGGAGGCACCGAGTGACGTGGGACCGGACATCTTGGAAGACATTCGAAAAGCTGACTGCGCAGCATCTGAGGCATCCTCGAAGTTGTGCTTTGGGGACTGAGAACCCCCACGACCGAGCAGCCCTTGCACCAAAGATCAGCCCCCAGCATCTCCACGATCTGCGTGGGGCCCTTTTGCATTGTGCCACTCGACGCGCCATCCCGGCCACTAGCCACGTGGTCAGCGGCCATCTTGGCGACGAAACCGACGAACTACACAGCGGGTCTGATTGCTCCAGACTTGCCCAAGCTCCTGTGAAAAGGAGCACTCGCTCTGACCTTGCTGGTCCGAGTGTTAAGCATCTTTCGATTCCTGCGTGGCTTGCATTAGCCAAGGCCTGTTTGCTCCGATCGGGTCGCCGACACCGCCAACAGCGAGAAGCCTGCGTGGGACAGCTCAGGACCGACTCCTGGACGTCCTCGACCACCGGTGTCCACGTGGCTGCAGAGAGAAGCTACACGACAACGCCTGTTTGCACCCGACATCGCCTGGTTCCAATCTGGTTCCACGGTAGTCACTGGCTAGTGACTTTGAACATTGTCCCCTCTGCTTTCAGGTCTTCACAACTTCAGATCCACCCTTGGATCCACCGGAACTCTTCACATCGAGCCGCCTGCAGCATCTTCAGCTCGAAGCACCATCGACCAGCGTGACGAAACCCGACACTACTTCGACCCTGTGCACCCGCTTCCTGTGGGTGAGGTAACTCAGCTCCGTCGGTGTTCCTACACTGGTACACATCTCAAGGGCCTGTGTCTTAAGTTTCAGCGTTCTAGGTCACTCGGAAGGTTCCTAACTATCTAACTTTGTACTTTTTACGCACCCTAGACTTTACATTGGAAAGTGCGTGCACTTTGAACACTGCACCCGAGTCCCGCGGGCCTTTCCTGACTTAATCATTGCGAGTCTCGAATAGCTCCAGCGATTCCCAAGGCCCTAGGCCTGTTCCCTTTCCGATTGGTATCTCTGATACCACTTTCTTAGTATATGGTTTAGGTGGCCCCTAGGGCTCATCCATATTGTGCAACTTTTGTGTATTTTAAACTGCCTTGTGATTTAACGCTTGTGCTTCTGTGCTCATAAAGAGTCCAGGGGATTTTATAGTTAATAAATCAATATATATTTTCAATATATATCTGTGTGGTGTCCCTTTCATTTGGTATTCAAGGGGGTTGTGTATGGTAATACAGCTGGCTTCACATGCCTTTCAGAGTTTAGCCTAAGACTGCTTTGTCCACGTTACCACTAGGATAACTGGTCTACAAGGTTGAATTACAACCAATCATCATAAGGGTTGCTTGGCATGGTACAAAGTGATCACTAGAATTAGTGAGCATTATATACCAGGCCAACTTCTCACATTGGTGAGCAGCGGATTGGGATCTGAGCTTGCTGTTGTTTTACCATTACAATCTTTGAGATTATCATTTGAAAGATCATACAGGTACCTGCTAGGTACATATAAAACAAGACTAGTATACTTAAGTTCTACTGAACTTAGTTGTTGTAGAGCAAAGGGAGTAGCAACCCTGACTACAACTACTAGATAGGTTTAGTAGGTAAACACCAGTGTAGGTAGATTGCAACACATCCACCCACACTAGAGCAATGTCTGGAGCAGAGGGTTCCACTGGGAACATCCCTGTTGAGAGTGACCCTCCAAGGGCACCATCCAAATTTGCTATTTTTTCCTTTAAGGAATTAAGACAGCTTTGTGTCTTAAGGGGCCTGAGGACAGGGCCTTCCCCTACCACAGACCACCTTAGAGAGATCTTGGAACAGTCTGAGACTCTAAAGACCTCTAAGGCAAACCCCACAGGGGATGCTGAAGGAGGCCATCCTTCAGAGGATGACACTGTAGATACCCCTGGCCCTATCATCCTGGTAGATGAGGAAGCCCCCATCACTGGAGCTCCTCAGGTAGATGAGGAGGAAGAGGAAGAGGAAGAAGAGACAGAGGGGGGAAGCAGTGAGTCAGATGATGACAGAAATAGTCAGGTGCTGGTCAGTAGACTGAACCAGGCTAACTTAAGCCTATTTGGGACTGAATCTGGTAATAACCCATTCAGACCCCCAGGTGGACTTAACCAGAAGCCTAGGAGGAGAATGACTCACTCAGGTGACTCTAACAACTCCCATGCTTCTAGAGGTTCTCATGGTCACTCCAGAAGGGAGATGACTAGCCCTCAGAGAAGGGAACATGAGGCCAAAATGAGAGAGGCTGAATTGAGGATCCAGAGACAAGAATTAGAAGTTGCCCTGGCCCAAGAGAAACTTGCTAGAGCAAGACAGCCTAGAGAGAGTGGATTAGGATCCACTGGTGGCAGCACTATCCAGAAGGATAAAGACAGGTTCTTTGATACAAGAAACCTGAGTAAGATTGTGCCCCCCTACAAAGCTGGGGATGATATCCACAAATGGATGACTGCACTTGAGAGAGCCTGCATGGTACAGCAGATCCCTCAGGAGCAGTGGGCAGCAATCTTGTGGCTCTCCTTTGAAGGTAGAGGCAGAGACAGACTCCTCACAGTTAGTGATGGGGATTCTAGAAACTACATGGTCCTGAAGAGTGCTCTGATTGATGGGTTAGGCTTAACCACTGAACAGTACAGGTTAATGTTCAGAGATACCCAGAAGACACAGACTCAGGACTGGTCTGAATTTGTTGAATGTGCCACTAAGGCTCTGGAGGGCTGGTTGCTGGGAAGTAAGGTTACTGACTATACAGGATTGTATAATTTAATTATGAGAGAGCAAATCTTAAATAGTTGTCAAAATCAGCTTCTACATCAGCACCTGGTTGACTCTGATCTGACCTCCCCACAAGAATTGGGTAGGAGGGCAGACAAATGGGTCAGAACCAGGATCAGGCCTAAGAACCAGGGTGGTGACCAAAAGAAAGAGACTACCAAGCCTCAAGAGAAGGGTGGGGATAAAAGTAAGGAAAAGACTTCCCCAGGGCCCCAAAACTCCAAGAATGGGGGTGGGTCCCAAGACACTTCTTCGACCCAGAAAAAGCCTTATTGTCATACCTGTAAACAGGTGGGGCATTACAAAACAGATAGCTGTTGTCCCAAGAATGGCAATAAAGAGAATATACCTCCAGGTAAGGCTCCAACACCTCCTGTCACTGTTAGCAGTGGTCCCCCAGGTGGTGGGAGCACCCCCAAGAATTTGGGTGGGTTTACTTTTGGAGGACAGGTGGACTCTGGCCTATCCAGGTCCCCTAACTCAGATACTCTTGTCTATGAGACTGGCATGGGGTTTGCCAATTTCACTGCTTGCCCAAACACTTTGAGCAAGTATAGACAGTAGCCCCTCATCAATGGTTTGAAAGTTGAGGCCTTCAGAGACACAGGGGCTAGCATCACCATGGTGGCTGAATGTCTAGTCCCCTCAAGGCAACTTTTACCTGATGCCAAATATCAGGTGACAAACATTGATGGCATAGAAACCAATCATCCCATGGCAGTAGTCAATCTTAGCTGGGGAGGTGTCACTGGCCCAAAGAGAGTGGCAGTGTCAGCAAACTTGCCTGTAGATTGCCTACTGGGTAATGATTTGGAAATCTCAGCCTGGGCTGAGGTTGAACAGCAAACCCATTCTAGAATGGTAAATCTCCATGGAAAGGTTAGTGGGGCTGTGATGGCTACAGCCCCAATCCAAGATGTCCTTCCTGAAAAGGTTGGGAGGGCTGAGCAAACCTCAACCCCATCTTTAGCTAACTTCCCTCCTGAAAAGAGTAGCAGGGCTGTGATGGTAACAGCCCATACCCAAACTGAGTCTCCTCCTGAAAAGGTTGGTGGGGCTGTGATGGCCACAGCCCAAACTCAAACTGATACATGGGTAGTGAAGCCTGAAATGATGGATCACTCAACCCAAACAGAGAGCATTGAGGAGGAAGAGAAATCTCCCTCCCACCAGACTTTAGGAAAAGATCAGCCTCCTCAGGGAACTGATCTTACCCCTGATGAAGGAACTGTCCCAGAGGTTGTTAGGCCTGGTCTGACAGAGCCTCTGATGGCAGTGGACCCTTCTCAGGTGGGACCCAGTCTGGAGCAGGTAACATGCCCCTCTCTACCTTGCCTTACTCAGCCCAGGGCTGCAGAGGACAAGAAGGGCAGTGAGACCCAAAGGGCCCCCTGTCAAATAAAGCGCCCCCATCAACAGATTAGGGGCACCGAAACTAGTAGCCCTAGTGAGGTGCAAACTTTAAAAACTCCTGAGGGATCCCCCTTAAAAATAGTTAGGGACCTCCCCCAGATGGATATTGTTGGGCACAGCCAAACCTGGGACCCTAAGGGCCCAAACCTGAACTGTCCCTCCAGTAAGCCAAACAGAGGGACTCAGCCTCCAGCTTTAGGTAGCCAGAGGTTGACCCTGAGAGCACAGTGCAACTCAGTCAAAGAAAGAAAGGCACACATGGTGGAGGTTGATTGGAGGAAGCTGAGTCCTACAGAGGAATCTCACTTCAGTACTGCATCCCAACACCAGCCTTTAACTTTGCAAAGACACACCACAGGTAGAGATTCCCTATGGTGGAGACCCTCAGATACCCTTAGGGTGAGGGATTGCTTAGTGGACCATGAGACAGGGGGTTACCAAGCCAGAGCTGGTACTTCCTTATATGGCCACTTAGGCAATATAGGCTTACCTGGTCAAGGATAGCCTTATCTCCTTTCGTTTGGGGGGGGGGGGGTATGTAGGAAGGTGGATATCTGACTATGGTTACCCCCAAACTTTTTGCCTGGTGTTTAGCTGGTTTTTTACATAGTTGGCCTGGGATCCTGCTATTCAGGGCCCCAGGCTAATTGCTCTCTCCTTAAAATGGACTCCATGTACCTTAGGTGCATACACAATTGGAACTGGTTCACCTTATTGGCCCCTGTAACAGTGTACCCTAGGTACCCAGGGCATAGGTGCATCCAAGGCCTACCAGGGGCTGCAGCATGTATTGTGCCACCCCTGACCTGGCCTCCATATTTGACACAACTGGCTGATCACTCAGCTGGGGTAAGTTGGTGTAATCACCTCTTACTTAGATATAGTATCCATATATCTAACCTTAAACTGGACACATATGTTCCTATCAGTCACTCCTATGGAAGGCCTCTTCAATCCTGGAGGCAGAGTGCTTGGAAATATGTGAGATGGTGCTCTAGCATGAGCTGAGCCTGTCTGCAGCTGTCGGGAACCACTCCCTAAGCTGTTCCGGGATATTGCCATACCATATACTCTTAAGTGCATTATAATCCTCGCGGTTATATGCTATCTTTGGTTTGGCTTTATCAAAACATGTCGAGTAAGGTGTCATACGAATTGGAATACTATCCCCTCGACAGTTCTGTCGACGGGGATAACATTCCACCCTTCTAGAGGGACACGACATGTGGGTAGCCTTAACCCCGGTTAAAGTTAACCAGAGCCTCAGCATCACAAAATGGATGCTGCCACTACAGACACGAGTCTGACCTCCTGCTGCTGGGAGTCCTTCCAGCGAGGGAGGCTTGGACAAAGTGTTTCCTGCCTTGGGAGGTGCGAGCACCACCCCAGACAGGGTTTTGTGTATTGGGTAGAACAGGGCTGAATAGATTGAGACATGCCCGGGGTACACAAGGTGTCCCCGTGCATAAGCCAGTCCAAACCGGCCCTGGGACTTTCCAGACCCAGGCCTGGCGAGGAGCTGGACAAAGGAAAAGGGGTGTAACCGCCCCCCTTCCTGGTTCCTCCCAGAGGAGGGACCTAGTAGGTGATCCACCCCTCAGATTGGGAATAAGAGTGGGAGCAGTGCCATTGCACAGCAGATCATCCTGAATCAACTTTAAACAAAGACGAAGACTGGACTTCAACATTCTGCTGCTCAGAAGACTGAAGAGAATCTCCCTTGTGGCGTAGGAGTGGCCACCCTGTGAACACAGGCACCAACCAGCAACTCGACGTCTGCTTTGCCGCCGCCTCCCGCCGGAGCCCGAGCCCAGAGCCCGACAAGAACCAGACTCCCAGACCTCTCAGAGCCCGATCCACAGTCCCTGCAAAGAAGGGACCCGTGGAGGCACCGAGTGACGTGGGACCGGACATCTTGGAAGACACTCGAAAAGCTGACTGCGCAGCATCTGAGGCATCCTCGACGTTGTGCTTTGGGGACTGAGAACCCGCACCACCGAGCAGCCCTTGCACCGAAGATCAGCCCCCCAGCATCTCCACGATCTGCGTGGGGCCCTTTTGCATTGTGCCACTCGACGCGCCATCCCGGCCACTAGCCACGTGGTCAGCGGCCATCTTGGCGACGAAACCGACAAACTACACAGCAGGTCTGATTGCTCCAGACTTGCCCAAGCTCCTGTGAAAAGGAGCACTCGCTCTGACCTTGCTGGTCCGAGTGTTAAGCATCTTTTGATTCCTGCGTGGCTTGCATTAGCCAAGGTCTGTTTGCTCTGATCGGGTCGCCGACACCGCCAACAGCGAGAAGCCTGCGTGGGACAGCTCGTGACCGACTCCTGGACGTCCTCGACCCCCGGTGTCCACGTGGCTGCAGAGAGAAGCTACACAACAACGCCTGTTTGCACCCGACATCGCCTGGTTCCAATCTGGTTCCACGGTAGTCACTGGCTAGTGACTTTGAACATTGTCCCCTCTGCTTTCAGGTCTTCACAACTTCAGATCCACCCTTGGATCCACCGGAACTCTTCACATCGAGCCGCCTGCAGCATCTTCAGCTCCAAGCACCATCGACCAGCGTGACGAAACCCGACACTACTTCGACCCTGTGCACCCGCTTCCTGTGGGTGAGGTAACTCAGCTCCGCCGGTGTTCCTACACTGGTACACATCTCAAGGGCCTGTGTCTTAAGTTTCAGCGTTCTAGGTCACTCGGAAGGTTCCTAACTATCTAACTTTGTACTTTTTACGCACCCTAGACTTTACATTGGAAAGTGCGTGCACTTTGAACACTGCACCCGAGTCCCGCGGGCCTTTCCCGACTTAATCATTGCTAGTCTCGAATAGCTCCAGCGATTCCCAAGGCCCTAGGCCTGTTCCCTTTCTGATTGGTATCTCTTATACCACTTTCTTAGTATATGGTTTAGGTGGCCCCTAGGGCTCATCCATATTGTGCAACTTTTGTGTATTTTAAACTGTCTTGTGATTTAACGCTTGTGCTTCTGTGCTCATAAAGAGTCCAGGGGATTTTATAGTTAATAAATCAATATATATTTTCAATATATATCTGTGTGGTGTCCCTTTCATTTGGTATTCAAGGGGGTTGTGTATGGTAATACAGCTGGCTTCACATGCCTTTCAGAGTTTAGCCTAAGACTGCTTTGTCCACGTTACCACTAGGATAACTGGTCTACAAGGTTGAATTACAACCAATCATCATAAGGGTTGCTTGGCATGGTACAAAGTGATCACTAGAATTAGTGAGCATTATATACCAGGCCAACTTCCCACACAACCCATTCCTCCCTCAACTTCAGAGATTCTATAGCATTCAAATGGGATTCCTGCAAGAAAACAATATCTGCTCCCAATTTGGATAAATGCGTTAAACACATTGCCGTTTGATGGGAGAATTCAGACCTCTGATATTCCATGATACGATTTTCAAGGACATAAAAATAAAGATACAGTGACAAGAAAAAGAAGGCCTACATTAACCTTCAAAGAACAAAGGGTAAGATTTGTAACATTCCCACTATACAAGCATAAAATATAATGATAAAAATTAATTGAGAAAAATAGTTATAAAAGTGAGCTTGAGATAAGAAATGAAGAAAAGTAGGAAGTGAGAGACCTATGTAGCAAAGTGAAACTCTGCAAGAAGAAAAAAGGAAAGATAGAAAAGAAAGAAGACTATTTATTTTATTTATTTATGTCATTTCTAAAGCGCGCTGCAACCCTACGGGCATCCTGGCGCTGAAAAAAGTGCAACTAAAGAAACTGAACAGCAAAGGGACAAGTGAGTGGAACAGCTCTAGGGAAGTGTAATTTTGGGGAAAAGCCAAGTCTTTATCGTTTTGCAAAAAAGCAACAGTTCGTTGGTTTTCCTAATTGCCAAGGGAAGGCTATTCCAGAGATGAGCTGCAGCTATGCTAAAAGCTCTGCCACCATGAGTAGCTTTCCTAATCCTAGGTACACTGAGGAGGTTAGTGGATGAGGAGCGGAGGGTCCGTGTGGGTTCATACCACTTGAATTTGGCCTGAAGGGGCTTAGGACCCAAACCATGCGCTGCCTTGAAGACGGTGCACAGGGATTTGAACCGGATCCTCTGATGAACGGGCAGCCAGTGCAACTCAGCTAGAGCAAGGGAGGTGGAGGACCGACGTCCTCGAGAAAGCACCATCTTTGCAGCTGCCGCCTGGATGCTCTGGAGTCTGGAAATCAGATAGGCAGGAGATTCCAGTAACAGAGCGCTGCAGTAATCCAGGCGGCTGAGGATGGTACTTCTGACCACGGTTGCTCTGGTGTGTGCTGGAAGTAAAGGCAGCAGCTTTCGAAGGCCCCGCATTAGGGCGAAGCAGCTGCTCACCTGTCTGTTGACGTTGGTCTCCAGACTCAGGTTGTCATTGAGACTGACCCCCAGATTCCGCACTGTTTTTACTGGTGCCAGTGGCTCACATGAGTCTAGAGGCCAAAAGCCAACAGGCAGGTTTCTGGCTATTCTTCCCACTTTGCATTGCATTATCTCAGTTTTGCTGCTGTTAAACTGTAGTGAATTTCTTTTTAGCCAGGTTGCCATTTTCATTATGCAGGTGTGGAAGGTCTCAAGAGATTCTGCATGGGCACCATCCAGGGAAATCATCAGCTGCGTGTCATCCGCATAGTTGATCACGCTAATGCCGTGAGCCTTGATGATGGCCATCAGGGGCTGCATATAAACATTAAAAAGGATCGGGCTAATCGCAGACCCCTGAGGGACCCCATGTGGGACCATAGCGAACTCAGACTGATACGGGGGCAATGCCACTGCCTGCCATCTATCTGACAGATAAGAGCGGAGCCAGTCAAGTGCCATACCCTGTACTCCAAAGGTTTTCAACCTAGTCAGCAGGATGTCGTGGCTCACCGTATCGAATGCGGCGGACAGGTCAAGCAGAATCAGAATTGCTGATTCTCCCCTGTCCGCCCTCATTCTTAGGTCATCCAGTACCATCAGTAATGCTGACTCGGTTCCATGGGCTGGTCTGAAACCGAATTGCTCCTCTTCAAGGATGTTATTTGTTTCCAGGGAGAGGGACAAAGACCTACTGACCAGCCGTTCCATGATCTTAACTGGGTACGGCAGGAGTGAGATAGGCCGGTAGTTCTTATGGCAATTGGGGTCCAGATTAGATTTCTTTAGCAGCGGTGTGACAACTGCCTGTTTCCACTCCCTCGGCACAATGCCTGTGCCGAGGGATTGGACACATAGCTGGCGGAGTACAGGAAAGAATTCAGCCCCAAATTCTTTAACTATTTTATGGGGTAGAGGATCCAATGGGGATCCAGATGTTACATTGAGGGCTAATTGCGTGAACTCTTGTTCTGTGGGGGTATCAAATGTATCCAGGATAGCCCCTGGTGCTAGGTGTTCATCCATTTCTTCATTCTTCTTTCCATTCTCCATGCTGCTTTGGTGCTGCACTATGGAGGGGGGGGCATCCTCCATGCTTTCTATGAGTTTGGAGATTTTTTCCTGAAAGAAGGAAGCCAAACCATCACATAATTCCTGTGAAGGCTTGATATTGCTGTTGGTGCAGGCAGGGTGGGACAGATCTTTCACAATTTTAAAGATATCGCGTGATTTGTTAGAGCTTTTTAGGATAAAGGCAGCAAAGTATTCTGCTTTGGCTGTGGCAATCTCTTTCTTATATCGGGTTATTGTCAGCCTCCAAAGTAGTCTATTCTGTTCTTCATAGCCTCTTCTCCATTGTCTTTCTGCCCTTTTACAGACATTTTTCAGATCTTTCAATGTTTCTGTGTACCAGGGCGTGGAGGGGTTACCTCTTTTCCTGATTACTTTCAGCGGAGCTATGTAATTAAGTTTCTTGGTTACATGGTCACAGAGTAAGCAATAGTTTGTGGCAATGTCATTTTCTGGTTTAAAGATGGTCTGCATCTGAAAGAGGTCAGTCTCCTTTTCTCCTTTCCTCTTTAGTAATCCTTTCCAGTCGCGGCTGATAAAAGTTCTAACCTGTGTATTCACTGGACCTATATTGCCCAGGGTGTGGATATCAAACATTATGAGATGGTGGTCTGACCATCCCACTGGTTGGATTTTTCCCATGGCTATAAGGTCTTCTTCAGCGAAGATTAGATCTAGGATCTTTCCTTCCCTGTGAGTGGGAGTAGTTACCCATTGTTTTAGTCCTAAGTTAGCGCAGGATTGTATGATGTTGTAATAGGCTGTATCTAAAGTGCCATTAGTCCATAGGTTGAAATCCCCCAGTACTAGTACTCTGCTATGGGTAAGTGTCAGGTTGTTAATGACTGTGATTAGTTCCAGTTGTTGCATAGCATTGATGAACCCTGGTGGCCTATAACAGATTAGGCAAGTGAGACAGTGACCTGAGTCGAGTTTGATTGATATCCCAGATAGTTCTGCGCAGGAGGTTTTGTCTATATCCAACAAGGCAATGTTCAATTCCTCCCTGAAGATGATTCCCGTTCCTCCCCCTCGTTCCTTCGGCCTTGGGTTATGGAGAATCTTATACCCCTCTGGGCATGCCGGGCCTAGTTCAAGCTCTAGACCAGCCACCGTCCAGGTTTCTGTTAAGAACAGGATATCCAGATTACTGGATTCGATCAGGAGCTGTATCTCGGTGGCATGTTTTGGAAGAGACCTAACATTTAGTAACCCACTTCTCAGCTCTTCTCTAGATCTGCGCCCTAATACTGGATGTAATATCTCGCCAGAAGGTGTATGGCTGTTAGCAGAATCTTGGTCTACTTTTGTTGCTAGACTGATTGGGAGTGGATTTATGTACGGCAGATAGGTTAGACAATTTGGACAGGGGTTGTTAACTTTAGATTTCATGTAAGGTGCTAGTCGTGGGCAGGTTGCCTTACCTGCCAAAGGGTCAAGCGTTATAAGTGTGTCCCTGCTGTATCTATGAACCACCTTGTCTGGAGTAAGATGGCCAGGGGGGGTAGCCCTGAGCCCGGGCCGAGCGCGGACGGGCGCAGACGGGCGCAGACGGGCTTTCCTTTGGCGCGCCGCCGTCGCGCCCGCTGCGCCCGCCCGCTGCGCGGACGTGTCATGTTGTTCTTTTAAGGCAGCCGGAGGTGCCGAAGACTAGAGCGCTACCCCCAAAATGGCCACCAAACTCGGGCCACAGGAAGTGAGGGTGCACTGGTATTACGCCTGCCTGGAACTCCCTCCACACAAACAGCACAGGCTGCGGTGGACTGGGGAGGGGCGGCGCCGAATACCGAGAAGAAATTAAAGTAGTGACGGTAAAAAAAAGATCATGAGAGTAGAAAAGACAATAAAAAAGGGCGACTGGACAAAATAGATAGGCATGTGAGGAAATAGCAGTGAAACAAAAAAGGGAGGAAAAGAAAAAAGGAGTAGAAAAAGAAGAAGTAATACAAGGAAAGAAAACAAGAAGAAAAGAAGGAGGGAAAAAAGAATGACAATGTAAAGAATAAAACATACATACCACAAAAGAGTGGGGGGAGGTGGAGCCACGAAGAACAAATGGTGAGTCCAGACTCAACGAAATGGGGACAAGAACAAACCACAGCAATTCAGATACGGTGAGGGTGTATAGTAAAGGCGAACATCAAACAACCTGTAAAGAAGAGGGGGGATAAGAAAAAGAAGAAGTCAAAAATATTCATCATAACAAGGATATAGAACAAGTATAATATAGTCACAATACCATGGAAAAAGGCCAAAAACAAACAAATAGTGTAAAGAGAAGTTTTAGACACTAAAATCGAGAAACAATAAAACCAACAAGGGAACCAACTAAACAGCTTGGGACGACAAAGCTCCAGAAAAGTCCATAGATTCACTTTTGCTAAAGTTGATAAAAACTTTGCAGGTTGACAGGGTGTTCATAAATCGTCGTCTTCTTGTTGTAAGTAAGTAACCATGAAAAGGCAGGGGTGGAAGAGGCCATAGCTAGCACCCATAGCCATTAGTGCAGGTCTCATGTTCAAAAATTATTTGCGTCTATTTGCTTTGGACTTGGCCTAACTTGAGGGGAAAAAACGTAGAACCGGACCAAGAAATGCGTTGGCCATATGTCCTTTGGGCCTGAAGATGTTGTTTTTTGTGGTGCATTTTTCTTGAACTATGTTCCTTGTCTTTTAATTCAGTCGCTGTGCCTGAATAAAGCCTAGGATCTGGTGACTGTCTGAAGTGAAGCACGTTCAGATGCTGTGTTTCCAGACTCCTTGCTGACTTTTTATGTTTTGAAAAAATAAAGCTTTAACTATTATAGCTTTCATTGACGACGATAAGCAATCTTGGTCATTCTAAAGGCAAGAAGAAAGGTGTTGTTTTGTACAACGCATGACATTACATAGCAGATGCTATTACAACGCATGCCATTGCAACGTAAGTATAGGTAAGTATATTATTTTATTTAACCTTTTTTTTAATAACAAAATTATTTAAAAAAAATAAAATAAATTAAAGTAATTTTATATATATAGTTTGGGTTATGGGGTTCTGGGGTATTTTTAGGGTTCAGGGCTGGGTTTGATTTTTGGGGTACAGGGGTATTTTTAGGGTTCAGGGCTGGGTTTGGGTTTTGGGGCACAGGGGTATTTTTATGGTTCAGGGCTGGGTTTGGGTTTTGGGGTACAGGGGTATTTTTAGGGTTCAGGGTTGGGTTTGGGTTTTGGGGTACAGGGGTATTTTTAGGGTTCAGGGCTGGGTTTGGGTTTTGGGGTACATGGGTATTTTTAAGGTTCAGGGCTGGGTTTGGGTTTTGGGGTACAGGGGTATTTTTGGGTTCAGGGTTGGGTTTGGGTTTTGGGGAAAAGGGGTATTTTTAGGGTTCAGGGCTGGGTTTGGGTTATGGGGTACAGGGGTATTTTTAGGGTTCAGGGCTGGGTTTGGGTTTTGGGGTACAGGGGTATTTTTAGGGTTCAGGGCTGGGTTTGGGTTTTGGGGTACAGGGGTATTTTTAGGGTTCAGGGTTGGGTTTGCGTTTTGGGGTACAGGGGTATTTTTAGGGTTCAGGGCTGGGTTTGGGTTTTGGGGTACAGGGGTATTTTTAGGGTTCAGGGTTGGGTTTGGGTTTTGGGGTACAGGGGTATTTTTAGGGTTCAGGGCTGGGTTTGGGTTTGGGGTACAGGGGTATTTTTAGGGTTCAGGGCTGGGTTTGGGTTTTGGGGTACAGGGGTATTTTTAGGGTTCAGGGTTGGGTTTGGGTTGTGGGGTACAGGGGTATTTTTAGGGTTCAGGGCTTGGTTTGGGTTTTTTGGGTACAGGGGTATTTTTAGGGTTCAGGGCTGGGTTTGGGGTTTGGGATACAGGGGTATTTTTAGGGTTCAGGGTTGGGTTTGGATTTTGAGGTACAGGAGTATTTTTAGGGTACAGGGTAACTGGGGTATTTTAGGGTTCAGTTTTTAAATAAATAATTTAAAAAAGTAATTTTAATAATTTTATTATTTATTAATAATAGTTATTTAATAATAATAGTTATTTAAAAAATAAACTATTTTTGAAATATATATATATGTACAAATTAATTATTTAAAAAAAAATGCATTAATTAAATTTTAATAAATTAAAAATTTTCATAAAATAATATACTTACCTATACTTACGTTGTATTGGCATGCGTTGTAATAGCTTCTGCTATGTAATGTCATGCGTTGTAAAGGCATTCGTTGTAAATGTATCTGCGTTGTAAAAATTGCGTTGTAACGGTGTGCGTTGTAAAAATTTGCGATGTAACGTCATACATCCGAATCGGAGTGCTTGTGCCAGGAAGATGGATTAAAACTAGAGTTAAAACTACTTAGAGGTGACAGTGCTTGCCTTGCGCTGATTGTTTTTGCTGGCCTTCATTTTAAAAGCGAACCTTGTGGGACGCCTGTACTGCCGCTGGCTTCAGGGTCAGGGACAAGGGGGGCTCCCCACATTTTAAATTTGGAAATACTTTTTAATTTTTGGAAATAAAAATATAATACCTGTTAGCAGAAGCATACCCGCATTTTAAAAATCACCACTTCTTCCCGCTGTTTTGCAGGAGGTAGGGAACTGTTTTTCTCCTAGTGCCATTGTAGGAAGCGCCATTTTGGTTAGCGCTCTAGTGCTCGGACGACTGCATCTGCCGGCCTATTTCAGGAGGGGCAATGCAAGCGCGCAGCGCGGGTGCGGAGCGGGCGTGCCAATGGCGCATCAGAGGCAAGCCCGCCTGCGCCGATCCGCACCCCGTCCGCACCTAGCGCCAGCGATGCTGTTCGTGTCAGCCTCGGCCGGCTTACCTAATCCAAGGATGAACTGGTTAGTATTGGTGAGAGGACTGTGGAGGGGGGAATTCAAGTAGTTCATTCACGGGGATGTGATGCACTACAGTGTGGATTTTTAAACTGCAGGTCCCTGATTAAACATTTCTAGGAGGTGTCCAACATGTTAGAAGACATGGATCTGGATGTATTGTTTCTTACGGAGACGTGGTCTAACAACGACTCCCTGGTAGAGCTAGGCCTTACCTGTCCAGTTGGTTATAAGCTGTTTCATAAGCCTAGGGCATCTGGAAGAGGAAGGGGCGTCGGGTCCTGTTTAAAGAAAGATGGAATTTTGCTCTATTACAGGTCGAAGAGGTTGCAGGGATTGAGCTACCAGGCTTCTCATTACAAGGTAGAAGGAGAAGGCTTCTAACTGGAAAATGGTTTGTTATAGACCGCCGGGCCAAGACACACAGTATCTAGAACTGGCCGATACCATTACTACCCTGACTCTAACACATTCCAGAATGCTGCTCCTAGGAGATTTTAACCTGTGGGATAACGGGACCCTAGGAAATCATTTGAGAGATCTTAGGCAAACCTGCGAAAATCTCAGCTTAAGTCAGTTAGTGCGCCATCCCACTCACCTAGGAGGGCATGTGCTAGATTTAATATTTGCAAATCAGGTGGACACGAGGTGATCAGTGTACTGCCTCAAAGTTGGACTGATCATTCACTCATTCAGTTTAGAATGGCTCTGGCTGAAGCAGCATACAACAATAGCAGCCCAGTGACTTATCGTAGGGGTAGAGATTGGACGAGATTAGTTAAAAAAAATAGGCAAGGCCCCATATTCTTGAATAAAAATGTCTTCACTCCTGACGACTTGGTGGATAAGAATTATCTATCCTATTGTACACATATCATTAATACGTTGAATATATGTGCCCCCATTAAACAGATGAAGAATAAAAGGAAGCCATCTGCCCCATGGTACAATGAGGAGCTGAAACATTTGCGCATTGGATGTAGACAGGCTGAGAGGAGGTGGCGAAGGTGCTACTTAGAAGGAGACAAGGAAGTGCAAAAAGTAGCACAGACTGGATATACAGAGGCCATCGCCAAGACCAAAGCACTTTTCTTCGCAAAAAACATTCTTCATGCACCTAACAGCGCAAAAGACCTTTTTAACATCATAAGGGATCTCCCTGGCCCTGCCTGCATGGGTAATAAAGTAGTCGCCTCACAGCAACTATGCGATGAGATTGCTGCCCACTTTGAAGAAAAGATAGCTAAAATTGTTGAAGGTTTTGATCCGGGCACGGTCAGTGGTCGGGAGGAACTACCCCAGATAATGACTGAGGAACCCCGAACAGAAGCAACATTGGAGCACTTTCCACCTCTCACCAAGAAGCTGTTTTACAGTTGCGCTCAAAGTGTTTAATCTTGGTCTCCTTTAGATCCCCTCCCTCATAAGATCTGGAAGGAATGTGGGCAAAAACGACTTCCCTAGATGCACCAAATCTGCTGTCAATCACTAGATGATGGGGTGGTACCAGAGACCTGGAAGCAGGCAGTGGTAACCCGCCTACTCAAGAAACCCTCTTTAGACTCTACTAACCCAGCAAACTTTAGGCCTATATCCCTTCTGCCATACCCTGTAAAAATACTGGAAAAAGTGGTCAGCAAGTCACTATCAGGTTTCCTTGAAGAGAATGATCTACTGGACAGGGACCAGTTTGGCTTACGCCCAGGTCATGGGACGGAAACAGCCCTAGGCAGCATATTGGACGATTTGCAAATGCGTGCCGACAATGGCAACTCATCGGTTCTAGTGCTATTAGACATGTCAGCCGCATTCGACACTGTGAGCCATGAGGTGCTGCTGGACAGGTTGGAGCGAATGGGAGTGAAAGGCCGAGCCCTGAAGTAGTTGCAATCATACTTGTCGGAGAGACATCAGGTGATGACTATGACACCGTTTACCTCCGCCGAGTCCTCGGTACGACATGGGGTGCCACAGGGCTCGGCAATAAGCCCCATTCTCTTCAATATATATCTACGCCTGCTGATCCCCATCATAAAGTCATTTGGGGTTGACCTGGTAAACTATGCAGACAACACTCAACTGGTGTTTTTGTTGGAGGGAAAGCAGGCAGTGACCAGGGAGATCTTTCAGGAATGCATGTGTCCAACTGCAAGCTGGCTTAAAGACAATTCTTTACAGTTTAATAGTGGGAAGACAGAGGTGGTGTACTGCTCCAGTGGCAAAAGGTTACAGCATCTGCCGCTAGAGTTCAAACTTACTCCAAGTGACGACCCCATAGTTCCAGTTAAGACCATGCGCAATTTGCGCATTCTGGTTGATGATGACCTTCAAATGGCATCACAGGCCAATAAAACGGTCAGTGACTGCTTTATCTTGTTGAAGGCACTGCGACAGATACTTCCTTTGATGCCTGATGAGACAAGACCCCTGGTAGTCAGGAGTATAATCTTATGTAGACTGGACTACTGCAAATCCCTGTGTCTGGGAGCTCCCCCAATATATTTTGCAGGGATTGCAGAGGGTCCAGTCTATAGCGGCAGCTGGCACTAAATAGGCAACGTAGATCTTCCACCAGCCGGGCTTTGAGAGATCTCCACTGGCTCCCCGTTAGGGAGAGGATCTGTTTTAAATCACTGTGTATGGTGTTTAGAGCAGTACATGGAATGGGCCTGATCCCTATGCAGGAGAGATTTACACGGTATAAGCCAGCAACACATCTCTGTTCGTCTAGTGCCTTTTTGGTAACTACGGCCAAATTTAAGAAATCCAGGACAGGAGGTAGGGCCTTCGGCGTAGCGGCTGCACGCCTTTGGAACGACCTTCCTCTGAGCATTAGACAGGTGACCTCCCTGTTAAGTTTCAGAAAGAGCCTAAAAACATGGCTCATTGCCCGCCGTCACTATAGGCTAAGTTGCAGCGCCAAGATACCCTTCGGGTGAAAGTTGAGCTATATAAGCTCTGCATACAAACATACATACATACACACATGGGCCTAACGAGCAGTGAGTTCGGAGGAGCGGTGAAGAGAACACACTGAGCGGGCAGAGACTTACTGCAAGTCCGTGCCCCCAGGGTGCAGGGAGTCTATTTGTTGGCGCAGGAGTCCAGCTTAAGGCCCAGTCATAGAGGGTACTCCAGACCTGGGACCCAGGATCTCCTTGGTTCTATTGTGCATGCACCTGTGAGTCCTAAGCTGCATTCTCGCCGGACCCAGGGGAGCTCCCATGGATATGGACTTGCTGGCATAGAGAGTGGTAAGGTCAGGAGGTTGGAGCAGCGACCGGCACCTAATTTGAGGAAGAGTGGTATACTGCAACTCCAAACTTCACCTACCGCTCGATTGGGTCCTCAAAATGTCATCTCTCTGTTCCAAGAAAGACTCCACCATTAAAGATCTCCTGCAAAAGTAGGACTCAAAGAAGGCGGACTTGCACGTGGCAGACAGACAGACAGACGGAGGAGAAGGAAATAGAACATGCGCAGGACCCAACAATGGAACCCATAACAAGGGGCATCATAGAACAGCTTTTTGGTGCCCTCAGGGATGATTTTCCTTCACTACACCAGGAGATGGCCTCCGATGTCAAACAGCTGAAGGTGAACGTTCAAAAGATCGGGATCGGTTCGAGTCCCTCGAGCGAGCAGGTGACCGCAGGGATAAGGAGATCATGTAGCACACCAGGGAGCTTCTGGAGCTTAGAGACTGCAATGAGGAACTGTATTTCCACCATGAGGATCTGGAGAACCGCTCCTGGAGATCGAATATACGCCTTAAGGGCGTACCGTTGCAGGCCGATGGGGGTAACATGGAAGACTGGGTGCTGCGTTTTTTCAGGCATTTTGCCCCAGACCTTGCAGTAGAAGAAATCATTCTCGACTGCACGCATCGCGCTTGGCACCCGGCTTCAAACCCAGGTCAACATCAAGACATCCTCACCTGCCTCCACTCATACAGGCAAAAAGATCTTATTATGAAAGCCACCAAAGATAAGGCTACCATTACCTTTGAGGGTCTCCAGGTAGGAGTATACCAAGACACCTCACCCCTCACCCTTCAATGTCGCAGAGAGCTGAAGCCACTCACCTCGCTCCTGAGGGACAAAGGAATAATATATAGGTGGGGACATCCATTTAGCTTATCCTTCACTTAGGAGAACAAACTACGAATGGTACGATCCCTGGGAGACGCTAAGGATATACTTGAGGCTAACCTGACTACGGAGGACTTTGATAGTGGCCTGCGTCGGCCCGAGGCTTCCAGGTGGCAGACCGTTAGAAGAAGACGTCGGAGACCGGGAAAGGGACAACCCGTGAAGCCTACAGAGCAGGAATGGCAGCAGGAGAGGGAGGCCCAGTTCCACCAACTGCAGGGTAAAGAGGTGTCTGAAGACCCCAAAGGAGACTGAATGCCCTGCACCTAGTAAGGCTCATGTCATTGGCTAGTTATGCCTTAGAGAGGGCCTCTTCCTCATAATACTAGGCCACAGCCGGGCCACAACACCCTTTCTATGAGAACCGGCTGCCTGCAGAATGGACCCATGCATGTTGAAGTGCTTCAATCCTGTTGGATAATACTAATTGTACTCTTGCTTTGTTTGATTACTATTTTGCTTATTTCTTTCTTTCCTTCTTATCCTTTCCCTGCGTCTTTGCAGTCTTTCCTACAGGGGTCAGAGGTGAGCCGATCACGGAACAGCGCAATTGAACAGAATGGTGTGTGTGAGGGGAGGAGGGTTGCATCAGGGGGAGGAGGGGGAGGTGGGCAATTGAAGCTGGGGAGGCATGGGGAGGGCGGATGGTGGAGGCTGGCTCCGAAAAGCAGACTGGGCCTAGCTACGCCCTTTTGACCCTTTGTCGAAGCTTAAAGTAAGCACCCAGAGCCTCAACGTCAGAGGTCTTTATTCCCCAGTGAAGAGGAGGGCACTACTGGCACTTTTGCAAGAATCAGGCAATGATATTTACCTTATTCAGGAAACTCATTTATTGAGGTCCTACTGGAAGCACCTCCGCTCCCGGTGGTATGACAGACAATACTTCTCCTCTTCGGGAGACAAGAAGGTTGGGGTAGAAGTCTTGTTCACAACACACTTCCCAGGCAAGGTGTTAGGAGTGCATACAGAAATACCGGGCAGGGCCTTAACCACGAGGGTAGAGATAGGTGGCCACACATATACTATAGCATCTATCAACAGCCTGAACGAGCGCCAGGAGTTGTTCCTCAATAACACTTTAAGCACTATTCTGGATTCCCAAGGCAAGCACCTGGTTTTAGGTGGGGATTTTAATATAGCACCTGACGCACAGCTGGACTGATCCGTACAAAGATATGAACACACCGGGGCGCTTTCGGGCTCGATGAGGCAGAAGTTGTTAGAATTGGGACTCTCTGACGTGTGGAGGACCAGGAACCCTATGGCACATCAGACCTATGCCCGTATTGACTGGTTCTTAACATCCCAGAGAATCATTAGCGCCACGAGGGCAGCAGAGATAGGGACCACGGCAATAGCAGATCATTCTCCAATTAGTCTTGAATTGAGTCTTCAAGGAGACCCCCGGGGTCGCAAACAATGGTGACATAATCACAAATTGCTCAAATATGATACCAACATTAAAAGAATTTAGGGATACCATTAAGTCGTATCTTGAACTTAATGATGTGGACGGGATCTCATTTGCTGCTCTATGGGAAGCCCTGAAGGCCGTCATCCGGGTCCGCTGCATAGCAATAGCAGCAGGAGTCAATAGAGATAGGAAAGAAAAGAGGGAGCTCCTCAAATCGCAAGTGAGGAAATTGGAGGGGGTTCATAAGAAAATGGGCACTGTTCAGATTCGGTGGCAGCTGACTACGGCTAGACAACAGCTGAAGGCCCTTGACTAAGATCGGGTGGAATGCTCCCTCCTGCAAACCAAGCAGCGTTACTACGCTAGTGGCAATAAGGCAGGGAAACTGTTGGCATCTCTGCTTTGTGCTCAGACAACTGCTAGACACATTGAGGAGATTAGAAGTACCCAGGGTAAAACTTTACGCTCCGACAGGGACATAGCAACCAGGTTTGAATCCTTCTATACACATTTGCACAGGGCAGACAATCTAGCTTTGGAAGCGGTTCAACAATATGTGAAAGATGTCCCTGTGAAAACCCTTCCTCTCTCTGTAGCAGCAAACCTAGATGCAGATATTCAGTTGGAGGAGGCGCTTAAAGCCATAGGGGGACTCACCATAGGGAAGGCCCCAGAGGAGGATGGTTTCTCAATCGATTTTTACAAAACCTTTGCCCACGAAATGGCCCCAGTCCTGGTTTGTTTATTCAACTCCTTCAGTAACTTTGGTAGAAGACTCCAACTATGACTATGGCTGTAGTAGTAGTGAGCCTCCTATCGTCCCATCTCATTATTGCACGTGGACCTCAATATTTTTACAAGCATCCTGGCTGCCCGCCTGAGACCCCATATGCAGGGGTTGATTGACCCCGCTCAGTCGCGGTTTATCCTGGAGCGCAGCTATAGTGATGGAACCCGATGAATGTGCCACTTGCTAAATAAGACCCAAAGTACTCAGACCCATATGACGCTCCTCTTGATCGATGTCAAGCAGGCATTCGACCAGGTCCACTGGCCATGTCTGCAACAGACACTCCGTAAAGTTGGTGCGGGAGACCGCTTCATGCAATGGGTGGACTGCATATATAGGGACCCTCAGGCACATATTAGAGTTATTACGTGACATCTCAGCGTTTGGAATTCAGAGGGGCACACACCAGGGTTGGCCTCTGTCGCCCCTGCTCTATGCTTTGTATATGGAGCCGTTTACAGAGAAAATTCGCCAGAACTCGAGGATATCTGGGATCCGCATGGGAGATAGGGAGCATAAAATTTCACTGTATGCAAACGATGTAATATTATTTCTGACTCATCCAGCAATCTCTGTACCCTCTCTAATGGAGCAACTAGATCTCTTCAGTTTGGCATCGGGCTTTAAGGTTAACATCCATAAGACTCAAGCTCTGAGCCTGAACCTCCCCCAAGCAGTACAATAGGCCCTGAGGGCACAATTTCCATTTCAGTGGGCTACAGACGGCGTCCAGCATCTGGGTTTACAACTGTTCCCTACCCTGGTTTAGAGGGCCCAAGTGAACTACGCCACTCTTCTTTCCGGGGTCAGGAATGAACTCTGTTATTGGAAAAGACACCTCCTATCCTGGCTGGGCAGACTGGCGGCAGTTAAAGTGACTAATCTTCCACTAATCCTTTATGTGATGTAGACGTTCCCGCTCAGACCACCGCCCAATATGTTGTCACAGATGCAACGTCTTATAAATAACTTTGTTTAGGGAGGTAACAAAGCAAGACTAGCCGCAACTTGACATATCTGACGCCGGAGGACGGGGTTTGGGTGTCCCATGCTTGGAACAGTATTTCTAGGCTGCGCAACTCAGATACATGTTAGAATGGTATAAGTTTGAGTCAGAGAAGCACTGGTGTTTTACTGACTGCTCGATAGCAGGAATGCACATTTGGTAGGTCCCATTGCTTCCCAGGAAACACCTGCCCAGTGTGTGTCACTGGTTTTAGGGGCCACCCTGGTTGTGTGGGACAGGATACAAGTACTCCCTCATGACCTATATTTCTTTTTTATCTGATTCGCGATCAATTCATAAATGAGCTGTGTTCAATTATAATATACTGTCAGTACATCATTATTCTTTATAACTTTGTTTATTAATTTTTTTGCACTTTTCTTTAAATGTCACACATAGTTATCAATTAACAATTTCTATTCAATAAACATATACACATTTCACATATTGACATCATGTAATCCCCATGTAAAAGACAACACAAGCAAAAAGACGCACTCTCTCATACATTCATACTAGTTCAATCAGCAATCATACTACATTCATAAGCTCACAAAGACTCTGGAAAGTTGGAGACATAAGTATGACATTAATCGCCTTTGACCAAAGAAACAACTGCAATGAGCAGGATCTAAATGTCAGTGGTCGACGCGTTTTGGGGGCACAGGAAGAAGATGAACACCACCTTCATCGGGACCCGTTAAATAACCAACCAAAGTAACAATACCCAGGGAGTACTGTCACAGTTTTTGTTATCTATGATGTAAATAATTGGACCGACCCTTTGATATCGGCAATAACTTCCAGATTCTAATCCGTACCTTTCTGTGAATCGCTTCTCCCGGACGGCTGGTTTTCCGAATTATTTAAGCAAATAAAAAGTATCATGGCTGTAAATGGGACAGCATTTCTAATCTGCATTTGACGAGACACCGTCTCATAATGTGCTGATGTTGAAAGGCCTGACTTTTTTGATAGTCCTAGAAATTGATAAAAAGAATATATTTAAAAAAAAAACGTATTTGAGGAGGAGCAGATATATTGGGGACAAAGGAATCTGGCAGTTATTGTCAATATCAAAGGGTTGGCCCAAATATTTACATCATAGATAACAAGAACTCTGACAGTACTCCCTGGGTATCGTTACTTTGGTTAATTATTTAACGGGTCCTGATGAAGGTGGTGTTCATCTTCTTCCTGTGCCACCAAAACGCGTCGACCACTGACATTTAGATTCTGCTCATCGCAGTTGTTTCTTTCGTCAAAGGAGATTAATGTCATACATATGTCTCCAACTCTCCGGAGTCTTTGTGAGCTTATGAATGTAGTATGATTGCTGATTGAACTAGAATGAAAGTATGAGAGAGTGTGTCTTTTTGCTTGTGTTTTCTTTTAGCTGGGGATTACATGATGTCAATATGTGAAAATTTAGTTAGATGTGCTGAATATATTTATTGTATATGTTTATTGAATAGAAATTGTTAATTGATAACTGATTTCGATATTTAAAGAAAAGTGCTAAAAAATGAATAAACAAAGTTATAAAGAATAATGATGTACTGACAGTATATTATAATTGAACACGATTCATTTTTGAATTCATCTCAAAATAGTTAAAAAAGAAATATAGGTCATGAGTGTCTGTAGTGTGGTTTGCCTTTTTCCCCTCTTCTCCCTGACCTCGGAGAAACCTTTTGAGGGGGTCCCAATCTCTTTGCATCGGGTACTAGTATCACATGGCCTCTCGACCCTGGTGACCACTCTGACCCCCTTCATAGGCAATCCTGACTTCCCACCGGCTCACACAGGGGAGCAGTATCTCCATTGGCAAGAAGCCAACTGTAAACTCATTGGGGACCTCTTTGACGAGCACGGAAAATAGATTTCACAGGCCTCATAAATGGTTTTGGGATCCCTTCAACAGCATATTGGCAATATCTGGCCCTTCGCCATTGGGTCACCGAACCACATATAAAACCCCATGCTGGTAGTTTTTTAACAAAATTTGAGAAGTGGTACGTTACCAGAACGTCAGATAAATGGTTGCTGTCCGACATTTATGCTTTCACACACCCAGACAGACTAACAAATCTCTGGCACAGTGCAGGTGTGAATCCAAATTGGAACGAGAGTTGTCCCACAAGGAATAGCAAGACATCATACATAAGTAAAAGCCGGGTGGGAATGGGCAATGCTGGAGGCAGTGTTGTCTGCAGGGCACACTCACTCCTATCTTATGGTCATGCCTGAAGATACAGAGTTACTGGGAGGTGATTTTGCGTGATACAGATGATATATATCTAGGCTTTCCTGTTTTCAGTTTCTATTTTTGGTAAATTCTGGTGGGGTTTTTTCAATGTTTTCAATATCTTAAAAAAACAGTTGTTATCAGTGGTTACACATTTTCGCACCACTAAAAACAACAGAAAAAGTGTTTTTCCGGTGTTTATGGAACGTTTTGCTTTTATTATTGCTTGATTTCTGCACTGAAAGAACATGGTATATAGGCAGTGTAATTATAGTGTATATGAGGTCCAAATAGATTTTTGCAAAGTCATCTTATTGTAGTACACCATACAATACTTCTTCAGTGAGTCTTTGGGTCATGTGCGCTCGCTCTTTCCTTCCCATGTAATCTTCTGTGAAAAGCCCCTCTCAGCATTCATAGCCCCTTGGGCTGGGAACCATCAGCTAAGGGACACAGTTGGGATGACTCTTTCTTTGATGACACATAAAGCACAACATGATAAATATTTGCGTTTTAGTTCCTGTGCATAAGAAAACAGTGCACCAGTATGGACTAAAAAGTCAATAGCATCCCTCATTAACTCTGAAGATGGTAAAGATGCTTTCAGCATACCATCTAACAAGTAGCAAGGATTTCCCACAGGGAATCACTTCAGCTTGGGTATCAATTTTTACAGGTCATCACACAACTTTTTTATATACGTAGCTGAATCACTGCAAATACAAACAACATCACTCCAATCTTTGTTGAACTTGGAAAGAACCTTTTTTGTAGAGCATTACAAATGACACTGAGTTCAATGCTTTCCAAATGTCTGGTGTCATGTTTTCACCACTATCCCAGATGCTTGGTGATATATATATACTTGTCACTATACCTTGCAATGAATGTTTAAAGCCTGAGGTGTTGGCAATTCACCTACTATCAATACTGACCCACTAGAAACTATGGTCTTATGTATTAAGGGTTTTTACCCTTTCTCTGTGGGTAAATGTGATGACATATTAGGAAAGATTTTTATGAAACCAGCCATTTTACCTATCAGTGAAAGAATCAAATGCAGCCAAAATATCAAATATGAGTTTGATATTTTCTGATTCTCTACAGTTTATAAAATAATTAAACTAAACCTAAAACTTGAAACTAAACCCTGCATCTTTAGACCAAAGGCCACAAAACTGAAAAAATGAAAAGGAAGAAGAAACAACATTTTAGTGGCATCCCTAAAGAACAAAAGTTAAGCAGAATAATATTAGCCAGTCTTCCTTACTGCTAGCTTGTATAACAAAGTTACATTGAATTGACACCTTCAGGAAGAAAAAAATGACTCTTTCACTCTCTTTTTCCTTTCTTTGAATGGCATTTAGTTTGTGGTTGTGAAGGTGTTTTTTCAGTGTTTATATGTTTTCACCGGTGAGGGCTATTTATCTTTCAGTGGGGTTTTATCAGTTAATATAGGTTTAAACCTAAAACCCCACAGGATATATATATCACACTGATTTACATAAACTCCCCTCATACATAATTTTGGGACTCCTGAATGCCCTGATGTACCCTCTTAGATCAAACCCGGGTAGAGCAATTACGCTGGCATTGGGGGCAACCAAACAGGCACTTCTGGCTAGGTGGGGCAGGGTGGAAATTCCCACTCATCTGGATTGGCCATACAAGAAATGGGAAATATTGGGGATGGAAAAGATTACAGCGGGCCTCACCCGTTCGCTCTCTAAATTAGATAAAACATGGGGTTACTACTATAGATTTCTTGTCCAATGAGTTCACTGAGCTTACTTGCCCGAAGTACCTTAGAGTGCTCTGCCTCATTAAAGCCTCCTTCGCCCAAGGACTAAGGATAACAGTTGGCTGCCCAGGCCAGAACATCTAGGCAGCCCCCTAGCTCATTGATTCACACACTCTTAATGGGGATGGACCTCTTTACCCTCTCTTCTCTCTTCTCTCTCCTACTCTTTTCTTTGTCTAACCAATGTTCCCCACCGGTCGGTGGATGTAGGTGGCAGCTAATGTAATGCTTGTCCTTTTTAAATCAATAAAAAGGATTTAAACCACAAAAAAAGGTTTGCGAAAAAGCTTCTACGGTCACTTTTTTAAAGAGATGTATTTCTATGCAAATGGCATCTTTTTAAAATGAAAATTCAATGTATTCCGGTCCTTTTAGCCTTCCTTAGGCTGCAAACATATGTGTATAGTACTATGGTATACATTTTGTTATACATATATGTATAATTTAAAAAATGCTCCGGGATCCCCACATGTGGACAGACTATTGAGTGCTGATGACGATTGATGAAGATCCCCTGGAAGAGAAATGTATGTTAAACCTGAATTTGAATGATGCTCGAGCTATGCAAACGTTAAAGAGTCTGACCCAAAACTCATTTATGTGTAATCATTTTTTATTATCTAATTTGTAATATTTTCACAAGGTTTGTCAGAAAGCTAAAGCTATCCTTAGGTCCAACATAAAAACAGTAATAGCCAAAATAAGTGGTCAAATTAATTTCATCACCCTGCTGAAGCAAAGAAAGAAAATACAAGAAAACACAATTTCCAAACCTAAATAAATAAATGGAACAAAGAAGGAGCGTTATCATTCATTTCCAGAAGTTACGTCTAAACTAGGTTCCTGGTTTCCAGGCCTTACTGGTGGGCAATGAACTTAAATGTACACCACTGACTTGAAGTGGAGTGAGTAAGTTACTTAAATCATACAAATTATAATTTGCTAAAATACCACAACTAAACTGGCTGTTCTGAAGGTATGCATATTTACAATATTTACAAAGACTATGGGCCCGATTTTGATGGCGTTCGGACCCCACCCAACAGCTCGTCATTTGCTGCTGCTGTACGACCAACGCATTATAAGGAGCCGGTTGGTGCAAACGTATAGACTGTATACTCCCTTAACCCTTTTGGTGCTCATGATGGAATGGTTCCATCATGAGCACCAGTGCTTGTGTGCTCATGATGAAACCATTCCCTTATGTGCACAAGCGCACTGAATACCTCTGCTTTACATTAGAGAGATTTCCTTTTTTGGGGGGCCTCTGGAGGTAGGGAAGAGCTTCCCCAACCTTCCGAGGTATTTTTTTCTCTCAATGTCATGACAATCGCCTGTAGGGCATGCTGATGTCATTACACTGAAACTGTTTCGGCGCTCGTGGGGCAATCTCAGCGCCCCCGACCACCCAAACAAATGGTAGAGGTATCATTGGAAAGGGGTTTTCCAATGGTACCCCTCCCTAGTTGATCACTGCTTGGGGATCGCCCCAGGAGGGCGATCCCCAAGTAGGGATCACCCACTAGGCAGCAGGCAGGGCGAAGGAGCCCCTTGGGCAAGGGTCTTTGGTCCACCATATATAAATGGGCATATTCAGTCTTTCCTAGACACCAGGGATTTTTTTTTTATAGTTCAGGGATGCCAATGCACACACCTTCCCCCCCAAATATGCCAAAGTCTATTTGTCTACCCCCAGGAGGCAGATGGGAGCATAGCCCATGATCTTCCCTCGGGGGAGGAGGGGGCAGAAAGCCCACTAAGCACCAGTGATTATTTATTTTCACATTTCAGGGTTGGGGCCTGCACAGAATGGGCATGTCGATGCCCCCAACTCCCCTCCAAAAAGTATACCACAGTCCTTTACCTTTGGCGGCAGATGGAGGTAATAGCCCACTCTCTGCCTCTCAGGGGGGGGGCATAAAGCCCACTAGGCAGCAGAATGTTTTTTAATTATACATAGGGGTGGGGGCTGCCCAGAATGGGCATGCTAATGCCCCCACCCCCCCAAAAGATTAGCCACAGTCTTTCTGCCTCCCCAGGGAGGCGTATCAGGGCAATATCTCCCGATCTGTCCCCGCCCCAGGGCGGCAGAAAGCCCCCTAGGCACAGACCTTTTTTTTTTTGCGATGTGCCTAGCTTGGGATGTTGAGCCCTAGCACAGCCAGCTCCTGGCAATCCTAGCAAACCTGTACATTTTTGAAAACTCATCATCCATAGGAATCAAGGGTGGGGTGACTTGGATGCCTTTCCCAAGGTTTTGATACCCAGAATCCCTTGAAAACCTCAAACTGCATAAACAAAAAAAAGATTTTCCTTACATTTCTGTGATGGAAAGTTCTGGAATCTGCAGGGAGCCACAAACTCCCACCCACCCAGCATTCCCACAGGTTTCCTGATAAAAAAGGTACTCACTTGTGTGGGTAGGTCTAGTGCCCGTGACAGGAAACATCCCAAAACGCAACACTAACATATCACATTTTTCCACTAAAAACAAACCCTTTTTTGCAGTGTGCCTAGCTGTGGATTTTGGAGCCTAGCTCAACCTGCACCTAGGGAAACCTAGTAAACCTGTACATTTTTGCAAACTAGACACCCAGGGGAAGCCAGAATGGAGTGACTTGTGTGACTCTTACCAGGTTCTGTTACCCAGAATTCCATGCAAACCTCAAACTTTGTAAAAAGAAACACATTTTCCTCACATTTCTGTGATGGAAAGTTTTAGAATCTGCATGAAGCTGCAAACTTCCACCCACCCAGCATTCCTTCAAGACTCACAATGAAAATGGTACCTCACTTGTGTGGTTAGGCCTGTGACAGGAAATGGCCCAAAACGTACTGTGAAGACTTCAAAATGATCGATCACAAACTGTCTTGGTTTTGTGAGGAAGTCACCTGCAATTTTGGTATCGGGCTCGGTGGGCAATTAGGGAACCCTACTAAACCCAGACATTTCTGAAAACATGACACCCAGGGGAGTCCAGGGACGTGTGACTTGTGTGGATCCCCCAACAATGTCCTTCCCCTGCAAACCTCAAATTTAGGTGAGAAAATCGTATTTTTCTTACATTTCAGCCTGGGATCAGTCCGCCGACACAAATTTCCAACGACCTTGCGTTCCTCTTGGTCTCCCAATTAAAATGATACCTCACTTGTGTAGGTGTCTAATGCAGGGTCAGCCTAAAAAACCTATAAAAAAATATAGCACTTAGAGCTCCCTGTGCTGTCCACTCAATCCCTATAGTTTTGGCCCTTCCCAGTCGAAGGCCCTTGGCCCACTCACACAATGATGTAAATTTTACTCAGGCGACCGAGGAGAACCCTGAGTGGTAGGTATTTTGTGCGGGCACAGTAATCTTAGTCAGCAATGTGAGGAAAATGTGATTTTATTTAGCTAAATTTGAGATTTGCAGGGGATTTTGGGTAAGAAAATGTTGGGGGATCCATGCAAGCCACACCTCCATGGACTCCCCCAGATGTCTAGTTTTCAGAAATGTCTGGGTATGGTAGGTTTCCCTAGATGTCCACTGAGTCCGGGACCAAAAATGCAGGTGACTCCCTTGCAAAACCAGGTGTTTTCGTGATAGATAGGGGGCATCTGTGCTTTTGTTCTGAGGTAATATGAATTTTCATGGTCAGTTATGTCCCCTATCGTAGACCCCAACGGCTCCATGTACGTGCTTCAAGTACATGTATGTTCCCTCCATTTCCAGCTATGAAGACGCAAATACATTTGCGTCCAACGTTAACATGTCCTCTTTCAGATCCACCATGAATGGGTCGGATATTCCGTTCCTAAGTATGCCTTGCCAACGTCTTTATATGGTGCACTTTTCATGTTTTCTAGCTCTGGCGAGTTAGGCCCTGATTTCTGCCATCGAGCCTTTTCTGCCTTCTGTCTCTGAAAGCCGCAGCCTGCTGCTTCCTGACCCTTGACTTACTCCCTGTGTGGCGAGCGGTGCCTAGCTCGGCCTGCCTTGCCTGCCAAGACTGTATTCAACCTTCAAGTTATCTGCTCCGCTCCTCGAAAATACATTCCTGTCTAGTAGTTTAGGAAAACATCCTTCCCAGCTGCAGAGCAAAGGGCCCGGCCTCACTGTCTCCATGCAAGTAATTCATAGTTCCCGTTGCCATGGTAGGCCCATGGCCCCCTTGCCTTACACGTAGACACGTAGTTGCATATGCACGCACTAGCAGTCAGTATAGAATAGCCTCTGCCCGAGAGACCTTTCCTTCTAGATAATACAGTTCCTTAAACACAAGATATAGATATGATTTGGGTTTAGGTTGTTCTGACACTCCAGACTTCTGTCTCCTCATGTAGGGCTAAATGTCAAGTCCCCTTCACCCTCCAGTTTCACGTCAGTCACACGTCATACTGCTGCGCGCGCATCTCTGCCACATGTTTTTGCTGACACTGCAGGATTCTTCTAGGGATCCACCTACTTGTGTTACGTTTTCAGTGACGTTGTCTAGCACACACCTTCGTGTACGCCCTTGTGCACGCCTTCTGTTACGAACACATGTTCTTATCTCGTTTCTCTCAGCTGTTACGCCTCCTGCATCAATTTCTATTGTAAATGCATTGACTATATAAATGATACTCTGTTAATAAATCATTGTACATGTCCTATCCGTTCCCTTGCACATGCTACCTGGTTCGAACCAATAACAAATTCCTTTTTAAGGAATAAAACCCCTTTAAAACCTCAACTACCCCGGATTCTGTCTCTTATTTTTGACTGAGTTATTCTTATTGATATTTACCGCATAAATTTCGCATAGGTAATTAAAATTTACCACATAATTGGCGCCCGAACAGGGACCCCTCCCCCACCCCACGCGCCGGAGGTGCGTTGCAGGCCCGGTCCCCTGCCACAGCCGTGAAGGACAACTACGCGTACCCGCAGGATTTCCTGTATCTCCCTCAGGCCAACGGAGGTGACTGAGGCTGCGATCGACACCCAGACGAGGCGGTGAGGAGTGCGGAGGATCCCGACCAGAGCCTAGCTGAGAGAGCAAAGTCCGAGGTATTTGGAGGCCCACCAGTTCCGAAGTTCCGAAGTACCTGCGTCGCGAAACGAGTCGAGTCCAGGGTCCAGTCCAGTATCGAGTTTCCGAGGCCTTCTGTTCCGTGCTTCCCGGTGAGTACCGTTGCTGGGGACGCATCTAGACGAGTGCATTAATTTGTGCCCGGTCAAGACGGGGTTGGGTACACAGCCACGGTCTGCACTGTTTAGCAGTGTATCTGTACTATTTAGCAGTATATCAAGTATGGAGGTAGCTAGTTTCATTTTAATTATTGTTGTTCGTTTTCAAAATGTTTAAATGTGTCTTAATGTCGTGGTATGAGTGATTGTTCGATCTATATTACTGTGCTCATTGTATTAATTGTGTTCAAATTCAAGTAAGTATCAAGTACCAAGTAGTACGGCTGAGACATGCCGCTATTCTCTAAACTGAGACAGATAGGAACTAGAAAAGGGATACTAGAGGAAGCTGTTCCCCTTCCACCCAGGGACACTCCAGGGTACTTTATGTACCACAAGCACGGCTTAGACGCTGTATTATATCTCGACTTATGGGTGGATTACACTAAAGATTTAGCAGAGAATCAGAGATGGCCCGCTGCAGGGACATGGGATGCCGAGTGCATCATGAGAGTAGAAGAAGCATTATGGAAAAAGAAAGCCAGACAGTCACAGAAAGATGCCATTGAACTATGGCGGAAAGAATCGCATAGACGCACGAAAAAAGCATTCAGAAAAGCAGAGAAAAGTAGAGAGGATTCAGACAAAGCCCGTGAAAATGTATTAGTTGAAGAGGGGATACGAGTAAAAACAGAACAAGTAGACCGACAACGAAACTCTCTTATGAATGGTATGTATCCTCTCCTGGCCGAGGGTTTACCTAAGGCCACTTCGGAAATACCGAAGAATCTGCCACCTCCATTGGTCCCGACTAAAGTACGTCACAAGGCCACAAAAGACATATTCCTTTCTTCCTATTTAGACGATGTAGCCCCCGAATATGTTAATGTCCCGCCACCACGCACACCACCTGCTGATGGCACTCCACCGCGAGATAACTTACCGCCACTTCCGCAACATCAAATTCCTCCTCCCGTTCCACATCTTCCGCCTGTTCTTCCACTCCTTCCGGCACCTATTCTCCCTACTATTAATCCACTTAATCCTTTTGGACCTGGCACTTCGGGAGGGGCAGTAGGAGGTTTTCAAACACCGCCACAATCACACCGATTGACTTATAGGGATCTAGCACAACAACGTACACCTCAAACAGCGAGTTACGACATACTTAAAGAGCCTCTTACAGACTGTAGATATGATCCCGTACCCGGTAAAGACGACAGAATGATGCTATCATCAGTGCGTCTACGACGAGTTACAAACTATCTAATGTTACTACCTGGAATGATTGATCATTTAGACAGAATATATCATTTTGTCCAAACGGGGGAAGGTCCTGAAAGTATTGGCGAGGCCATGGCATACCAGAAAGTTGACACTCAGAAAATGATATTACGTTTCTTTATAAACTGCTTGATAAGAGAACAAGATAGGCCTGGTGTAGACCAGGAAGACATGAAAGCACTGACTAAATGGGGTCAGAATATAGCAGACGGAAAACACGATAGACAGAATAGTATAGAAAGTATGTATCGAAGGATACGAAAGGCAGTAGAACAAATACATGAAAGAAGACAGCCCGAAAGAGAAATAGATACAGACAAGACTGAGTCCTCGGGGGAGGAGGACCAACTAGAAACGACAACAGGAACATTGCAATTACCAACTAGAGAAACGATAGCATATGTAGGTAAGGGAAGACTTTTTAATAATTCAATGCGTCCGGTACGCCCAGAAAGTAAGAGACTTTTTCAAGCAGCCATGTCAAATTCAAAGACTCCTGAACACTTATTTCAGGCTACCGATAAAATACTTCAAGAACGAATGGGGTACCATGTACTAAATTCCATGGATGAACAAGAATTAGCCAGGTCAGCAGTCCAATGGGCTGACAGTTCTGACACTTATAGTGATGATGGCTTAGCACAAACATTTTTAAATCTTTCCCCTGATGAACAGAAATTAGCCGGAATATACATGATTCAGCATCTCCTTATATTGTATAAAAGCCAACATTCTGATCCAGGTCCCCTACCTGATATTTTGATAGAGCTACTCATGAATAGATGGAGAGGTCTAGGTACCGACTTAATTAAAATAATTCTAGAGCATCGGCACAGATACAGTACTTTTCTGACCACACAGTCTGTTCCAGCTCCACCTCCAGAAAGAAAAATGTATTACATAGACAGACAGAATCCCTTGCGAGAATTACATCCAGTCAAGAATGATGATAATACTTTTAGACGTGTGTTTGTGTACACACCCATAACTAAAATGGAACTATTAGAAATGAAGAAGTTAGTGCCTAGTCATGACAAAGATCCCGCAGGTTTCCACCGTGAAATAAAAGATATGTTACTCATGGGTGATTATACCTACCCCGACATCATGAAAATATTGAAAGTATTATTGCCTGCTGGTATTTACGAGAAACTCAAGGAAAAAGAATGGCAGGTGGGAGAGGCAAAGATTGATTGGGCTGTATTAGAGAACGAAGAAAATACTCGTACCCCAGGCCTAGGGCTTGGGGACAAAACTAAAGCATTACCAGGATTGTTAGTACAAGTCTTGTCACGTTTGTTAGCAACGAAAAAGGAGGACTGGGATGCAATCTCAGCCTGTAAACAGAAACCCGATGAAGACACTAGTGATTTTTATTCCCGATTTGAGAAATGTTTTGTTATTAATAGTGGCCTGAAACCAAGTAGCGAGTCATATCCACATCTTTTTGTATCTAAATTGGTCGAAAATCCCCTGCCCCAAGTTAAGAATCGTGTTCTGAAAGTCGAGAGCACATGGCAAGCTAACACGCCTTCACAAATGTTACAAATGTTACAGTACCTCCAGAATAGAATTAGAGAAGAACATGATCACGAACAAAGACGTATGAAAGACACAAAAATGAAAATGTTAGTTGCTCAGTCAGTCCCAGCTGACGGCCAGAAAAAGGGTATGACACAGTCCAGTAATTCAGTAGCTCCTGTTAAAGGGATATGCAACTATTGTAAACAGCCAGGTCATTATGTAAACGATTGTGCAGTTTTGAAACATAATATATCAACAGGTAAAACCAAAGAAAGGCCGCGTCCTCCTAGACAGGACCAGGCCCAACAACAAGTACCACAGAATATCCAGCCTATGCAAGCTTCACAACAGACAGTACAGACTGTAGCGGTACCACAGCCACAACCGATTGCCGCAACACAACATGCAACACAACAGATGTACCAGTATGCGCAAACTGATTATCCCGATTATCAGCGATGCACATGAAACAGCCTAGAGAGGGAAGTCGGCTTGCCTCTTATTGAGGTTCCTGTAGATCAAGAGGGTCCTTATGTACATAGTCAGGTATTAGGAAAGGATAAAAGGTTTTTGATTGACACAGGGGCAAGCAGGACAACTATAAGTCATGACGAGGTTCCAGGGGCACCCCTCTCAGGCGCACAGAATGTATCCCTTGGATTTTCAGGCAAACCTATTGTAAACGAAGTATCACAACCGGTACCACTTTTAGTTGGTCGATTGTCTCGCACGACAGATTTATTGTTAACGAAATCATGTCCAGAAAACTTGTTAGGCATCAAGACACTGAAAGCTCTAGGAGCTGTGATATGTTGCTCTCCGGAAGGAGTGAGACTGTTTCTACGTGACTTTAAGGGTCACTATATGTTGAGAGATATTGATCCCGGACTACAGAACGTTCCTGCACATTTATGGGCACAAGGCCCCACTGATGTAGGTTGTATGCACATTACACCATATCGAGTCACACTTAGACCAGGAGTAGTCTTACCACGAATCCGACAATACAAGTTACCACCAGATGCTATAGCGGCTTTACTGAAAATAATTGACGAGCTCATTGCACAAGGAGTGGTTGTAGAAACCGACTCGAATTTATGTAACTCCCCCATCATCCCAATTCTTAAACGTACTGATCCAAATGCACCCCCAGTTTATCGATTAGTTATCGATCTGCGCGAATTGAATAAATGCATCGTACCACAGTATCCTGTGGTCCCAGATATCTCGTCTCTATTGACTGCCATTGATTCCGAAGCCACGTTCTTTACTGTAACTGATCTGAAGAACGCCTTCTTTAGCGTCCCCATTGATCCGGAAAGCCAATACCTTTTCGGATTCTGTCTAAATGGACGAAGATTCAAATTTGCACGCGCACCTCAAGGATTCACAGAAAGCCCCAGCATCTATAGTCAAGCACTGAAAAGACAACTAGACAGTATACACATGCCTGACAACACTGCTCTGTTACAGTATGTCGATGATCTACTGATCACCGCCCGCAGCGAACCCGAATGTGAGCAAGCGTCACTGACGGTTTTGCATTTCCTGGCTGACAAGGGACACAAGGTGTCTCCTTCGAAGCTACAATTCTGTGTTCAGCAAGTTGTTTACCTTGGGCACTTGCTGACCAAAGGGGGGAGACAGCTAACACCTGACCGCATCCAGTTAATTGTAAACATGTCACAACCCAAGACACAAAAGGAGGTACGAGCTTTTATAGGCCTCACTTCTTACTGTAGACAATGGATCCCTCAGTATGCATTTCTAGCCAAACCACTCATACAGTTGACAACCCAGGAGGCAGCGACATCGACTGTCCTCCCTTGGACTCAGGAACACACACAAGCTTTTGAGGACTTAAAGAAAGCCTTATGTCAAGCACCAGTTTTAGCGACACCATGTACGAGCTTTTATAGGCCTCACTTCTTACTGTAGACAATGGATCCCTCAGTATGCATTTCTAGCCAAACCACTCATACAGTTGACAACCCAGGAGGCAGCGACATCGACTGTCCTCCCTTGGACTCAGGAACACACACAAGCTTTTGAGGACTTAAAGAAAGCCTTATGTCAAGCACCAGTTTTAGCGACACCATGTTATAGCAAGCCTTTTACACTTTTTGTCACAGAACGTGAAGGTACTGCATTGTCAGTACTCACTCAGGATCAAGCAGGTTCATACAAACCGTGTGCTTACTTTTCTAGTACATTGGATCCAGTGGCCCAGGCTCTGCCTGCGTGCTTGAAATCAGTAGCAGCAACAGCCCTAGCAATCAGACAAAGTGATTCCATAGTGCTAGGACATCAGTTGACAGTACAAGTTCCACACTCTGTGGAAGTTCTTTTAAACCGAACACAGACCCAGCACTTGACTATAGCAAGACTGACAGGTTATGAATTGACATTGTTTCAGCCACACATAGAAATCAGATGCTGCAACACATTGAACCCTGCTACACTTTTGCCATTAAGTGAGACAGACCCATTGGCACATGATTGTATTGAGGTCATTACCATTACGACGAAACCCAGACAAGACTTGTCAGACACCGCATTACCAGATCCAGACCTGACACTTTATGTGGATGGTTCATGCATGAGAACAAGTACAGGGGACTTAGTGGCAGCCTACGCAGTCACGACAGAAACTGAAGTCATAGAAACAAATTGTATTGACATCTTGTCAGCTCAAGCAGCAGAGCTCATTGCTCTGACCCAAGCCTGCATTCAAGCAAAGAATAAGAAAGTTAACATATACACAGATTCCCGTTATGCATTCGGAGTCGTACACGACTTTGGTGTCCTGTGGCGAGAGAGAGGTTTTTTGACCTCTCACGGAGCCAAAATCCAGCACGGTTCCCTCATCCGAACTCTGTTAGATGCAATACATCTGCCTACAGCAATATCCACCATGAAGTGCAAGGCACATACCAAAGTCACAGATATCATTTCCCAGGGTAACGACTTAGCAGACTGCACAGCCAAGCATACAGCTCAGACTCAGACTCACACAACTGACTCGACAAAGACTATAGTTCAGACACCGACACATTGCATGACAGTGAAGGATCCCGCCCTAGATGTAATTGATATACAGACACATGCTACACCGGATGAAATCAAGAAATGGACTGAACTAGGAGGGGTCCAGACAGATCAAGGATGGATGACGAAGGGGAAATCTACATGGTTTCTCCCCGACTCTATGGTCCAAGTAATCATTAACACAGTACACAGTCCTGCACATTTAGGAGAAAAAGCCATGTTAGACAGTATTCAAAATATCTGGTTTAATAAACATTTACGAGCAGCAGCCAAACAGAAAGTGCGTACTTGCATGATATGTTGTCAGTTCAACCCTGGTAGAAGCATTCCCGTAGAGCAAGGTGGATTTCATCCTCCCGATCACCCTTTTGAAGTCCTCCAGATGGATTATATCCAGATGGAACGTTGTCGAGGATTCAAATATGTCCTCGTAGTTGTCTGTGCACTTTCCCGTTGGACAGAAGCATATCCAGTCCCAGATTACACTGCTCCGACCACTGCCAAACAGCTGGTTCGTGAATTTTTCCCCAGATATGGTTTGCCCCGCGTCGTATACTCCGATAATGGTCAGCCATTCTCGTCCGAGCTGATGAAGCAGGTATCTCTCCTTCTCGGCTACCAGTGGAAGTTCCATTGTGTCCGACATCCCGAGGCAGCAGGCCTCGTGGAACGCCATAATCAGACTCTGAAAATCCGTCTTGCCAAAATCTGTAGGGAGAAAGGAGTCGACTGGATAGTAGCTTTGCCAGTCGCACTCTTCTATATGAGGATGGTCGCACATTCCAGAACAGGGCTATCCCCGTATGAGGTGGTCTTTGGTAGGCCACAGAATATGTGGGGGACGCCTTTGCCGAGAAAAGTTACTGATGTCGATTGTAATATGTTGACAGATTACCTTGCCTCCTTGATGTCTGCACTCCAATCATGTCGTTCACAGGTTGCTGCAGCCTTTCCCGACAACACAGATGTAAAGCCACATGGGATCATTCCGGGGGACCTTATTCTCGTCAGGAACTTCGATCGGAGGAGTCCGCTGGAGCCCCGTTGGCAGGGGCCGAAACTAGTTCTGCTAACCACGAGGACTGCAATCAAGGTCGAGGGCCGCAAAGGGTGGCTCCACTCCAGCCACGTCAAGATATTTCATGGACTGCTTCCAGTTACAGACTCTCAGCCCTCCCCCTCTAAGGACTGCCCAGATTTCAGTGACTCTAAACTTCCCCTGATAGAGAAAACTCCGTCCGAGGAGTATAAATCCAAACTAAGGTCTAGCAAGTCAGACAGTTTAATTGTTTAAGTCCTCCCCTAGGTGAATCGGTTAGACGAGTTTCTGACATGTATCCCCTAGACCCCAACAGAGAGAGAGATAGACAGAAACAGCTCAAGAAACGTGAATATTGTAAATCTCTTCGCAGTCACTGAATTGTGACACTATTGATTATGTTTTTTCTAAGTCTTACGATTATTGCTGCAAGTGTATTGCTACATGTATACTACCCTATTTTCAAACATGCACATTCCTCTTCAAATGACACTGTCGAACACTCTTTCAGTGAACTGCCCCCGCACGAACTATCTTATCGACTTGCGCTGCGCAACAACACATTCATTAGTATGTTACATCATTCCCATCAGACCAGCAATGCCACCAATTGTTGGATATGTGGCCGACTCCCTCCCTATCAGAAATACAAGGGAGTTCTGCCTCTTTTTCTGTACCCGTTCACACATAATGGTTCATGTGGAGCATGGTTTAGTTTAATTAATTCCTTAGATTCAGATTCCGTAGTTTACCAGGGCAACTGGGTATGGGGAAATCTGAACACAGTTCTGCATAGAGTATGTTTCCCTGACAAGGAGGGTCTTCCCAAAAGAACAGGAACTGATCTAGAAAATGAAGTATATGGATTAGGTAATTTTACACTTAACCTCATGATTCTGAATGTTGAATCCGAATCCGAACCAGTCTTGCCTGTAATGTCCGTACTACCAGTTAAAGGTGAATTATGTGTCAGAAAGAATGGTTCAGTACACCTGGGTCATAGTAAATGTACTACTGTGATCGAATTCAGTGATAAGGGCAAGTCTACATTTAAAGCTTCACGTCATTCCTACTTCGTTTGTGGTCATACCGCATATATACGTTTACCTCTAGATTGGGATGGTACCTGTTACATTGCATTCCTTCTGCCACCCGTTTTCCTAGCCCCTCCTGATTATCATAGGGACATCCATCTAGTACACAATAGACCACAGAGAGATCTCCCGATTGTCGACTATACTGAAACGGCATGGGAGCAGTATACAGATTTCAATAAAGGTTTCTTTCCCTACTTAGGTACTGTCTTTAATAGTAAACTGATACGAAAATTAACTAGAACCCTTGAAGCAGTAGTTAATGAAACTACATCCGCCCTAGGTAACTTAACAGAGGAGCAGTCTGCTATGCGGATTGTTGTTCTTCAAAATCGCCTCGTCCTTGACGTCATCCTGGCCGATAGGGGCGGAGCCTGTAGAGTCATCGGATCGAGCTGCTGTGTTTTCATTCCACAAAACGCACCCTCAGTATATAAAGCCATTACTCGTCTTCACAAGATTGCAAGTCAGATACACCAGAATCCAGGCACCTGGACTTGGTCCGGTTGGTTCTGGAGCGTGTTATCAGCCTGGGGATGGAAGATCCTATCCTTCCTAGGTATTGCCCTTCTCATAGTATTCAGTTGTTGCCTATGTTTGCAATGTGGGCCAGCAATTTGCGGCTTGTGCGCCACATCATGTATTCCTCATTCAAGTTCTCATTCAAAACGCCGTAAGAAGAAAGAAGAGCAAATGATGTTACATGAACAGATTGATAGATTAATGAGGATTGATATATCATGAAGGGTCCGTAGGGGACAAGGAGGGAATGAGGTAATATGAATTTTCATGGTCAGTTATGTCCCCTATCGTAGACCCCAACGGCTCCATGTACGTGCTTCAAGTACATGTATGTTCCCTCCATTTCCAGCTATGAAGACGCAAATACATTTGCGTCCAACGTTAACATGTCCTCTTTCAGATCCACCATGAATGGGTCGGATATTCCGTTCCTAAGTATGCCTTGCCAACGTCTTTATATGGTGCACTTTTCATGTTTTCTAGCTCTGGCGAGTTAGGCCCTAATTTCTGCCATCGAGCCTTTTCTGCCTTCTGTCTCTGAAAGCCGCAGCCTGCTGCTTCCTGACCCTTGACTTACTCCCTGTGTGGCGAGCGGTGCCTAGCTCGGCCTGCCTTGCCTGCCAAGACCTGCCTTGCCTGCCTTGCCTGCCAAGCGCTTAGAGACCCCTGGGTTATAGAGCGCTATACAAATCGAAAGAAATAAATAAATAAATAAATAAGACTGTATTCAACCTTCAAGTTATCTGCTCCGCTCCTCGAAAATACATTCCTGTCTAGTAGTTTAGGAAAACATCCTTCCCAGCTGCAGAGCAAAGGGCCCGGCCTCACTGTCTCCATGCAAGTAATTCATAGTTCCCGTTGCCATGGTAGGCCCATGGCTCCCTTGCCTTACACGTAGACACGTAGTTGCATATGCACGCACTAGCAGTCAGTATAGAATAGCCTCTGCCCGAGAGACCTTTCCTTCTAGATAATACAGTTCCTTAAACACAAGATATAGATATGATTTGGGTTTAGGTTGTTCTGACACTCCAGACTTCTGTCTCCTCATGTAGGGCTAAATGTCAAGTCCCCTTCACCCTCCAGTTTCACGTCAGTCACACGTCATACTGCTGCGCGCGCATCTCTGCCACATGTTTCTGCTGACACTGCAGGATTCTTCTAGGGATCCAACTACTTGTGTTACGTTTTCAGTGACGTTGTCTAGCACACACCTTCGTGTACGCCCTTGTGCACGCCTTCTGTTACGAACACATGTTCTTATCTCGTTTCTCTCAGCTGTTACGCCTCCTGCATCAATTTCTATTGTAAATGCATTGACTATATAAATGATACTCTGTTAATAAATCATTGTACATGTCCTATCCGTTCCCTTGCACATGCTACCTGGTTCGAAGCAATAACAAATTCCTTTTTAAGGAATAAAACCCCTTTAAAACCTCAACTACCCCGGATTCTGTCTCTTATTTTTGACTGAGTTATTCTTATTGATATTTACCGCATAAATTCCGCATAGGTAATTAAAATTTACCACAGTTCCCAGGTTCGGCGGCCATCTAGGGAAACCTATCAAACTCACACATTTCTGAAAAATAAACACCCAGGGTAGATCAGGGAGCCTTGTGTGGATTCCCCAATGCTTCCCTACCCAGAATCCCCTGCAAACCTCAAATATAGCTGAAAAAAAATCACATTTTTCTCACATTTCTGTGTGGGAAAGTTATGGGATTACCTAGCTGACATAAATTTTCTACCACTCAGCATTCCCCCAGGTCTCCTGATAAAATTAGCTAAATTTGAGGTTTACAGGGGATTCTTGGTAGGAAAGTTGTGGGGGATCCACGCACGCCACACATCTAGTTTTCAGAAATGTGTGGGTTTGGTAAGTTAACCTAGATGGCCGCCGAGCCCGGGACCAAAACCACATGTGCCCCTATCTTGCAAAACTAGGTCATTTTGTGATAGATAATTTTGATGGCTCCACAATACTTTTTGGGCCCTTGCCTGTCGCGGGTACTTGGCCCACACACACACAAGTGATGTGCCGTTTTTATTAGGAGATCTGGGAGAATGGTAGGTGGTACCATCGTTATCGGGAGAACTGGGGGAATGCTGGGTGGTGGGACATTTGTGTCAGTCCGGTGATACCACAAATTTCCCACACAAAAATGTGAGGAAAATGTGATTTTTTTCAGCTTAAATTGAGGTTTGCAGGGGATTCAGAGTAGGAAAACGTTGGGGGATCCACGCAAGTCACACTTTCCTGAACTCCCAGACTTGTCTTGTTTTCAGAAATGTCTAGCATTGGTAGGTTTCCTTAGCTGGCCGCTGAGCCAGGGATCTAAATCGCAGGTGACTCCCTTGCAAAACAAGGTCTTTTGTAATCGTTTGAAGTCGCCACAAAAAGTTTTGGCCTGTTTCCTGTCACAGGCACAATGCCCGCCCACACAAGGGAGGTAGCATTTTAATCAGGAGACTTGGTGGATTGCTAGGTTGGTGGGAGTTTGTTTCTCCCCTTAGATTCCAGAACTTTCCATCAAAGAGATGTGAGGATTTTTTTTCTTTTTTTTACAAAGTTTGAGATTTGTAAGCGATTCTTAGTAACAGAACCTGGTGAAAGTAACACAAGTTATGCCATCCTGGATTCCCCTGGATGTCTGGTTATCAAAAATGTATAGGTTTGCTAGGTTTTTCTAGGTGCTGGCTGAGATAGAGCCCAAAATCTACAGCTAGGCACATTGCAAAGAAACAGTCAGTTTTCTGTGGAAAAATGTGATGTGTCCACATTGCGTTTTGGGCCGTTTCCTGCTGCGGGTACTAAGTCTACCCACGCAAGTGATGTACCATTTTTATCGGGACACTTAGGGGACTGCTGGGTAGGTGGAAGTTTGTGGCTCCCCACAGATTCCCACAGAAATCAGATCTAAGGCTAAAACAGTATCTAGGTTGAGTCAACGAGTGCCAGCTGAGCATCCTGCTATCTCTCGAACCAATATACAATCTTTACAAGCTACACAAGGGTCAGATGTAGATGCAGACATGGTCAATAGCCAAGAGATCCCTTCAAATGCTGTTGAAACAATATTACAGGCTATCGCTGCTCATAGGGAACAGACAGCTATTGACAGCAAGCGATCCCGGGCAGCTATACGCAAGGTTCAAGGGGTGGTTAAAAAACTGACTAAGACATGTAATCAAATTGGGGAAAGTGTTACCGAAATAGAAGCAAGGGTACTCTCTACAGAAAATGAGATAACGGCAAATTCAGGGAAAATCAAGTTGCAAGACGCTGAATTAGTCGACATTAAATGGAACCTGGAGGATTTTGAGAATCGGCAGCGCAAGAACAATTTACGCATATTAGAGGTCCCTGAAAAGATGGAGGGCAAAAATATACGTACTTTTGTTGTGAAGCTACTTAGCAACGCCATGCCGGAATTAACAACCTGGGATTGGGACGTTGAAGTTCAGCGCGCCCATCGAATGCCCTTCAACCCCCCGCCTAAACCGGTACTATGTCCTCGTGCCATATTAGTGTACTTTGGTAACTTTTTGTTAAGGCAAACAGTAGCAGAAAAGGCGAGACCTGATCACAAATTAACCTTTAATGAAATTACTTTCTTTACTAGACCGGACTTCTGTCATGCTACTGTTGAGAGACGTTGGCACCTAAGGTCATTAATCAAACCTTTTCAAGAGAAAGGAGCCCAAGAATTCTTGAATAATCCGGCTAAGCTCAAGGTTGTCTGGGGCGGCCAAACTAAATTCTTTGTTTCTGAGATCAAAGCTAAAGCTTATTTAGAGGAATTGCATTAATAGTTTGAATAGAATACTAATGGAAAGCTAGATCTGCAATATTTCTCTATTCTTCAGTGTATTACTATAGCTAAGAATAATTTTCATACTTTTCCATGCTTTTCATGCCTTGTCTAAGTATGTTTAGATATGCTTAAAAATGTTTAGTAGCATGCTTTCTTTCTCCTTCTCTGGTATATTTAATTTCTCTCATTACACTTAATACACTCTAAAACGATTCATTCTTCTTTTCATTTAGTTGAAGCGGTTGCTCAGGTGTTACACTGCATTCATCACCCAGACTCTGGCAGAGTCTGATGGCCTACACTTCGGGGGGGGGGGGGAAGGGGAGCGGGCCGGGGGGGGGCTGCTAGGGGTGGCTGGGGGGGAGGTTGGTGGGGTACTCAAACAAAAAATGAAAACGAACCAGATTCGACGACAAAAAAAAATTCAATTTCTTTTTCATCAAACATACTAAAAAATCTATGAATTGGATAATAACTGATCATAATAACCTAAGTCTTTTGGTCAATCTTTTGTGATAAACAATGGGTAAATTGGTTATACAAACCTGGAATGTAGGGGGACTATTGAACATTGAGAAACAACGTCGATTCTCTGAACTAATTGGCCTGAACCCAGTAGATATATTGTGTCTCCAAGAGACACATGTGTCATGGGCTAGGAGATCATTATTGAAAGAGGCTATAATTTGTTAGTTGTATCTACGCAGTCATCAAATATAAGAGGGGTCGCAATCCTAGCCAAATCACACTTAGGTGGGCCTGTACGTCATCTCTCTGATTCTCACGGAAGATGGGCAATTGTGAAACTTGCCTTAGGCATAACCATCTGTACTATTTACGGCTCCAATCAGGATGACCCTACAATCTTTACATATCTTGAATCAGAACTTGCTACTTGGCAGGACCCTCTAATTATGTGTGGGGATTTCAATATTTCTCTTAATCCTATGCTCAATAATAATAGTCTTATACAACAGACTTATACTGGCCGCAAACCTAAAGTATATAAAGCAATTAGGAGACTTGTAAATAGTTTGGGGCTAATTGATATATGGGAAGAAAAAAATCAGAACACCCAGAAGGCTGGGTACACTTATTTTTCGCACCCACATCAAAAGCATGTTCGTATAGACTATGTATTTTCAACCAGGGATTTAGCCACACAATCCTCTATCAGTATACACCCCAAAATTATATCAGACCACAACGCCCTTGTCTTTACGATGAAGGTAGAAACCTCAACTAACAAATCTAGACAATGGACATTTGATCGCAAATTGCTCTCTAATAATGACATATCAATAATTGGACAGAGGAATTCTTCAATATTAATCGTTTTAGTGCCACAAGGAATGTGGTATGGGACTGCTATAAATCAGCACTTAGGGGGGAAACTATGAGCTTTCAAGCCAGGGCTAGAAAACAAAATACCAGCAACTATAGCTTGAAACTGGCGGCCTTAGCAAAGGCGGAAGAAAATCACACTTTGATCATCTCACAAAGATTAGATGCAAAACAATCGATGTATCAATTATCATTGTTAAAAGCGTAGTTGAATGCAAGCCTTAGTGAAAAAGCGGCCCAAACTTATAAAGCATATAGGAAAGATGTGTATGAGAGTGGGGAGAGAGTTGGTAGGCAACTGGCTCTACGCACAAGACAAAAGAATGTATCTAATTATATCAGTCAGATAACTGATAGTGGTCGAACATACACTAACACTCCCGATAATATTCAACAATTTCAGCAATACTATCAGAAACTCTATACTGAAGAAGTTAAATCTACTGATAATGAAATATTCTGTTTTCTTAATAATCTCCTTCATAATCATGAGGCATCAAAAACCCTAGATGATATTACTAGGGAAGATTTAGAAGCTGAAATTACCTTACATGAAGGGAAAACAGCTCTGCTATCACTCTCATCGGGCAAAGCAGCTGGACCCGATAAAATACCAATAGATCTGTACAAGATACTAAGTCGTCAACTATGTCCTCTGCTTCTTGATCTTTTTTTAGGGATACAATGGAATGGTGTATCTCCGCTTTCATGGAATGAAACAAATATAATTGTCTTCCTTAAGAAAGGAAAACCCCCCGAGCAACTAACTTCATATTGCCCTATTTCCTTAATCAATTCAGACTCCAAATTATACGCCAAAGTGATGGCCACGAGACTCAGTAGGGTTATTGAACAACTTGTCCCCCCCTGGCAGCATGGCTTTGTTCCCGGTAAAGGCACTACCGATCATACCTGTAGGGCGATAGCCCTTTTCGATGCCATGTCGGTCACGGGGGGTCGGATGCCAATGATCCTACTGGATGCCGAAAAGGCTTTTGATCGTGTCTCGTGGAGCTTCCTTTGGGCAGTTATGTTACACAATAATTTTGGCCCTAAATTTATTAAAGCCATTAAATCTATGTATATATCACCTAGAGCAAAACTTCAGATGTTAGGATCTGAATCTGGCCATACTAACATCACCAGGGGCACCAGACAAGGGTGCCCTTGCTCACCCCTACTATTTGCATTGTATATAAACCCATTAATTTTAAAATTTCTTGAGAGCCAATCTATCAATCCAATTATTTGTGATCAATATGTGACAAAAGTTTTGGCGTATGCCGATGATATCGCGGTTATTACATCTGACCCGATTGAGGCTATGGAGGAAATCGTGACCCTAACCTCCGAATACGGTATCCACTCAGGGTATTCTCTGAACCGGGGGAAGACAATTGTACTTTGTACAGATAACATTAACTATATCGACCAGAGAAGAGCTGATAAGGCTACCTATTTGGGAATCATTATCAGCCCTGATGTCAAATTAATAAATGACCTTAACAATAATCCTCTTACTGAAAAAATTAAAAAAGATCTGGATCGGGATAATGGTTTACACCTATCAATCATCAGGAGAGGCAATTTTCTTAAAATGAATGTGCTGCCTAGATGTCTATATTTGTTCCGTTTAATTCCCTTTGCAGTAGCCTCCAAGACATTAAAAACACTCGACTCTCTCATGAGTAAATTCTTTTGGCAACAAGGAAAGATCAGGAGATCTCATAAGTTATTGTCATTACCTAGAGATAGAGGTGGGCTTGCCATTCCCAATACTAGCCTATACCATTGGGCAGCACTCCTTAAACAAATGTCATCCCTGCTCAATTTTAGTCCTGAGATAGCTATCGTAGACGCTAATGTTTTACCATCAATCTATGAGCTAGTTCTTGGGAGAGATGCAAATGGGCTGTTTTTACAACAAACAGAAGCAAAATATATTAGAAAGAAATGTAAATTTGAAATTGTAAGCAGTGCTTGGAAGGTATGGGCTAAGATTGTCAAGCATATGAATATCATGAAATGTAATAGATACACCTCACTATGGCAACCGAAAATCACTCATGGCATCTCCCATGATGTTATAGCTAGGAAATGGCAAAGACTTGGAATCTGTAGAATAAAGGACTTTTTGTTAAATAATTTTGAAACTAAGTTTATAGACTTAAAAAATAAATATCAATTATCTAATGGTGACTATATCAAATATGTACAAATCTATGCTAATCTTAAAGCAAAAGGATCGGCCTTAAGTCTAATGAGAGTGGATATCAAAGCTGTTAATAGACCAAATACAAAAATAGGATTGCTGTATGACATTTTGTTAATTAACATCCAAGATGACTTGGAGAAAACCGAAGCAAACTGGGCTATTAAACTTAGCAATCCTAATGTTCATATTTATAAAGTGTTGGAACTAAGCGACTTACTTTTTATGGCTAGCAACCTTAAAGCTCAGATGTATAAAACTGTATTCAACCTTTATTATACTCCTGCCAAATTATTCATCTGGGGTAAAAGGGAAAATGATTTGTGTCCTAGATGTTTACAGGGCCCAGCGACACTAATACATATGTTTAGCAGCTGTCCCAAGCTCGATCTCATTAAAATAATGATTAGTGATTATTGGCAGGAGATATTTGGGCATAAACTCCCTGAATCCGAAACACTGTCTATTTATGGCTATGACTCCTCGTTAGAACTTTCAAAACATGAGGAAAGATTGCTATTAATTGGAACGGCTGTTCTTAGAATTATTCTGTCAGCCGCTGGAAAGAACTTGAACCCCCTAGCTTCCAGATGTGGCTAGCTCGATTTTTAGCAGTTTTTAGTTACGAGACGGCTATTTATGCTACTAGGGGAACTAGAGCAAAGAAACTTGGAGATTCAATATGGTATCCAATAACAAATTGGAAAACTGGTGCCGTAACTGTGAGTTAATTTAATTTTATTTGCTAGAATTTTAGTTATATATTCTTTATATAACTCTGTGTCGCTTCCTTCAATTGTTATACTGATTCAGTTATTGATGCATTATTTGTATTATTTGTAATGAGCTGATTGTAATTTGTTTTTTCTGCTTATATTGTCTGTCCGGATCTGGTTCCACAAAAAAAAGAAAAAAAAAAAAAGGATGTCTGGTTATCAAAAATGTATAGGTTTGCTAGGTTTTTCTAGGTGCTGGCTGAGATAGAGCCCAAAATCTACAGCTAGGCACATTGCAAACAAAGAGTCAGTTTGCTGTGGAAAAATGTGATGTGTCCACATTGCGTTTTGGGCCGTTTCCTGTTGCGGGTACTAAGTCTACCCACACAAGTGATGTACCATTTTTATCGGGACACGTAGGGGACTGCTGGGTAGGTGGAAGTTTGTGGCTCCCCACAGATTCCCACAGAAATGTGAGGAATGTTTTTTTTTTACAAAGTTTGAGGTTTGCAAGGGATTTTAGGTAACAGAACCAAGTGAGAGCCACACAAGTCACTCCAAAATGGATTCCTAGTTTAAAAAAATGTAGGGGTTTGCTAGGTTTCCCTAGGCACTGGCTGAGCTAGGGTCCAAAATCTACAGGTTGGCACATTGCAAAAAATAAGGTCAGCTTTCACCTGAAAAAATGTGATGTGTCCACGTTGCATGTTGGGCCATTTCCGTCATAAAAACCAGGAATAAAAAACAGCCTACTGCTTCTGTTGAGTCTTCACCACGACAGGAGGTGCTGGCGTCCAAACGCAAAATAAATAAGGATAACACGCCGACAATGGCTACTCCAGGAAATACAGTTATAGATCTACTGCTGAGATTCCAGAACTTTCCATCAAAGAGATGTGAGGATTTTTTTTCTTTTTTTTACAAAGTTTGAGATTTGTAAGCGATTCCTAGTAACAGAACCTGGTAAAAGCCACACAAGTTATGCCATCCTGGATTCCCCTGGATGTCTGGTTATCAAAAATGTATAGGTTTGCTAGGTTTTTCTAGGTGCTGGCTGAGATAGAGCCCAAAATCTACAGCTAGACACATTGCAAAGAAAGAGTCAGTTTGCTGTGGAAAAATGTGATGTGTCCACATTGCGTTTTGGGCCGTTTCCTGTTGCGGGTACTAAGTCTACCCACGCAAGTGATGTACCATTTTTATCGGGACACTTAGGGGACTGCTGGGTAGGTGGAAGTTTGTGGCTCCCCACAGATTCCCACAGAAATGTGAGGAATGTTTTTTTTTTACAAAGTTTGAGGTTTGCAAGGGATTTTAGGTAACAGAACCAAGTGAGAGCCACACAAGTCACTCCAAAATGGATTCCTAGTTTAAAAAAATGTAGGGGTTTGCTAGGTTTCCCTAGGCACTGGTTGAGCTAGGGTCCAAAGTCTACAGCTTGGCACATTGCAAAAAATACGGTCAGCTTTCACCTGAAAAATGTGATGTGTCCACGTTGCATGTTGGGCCATTTCCTGTCATAAAAACTAGGTCAATCCACACAAGTGAGGTACCATTCCTATCGGAAGACGTAGGGAAACACAGAACTGTACCACAAGTGTTATTACCAATTGACTTTCTTTGTATTTTTGCCTTCCAAATGTAAGACAATATGTAAAAAAGAAGCCATTTTGAAAAATGTCCTCTAATTCACATGCTTGATTGGTACACACAGTTTTGGCGATGTGCAAATAACCACTGCTTCTAAAATCTATATTTTCTTCCCAATTTAGAAATATATAGGTTTCCTTGGTACCTATTTTTCACTCTTTATTTTTTACCAGATGAATTGCTTTATACCCGGTACACAATGAAAAATAACGCAGCACAGTTATCGGCTCTCAGTACCTCGGGTTCTTGGTGAATCTACAAGTCCTATATATCCCCGCAACCAGAATGGTCCAGCGGACGTACCGATATATTGCTTTCAAATATATACCATACTTAAAAGAAGTTACAGGAGAAAATGTTGGCACAAATGGCTGTTTTTTCCAAGTCACTTTCAGAATTTTACTATTTCTCTTGTTAGTTTCCATAGAAAAACCTTGAAGGATCTACACAAATGACCCCTTGCTAAATTCTGGATTTTCTATGCTTTTCATGAGAGTTCTTTGGGATCCATTTTTGCTTTTACACCCATTTCTACCACTAACTGGAAGGAGGTGGAAATCACAAAAAATAGGGAAAACAGGCTATGTCCCAGTAAAATGCCACAACTGTGTAGAAAATGTTGGTTTTCTGACAAAAGCCTGCCTGTTCTCGAAAGCTGGGAAGATGGTGATTTTACCACCACAAACCCTTTGTTCATACCTTTTGCGGGTGAAAAAACAAACACTTTCATCTGCAGCACTTTTCCATTTTCCCAAACAAAGCAAAGTTTCGCTGTATTTTGAACAATTTCTCGGTTCCCTCCAGGGGAATCCACAAACCCTGGGTACCTTTAGAATCCTCAATATGTTGGATGAAAAGGATGCCAATTTGGCATAGATACTTTGTGTGGACAAAAGGTTACAGTGGTCTAAGTGTGAACTACCCCAAATAGCCCAAAAAAGGCTAGCACGGTGTGTGGGGGGGAAGCCTAGCAGCGAAGGGTTAATGACGGCAGCTCTGCCATCGGGATTAAGATGAGTTTCCGACAGCCATTCCATGTTGGCCTTTCTGACATGGAAAGGCTGTCGAGAAGCAACAGGGCCCCCTCTCCCACCTGGTCCTCCGCAACGGTGCTTAGGGGGCACCTATGTTTCAAAACAACCATTTTACAATGGAAGCTTGTGTGCAGTCCTTTTCTGCCTGCTGCACAAACTTCAATTGTAAACTGCATGTTTGCATGGGCGGGCGCATCATAATACCGAGGTCGGAAATGGCAACCTAAGGTCGGGTGGTTTCCAGACCGCTACGGTGTTGAGTGGATGCAAGACACCCAACATCGTAATTAGGGCCTATGTAGTCAAACAGCACACAGAAACAATGCAAAATAACTACGAGCAAGAGTTTGTGTGTACGTCTCAGTTTGATGATCAAATGTACTCAAAAGCCTCACCTCAGCGGCATACTGGACTCCATTCACAGTGTGTTCTGATCCACCGTCATCTGTGCGACCCCAGTGAAAATGAAACTGCCTGAGTCTGTACCTTCCTATGATTGGTCCGCCTGACAACACTGCAAATGTTTAATTAAGAATGTATAAAATATAGATGAAGGAAATCACGAAGTAAACAAATCAAGATCTAAACACACAAAAATATATAGTATAGCACAAAGCCTGACATTTTAGTTATCAATATCAGGAACTTTTGTGGCATCACTGTATCATGACCTTGTGCTGACCTGTGACTAACTATAGCAGAGATAGACCCTATAAAGTTTAAGTTAATTGAATTTGATGTCTTGATTTGTTATTTTGTGTCTTTAGACGTACTTGTAAGAAATTATACCAATGTACGAGTGCAGAACAACATTCTAAAATGGGTTGAGTACTTACTCTTAATATACGTTGTAGCACTCTGCATTTTTTTAAAAAATGTATGGACTTTTTTTTAATGGTATTATTGGTCTGAAAGTATGAGCACTCTTCCATGTAGCGGCACAGCAAATCTTGTCCAGTGATATTCCAGCGAAAAGAGCAGCAGAGGAAGAAACTGCTCTTGTAGAATGAGCCTTAGCCTTTATCGTAAGCGGTTTACCCGCCTTAGTATGACAGAGCTGAATAGTAGCAACAATCCATCGTGCAATGGTTCTTTTTGTGACAGCAGAACCCAGTCTCAGACGGCCGTAAGATACTAGCAGTTGATCAGTTCTGCGTAACTGCTTGCCTCATTGCGAATACAACTTAAGGCACTGTTTGACATCCAAAGAGTGAAGAGATTTCTCAACCAAAGAAGAAGGATGTGAGAAAAAAGCGCACAGGATAACAGGTTCATTAAGATGAAACTGAGATGGAATCTTCAGTATAACTTAGGGTTTGTTCTCAGCATAACCTAGTCCTCTGTAAAGCGTAAGTAAGGCTCTTTTATGGTGAAGGCTTGAATTTCAATTACTCTCCTTGCAGAGCTAAATGCGAGAAGTATGTCACTTTCCAGGTGGGAAACTTCAGTTCAATTTTGTGAACTGGCTCAGACGGTCGTTTCATTAATTGAGACAGGACTACATTAAGGCACATTCCAGCGGAGGAGGCCGAATGGAGGAAGGGTCCTGAATAAACACTTCATGAACTGTTTGATCATGCATGAAGAACAAAGGGAAGATGCATTGGAAGTGTGTCTCTATCGGGAGAGTTCCAGAAGATGGACCCTTACTGAGGCATACGCCAGACCTTATTTTGCCAGAGATAAGAGAAAAGGCAAGATTTGTTCTGGAGATGAGAGAAGAGGGTGAATGTCATTCCGAAGGCACCAAGAACAAAAACATTTTCATTTTAGTCTGTACATTGTAGTAGTGGACTCAGCTCTTCATAAGGACAATATATCTCCACAGTCTTGAGGAATGACTAAATCTGTGAACTCATTAAATTCAGGTTCCAGGCATGTAATTGAAGAGAAGCTGGGTGGGGATGCAGGATTTGCCCTTTGTTCATGGTTAACAGTGTCATTGTCACTGGCAGTCGATAATGCTTGGATTGTGACAGCAGGAGCAGCTCCATGATACAATGCTGGCGGGGACCACATGGAGCAATCAGGATGAGCTTGCCCGGTTCTCGTTTCATTTTCATCAGAACCCTGAAGCTGAGAGGGCATGGGGGAAAAGTGTACGCAAAGATTCCTGATAATCTTATCGAAAACGCACTCTCCTTGACCCTCTCTGATGTTCCCTGCTGGTGAAAAAACAGCATTTCTGGTTCCCTTGAGATGCAAATAGGTCTAAATTAGGTGTCCCCTATTTCTAGAACATGGAATCGAGAATCAGCTGGTTGAGTTCCCACTCGTGATTTTACTCAAGGGAGATGCTCCGTTTTGATGGTTATATGATGCTGTAGTGTCCATTCTGAGATCCTCTGAGCTTCCAGAGATAGGATTGGAGAACTCGTTTCCCTCTGCTTGTTGAGGTAATGCATGCATATGGCATTGTCTCTCCAAATGAGGACTGAGGACGTTCGTATACTTGGGAGAAACTATTGGAGGGCTAGGAAAATTGCTCTCAGTTCAAGAAAAGTGATATGCATTTTGGAAAAAGACAGATTCAATTTGCCGCTTATTTGGGGGTCCTGAAAATGCGCCCTCCAGCCTTTCAATGACGCATCTGTTGTTTGAACAAACTCTGGGAGAGGAGAGAGGAATGACAATCCCACATAGAGATTGTTGGTGGACTGCCACCTAGGAAGTGCATTTTTCATTACCGGGGTTAGCCGAATGATATCCTCAAATGATCCTGTTACCTAATGCCATTGTCTGTTCAATTGCTCCGATGCCTCCAGCCTTTTCATGACCAGCTCAACGCCATGAAAAGGCTGGCGGCGGCGACACTCTAAATATGCTCAGCAGACCACAGCAGACCCGCCTTGGATATTTTATACTCCGGTGCGCTGCGCCACTGCCATGGAACGGCTCTTCACTGGCACAACCGGCGCAGCGGTGCTGATCCGCATGGACACATCGGAAAACGGCGGTCGTAGAACTGCCACTGCTGCAATTAGGCCCTATGGCTTAGCTATTTCAAAATTAAAAGTTTCTTACAGTAGTATTAAGCAGGGGAAGCATTTACCATTTCAAAAAACATTTAAATAGAATCTGAGAGGTATTGACAGCTGGTATAGACAGATTCAAGATGGTTGTCAATTCGATCGCCTTACTAAATATCTTCAGAAAATAGAAAAGGAGACTGGGTTCAGGGTTACATCTAAGGAGTGAGACAAAATGAGCAAGTTTACCTATAAGCTGTTTAGAGCTGCCAGTTTCAGGGGAAAGGAGTTTTTTCTCGTTGGTTCCTCTATTATACCCCAAAACAAATTAATAGGTTTCACCCCTCTGTTAGTAATCGCTATTTTAGGAGCCATTTAGCGGAAGAAGGGGATTGGCTTCACAGAATCGCTAATTGCCTGCTGTACACACATTTTGGAATCCATTATCAATCTATTTGAATAAGTCTTATGTGTTAGAACCTTTTGCTATTTTGTTTGGGATTATTAACAGTAATAGTCTAAGGAACTCCTCCAGGTGCCAATATTTTTCATGAACCTGAATGCAGGTTTTTATCCATTGTGTTGTCTTCGGTGTGTTCTCCGATCTTGCAGCAGTTGAATTCAACTGAGTTACCACTTCTGGTTCATTGGTTTGGTAAAATAGTTAGTGTTATATTTTGTGAACATTCATATGCTAAAAGAATTAGGACCTGATTGCGATGTTGGGCAGAAAGCCTCGGACCAGCAGTCGGAGGCTTGCCGCTTGACATGGTAGGTTTAAAGTCCTACCGCCATATTAGGATGACAGCAGTAAGAGTTAAACCTGCGGGGGGATTCTGACATGGTTCCAAGTGCTCAAGAAGCACATTGGCCCATCAGAAAGTCTGCATAATACCTTAATGATGGTGGCTTCGTCAACGGGATTATGATGGCCGCCATTACATGACAGCCTTACTACCATGAAAAGGCTGTCTGAAAGAGACATTTGGGGCCCGAGCAAGGTCCCCTTCCCCCCCTGTACCTCCACATTTGGGACTGGGGGGCACCTATAGTGCCCCCCTAAACTTCTGTGCCTGCCACACGGTGCAGGAATATTTTGAAACATAAATCTTTCAATGGAAACTTGTGCTGTGGGCCTTTTCCGCCCACAGCACAAGCTTCCATTGTGAAAGGGATGTTTGCGACCGCCCAATGGGCATTCGCATTGCAATAGTGCGGTAGGTCAGTTCCTTTCCGCAATGGTGTCGTCCACCTGACATCGTAATAAGACCCTTAATCAAATTAACAGGCTAAATAGCATGTGGTGTAATTCAGTCCCATGTAATTCGGCCTACTTGAGTTTGAAGTAGGAGTTTTGATTGGCAGGAATTCTGTAATATATTTGTATTTATACCATATCTAGGTTATTTGAAGTTTGACAAAATGAATTTGCTGCTATAAGGTTTTAATCTATTTTTCCTGAAGTCATTTTTTCAATTTAAGTTCTGTTTTTGATACTGCGAATAAAAAAGGACAGGGTTCCTAACTGTTCCTATCTTGCTACCTACTATAATTCATAGCTGGGAACCTTAAACATCAAGGAAGTTGCCCTAGTGTTGCTAAGGAATGGATCACAGAACTATTGTTTTTATATTAACATATTACATAACAAAGTACTCAGGCATTTGATACTGTCGCAGGGATCCTGCTCTCACACAGAACAGTGCATAGAGACTTGGAACCTCAGTGAATTAGGGTGCGCCAAAACTCATCTCAGTACCCAAAATACCCTACCAGACTAGGAATCAGTGTCTCATTGGTTCTTACAAACTCCCAATGTTTAGACAACCCAGAACATGGACTTAGAACACCTCATGTAACGAGGAACACATGAACACTCTTTTGTTATACCATCATACCAGTCCAAAACGAGGAGTGAATGAAGACACAGGCAAGTTTGAAATGTTTATTTCTAATGCAGTGTTCTCAAGCGCAGTATCTTAGCTAATACAAGCAAACTTATTATAAGAAACAAGGTTATCAGCATAGTTACGATTTCATAAAATACAAAGGGTGAAAGCATGTTAAAATGCTAAAGGGAAAAGGTCTAAATAGAACCTAAGTTTACCCTCCCTTGCTAGTATATTATATTATATCTACAGAAGGTCTCTTTGGGTTTAGAAGGGCGGGCCCATACCTCTGGTCTTAGTAGAAATGGATCACATCTCTTCTGCACCAACTCTCTGCATGCGAATATTCATCAAAGTGTGTGTGTGTGCTCTGCGCAGTGCATTATTAAACCCGCCTAAAACCAGAGTTGGCCACAGCTGCACATATATTATGTCTAGACCAGGCGCTGATCAAACTGAACAACAAACGCTGTGTTGAAATAACCTTGAAGGCCTCAGCACTCAGTGTACAGACATAGCTTAACAAGCAAAGCTGATATTATAGGCAAACACAGTATTCTCGTGTGAAGCAAAGTAATCTACTAGGGTAAAAGCTTTAATAACAAAATGTGCCGTGTGCAGAGGCTGCAGGAAAGGAAAATGGCGTTTAAACCTCTAACAAGCTCATGCTAATATAACACAGCGTGAAGGCTAGGCCTAACCACATGACACCCTCCCTTTGATCCCTGCACGGTTAGGATAATGTAAAGGGCCAAGTTAGGAATGCAGAGTTCAAAATCAATAGTACGAACACAAGTCTCCAATTTGGGCAATAATACACAAATATAGTAAAAATTTGAAAAAAATTAAAAAATGTTGATTGAGGACCTTGGTAAAGTGAATAGGCCTGAACCAAAACAATTGTGTTTATAAAAAGTAAATCCGACTGTCCAACAGTGGGTGTTGGTGAAGGATGCAAGATAGAAAACACATTTCATCCTAAGAATGAATTTGCAAAGTAGGCATCAAAGCCTCCAACAAGAAGTCACTGTTCTCATCAGAAAATAATTTGGCCATCCAATTTAGTAAAGGGAAAGAACAAACATGTTCTTCAATTACCGGAGCCTATAGCACCATCAGAGGGCAACTCGGTGGGATTTCAAGGAAGCTGCGTGCCAAGAAATCTCGCGCCGCTGCGAACACATTCCAATGACCCAGTATTCCATGGATGGATGCAAAGGACATAATCCCTCCATCAGAACAAAGCAATTCATGAGCAACTAAGGGGCTCATAAGTTGATTATAATCCGCATCGGGAGACACTGTATTGCAGAGACACAAATCCAGGGCCCATTCGAAAACGCACTCAGGCAATGAAAGATAGGCTGTTCGCATGTAAAGTAGGAAAATCGAAACGATAATCCATAAACTGCACTCAATGTAGCAAGAGGCAGCGCTCCATAGTACTCAAGCACCCGGCGCGAAGCAGCCCCAGCCGAGACAGCTCGTCTTGAAACACAGGATGTGCATCCATTTTGAAACAAACAAAACAGCAATAGGACGCCAGCAGTGAGAGCCAGTAGTAAGGGAAATCCACCAAACAGGCTTGAACAAAATAGAATGGAAGAAAGCCGGAAAGACACCAAATATCTTTTGAAAGGATGTTACAAGGCCACTGTTTACTATTTTAAAAAAGTGAGCCAGCCCCGATGTGGAGGATGCATTGAAGATTGTGTGAATTAATTCACAGAAATGCAACGGCAAATCAGTATTTAACAAGGCGTGCACCTCTGTGTGGGTGTTAGCTACGTGAAGGACAAATGTTTCACGAGCAGATGTGAGGGCAACTTCTTTTTGGGACAATAGAGCTCTTATGCGACTCATCTTATTGAACTCTGCTTTCAAGGTCGGAATCTTGGGCCAGATGGAAACATCAAGTTTCTCAGGCGGGGTTGGATACATACATTTTTTACAACAAACCACACGCTCACTGACGGTAACGAAATAAGCAATCGCTTTTATTAACCCGCAACAATCCTCATTGTTTAACAGTAAATAACTCCCATTTGCCAGTAATGTGAATGTGGGAACGATAGCAGGCACCTTTCAGAATACAGGCTAAATTTGGCTTGTTCTGATTACAGGAGCCGTGTAATTGGATATGTCTACACATTAATGAGTGATCTGGTGTTTCAGTGCATTCTTCACCATTCAAATAAACTTCCTTACCCTCCCTAAGGCATCAATATGTAAAAGGAAGCGACCAAGCTTCATGGAGATAAGAGCTTCCAAGAGGCTTGTATCTACCAATTGCAAAATACTTCATACAGTTCTTGAACACAAACAGGGGAAATGGGAGAGTTATCAACCCGTGGATAAGCCACGTTGCAGTGTTGGCCTCTGCCACGGAAAACGGTAAAGATTCCAATCTCTCAATGTGTAACATGGAAAAGGATGCATCTTTCATTGAAAGCAAACGCTGCTTGTCAGTCAAATTAAACGGGGCAAACAGGGAAGTAGTATTCATGTACTTCCACGGCACTTTTCCTGCCTTCAGGGTCTGCAGGATCCAAGCAAACTGCATAATAGAACGCAATTGAATCTGACCATGGTACAAAACAGACACTTCATCTTGCACAATATCAACAACAGATGACACAATATTATCTAACGTGTAGATGCGGGAAGAAAGCGTGTTAATGCTATTATCTACCACTGCTAGCACTTTTTCTAAATTAGCTTGATCTATAGCTCTAAGGCGAGTAGCCACCTCAATCTGGGATGTTTTCCAGAATTAGTTATAAACAGCGTATATCCATCTTTTAGATCTACCTTTAGCCGGGCCTTTTATAAAATCGTTCTGTTGGACCTGCGATGGGCAAGCCCAGCACAAAGGGGGGTAGCTTGGCTTGAGTGACAAGGCGGTAGAAGGCTGTTGTGTTAAGCCGGCTATGACCTAATAATAACTCCCTGCACACCACACAAAAAGAAGGACACCACACCACTGTTATAGAAAAATATGTTTCGTTTATGTAAAAGTTCTCTGGGTTTGAAGGAAGTTCACTTAGGTAATCAAATTCATATTTCTTACATGGGTTGATTAGCTGTGTACTGGTTTCTCAGGAATAAATAGTTGGACTCTAATAAATAAATATACTGGATAAATATCAGGATTCAATACATTAGAATAAATATCAGCAATGACTGGAATAAATATCAGCAATGACTGGAATAAATATCAGCAATGACTGGAATAAATATCAACAATGACTGGAATAAATATCAGCGATGCAGTACAGTTCCCTAGCAGGTTAGATACTGATCGTTTCACATAAATATCACAGGGTCATTCTGGTATCGCTGCCACCAATTAATCACTTTCAGGGTAAACACATTACGTTTGTCATTCAATGTGGAATGCGCGCTCTTACAGTTTTTTGAAGTGTTCACAGGTTCGGGCTCTCTGGGCACAAGATACGCGTGATAATCCCTTAGTTGCACTCACAACTCATTGCGCGTATATCTGGAAGATAAAGGCATAAAATGACTACGGCAATTACACTCCGCGGCCAGCCGGTTCAATACTAATGCTGCTGGAGGAGTCTGTGCGCTTCTGTCAGCGCAGACGGGGTTTCCGAATGCGGCTCCAGTTCACGAGTCTTGGGACCGTCGAACGGACTGCCGGAGGGGCCAAAACACCTGCGCGCACAGTTCAAAATGAGGCCGCATCACAGTTCCACAACAACGCGGCAACTTCAGGGGAAGAGACGGCTCACCTCACTTCGGCGGCGCCGGTAAGCGCTCCAGTCAGTATGGCACTTCTCCCAAGGGCGAAGGGGGGTTCCAGGGGCTCTGCGATCCTCCCTCCGGGCTCACTCACGGGGGGGGGGCTCCCGCCCACACACCAGCACCCAAGTCACTCGGGCAGGGCAAAGACAGTAATCTCGCCCAAATGAAGGCCAGCCTTTCCCCGCCCCAGCGCAGCACCTCACCTTCTATCCACAAACAGCGCGTCGACGGCGGTGGGTTCGGAGACGTCCGAACGCCCGCCAGGAGGCACTTAAGTTGAAGGGGGCACTTTTAAGAGTTGCAGTCGCGATCTCACCACTGGGGGGCGGGGAGGCTCTAACTATGGCCAAAGTCTCTGAGGGGCAATTGGGCACTTGCTGACCAGGCGCTGAAGGCGAGAGGTCACTGCTCACGCTTCTGACTGGAACGCCAGTCAGGGTCCACGCCAGCAACCTCTGCTGCTCTTCTGCCTGCGCTATCAGCTGCCTCAGGGGGTTAACAGGGCAGGTGTCAATCTGGGGTCAAGTCCTCTTCTTCTGGTGTTCTTTGATCATTCATAAAATGGCCGCCAGGGACTGGGCCTTTTATAGCCAGTGCCCTAGGATGCCAGCACGAGCCAGAAGGTTCTAGAACCTTCCCTGGCTATGTCAATGACATGGCCCTTTCAAGGTATCTTTTTGGTCATTAGGAGCCACCGTACTGGGCTTCCTAAGGCAGCCATTTTGTGTACTTGTAACTCCTGAGGGGATTCCTGTCAGGTTTGCAGGTTACACAAAGTGCGCCAAAACCTTCAAAGGGTCAGAGGTCAGAGGGGCTCCAATGGGAGTCACTCTCATAGGGGACAATGGTGTCCACCATTTTAGGGTTGACAACCCCAGTTTGTTATGCCACCGGTTCCGTCAGGCGCCTTGTACATAGGTGCCAGGAACTTGGTGAGCAACTGGGCATCAAGGAGCATCTTGCCCCATGGGACAACACACAAAAAGGTCCTGGTAGACAAAGAAAAAGCGACAAATTTTAGGAGGCACGGAGGAACAAAATAAATCATAGTGTGAGGGGACTCTCAGAAGCAGACAGGTCTAACACGCGTCCCCCCCAGCTGAAAGTGGGGAGAGCTACCCAACCCCTTGGGAGTTCTCAACACTAAGGTGGAAATACCTGGAGAGACCGTCTGCATTGGCGTGGTCAGCTCCGGCTCGATGTTCCACCCGAAAGTCTATTCCCTGTAGGGAGATAGACCACCTCAACAGATTTCTGTCCTCCTCCGCGGATTCCGGGTCCACCACTGCAGGTGGCCTATCCATCTCACGGGGAACGGACATCGAGGCAGGCTCCTCCTGTCCTCGAGGCGCTATATCAACAACAACGGGGTGGGCCATTGTTCCAGGCTCCAACCCACGCGACTTCTCCTCCTGAGCAGTCGCAGACCTGGTACTCACACAGGCCCAATCAGGTGTACCCAGCATCTCAGAATGAGTCCGGTATTCCACCTCCTTCCAAGCATTGTGCTCCATATCATTGCCCAGCAAACAATCGACTGGCACGGCGGGGCTTACGGCGACTCGAAGTGAACCTGCAACCCCTCCCCACTCAAAGGGAACCTCGGCCACAGGATAGTGACCCATTCTGCCGTCAGCCATTGCGGCTGGATGAAGTACGCCTGGCATCACCTGCTCCGAGGACACCAGATGACTCCTTACCATAGTCATACTGGCTCCTGTATCTCTCAGAGCTTCCCCTCTATGGCCATTGATGGTGATCCACTGCCCATACTTGGTAGTATTCGCGGGCACCTGGATCTTTGGAACCATCTCCCGATCACCCAGGGACACTAAGGTGACTCCCGCCCACTCCCTTCCCTTACTTAAGGACATCTCCTCCCCGAGCGCTACACTAGCGACTCCCGGGGCCTTTCCTCCAGTGGGAGGGGGTGGTCTCTTTGGGCATTTCGGGTCTCCTTTGTAATGTCCAATACCACCGCACTCAAAGCAATGGACAACCCTTGGCTGCTGACTCTGGCCAGGGTTAGGGTTCTTCTGCGGGTTAGCCTTAGAGTTGGAAAAGGTGTTTTTCCCCTTAAAGTTATTTTGGGGGCCTTTGAAGAACTCTTTCTTATTATCTCCCCCCTCTTTCCTCTGGGGAGCGCCCTGTCCGGACTTCTGAGAATCTCCTCCAGTCCCCTTCGTGGACACTCGGGTACTCGCCCAAATGTCCGCCTCCTCAGCAAGCTTACGGGGGCAAGTAAGTTTGCTGTCTACCAGGTGTTGCCTCAGCTCGGGAAGACATTTCTCGAGTAGATGCTCCTTGAGGATTAAGTCATACAACCCTTGATAGTCCTCCACCTCACTACCTTGGACCCACCCTTCCAGGGCTTTCTTGGCAAAATCCAGGAAGTCAACCCAATTTTGTGAGCTCAGCTTGTGGCTGCCCCTAAACCTTTGCCGGTATTTCTCCGGGGTCAACCCAAACTTTCTAATGAGCGCCACCTTCATGGCTGGGTAGTCTACCTGTTCCTCCCGGTCTAGGGCCAATAGGGCATCCCTTCCTGTCGGAGGCATGTACCGGTACAATCCACCACCCCAGTGCTTCTCATGGATCCCATGGGCTCTTAAGGAGACCTCATAGGCTGCCAGCCACTTGGCTATGTCGTCCCCAGCGGAATAACTGGCGACCACGTCCTTTGGTAAATGGGGCCTGGGCTCCCTGGCAATTTCCTTGGACTTGACACCCCCCGGAGTATTATTAATGGTCTTGAGGTCGAGTTCTCGTAGCTTGATCTCATGTTCCTTTCTCCTCCCTTCCATCTCCAGCTTGGCCAACTCCCACCTTAACTGTCTTTCCTCCCTCCTGTCTGCTAACTCGGTTTCTGATAACCCTCTTGATGATACACTACTGCCCTCCCGTGAGGCTACCTTGGGGCTGATTGACATCTTACCCACCCCCGAGGGACATTCTGTAATCATCTCAATGACAGTTTCCCTGTCTGATTCCTCCTCCTCCACCGTTCCCTCCGTGTGCGCTTCCACCCAGGCTCGCAGACTAGTACGGAGCTCCTCTCTCTTGGCTCCTCGCCTAACGAACACTCCCCTTTCCTGACAGAACTCCTTGAGCTGTGCCACAGTATAGGTCTCCAGCTCTGACATTTTGAATTCCATTTTTGTCAGTTGAAAGTGTGGACAACCACCCCGAAGTAGGTTCTAAGGATAGGAACTCTCTGAGGGTCACCTCCACCCACCTCCAGGAAAGAATTTAGAAAAAGCAAAATCGCAGAATTAGAAGGCCGCTGGGAGAATACTCCAGGTGTATACCCGTGATGCACACTGAATTATTATGAGGTTCACAACAGCACGGCTCGTGATCCCACCCGCTGAGCACCAATTTTATGTTGGACCTGCGATGGGCAAGCCCAGCACAAAGGGGGGTAGCTTGGCTTGAGTAACAAGGCGGTAGAAGGCCGGTGTGTTAAGCCGGCTATGACCTAATAATAACTCCCTGCACACCACACAAAAAGAAGGACACCACACCACTGTTATAGAAAAATACGTTTTGTAAATGTAAAAGTTCTCTGGGTTTGAAGGAAGTTCACTTAGGTAATCACATTCACATTTCTTACATGGGTTTGATAAGCTGTGTACTGGTTTCTCAGGAATAAATAGTTGGACTCTAATAAATAAATATACTGGATAAATATCAGGATTCAATACATTAGAATAAATATCAGCAATGACTGGAATAAATATCAGCAATGACTGGAATAAATATCAGCAATGACTGGAATAAATATCAAAAATGACTGGAATAAATATCAGCGATGCAGTACAGTTCCCTAGCAGGTTAGATACTGATCGTTTCACATAAATATCACAGGGTCATTCTGGTATCGCTGCCACCAATTAATCACTTTCAGGGTAAACACATTACGTTTGTCATTCAATGCGGAATGCGCGCTCTTACAGTTTTTTGAAGTGTTCACGGGTTCGGGCTCTCTGGGCACAAGATACGCGTGATAATCCCTTAGTTGCACTCACAACTCATTGCGCGTATATCTGGAAGATAAAGGCATAAAATGACTACGGCAATTACACTCCGCGGCCAGCCGGTTCGATACTACTGCTGCCGGAGGAGTCTGTGCGCTTCTGTCAGCGCAGGCGGGGTTTCCGAAGGCGGCTCCAGTTCACGAGTCTTGGGACCGTCGAAAGGACTGCCGGAGGGGCCAAAACACCTGTGCGCACAGTTCAAAATGAGGCCGCATCACAGTTCCACAACAACGCGGCAACTTCAGGGGAAGAGACGGCCCACCTCACTTCGGCGGCGCCGGTAAGCGCTCCAGTCAGTATGGCACTTCTCCCAAGGGCGAAGGGGGGTTCCAGGGGCTCCGCGATCCTCCCTCCGGGCTCATTCACGGGGGGGGGGGGCTCCCGCCCACACACCAGCTCCCAAGTCACTCGGGCAGGGCAGAGACAGTAATCTCACCCAAATGAAGGCCAGCCTTTCCCCGCCCCAGCGCAGCACCTCACCTTCTATCCACAAATAGCGCGTCGACGGCAGTGGGTTCGGAGACGTCCGAACGCCCGCCAGGAGGCACTTAAGTTGAAGGGGGCACTTTTAAGAGTTGCAGTCGCGATCTCACCACTGGGGGGCGGGGAGGCTCTAACTATGGCCAAAGTCTCTGAGGGGCAATTGGGCACTCGCTGACCAGGCGCTGAAGGCGAGAGGTCACTGCTCACGCTTCTGACTGGAACGCCAGTCAGGGTCCACGCCAGCAACCTCTGCTGCTCTTCTGCCTGCGCTATCAGCTGCCTCAGGGGGTTAACAGGGCAGGTGTCAATCTGGGGTCAAGTCCTCTTCTTCTGGTGTTCTTTGATCATTCATAAAATGGCCGCCAGGGACTGGGCCTTTTATAGCCAGTGCCCTAGGATGCCAGCACGAGCCAGAAGGTTCTAGAATCTTCCCCGGCTATGTCAATGACATGGCTCTTTCAAGGTATCTTTTTGGTCATTAGGAGCCACCGTACTGGGCTTCCTAAGGCAGCCATGCTGTGTACTTGTAACTCCTGAGGGGATTCCTGTCAGGTTTGCAGGTTACACAAAGTGCACCAAAACCTTCAAAGGGTCAGAGGTCAGAGGGGATCCAATGGGAGTCACTCTCATAGGGGACAATGGTGTCCACCATTTTAGGGTTGACAACCTCAGTTTGTTATGCCACCGGTTCCGTCAGACGCCTTGTACATAGGTGCCAGGAACTTGGTGAGCAACTGGGCATCAAGGAGCATCTAGCCCCATGGGACAACACACAAAAAGGTCCTGGTAGACAAAGAAAAAGCGACAAATTTTAGGAGGCACGGGGGAACAAAATAAATCATAGTTGTGAGGGGACTCTCAGAAGCAGACAGGTCTAACACATGCAGATCAACATTGTCAGTCAGTTTAGATAAATGCAGCTTAACTGACGCCAAGGTAGAATGTTTGAGCCAATTCTGACACAACTTGCCTACAGAATAAGTAGTCACAGAATGGTCACTTTCAAAATGGGGATCCACCCTGACTGTGCAAAGCCTTGAGCCAAACCCAGAAAACAATGCTGGCATGAGTCAGCAGTTCTGTGCCAGAGCAACCAGCTATTGGGATCCAAACTGGATATGTTAAAGGAAGAATTTAGCAACAGAGTTTGTAACTCTCTGATAGAAAAATTTGTGGTATTATCCCAACCCGAATATTCTTCTAAGTCAGGAAAAGAAGGTGCATTGGTACCTTTGGTGCATTGTGAAATGGTAGAATTCAAAAACCACATATGGTTCGGGGTGAGACATGCACGGTGCAAAGCCTCAGTGCCTTGCACTTGCCAACTTTTAGAACCCCAAACTGATTTAAGGTCAACTGTTTCCTTCCACAACTCGTAGCCACCAACAGCCAACTGGTCTAGAAAGGACTTCGAATACAATAATTTGGTATCGGTAAGTCTAACTTTGGACTCAGACTTTTCAGTCATTTTAAAATAAAATGCATTGGGATTTGATTGATTAAAATCGGTAAAGTATGTGAACTTTTTCAAAAAGATAGAAGAACTGCCTTGTACAGGAGCTGGACAGTGTTCCCACTGAGTATAATTGACAGTGAGCCTCCTGTTATTTGTCTTATGCAGGTAGTGATTGCCAAAATGTTGATAAGAAAACAAATCACCATAATTAGCAGACTCCAAATACAAGTCTTCAGCATCAAAGGCAGCATAATATGTCAAATTCAAAAACAATGAATTTACGGCCTGAACATCCTAATCATCAGAACGTATGTTTTGTTTAACTACATCCCCCATGTTAACTCTAAGTACAATAGGGATATTTATAACCTCAGTTGGGCCATGGATCTGAAATTTAACAGCATCTCACACAATCCCATCTAAGACAGGCCAAGCAGTGATGTTAATAAAAGCCAAGTCTCTCTTTAATCTGTGTGATGAGGAATGGCGAGCCAATGTTCCATTGATATGTTGAATGCATGTTCTCTCTTTGACAGCGTGTCTATTGACGAGACGGAAAAAATAAAACACAAAACCAATTGACATAAAAAGGTAAATCGAAAAAAGCACCAGCCAAATGTAGGTCCAAGAGGGAATAAAAAATAAAGTTTTTTAAACAGTCTTACATAAACAGAAATCCTTGAAGGCTTTCTCGCTGTGTGTGAAACAGTGTCAAATGAAAATCTGGATTCAGTAGCCAAGCGAGTTTGCAAATCAGGCATAGATAAGTCAGTTGGGTAAGTATAGTCAGTTTCATCAAGATGAGCACCAGGCAGTGTACTCAATAAAGGACTGGAGACAGCAGGCATTTCAAGGGCAACATCAGGCACTCGATTTGAAGCCAAGGGTCAAAACAGAATTTCTCAAAATCGAAGGACATGAGACCACCGGTGTCATACTAAGAAGAATCGGCCACTCTGTGTATCTTGACATTGTCAATGGAAACATACCTGTTCTCCTTACGACCTGGAAGTGGTGGTAAAATGACTGTTCTCGTGCCCTTCACACCAAGCAACGAAACTGGAGCTCTATAAGAGGGACCAAATTCTTTCCTGTTGTCGATCTTCTCTCAAACCAGTTCTCCAACTTGGGGTAGCCAGCCAACTACCGGGATCTGCAACGCATCATCCGAGGTGGAGGATAAATGTTCCTTTGCAAGACCGTCTCTGGTCTTTTGTAGATCCTGTAAAACATTGCAATGTTCATCTACGTCAAAAAAGGCAGCAACATCCACGGAGTTTAGACGGTCAAGGTCCGGTACGAACATCTTGATACCAAAGATCATCTCGTATGAGATCCGCCCACCCAGAGACCTTCTAGGGAGATTATTAAGAGCACGCTGCACGCTATTGAGGTGGGCCAACCAGTTCCTGCCAGTGCCTATAACTTGAGCTGTCAAAGACTGCTTTAAATCTCGGTTCATTCGTTCCACAACACTATTACCCTCAGGACTGTATGGAGACGAAAACTTGACTTGGACCCCCAACAAAGTCATGGCATCCTTATACGCCTGATACGTGAAAGCTGGACCCTGATCTGAATGGAAGGTACCACGGGCAAAAATCCCTACAAAGATACGCAAGTCTCTTATGACTCAGCGCTGCGGTGGGGCCAGACCCACACAAAGAGTGTGCAAGAATCAACTGCTACTAAGATGTACGTGTATGCAGTATCAGAAGAAAAAGGACTGCAGTGATTAAATAAACACATCCAAGTGGTTTATTAGAAATGTACAACTGTGTCTGGGGCGGACGCGCAGCAGTTGAAGGCTTAAGACTTAAGACTTAAGGCTTAAGACTCTGTTATTTATTTATTTATTTATTTATTTATTTTTTAAACTTATAGGGCGCAAACAGCTACCCAAAAAGGGGTTCCCGGCGCCTAGAACACAGCATAGAAGATGGAATGAGTTCACTGAGGTTGTTCAAGAGTTATTGTTCGAACAACCAGGTTATTAATTCTTTTCTGAACCTGGAATAACTCCCCTGCTTACGTACATGGGGCGGAAGTGCATTCCACATGGATGGACCCTGATGTGCAAACGATCTCCCTCCCATCCTGGAGAGCTTGAATCTAGGCACACAGAAGTTTGCTGCTGATTGTGACCGTAGATTTCTTTTGGGAATGTAGGGATGAACTAATGCCTGAAGGTATTTAGGTGCGGTGCCTGCTTTAATTTTGAACATATAGTTCAGAGTCTTGAATCTGATGCGGTTTTCCACCCTAAGCCAGTGTAGTTCACGCAAGTAGGGGGACACACAGGTGGTTTTTGGTATGTTACATAGAAGTCGGGCAGCTGAGTTTTGTACAAGCTGTAACCTCTTTGTAACTGCTTTGTTTGCACCTAAGTACAAGATGTTCCCGTAGTCGAGCCGAGATGTAACAAGGGCATTGACTACTGTTTTCTGAGTGGAGATGGGGAGCATCCATAGGATCTTTCTGAACCACTTCAGGATGGTGAAACAGAGGCCTATCCACCTTGCTGACCTGTTGTTTCATGGACAGAGAGCTATCCAAAATTAACCCCAGATTCCTTGCATGTGTGACTGGTGTTGGGAGATTTCCCAACTGGGAAGGCCAGTGTGAGGCGTTCCAGAGATCTAGCTGCTTACCCAGAAGGAGAATCTCTGTCTTGTCTCCATTTAATTTTAACTCTGTTAGGGCCGACAGCTGCCCTAACAGAGTCTTCCTCTCCGCCTTTTTCTACACCGCCCGCTGTGGCTACGGCCTTTCTCCTTAACACTCGCTCAGCGGCTAAGCACCAACTGGAACTCTTCAACCTCCTGGACTCGGCTAAACCTGACCTCCTATTCCTCACTGAAACCTGGTTTTCCCCTGACTCTCTTTCTGACGTACTAACAGCACTTCCTGACTCCTACTATGCTCTCCGAGCCGATCGCCCCGCTGGGAAGGCCGGAGGTGGTGTGGCCTTGATAGTTCGCTCCAACCTCCAGTTCCAGCTCCTTTCCCACCATTCTATCACCGCAGTGGACTTTCTATTTGTCCGCTCTGTCAACCTTGCAGTTCCCTTCACCTGTGTTGTTTTCTATCGTCCTCCTCACACCATGCCTCACTTCATTCCTGCTATACAGGAACTGCTGGCCACCTTGGTGGTCAGCAACTCCTCTGTCCTGATACTGGGTGACTTTAATTTCTGGCCCCACAACCCCCAGGAGGACTGCACATCCAAAGATTTTACAGAATCTCTTCACTGCCTAAACCTCACCTCCCAGATTCACTGTCCCACTCACATACACGGCCACACTCTTGACCAGATTTGGTCAGCCAATCTGTCCATTCCCTCCCTCACTGTCCTCCCTTGCACCTGGTCCGACCATTCCCTGATTTCCTTTTCCCTTGACCTTGGGGCCATCAACAAACCCCCCCCCCAAAAAATGTTTGGGCTCGGAATTGGAATCGTGTGGATTCTGCTGCACTCTGCTCTTCCCTTGCGGCTTCGCTTCCTTGCCTGGTCGATGTCTCTCCTGACTCTCAGGTCGCGGCCTTCAACAGCTGGCTTTCTGCCTCTTGCGACTTAGTTGCCCCTCTTCGGCTGGTCAGAACGTTGTCGTTCTCACGAGGCCAATAGATGGTTTACTAACAAACTCAAGACCCTTAAATTGGCACTCAGGCAAGCCGAACGCCACTGGAGACGTGGGTATTGCCCTATCCTCAAGACACAGTACCTGGCCTGCCTTCGCGACTACAAAAAAGCCATTCTCCTAGCCAAGAGGGTATATTTCTCCTCAAAAGTTCTCCTTGCGGTTAATAAACCCAAGGAGATCTTCTCTACGGTTCACGATCTAGCAACCGCTGATAGAGTCACTCCCAAACCCACCCCCTCTCATTCCCTCTGTAACTCTCTCAATGCCTATTTCATTGAGAAGATTTCGATCATTAAACACAACATTCCCTTGCCTTCCCCTTCCTTTTCCTCCCCCCTATTGCCCCCCACATCCTCTCCCCTTCATCAATTCCCCCCTATCTCTAAGGAGGCCTTCCTCATCTTGCTTAAAAAAGTGAAATCAGGGTCCCCCTCCAACTGTTGCCCTGCTCACATTCTGAGAGACGTTTTCTCCAGATACCCTGACCCCCTGCTTACCTTTCTTAACTCTTCTATTACCCAGGGAATTGTCCCAGACTTTCTTAAATCAGCTATAGTCATTCCCATTCTAAAAAAACCTGGCGCTGATCCAACCTCTCTTTCCAAATGTTGCCCTATTTCTCTGCTTCCTTTCCTGGGTAAGATCTTGGAGAGCCATGTTACCACCTACCTCTCTCCCTATACTGAGGAGCACCATCTTCTTGCCTCCCACCAGGCTGGCTTTCGTCCAGCTCACTCGACGGAATCTGTCGTTCTCTCCGTCCTGGATGAGTTTAGGAGAGGCGCTGACATTAACTCCCTCCAGGCCTTGGTTCTCCTCGACCTGTCCGCCGCCTTCGACACGGTCGACCATTCCATCCTTCTCGATCGTGTCGAGGGCGCCGGCATTCGGAGGTCCGTCCTGGCCTGGCTCGCCTCCTTCCTATATAACCGCACTCTGGCCGTTCAGCTGGAGGGTTTCTCTGCCCCCTCCAATCCGGTCTCTTGCGGGGTCCCCTAGCGCTCTTCTCTCTCCCCGCTCCTTTTCAACATCTATATCTATCCTCTCATAACTGTTCTGTTACAAATGGGGGTCACTGTATTTAATTATGCCGATGACCTCCAGCTTATTTTCAACCTTTCTTCCTCCCCCGACTCTATTCTCAAGTTTCAGTCTATCTGACCTTCATCTATGATTGGATGAACCATAATCATTTAAAACTCAACCCCGACAAGACTGAGCTGGTTCTCACTGGTGTTTCCCCTAGCCCCTGGACTCCTGCTTTCTGGCCCCAAGCCCTCGGTCCCCCTCCCACACCCTCTGTTTCTGTCAAAGCGTTGGGCATCAAAATCAGTCAAGATCTCACTATGCGCCCCCAGATTAGTACTGTTGTTTTATCCTGCTTTCTGTCACTCAGGATTATACGCAAAACCTCCCGCTTTTTCTCCACTGATGGCCTCAAACTCATTCTCTTGGCCATGATTCTATCCCGCCTTAACTACGGCAATGCCCTGTATGTAGACGCTCCGCCTTATGAAATTCGGCGCTTACAGTTGATCCAAAATCAAGCAGCACGTCTTATCTATAGGCTTCCTAAAACCCATCGAGTCACTCCCCTACTAAAAGCGCTTCACTGGCTACCCATCTTTCAGCGATCTCTCTTCAAGATGGGTTGCCTGATCTTCATGGCTTTAGCTGGCACTGCTCCAGTCTTTATCAATAGCCTGATTTGCGCTTACGTTCCCAGCAGAAGCCTCCGCTCCTCCACGCAGATCTTGCTGAACGTTCCTCGCTTTCGGAGGAAAAAATTCGGATGCACGAGGTTCTCCACCCTTGCCCCCCACTTCTGGAACTCGCTTCCCTTCACCATCAGGTCCGCTCCCACTTATATGGACTTCCGCGCAGCTCTTAAAACCCACCTCTTCTCCCTAGCTTATCCTCTGTAGTACTCTCCCGGTTTCCCTCTCCCCTCAGTTTATGTCATTGTGTAGCGCCAAGAAACCTCATGGTGTTAGAGCACTTTATAAATCTTTTCAACTTCAACTTAATCTGCTGACAAATGTCACATTGAAGGACATAATCACCCATCTGTTTGTACAGTCCCCGCCACCAGAAACGTTTTTGTAACTGAGCCACAGTAGTTGAAACGCCTGCATGAGTAGGCGCATATCCTTCATGGGCTGCTGCGATCAATGTGTGCCTGCGATCCGCGTTGGGAAGTAACCTTTCACCAACGTCAGGAATTTTCACATAAGGAACTTTATCAGGACTTCAGTGGTATGTATACTTTGAAGAGAATGCCTTTGGATATTCACCTCCCTTCTCAGTTGCAGCAACAGCTGCCAAGATCTCGTCATCAATTTTACTTTTGAAACTTGTAACTGCTGCAACCAAATATGTCAAGACTGCTGATTTTGCTGCCTCATCGGCAAGTGAATTGCCAACAGCGTGAACTCCTACGCGCTGATGACCGAGAATGTGAATCACAAACACGAGGGGCAACTGCTCTTTAAGCTCAGCCACTTGGACCCAGATCATTTTATGTTTTATTGTGCTACCCTTGGAATCACGAAAATCATTCTGAATCCAAAAGAAGAGGTTCTTATTGTAAGACTGGACACAGTAGTAAGAATCACTCACAATCAGAGTTGTTACACTAGGATCAGCGTACTCCAATGCAAGCATCAGGGCACGAAGCTCTGCCAATTTTGCGGTGCAGTCCCTTTGAGTCTGAGTGTGCACGACTCGGGACTTGAACTCATCATTCACCATGACACCGGCCACAATGGCGCAAGTGGAAACGTATGCGTGTTTAGAACCATGCGCAACTTGCGCTGAACCATCAGTGTATATGATGCAATGGAAATCCTCCAAAGGCCGCATAGCCAAAGGCGCAGGATGAACAAATTCCTACTGCAAAAACTCCTGCAACTGTAAGGAGGCATCAAAAATAAACGTGACATCCGGAGATGTCAATGATGCTGCCCATTGTATCCACCGTGGGTGCAAAGCTTTAGAATTCGGTACACTGGTTTTCGGCACTGCTTCAAAAGCAGGATACGGGGTAACAACCAACATGCGTTTTCCCTGCGACAGTGTGCGTTCCTTAAGAATCGCCATTTGCACTGCAGTCAGAACTTTTTCCACAGAGGAAAACCGCAATTCAGCTGAAGTGTACAAGTGTGACTTGTAAGCAATAGGTACTGTGTCTCCTTCATTAAAAGTAAGGTAAGTGAAACCCACCGCCCCAGGGATGATTCTTATCACCAGGTTGGTGTGGTTATCACGAGTCAGTAAGAATTTAGATTCTAGAAGATCAGCCTGCAAAGATCGCAAAATGGCTGAATGTTCTGGCAGCCAGCAAGATTTGGTAAAAGTAGGTTGTATCAAAGCATACGCTGAGCATATTCGGGAATGTAAGTACGCCAGAAATTCAAAAAACCCAGCAAAGACTGTAATTTTTTCAGAGTTGTAGGAGCGCGCAGTTGTGCACATTTCTCCAAGAAGTGAGGAGCTAATCCTCGACCTTCATTGTTGAGCTCGTAGCCCAGGAACAACACTGTGTATTCTGCAATGTGAGACTTTGCAAAGTTAAATTTGTAACCAAAGTCCGCAAAGTTACAAATTATGCGGTCAACCCAACACAGATGCGCCCAAAGCTCGTCGTATGTGAGATATATGTCATCCACATACGAACACGCATCAGTGTCTATTCTCTCTAAGAGAGAGACAATGCGGGCAGCAAACACGCCTGGACTATTTTTGTAGCCCATCGGTAAACGTTTATATTGGTGTTGTTTGCCGCCACAGGTAAAACTGGTCCACTGGGAACTCAGTCCATCCAAATTGTGGGCAAAAAAAACGATGGAAATGTCAATTATGGTTTTAAATCGTTTCTGCACGAGACCATCAACTAATGCAGAGCCGTGCGTATTCTGTACTGCACAGGTACAGCAATGCGAGATCAAATGCCGGTAATCCAATACCAAACGATATGAGCCGTCTGGCTTTGTCACAGTAAAAAGAGGGTTATTCATCGGTGACACACAAGTTTCAATTACACCTTGATATTCTAATTGGTCAGGATTTCCGCAACGGAAGCCTTAGCTTCACGTCGGATGGGATATTGAGGTTGAGGCTGTGGCATAGAACATAAGGGAATTTCGTGGTGTGGGGAAAAAATATCCCAACCACAATGTGTACGGTACAAGGCCGGCGCAAGGGCATTAGCCCACTCTTCTGCAAAATTCAGCGCATGCTCTTTCGTTACTGTGTGCGCGAAACTAGGGAGGATCACCTCCTCCCCTCCCGGATCTGCGAGAACAAAAGGTGGGGGCCAGTCAGCCTCCGCCAACAAAATGTCATAGGTAGTTGTAAGATTTTCCCAAAATACCCCTTTTATTGTAAATTTGATGTCACCTTCAATTAAAAGGGCAATTTTATGAAGTCTATCAGGAGGAGCTACTCTAGTATCAGCTGTCTCCACAACAACACATTGGTCAGTCGCTGTCACCTTCATTAGCAGACGCAGGGCCTCTCGCACTATGGTAATCTCCGCTGCGCTGTCCAGCAAGGAAAGAGCCCATGTCTGATTCCGAAGCTGCGTTCTCACTATCTGTGGCATATCACGCTGTTAAAGCGTCAACTTTCTTTTTCTGAAACTGGGGTCTTTTCGGTGTTGAATCATCCTGCTTGCCTTTACCGTCTTTCGGGCGGGGCTGGTCGCGTCCCTGCTTGCCACCCCGACCTCTGCCGCCTCCTCCACCACGGTCGATGAGCCCGATGAGTCCTGAAAAGAACGAGGACAACGTTGTTCAGCAACCTGAAAACGATCAGGTGATTTTATCGTTGCGCAAGTCATAAATACGTTCTGTTGGCGCAGGAACTGGAGATGCAGGACGAGACTCCTGTTTCTGCTGCTGTTGTTTACCCTGTTTTTGTTTTTTTGGCCAATTTTGTTTTTTGGTCTTGGACTGTTCGTCAGTTTCTGACTTCTGCCCTTGGGGTTGCTTCTTCTCTTTAGTAGAAAAAGGCTTGACGCCTAAACTATTGTGGCCCACGGTCTTATAAGCCGCCACAATAATTCTTGGTAACTGTCGGGGTTTGTCGGCATCGGGCACAGCCTGCAAAGCATTAGACACCTGAAAGCTCACTGCATCTCCCTTGACATTTGCAAGTACGAGATCGGAAACTACTTCAAAACTGCTGCTTCGGCGCATACCCAATTCAACCGCTGCCTCAGGTCCGTGCTCATCCTGAACACGCTTCATGACCGTTGGAAGGACAGTCATTGACAGTGTGCCGAAGCACCGCGTATACACTGCCGCAAAGATCTTACCCCATGACTCACAGTCACCAGCTTCTGAGATCAAGTCTTTTGGAATGCTAATTGTCAGAATCCTGTGTTTTTCACCAGGAGTCGTGTTAGGAAATACTGCTTCCAGCTGGTCAAACTTTTCGGCAAGCCAGAAAGGAAAATCATCCTTATTCTGGGGGTGCTTGCCCATCACAGCATTAACCATCACGAGACTGAGCTTCATTCCGCCCTGTCTGGCAGGAAGCACCGCAACACCTGGAGCCCCGCCCGGGAGATTGCGGGTAATGTATTGTACTAACGACCTAATCACGCTAATTGCAACTACATGTAGTCGTCTGATATCCGCAAGGGAACACGCCCCGTGTTGAGGATGAGGTGTAAATTCAGTCAAAACAGGCCAAGTCTCGCCTGGAATGGACAACGGACCTAACCTCGGGGCTGTCAAAGAGTGGGGTAGGATGCCATTAAACCAAACTCAGTGCTGCCAAGCGTTAATCGGAACTTCCTGTGTCCCTTATGGAGCATAGTCCTGTGGCACGGCAGTTGCAGTGTACGTGTCGAACACATTAGTATTTGCATTCACAGCCGGAAGGTCACCCACGAGTAAAATATTTCATATGGGTAAGCTACTTCCGCACTCACAACCATAATCACAGCCATGCCATCCACGGGAACATTATAAGTCTGCAAGTGATTGCGCACCTCAATGCGACTATGTTGCGGAATGTCCACCGCGGCCATAGTGACACAGAAAGAAAGAGGTACAAGGAAAACTATGTAGCACAACTGGGTAGTAATTCAAGGAAACCGTTTTGAAAGAGTCAAGCTTGAAAAGACCTATGTATAGGTAGGTTTGTCCGACACCACTGTTAACCGGAAACAACAGTGAAAAGGTTAAGGACTGAATGTAGCACTACTCAAGTGTCATGTAATAGGAGCACCAACGATTGGGCGCCATGTCGCAGGGATCCTGCTCTCACACAGAACTGTGCATATAGACTTGGAACCTCAGTGAAGTAGGGTGTGCCAAAACTCACCTCAGTACCCAAAATCCCCTACCAGACTAGCAATCAGTGTCTTACAAACTCCCAATGTTTAGACAACCCAGAACATGGACTTAGAACACCTCAGGTAACGAGGAACACATGAACGCTCTTTCGTTATCCCATCATACCAGTCCAAAACGAGGAGTGAATGAAGACACGTGCAAGTTTGAACTGTTTATTTCTAATGCAGTGTTCTCAAGCGCAGTATCTTAGCTAATACAAGCAAACATATTATAAGAAACAAGGTTATCAGCATTGTTACGATTCCATAAAATACAAAGGGCGAAAGCATGTTAAAATGCTATGGGGAAAAAGTCTAAATAGAACCTCAGTTTACCCTGCCTTGCTAGTATATTATATTATATCTACAGAAAGTCTCTTTGGGTTTAGGAGGGTGGGCCTATACCTCTGGTCTTAGTAGAAATGGATCACATCTCTTCTGCACCAACTCTCTGCATGCGAATATTCATCAAAGTGTGTGTGTGTGCTCTGCGCAGTGCATTATTAAACCCGCCTAAAACCAGAGTTGGCCACAGCTGCACATATATTATGTCTAAACCGGGCGCTGATCAAACTGAACAACAAACGCTGTGTTGAAATAACCTTGAAGGCCTCAGCACTCACTATACAGACATAGCTTAACAAGCAAAGCTGATATTATAGGCAAACACAGTATTCTCGTGTGAAGCAAAGTAATCTATTAGGGTAAAAGCTTTATTAACAAAATGTGCCGTGTGCAGAGGCTGCAGGAAAGGAAAATGGCGTTTAAACCTCTAACAAGCTCATGCTAATATAACACAGCGTGAAGGCTAGGCCTAACCACATGACACCCTCCCTTTGATCCGTGCACGGTTAGGATAATGTAAAGGGCCAAGTTAGGAATGCAGAGTTCAAAATCGATAGTACGAACACAAATCTCCAATTTGGGCAATAATACACAAATATAGTAAAAATGTGAAAAAAAAATTAAAAATGTTGATTGAGGACCTTGGTAAAGTCAATAGGCCTGAACCCAAAAAATTGTGTTCATAAAAAGTAAATCCGACTGTCCAACAGTGGGTGTTGGTGAAGGATGCAAGATAGAAAACACATTTCATCCTAATAATGAATTTGCAAAGTAGACAGAAACAGCCTCCAACAAGAAGTCACTGTTCTCATCAGAAAATAATTCGGCCATCCAATTTAGTAAAGGGAAAGAACAAACATGTTCTTCAATTACCGGAGCCTATAGCACCATCAGAGGGCAACTCGGTGGGTTTTCAAGGAAGCTGCGGCCAAGAAATCTCGCGCCGATGCAAACACATTCCAACGACCCAGTATTACATGGATCGCTGCAAAGGACATAATCCCTCCATCAGAACAAAGCAATTCATGAGCAACTGAGGGGCTCATAAGTTGATTATAATCCGCATCGGGAGACACCGTATTGCAGAGACACAAATCCAGGGCCAATTCGAAGTCGCAACTCAGGCAATGAAAGACAGGCTGGACGCATGTAAAGTAGGAAAATCGAAACGATAATCCATAAGCTGCACTCAATGTAGCAAGAGGCAGCGCTCCATAGTACTCAAGCATCCGGGCGCGAAGCAGCCCCAGCCGAGACAGCTCGTCTTGTAACACAGGATGTGCATCCATTTTGAAACAAACAAAACAGCAATAGGACGCCAGCAGCGAGAGCCAGTAGTAAGGGAAATCCACCAAAAAGGCTTGAAAAAATAGAATGGAAGAAAGCCAGAAAGACACCAAATATCTTTTGAAAGGATGTTACAAGGGCACTGCTTACTACTTTAAAAAAGTGAGCCAGCCCCGATGTGGAGGATGCATTGAAGATTGTGTGAATTAATTCACCGAAATGCAACGGCAAATCAGTATTTAACAAGGCATACACCTCTGTGTGGGTGTTAGCTACGTGAAGGACAAATGTTTCACGAGCAGATGTGAGGGCAACTTCTTTTTGGGACAATAGAGCTCTTATGCGACTCATCTTATTGAACTTTCAAGGTCGGAATCTTGGGCCAGATGGAAACATCAAGTTTTCCAGGCGGGGGTGGATACATAAAATTTTTACAACAAACCACACGCTCACTGACGGTAACGAAATAAGCAATCTCTTTTATTAACCCGCAGCAATCCTCATTGTTTAACAGTGAATAACTCCCATTTGCTAGTAATGTGAATGTGGGAACGATAGCAGGCACGGAGGTACCTTTCAGAATACAGGCTAAATTCTGCTTGTTCTGATTACAGGAGCCGTGTAATTGGATATGTCTACACATTAATGAGTGATCTGGTGTTTCAGTGCATTCTTCACCATTCAAATAAACTTCCTTACCCTCCCTAAGGCATCAATATGTAAAAGGAAGCGACCAAGCTTCATGGAGATAAGAGCTTCCAAGAGGCTTGTATCTACCAATTGCAAAATACTTCATACAGTTCTTGAACACAAACAGGGGAAATGGGAGAGTTATCAACCCGTGGATAAGCCACGTTGCAGTGTTGGCCTCTGCCACAGAAAACTGTAAAGATTGCAATCTCTCAATATGTAACATGGAAAAGGATGCATCTTTCATTGAAAGCAAACGCTGCTTGTCAGTCAAATTAAACGGGGCAAACAGGGAAGAAGTATTCATGTAATTCCATGGTACTTTTCCTGCCTCAGGGTCTGCAGGGTCCAAGCAAACTGCATATTAGAACGCAATTGATTCTGACCATGGTACAAAACAGACACTTGATCTTGCACAATATCAACAACAGATGACACAATATTATCTAATGTGTAGATGCGGGAAGAAAGCATGTTAATGCTATTATCTACCACTGCTAGCACTTTTTCTAAATTAGCTTGATCTATAGCTCTAAGGCGAGGGCCAGCCTCAATCTGGGATGTTTTCCAGAATTCGTTATAAACAGCATATAACCATCTTTTAGATCTACCTTTAGCCGGGCCTTTTATAAAATCATTCAGATCAACATTGTCAGTCAGTTTAGATAAATGCAGCTTAACTGACGCCAAGGTAGAATGTTTGAGCCAATTCTGACACAACTTGCCTACAGAATAAGTAGTCACAGAATGGTCACTTTCAAAATGGGGATCCACCCTGACCTCTGCAAAGCCTTGAGCCGAACCCAGAAAACAATGCTGGCATAAGTCAGCACTTCTGTGCCAGAGCAACTAACTATTGGGATCCAAACTGGATATGTTAAAGGAAGAATTTAGCAACAGAGTTTGTAACTTTCGGATAGAAAAATTTGCGGTATTTTCCCAACCCGAATATTCTTCTAAGTCAGGAAAAGAAGGTGCATTGGTACCTTTGGTGCATTGTGAAATGGTAGAATTCAAAAACAACATATGGTTCGGGATGAGACATGCACTGTGCAAAGCCTCAGTGCCTTGCACTTGCCAACTTTTAGAACCCCAAACTGATTTAAGGTCAACTGTTGCCTTCCACAACTCATAGCCACCAACAGCCAACTGGTCTAGAAAGGACTTCGAATACAATAATTTGGTATCGGTAAGTCTAACTTTGGACTCAGACTTTTCAGTCATTTTAAAATAAAATGCATTGGGTTTTGATTGATTAAAATCGGTAAAGTATGTGAACTTTTTCAAAAAGGTAGTAGAACTGCCTTGTACAGGAGCTGGACAGTGTTCCCACTGGGTATAATTGACAGTGAGCCTCCTGTTATTTGTCTTATGCAGGTAGTGATTGCCAAAATGTTGATAACAAAACAAATCACCATAATTAGCAGACTCAAAATACAAGTCTTCAGCATCAAAGGCAACATAATATGTCAAATCCGAAAACAATGATTCTACGGCCTGAATATCCCAATCATCAGAACGTTTGTTTTGTTTAATTACATCCCCCATGTTAACTCTAAGTACATTAGGGACATTTATAACCTCAGTTGGGCCATGGATCTGAAATTGAACAGAATCCCACACAATCCCATCTAAGACAGGCCAAGCAGTGATGTTAATAAAAGCCAAGTCTCTCTTTCATCTGTGTGAAGAGGAATGGGGAGCCAATGTTCCATTGATATGTTGAATGCATGTTCTCTCCTCGACATAGTGTCTATTGACAGTGAGCCTCCTGTTATTTGTCTTATGCAGGTAGTGATTGCCAAAATGTTAATAACAAAACAAATCACCATAATTAGCAGACTCCAAATACAAGTCTTCAGCATCAAAGGCAGCATAATAGGTCAAATCCGAAAACAATGATTCTACGGCCTGAATATCCCAATCATCAGAACGTATGTTTTGTTTAACTACATCCCCCATGTTAACTCTAAGTACATTAGGGACATTTATAACCTCAGTTGGGCCATGGATCTGAAATTTAACAGGATCCCACACAATCCCATCTAAGACAGGCCAAGCGGTGATGTTAATAAAAGCCAAGTCTCTCTTTAATCTGTGTGATGAGGAAAGGGGAGCCAATGTTCCATTGATAAGTCGAATGCATGTTCTCTCCCCGACATAGTGTCTATTGACGAGACAGAAGAAATAAAACACAAAACCAATTGACATAAAAAGGTAAATCGAAAAAAGCACCAGCCAAATGTAGGTCCAAGAGGGAATAAAAAAATGTTTTTTAAACAGTCTTACATAAACAGAAATCCTTGAAGGCTTTCTCGATGTGTGTGAAACAGTGTCAAATGAAAATCTGGATTCAGTAGCCAAGCGAGTTTGCAAATCAGGCATAGATAAGTCAGTTGGGTAAGTATAGTCAGTTTCATCAAGATGAGCACCTGGCAGTTTACTAAATAAAGGAGTGGAAACAGCAAGCATTTCAAGGGCAACATCAGGCACTCGATTTGAAGCCGGGGCCAAAACAGAATTTCTCAAAATCGTAGCTCCCTTGTGTGCGGTTCAACTTAATAAATGAGACATTATTGCTTGGTAGAATTAATATATAATTACCAAAATTGAAAAATGTGTATTTTAGATGAAAATTTGTGCATTTTCATAACTCATAAGCAGATGTTTGGTGAAAAATGGTTGAATTTATATATTTAAAGCTGATATACAAGTGATAAATCATGTGGCGTTGGGGAGACTTATTACTAAAACTATAACCTTGGTGCCAGGGACATTGCAGAAATGACTGTTATGTATTACTCACATAAATGTATTCCAAATTGGCAAAACCTTTTTTTACATTACTGTTGAACAAGTTACTTACCTTCGGTAACGCATTATCTGGTAGAGTCTCCTATCTAGCTGCAGATTCCTTACCTTTGAATTTCCCAGGCGTTAGGCTAGATCCAGAAACTTTTGCTGATCAATACCCTTGCGAGCAGATGTCAATACTTTTAGTTTGTTTTTTCCATGCCAGAAGCGCAGAGCCACAAAGTAATTGATGTAGTCGTGTGCAAAACTAGGGCTCTCAAAAGGGGAGTAACCCGAGCCCTAAAATATTAGTACGCAAAGCAGGGAGGCACGGGTGGGGCTGTAAGGAATCTGAAGCTAGATTGAGTCTCTACTAGATAATGAGTTCCCAAAGGTAAGTAACTTGTTCATCTGATAGAAACTTCTAGCTGCGGATTCCTTACCTTTGAATTAAATACCCGAGCCATACCATCCCGGTGGTGAGTTGTGGAACCATGTCCTACACTAGGATGTCCTGCATGACCGAATGGGCAAAGTATCCGTCCCCGCGGACATGACCATATAGGCAGTAGTGTTTTGCAAATGTGTGCAAAGATGCCCACGTTGCCGCCTGACAGATATCTTGGACTGATACAGCCTGAGCCAAGGCTGTAGTTGCAGTTTTTCCCCTGGTAGAATGGGCCCTTAATCCCTCAGGGGGCTGCTTCTTTGCCAAGGTATAACAGTTCTTGATGCAGAGAATGATCCAGTGAGAGCTGGTCCTTTTCTGCATTGGTCTTACCTTCTTCGCTCCCATGTACTCCACAAAGAGTTGGTCATCCATCCGTCCGGAACTCTTTTTTGGCACAGTGAAGACGCGCCTCTTCCCTAGAAGGATGAGGGGGAGCAAAGAAGGTGGGCAATGTGATGGACTGACCCACATAGAAAGGGGTCAGAAACCTTTGGTAAAAAGGATGCCCGGGTGGAAAGCACCACCTTGTCCGGAAAGGACATAAGATAAGGAAGCAAGCAAGATAGCACCTGAAGCTCACTCACCCTCCGGTCCGATGTAATCGCAACCAAGAAGGCTATTTTGATGGTCAACAGCCGGAGGAGACAATTGTGTAAAGCCTCAAAGGGAGCGCACTTCTGATATATGAGGACCAAATTAAGGTCCCACTGCGGCATAACAAAGGACATAGGTGGAAACCGGTGAGCCAGCCTTTCAGAAATCTATGTACAATAGGAGATTTGAAGAGAGAGGGCTGGTCTGGCAGCTGCAAAAAAGCAAACAGAGCAGAAAGGTAACCCTTGAAAGTTCCCACAGCTGAGCCCTGTTGGGCAAAGGTCAGAATGAACAGGAAGAGGGCCAATAGACCTTTCTGTACAGTATCATACAGATTTCTGCCAACAGCAGGCGTATACCGACTTTGTGGAGGGCCGCCTGGGAGCCAGAATAACGTTACAAATTTCGGGAGGAAGGTCAAAAGATATCAACTGTCGCCTCTCAATCTCCACTCAAGGAGGCGCAGAATTTACAGGTTCAGGTTAAGAACCCTGCCCTGCTGCTGCGACAGAGATCCTCCCGAAGGGGCAGCCTGATCGGAGGATCGATGCTCACTCTTAGAAGCTCTGGATACCAGACTCACCAAGTCCGGAGCCACAAGAATGACTTGGGCCTGGTCGCTCCTGATCTTCTTCAGAACTCTTGGCATGAGGGGTATGGGCGGAAAGGTGTACAGCAGGCCTGATCTCCATTCACGATGAAAGGCCTCGCTGAGCGATAGCCACCTTGGAACCTCCAGCCCACAGTACTGCTGACATTGCGAGCTCTCTTTGGAGGCAAACATATCTAACCAAGGTTCTCCTCACTGCTGAAAGAGACCTTGCACCACCTCCGACCGGAGATGCCATTCGTGATCTGCTAGACATCGACTGCTGAGTTTGTCCGCCATGGCGTTCAGAGAACCTGCCTGGTGTTAAACCACCAGGGTTATGCCCTGCTGTTCCAGCCATGTCCAGAGACACAGGGCCTCTCGACAAAAGGTCCACAACCACACCCGCCCTGCTTGTTGCAATACCACATGGCGGTGGTGTTGTCCGCGAACACTTGCACGGGCTTCCCTTGACAGAGGGAGAAAAGGCCTTCAATGCCAATCGAATCTCCCGGAGCACCAACAAATTTATGTGGAGCCCCGTCTCTGCCAGAGACCAGTGTCCCCTGATCTCCACCTCTCCGTGATGGCTGCCCCATTCGAGAAGTGACGCATCTGTCACGACTGTGAGATCTCGTTGGGGAAGGTAGAGGGGTCTGTCATTGACCCAATTGCAGTTTGTCAACCACCACTGCAGATCTCTCGCAGTTCATGCCGAGATCTGGACCATATCAGTGAGATTTCCTCGATGATGTGCCCGTTGGTACTTCAAGTCCCACTGCAGAGGCCGCATGCACCACCTGGCATGCTTTAACAACAGGATGCAGGAGGCCATGAGGCCCAACAGCCTCACAGTCAGTCTCACCGAAATCCAGGATAGAGGCTGAAACATCGGAATCATAACTGCAATATACCGGACTCACTGCTCGGGAGGATAGGCCCAAAACTGTACTTTGTCCAGAACTGCCCTAATAAAACGAAGCGTCTGAGAAGGAGTCAGGTGTAAATTTGGCAAGTTTATAGAGAACCCCAGCAAATGCAGGAGGTCCGCTGTAGACTGAAGTTGGGAGACGACTGCCTGTGGCGAAGACATTTTGAACAGAAAATTGTCTAGGTAGGGGAAGACTGACATCCCTAACCTACGCAGATGAGCTGCGACCACCGGCATCACCTTGGTAAACACCTGAGAGGCACTGGTAAGGCCGAAGGGGAGCACAATTAACTGATAGTGGTCACGGCCAACCTTAAACCGCAGGTAACACCTGTGGCCCGGCAGGATGGGGATATGAAATTATGCTTCTCTAGTAGGGGATCTCTGTGTATAGTCATAATCTAGTGAATAGTCCCGCCCATGTGCGTGGACCCCGGAGCAATCAAAAATAATCTCTTAAGTCGTCTTCTTTGCAGTCCTGATAGACACTTAAGAGAAAATTAAAGACAATAATGCAGCCTGTACCTACAAGGCTACACTGTCCAGTACTTCAACTAGAAATGCCAAGGATATTTTACAAACATCACATTTACCATAATGGGTCAAGTTCCATCCATTGAGAAACTTCCCCTTCACAAAAACCTTGGAATGATAGAGAGGAAGGGATGGACAGACAAGCCTCCATAGGCAGCCATTATCTGTCTGAAAAAGGGATACCGTACCTTTAAGGAACTCTCCAGAGACCTCCGGTATCCCAGCATGCACAGCCAAGTCCTTTTACTTTCAGCTCATTTTTCCGGATCCTGCTAGCAGGACCCTGGAGCATAGAGCTCTCCCTTTTTGGGTTTAATTCTAATTTGTTTACACTTTTCAAGTGTTTATAGTGTTTCACTCGACGTCTACCTACTTCTTCTTCCATTTGCTGGGGTTGTTTGCCAGTTTTTGCCACCTTTTCTGTCACAAATGCCTGCATTTTTCGATAGATCCCCTGAGTGTGCCAGGAATAAGGCCAAATCGGACGTCCACAGAGTGTGTATCCTCTGTCTCCCTTCATCCCATGTCCCTGAAGATTGTGAGATCTGTCAGTCCTTTTCCAAGAGGACCAGGAGAGAGAGGGAGAGAGGGATAAGATCCGGCTCCAAGGCCTGGAGCTGAGGAAACTTCAGGATCAAGGTGGGTCTGGGCATGGGAGGGCTGGATCTGAGTCCTCTGCCCATGCTGCGGCCTCTGGGGGGCTCCCCAGTCAAGAGAAGGCCAGGAAACGGCACATTTCTCCGTCAACGTCGATGGCCTCGACGTCGGCGTCAAGAGGGTTGACCACCGTGTGCTCCCCGTTGACCCAGGGCTCTGGGTCGAAGCGGCGTCTCCGATCGACTTCGAGGGGGCTGACGTCGAGACCTCGGATGAGGTCGACGTCGAGAACTACATCAATGTCGAGGAGTCATCAACATCGTGATGGTTCCAGGCACCGGCGCTCGCCGTCGAGGCGACACTGCCACTCGCCGTCGAGGCCTACTCGGCGTTCGACGTCAAGGAGCAGGCACTCGACGTCGAGGAAAAAGAGATCGCCGTCGAGGGATGTGTCGATGTCGAGGCATTCGACGTCGAGAAAGAGATCGACGTTGAGAAAGGAGAAGTCAACCTCCGGGAGGTGATCTAGAGCAAGGACGGCCGGGCTCGGTGGTCAGCCTGTCCCCTGCTTCCACGAGCCCTAGGTCGCGGCGGCACCGGCGTTCGTCTAGTAGAAGATCTGCTTCTAGGACTTCGTCGTGAAGACCGGCAAAGAAGAAGCGCGTGGTTAGATCTTTCGACTCAGAGTACTTTCAAATCTACTCCTCTTCTCGGCCAAGGTCGCCTACGCCTCCTACGTTGCTGCAGAAGAGTCCCACTCCTCCACCGCTTCCTCCACTTCCGAGGGCTCCTCCTCCTCCTCCTCTTCCGAAGACTCCTCCTCCTCCGCCTCCACTTCCTCCTCATCGTCCTCCGCCTCCTCCTCCACCACGGCCTCCTCCAAGGTCCGTCTCGCTGGCGCGCTTCCATTCACCACCTAAGGGGACGCCACAGCCGAAGACTCCGGAAACCAGAGGCCCAGCAGAGGGTCGCCAACCTGCCATTCTCTGGAGCGACATTGTTTGGAAAATATGCTGATGAGGAGATGGCCCGCTTGAAGGTGAAGGCTGAAACCCTGACGGCCATCGGGTTAGAGAAGCCGAAGTAGCAGAAGACTTTCCGCCGCTTCCAGAGGCGTTTTGGTGCCCAGGGCAGAGGGCTAGGTCGTCAAACTGGCCAGCAGCAACATCAGCAGTACCAGAGGCGGCCTTTCCAGAAGACAGAGGGGCAGAGGCTACCAGCAGTCCTCCACGAAGCCCAAGGGCCCGGCCGGGTCTAGGCCCTGAGGTGCTACTTCCTGCTCGTCCGTTACCCGCTCCGGTGGGGGGAAGCATCCAACATTACTTGGCAGAGTGGAGAAAAATTACTCAGGACAAGTGGGTGCTGAATATTGTTTGCAATGGATACTGTCTTCGTTTCACCAGCCCGCCTCCAGCAATTCCACCAGTTTGCTCGCAGTTCTGACTGTGCGAGCTCCAGGCGGAGGCCGATTCCCTGTTAAGAAAAAGGGCGATAGAAGATGTCCCTCTGTCTCAAAGGGGAAAGGGCCTGTACTCACGTTTCTTCCTGGTACAGAAGAAGGACAAGAACGAGTTCAGGCCCATTCGGATTTGCGACAAGCAAAGAAATGGATTTGCAGGGAAAAGTTTTGCATGCTGTCTTTGCACCAGATCTATCCTCAGCTGCAAAGGGGAGACTGGCTTTGCGCAATAGATCTGCAAGATGCGTACTTCCATGTGCCCATTGCACGGAAACACCGGAGGTTTCTGCGATTTTTAGTCGGCACCAATCACTATCAGTACACCGTACTACTGTTTGGACTGAAGTCTGCACCCAGAACGTTTTCCAAATGCATGGCAGTGGTGGCAGCGCACCTGAGAAAGAACAAGGTAATTGTCTACCCGTACCTGGACGACTGGTTGATCAAAGCCTCCACCTTCCAGGAAGCACAACTGCACTTCAACAAGACAGCTATTCTGTTGAGCCAGCTGGGGTTGCACATAAACATGTCCAAGTCTGTCCTGATTCCTGTCCAGTGCCTGCAGTACTTGGGAGCCTCTATCAATAAGCTGTCAGCAAGCGTGTCTCCTTCGGAGGAGAGACGCTTATCGATCCTTCGGAAGGCTCAGGCTCTCATAGCTGCTCCATCTTCAACAGTGAGGATGGTGTTTTCTCTACTGGGGTCGATGGCCTCTTGCATCTTCCTCACTCCACATGCGTGTCTCCACATGAGACCACTGCAGGAATGCTTGGAGGGTCAGTGGGACCAGAGGAAAGGGTGTTGGGACGACAGGATCCAGTTGTCTCATCACGCCCAACAGTCCCTGAGATGGTGGTGCTCAGCAGAGAATCTCCTGAGAGCTTCCTTTCCACAAGGACATCCCCACTCAAACTATCATGACGGATGCGTCTCTCCAGGGCTGGGGAGCGCATTCAAACCATCTACAGATCCAGGGAACGTGGTCTCCGGCGGAGTCCACGTATCACATCAATTTCCTGGAACTCAGAGCTGTTCACTTGGCGTTGAAGGCCTTTCATTCGTCCTTCCAGACCAACTCCTTGCTTGTGCAGACGGACAATACGACCACAATGTATTATCTCAACAAGCAGGGGGGCTCAAAATCACTGTTAGACCTGACATCATTGGCTTGAGTCTCTCCTCCATTTTTTCTGTTTGCCTCTACTGTGTTACGATGTTTTGCTGGTATATGCTTTGGGCGCCGTGTCACTGCTGATCAGTGCCATAGCGCAAGTGCTCCCTATGTTAAAATGATGTATCTATTGTATCCATGTTTGGCTTCTTTGGTTTACTGTCAGTCCCTAGTCTAGTGCACCAGGAGTGCCAGGGCTTGTAAATACAAATGCCGCTCGTGGGCTTGCAGCACGTGTTGTGCCACCCACAGGAGCGGCCTTGTAAAAGAATGTCTACGGGTCGGTCATTGCGAGACCCGCGTGCAGTCTTGCACTGTCACGTCGGCTGCGCAGGTATACCTACCTGCCAGCCCCCCCAACCTTCCCTTAACTTCATGTTAGTCACCCCTATGGTAGGCCCATGGGCAGGGTGCATTGTAAGTGTAAGGTAGGACAGGCCTGACCAAGTTGGCATGTCCTGATAGTGAAGCGCCGCCATCTTAGGGCTTCACTATTGCGAGGTAGCCTGCTCTCCGTTGGATAGAATGGGCCGCCGGGATTGTTAACGCAATAATCCTAGCCGGCTCGGGGAGCATGGTGCAATGTCGAGTTTGGTATCCCTGAACTCGGGGTTTAATTACGCATCCGTTGGTGTGGATGGTTTTTGGACTCTGGGTTCGAAAATAGCACTTTTAGAAAGTGTCTATTTTCTTGTCTAACCATATCTGGTCTCTGCTGGTCTTGCGTGTATGTGACAGGAGCTGGGTGGCTCCAAGAGGTCTGGATGAGTCAGTGTGGGATGAGTGGGACATATTACGTTGAGAGTAGGGGGAGAGTAGTTGTTGATAGCCTGCCTTGCCTGATACAATGCTGGCTCCACCTCCTGCCGAGCGACTGATGGCTCTGTACCTGCCATGGACGATACTGGCCCCACCTCCTGCCAGGAGGGCGATAGCTCTGCTCCTGCCAGTGTCAATGCTGGCTCCACCTCCTGCGGGGCGTCTGAGCACCCGGCCCGGCTCAATGAATAGGCCAGGTGCTACTGCCTAGCTCCACCCACCACAGACCCAGGGTGTTGGGAAACCCCCGGCATAGACAAAGGGATCAAAGACGAAAAGGGGTATAAGAGAAGGACCCCTGAACCAAGAATTTAGATCACTTCTGACAAGGAACCCTGTAACCAAGGACAAGAAGCCTGCTGATCTAAAGGACTGCTTACCCCTTCTGCCAGTGTGCTGTTGTTGGGGGAATCCTGCAGTGCTTCTTTATTTTTGCCAAGGAACCAGGAGAGAGGAACTTTGTGTGTACTCTCACGCTTGCTAAGAAAATCTCCAAGGACTGGAAGAGTGCCAGTCTCCTGCCGAAGTCACAGGGCTAAAGGACTTCACCTGCTAAAAAGTGCTATCCGCTGGAAGTGTGAATCCAGCACCTCTGAAAGAGCCAGCAACCACGACGATCGGACGCTGGGCCCGACCGACGCCAGCAGCAACGCCAGTGAGTAGGAGTACGGCTCTAACTCCAGAGGACCTCGGGTCTGCCCCGCTGCTGATCGCATCAACCGTGTGCCCCTCGACGCCGTGAGCGCTGCTCACTCTGTGCAACTGCATCATCGACAACGCCTGCTGAGGCCTGATCGACACCGAAGACGCGACGCCGGATTGCTCGACGCCGCTGATCATCGTGTGCTTCATTTTCCTAAGGTACTGTGTTGTTGGGGGTCCGTGTGACTCCAGGCCCGACGCAGCGCTCCTCGCGGTCGACGCCGAACCTGTGGATTATCTCTGCCCAGCGTTGTGTAGCTCCCGTGTGAGTTACCCTGTTGCTAAAGAACTGTGTTTCCAAGAAGAAGATTTGCTTGATATAAAAGACTCTTGTGCTAAAGAAGAACTACCTTTGAACTATCCTTTTTCCTTCCTAAACGTATTTATTCCGATTGTGTACAGTTTTGCCGTTATTTTGGTCTTGTGCTAAGCCTTATATAAAAATACTTATTTTTATAATACTACGGTGTCGTGTCCATTTGTAGTGTATTCACTGTATTACTGTATGTGGTCGTAATTGCTTAACACACAGCCTCTGAGATAAGCCGGTTCTGCTCTGCCAAGCTACCAAGGGGGTGAGCAGGGGTTATCGAAGGGTGTGATCCCCTTGCCCTGACTAGAAAAGGAGTGTCCCTATTTGTCAGAAGTGTATACCTCTGCCAACTAGAGACAGCCGGTTCTAACAATCACGCACACTGTCACAGGAAGCGCAGGCGGTCTGGCACTGGCTGCTAGCCAGAGGACTGACGATAACGGCGACTCATCTGCCAGGTGTGCAGAATGTTCAAGCGGACGCCCTCAGCAGGTTGATCCAAGAAAACGACGAGTGGGTCATAAACGACGAGGTGCTCGACGACATCTTCGCCATGTGGGGCACTCCAGACGTAGATCTGTTCGCCACCGTCGATAACAGAAAATGCAGCGACTTCGCCTCGAGGTATTACCAGCCGGGGACTCTGGGGAACGCGTTATGGATCAGCTGGTCGAACAGCTTTCGGTACGCTTTTACACCAATTCCCCTGATTCCGGCGGGGCTCATCAAGCTGTCCCAGTCCAGGGTGCGGATGATCCTCATCGCCCCGGAAAGGCCCAGACAATGGTGGTTCACGGACCTGCTTCACCGGTCGCTCCTACCTCACCGGCGGCTGCCGTGTCAGCCGGACCTTCTCACGAAGTTCGGGGGGCAGATGGCGCACCCCAACCTCTCATGGTTGAGTTTGGCGGCATGGCTCCTGAGATAGTGCAATATGGCCACTTGAATCTTCCTGAGGATTGCATGGACATATTGAAGGAGGCTAAGAGGCCTTCCACTAGGACTTATTAGGCTTACAAGTGGAAGAGATTCTGCATCTGGTGCACATCTAAGAACTATGATCCGACGATCTGCAAGGAAGATGTCATCCTTCCATACCTTCTGCATTTAGCTCAGTCTGGACTTAATTTCTCTTCCATTAAGGTTCACCTCACAGCATTGACTGCATACAGGAAATGTCCTTCACAGACGTCCTTCTGCCAGATTCCTGTGATAAAGAATTTTTTGGAAGGATTGAAGAAGGTGTTCCCTCCTGCTCGGCTTCCTTCGGCTTCGCTGCAGCACCTTTCGCGGCAGGCGGCGTTCCTCGTGGCCATTACATCGGCCCGCAGGGTGAGTGAAATTCAGGCATTGTGTTGCCAGGAACCTTATACTGTGTTTCATGCTGCTAAGGTTGTTATGCGTACTCACCCTAAGTTCCTTCCTAAAGTAATCTCGGATTTTCATGTTACTCAGACTATAACTTTACCAACGTTTTTTCAGAACCCTTCTACTCCAGCGGAGCGTTCTCTCCATTCCCTGGATGTCAGGAGGGTGTTGAAATTCTATCTGGATAAGACCAAGAATATTCGTAGGTCCGACCAATTGTTTATCAACTATGGGTCGGTCAGGACTGGTCTGGCTACCTCTAAACAGTCCATCTCCAGGTGGATTGTGTCATGTATCCAGCTATGTTATCAGAAAGCGAACAAGACCTTAGGGGGTAAGCCTAAAGCTCATTCTACCAGGGGCGAAGCAGCTACAACAGCTTTGCTCCACAATGTTCCCATTGTAGAGATCTACAGGGCGGCCACTTGGAAGTCAGTCCACACCTTTTTCTAAGCATTACTGCCTGGACTCTGATGCCAGGGCAGATGCTCAGGTTGGGCAGGCTTCGTTGCGAAATCTGTTTGCACAGTAATGGTGCTGTCTGTTTTTTCTTCACCGCAGGGTTGGTTTTTGGGATGGGCTTGCCATTCTATTCAATAGATTATGACTATACACAGAGATCCCCTACTACAGAAGGAGTAGTTTCTTACCTGTAATTCCAGTTCTGTAGTAGGGGTATCTCTGTTATAGTATACAACCTCAAGAGTGACTGTGGGTCTAAAAGTACTGCCCGTTGAACAATGCCTGAAACTCAACTCAAAAGAACACAGAAATATAGAAAACCAGAGGGAAACAAGTACCACAGGATACCTCCACATTTGTAAAAGTACCCATCAGTTATCGATCAGTTCCGCCCTTATCATCATCTGGGCCTCCTCACACCGAGGAGAGCAATCCTGCAACCACTTGATACTAGAAAAGTGGATGCCCTAATGTATTTAACGGTGTAAGGCAGATAACTGTGAAATGATAACTGAAGAAGCAGTGCGTGTAAAGAAACAGATAATGGTGTGAATACCGTGAAAGAATATAAAATTGGAGAACTAGAAGAAGAAAACTTTATTAGATGTCTCCTATGTTTCCAAAGATTTAAAAATGAGTGCGGAGATATAGTAGAGAAAAGAAATAACTACTATTTAGATCTTAACGGTCAACATGTTTCTGCAGACTCTGGACCCAACTAGGTGTCCTGCTGCTTTCATCAGGACCACATCTCGCTACTGCTTTTACCTCAAAGAAGTAGTAGATTTAAAAGGTTTTACTTTACGTGTGTTGCAAGTGAACAGAACGTCCCTTGACAGGTACTGGTCCTCCTTACTATTAAAAGAAGAGTTGAGAAAAACAGACACAGACAACAAACAAAACGAAAAAGTTAAGGTCAAGTACGTAATCCAGTACGACCAAGTGCAGGTATGCATATCACATATCCCCACTGATGTCATTTCATGTACATCTGCGGCTCTTATTCAGGCCAATCACCTGCTTACCTTTTAGGTAGGAGGCTCACACTACGCCTCACCTGGCTGCAGCTCAGGTAGGTAGAGCACCGCACTAAAAATGACATAGAAAGGAAGTGGTGCACATAAACATATCACACAGTATCAATCACATCAATCTGACAACATCATATTACTAATGTTACTAAACACAACAGTAAAGGATGGCGTATACTAGTGTTGCATAATCATGTAGGGGCAAGAAACGCAGATCTGCAGATGAATAAGAACACCATTTTTATCAGCCCCTTGCATGTAGAGTGGCAGTGTATTAATGATCTATATTGCTTCGTGGCACGTTGAGCTTGGACCCTTCTTCTATCTGGTTGGTTATGTATCAATGTTATAGTCATAAGCGCCTGCCCTCCTCCCCGGTGGAGAAAATGGTACTGTAATGTATGCTACAGGCCCTGCTTTATGCACCTTCAAAAAGAACTGAAAGTAAAAGGACTTGGCTGTGCATGCTAGGATACCGAGGGTCTCTGGAGAGTTCCTTAAAGGCACAGTATCCCTTTTTCAGACACATATGGCAGCCTATGGAGGCTTGTCTGTACATTCCTTCCTCTCTATCATTCCAAGGTTTTTGTGAAGGGGAAGTTTCTCAATGGATGGAACTTGACACATTATGGTAAATGTGATGTTTGTAAAATATCCTTGGCATTTCTAGTTGAAGTACTGGACAGTGTAGCCTTGTAGGTACAGGCTGCATTATTGTCTTTAATTTTCTCTTAAGTGTCTATGCAGGACTGCAAAGAAGACGACTTAAGAGATTATTTTTGATTGCTCCGGGGTCCACGCACATGGGCGGGACTATTCACTAGATTATGGCTATAACAGAGATACCCCTACTACACAACTGGAGTTACAGGTAAGAAACTCCTCCATCCTGGGGGGGGCGCTTGGTGGCGCCGGACCGGAATGGCGGACTTGGTGTGAAGCTCCCGTCGGGTCGGGCGCACTAACGAACATAATCCTCATCCTGCCTGTTAATATCCTGCAATCTTCACACCAACTGATGTGGGACCCTGTGGAGCACTAGCGGTGTGAATCTCAGCCCGAGGTGAGGTCCGCTGTGTGGGAGTTTTTCGGCTGCGGAGCTGGGAGCAGAGTGCCACTAGGGACGACTCTGGAGACCTGGGGCGGCAGCGCTGGTCACGCAAGGCCGAGGACTTTGGACCTAACTACCCTGCTGCCGATACAGTCGGCGGAAACGCTGGCCGAGACCGCGTCTTCAGGCCTAATACTTCCCCACCAGCCCTAGCCTCTGACACGCCAGGCAGCAGAACTGAATAGCCCTACCTCACCGGTGATTGCAGTGGAGGTACGGGCCCTGGGGTTGACTGTGGCACTGCACACGTGAGCACGGCCTGAGGAGGTGCGGAGGAAGCAGCATGGCGGACCGGCGATAGCGGGGACACACGGAGTGAGTGATCACAGGCGTGGGGGTCTACAGTTCCCTCTACATGCCGCCGGGGAGAGGCTTCCCCGTGGGGGCTTGCGGGAGGCACTCCTACCCATCCGCCATTTTGTGGGTCACCCTGGACAAACGATTGCTGACCACACAGCCGCGCATGTGGGCCTGGCATGCAGCTTGACTGCATGGCGTGGACACTACTGAGGTGCTGTGCGCCCACGCGCACTAGACGGGCAGACTTACTTTGGATGCGGCTGCTGGGCCTGTCACCGCACTAACTGCGCAGGTGGACGAAGCCGCCATTTTGTTTGCCCGGGCCGGAATCTGACACTGCCTGGGGTGCCTGCAGTGCTGAAGACTTGAGGGCCACTACCCCACGTTTGCATCCCTCGCTGCTACCATGCAGACACTGTATTGCGTGAGGGGAGTAACTGCTGATACTGTCGGCGCCGCACACATCTGAAGCTGGCCTTGTTTTGCTCGGAGCGGCCTGTATTGTGTGCTGGGCACACAGGACACCCTTTGAGAGGAACGCTGCCTTCCCCTCTTCCCCCCTCTTGAGTTGAACGGCAGGGACTCGGGCTGGGCCTGGCTGCTGCGATGGGCAAGACAGACCCCCGGCAGTCGAAGCTGCTGTTTGATACTCGACTGACACCTGGCTCTGTCTCACGAAGCCAGAGTGATGATGACCCCCCAGAGGCACGGGATGCCAGTTGGAAGGAATTGCTGGTGAACATGCAGCAGAGTCTTTCTTCCATAGACTCTAAGATAGACACGATGTCCCTGCGCCTAGACAATGTGGTAGCGAAACTGGATGGCCATGAGGAACGGTTGAAAGAGGCTGAGCAGAGGGTGTCTGATCTCGAAGATGGGGCAAGCACTAGCAGGCAACACCTATCACAGATGGACAAGCAACTCAAGGTCATCTCTGATAAAAATGAGGAGTTAGAATCCCGCTCACGCAGGAACAACTGACTGGCAGAGACGACCAACACAGGGAGGTTGGAGGACTTTATGGAGGGCCTGTTGTTTGACCTCTTTGGCAAGGACTCCTTCTTCACGCAGTTTGTCATAGAGCGTGCTCACCGCTCCTTGGCCACCAGGCCCCCGCCCTGGGGCTCCTCCACGCCCAATAATCATGAGGTTCCTCAACTACTGCGATCGGGACACGCTGCTCCACCTGGCGAGAGAGAAGGGGGATGTAAAGTACGAAAATACTACACTATCCTTTTACCCCGACTTCACGCAGGCGGTGCAGGAGGCACGCCGGAAGTTTATCATGGTAAAGAAGCAGCTCCAGTCCCGCAGCAATCAATACGCCATGCTGTATCCCGCCAAGCTATGGATCCACCACAGAGGCCGGCAGCACATCTTTACTACGCCACAACAAGCGGAGGACTTTCTCAGTAAGGACTAGCGCTCCGCTTCCCGGGAAGCAGAGGCTAGGCGGCGATCAAGATCCCACTCTCCATTGTCTGACCCATCCTGAACTACGCTGCTTGTGGCAGCCCACACCAGAGCGAACATGGAACTGACTACAACTTGGTGATGTATGACTGTTGCTGTTTTTGTGAAGGCACATACTGCACCCGGCCACTCGCCCTCGTCCCGTCAGATCGACCTCTGTAGTTCGGAGGTTGTGGATGGGTGCAATATGAGGGGCGGAGTGGTTCTGGCGGGAGCCCCTGGTGACCCCGATCGAGGGCATTACCCCTGGGAGATTTATTCTTGTATTGGTTCTTTCTCAGCCAATGTTGACCCTAGGTCTTCTGGGTGTTTACGGGGGGAGGGATGCTTGTTCCTGGCATGTTGGGGTGGCCGGAGTGGGTGGGAATGGGAGGAACAGGGCACACGTTCATGATACAATGAAGCGTTCTGAGTCAATGTTTTTTTTTTCTTCTTTCGAATAGCATTGTGGCAGACCTGAAGTCAACTTTATGACCATGGACAATCGAGGTACAGGGGACTCAGGCATTAACGTAGTCACTTGGAATGTGCGAGGGCTTAATGATGCTAGAAAACGAAGGCAGGTACTGGGCTACTTGGACAGGCAACAAATTAGTATTGTTTTATTGCAGGAAACACACTTGGCGAGGGGCAGCACCCCTCAATTCGCAACCCACTGGGCCTCTCATAGCTGCTTTGCCACATATTCATCTTATGCAAGAGGGGGGGGGCGATTTTGATTAAAAGGGGGGTCAATTTTGTGGAGGGGGGTCGGGAGGTTGATCCAGAGGGGAGGTACTGTCTGCTGTGGGGGTCGCTATGATCGCATGATATTGTCTTTGTAAATTTGTATGGGCCAAATGTTGAAGACTCTGCGCAGATGCAAGTGCTCCGTGGCAAGATTCTCACATTAGGATGTAGGTATTTAGTGTGGGGAGGGGATTTTAATACAGTTGTAAACCCTGCTTGTGATAGGTCACACGCCGCACCTGCCCACTACACTGCCTCCCAGCACACATTGCAGGAGATTGTGATGACAGAATGCCTGGTGGATGCTTGGCACTTTCTTAACCCCGCGCTGAGAGAGGGCACACACTACTCCTCCATTCACAACACCTGGGCTCGGTTGGATTATGTGTTTCTTGCCAAGGGCATGTCCCACTGGGTGGGGGGCGCCTATCACTTAGCTAGAACTTTCTCAGACCACTCCCCTGTAAAGGTTATTTGCAACTTGGGAATAGCCTCTTGGACAGATCAGAGGTGTTTCCGCTAAATGTACATTACTTGTGTAGTCATTGAGAGCTAAATCTTGCAATTTTAAAAATCCCCGTTTTGTCCGTTTTTTTTGCTGTATTATTTAGGCATTGTACCTTGTTTTTAAAAATCATTGTGACCACATACCTGCACCCGTTTTTCGCCACATTACCGCGTTTAGAGCGGAGCATTTCGACCAGGGAAGGGCACCACACTGCCTGGACGGCAGACATCTTTGGTGAGGGCTAGGATTGGCTGCTCTAGTCGTCAGAAGGACGCTAGAACAGTATTTAAGACAGGCAAATTAGGCGGCCAACTACTTGGGAATAGCCTCTTGGACAGATCAGAGGTGTTTCCGCTAAATGTACATTACTTGTGTAGTCATTGAGAGCTAAATCTTGCAATTTTAAAAATCCCCGTTTTGTCCGTTTTTTTTGCTGTATTATTTAGGCATTGTACCTTGTTTTTAAAAATCATTGTGACCACATACCTGCACCCGTTTTTCGCCACATTACCGCGTTTAGAGCGGAGCATTTCGACCAGGGAAGGGCACCACACTGCCTGGACGGCAGACATCTTTGGTGAGGGCTAGGATTGGCTGCTCTAGTCGTCAGAAGGACGCTAGAACAGTATTTAAGACAGGCAAATTAGGCGGCCAACTACTTGGGAATAGCCTCTTGGACAGATCAGAGGTGTTTCCGCTAAATGTACATTACTTGTGTAGTCATTGAGAGCTAAATCTTGCAATTTTAAAAATCCCCGTTTTGTCCGTTTTTTTTGCTGTATTATTTAGGCATTGCACCTTGTTTTTAAAAATCATTGTGACCACATACCTGCACCCGTTTTTCGCCACATTACCGCGTTTAGAGCGGAGCATTTCGACCAGGGAAGGGCACCACACTGCCTGGACGGTAGACATCTTTGGTGAGGGCTAGGATTGGCTGCTCTAGTCGTCAGAAGGACGCTAGAACAATATTTAAGCCAGCCATGCTGACGCGCAGCGGGCACGCACGGCGGGCTCGCCGGAGCGTCGCCGGAGTCGCGCCAGAGTCCAGCCCGTCTGCGCCCGTCCGCGCACGGACGGGCTCGGGGGCAGGGACTTCTGGACAAATGCGCTCCTACACCTCGGAAGACCTACGTAACCTGGATAAGGGTGAAGCCTGCCTTAATAACAACACCCTGAAGATACTAAGAACACATGCTATTTACAAACCATTGAACATTATACATCAAGATGTATTCTCCACCCTGAAAATAGCATGTCTAAATACCAGATCACTCCACTGCCACCACGTCGAGGTCTATAACCTGTTGCAAAATAACGACACTGATATTCTGACCTTAACAGAGACATGGATGAGTGACAGCTCAATGCCAGACATCTTGGCCGCTCTCCCCAGCGGCTATGATGCTTTATGGCAAAACCGCCCAGGAAACACACGGGGAGGAGGGGTAGCTGTGATTTTTAAAAAAATGCTGTCAGTAGAAATTCTACTATCAGAGACAGTTGACCTGGCTGATCTGCTTGGGGTGAAAGTCACAGTAAACAGCTCATGCTGGGTGATGCTAGCGGTCTATCGCCCTCCCAACGCAACCCCAACCTTCCAGGACCTATTCGCCCCCATCATATCTGACCTTTGTACTCGCTACTCGAAAATTTTAGTCACAGGAGACTTCAACTTGCACTGGGATAAACCCCACTGGGATGCTCCTATGCGCCACTTGGACACTTTGATGTCTGCGCTAAACTTTAAACAAATCGTGAATGTCCCCACGCACACCAAAGGTCATACCCTTGACCTGGTATGGACTACAGACCCCTTACTAACGCTGAAAGAAGTTGCCCCATGTATCTGGTCTGATCACCACCTAATTTCCTGTGAGCTACGTATTAAGGGCCAAATAATCAAACCAACATTGGAGGCTAGGAAAACCCGCAAATGGGCAGAGGTCGATCTGAGGACCCTGACCGAGGTATTCCTGCCCAGACACTGCCCCTCGAACTTAGATCATAGCCTAGATCAGCAATACGCGGATTTAACGCGTTCCCTGACACTTGCTATTGATCAGATAGCGCCAATAAAAATAAAGGCGCTAAAAGGCCCGGGTAAGGATGCCCCTTGGTTCACGCCAGCACTGAGGGACCATAAAAAGAAACTTAGAGCCCTAGAAAGAAGCTGGCGGAAAACCAAACAGGACTCAGCTAGGAACCTCTACCGTGTCTCCCTGAACGCATACAAAAAACACATCACCATTGCCAAAGCCGAGTACTACGAATCCCGTCTAAGTAAGGCAGTCAACGTGCAGAAAGAGACTTTTAAGATCCTGTCGGAGTTGACCAAAAAACCAGACAGCGTTCAGTCTCCCATAAACTGCAATTCCTTTCAGGATTATTTCTTGGAGAAAGTAAGAACCATCATCCAGGACATAAAAAATGGGCTGCTTAATGGAATGGCTACACCTATAATCCCCCAACATCAAACTGACTGTGCCATCACACTGTTCCCAGAGATTGACATATTGAGCCTGCAGCAGTTGATGGCCAGAATCAAATCTGGATCCCCAGCGGACCCTTGTCCACCTAAAGTTTTTCAGGCAGCCCGTCCACTTTTGGAGGAGCAAGTCATCCATCTCCTAAACAGATCCCTGGAATCAGGACAACTACCAGCAGCACTTAAGGAAGCGCGTGTAAGACCGCTGTTGAAAAAACCTGGCGCAGACCCCGCTATACTAAAAAATTATAGGCCGATCTCTCAGCTACCATTCCTCTCTAAAGTACTGGAGCAACATGTACTAAAATCTTTGTCCATGTACTTGGAGTCCCACTCCCTGCTTCACGAACGACAAGCAGGATTTCGAGCACACCACAGCACCGAGTTGGTGATGCTCTCGGTGCTGGATGAATTGAGAGGCTTGGCTGACGGTAAAAAACCGAGCGCCCTGATTTTATTAGACCTATCAGCGGCGTTCGATACCGTCAGTAATGCGCTGCTACTGGAAAGGCTGAGTGACTTTGGCATCACTGGCCGGGCTTTCGAGTGGTTGCAGTCCTTTCTGTCAGGAAGGACACAAAGAATACAACTCGGAGAAGAAATCTCCGCAGTGGGAGAAATAGAATGTGGGGTACCTCAGGGCTCGGCCCTATCCCCACTGCTGTTTAACCTATATCTGCAGCCTCTGATTGCCTCTCTGGCGAATATGGGCTGCACGGTATATAACTATGCAGACGACACGCAGCTGCTGCTGAGTGTTGACAATACAAACACCGCCCAACTCCACACTCAGAATATTTTGAGACACACGGTCCAGTGGATGACAGGTAACCTCCTAAAAATCAACCCAGATAAGACTGAGGTCCTGGTCATTTCATCTACCACCTCACCATGGTGTGACCTCTACTGGCCCGCAGAGTTGGGTCCGGCCCCAAAACCCAGTCTGAACGTGAAGAGCCTAGGGATTAAATTGGACTGTGACCTCTCTATGGTCAGCCAAATCTCCTCAGTGGTGGGCAGCTGTACTAACATCATCCGACAGCTACGGAAATTAGTGCCTATCATTTCCCAATCTATGCTACGTTCCATCGTCACAGCTACTGTGATTTCACGCATAGATTATGGAAATGCCCTCTACCTTGGCCTACCAAAAACCTTGATAAACAGGCTACAGGTGGTGATGAATGATGCCGCTCGTCTTATCTTCAGACAGCCAAGACACACTAAAGCATCCCCCCTGCTACAAAGCCTCCACTGGCTCCCCATTAAGGAGCGAGTGGAATTTAAAAATCTATGCATCGCCCATAAAGCCATCTATGGCATGGCACCTGCGTACATCAAAGATCGCCTGGCAATGTATAGCCCAAAGAGAGCTCTTAGGTCTTCAGACTCTCAGCTATTAGTGTGCCCTCGGTACAAACTTGCCACCAAGGGCGGTAGAGCCTTTTCGGTATTGGTTCCGCATTTATGGAACACACTACCTGAGCCACTACGAAAGGAAGGAAACCTCCTACGTTTCAGAAAGGGGCTGAAAACGCTGTTGTTTAGGAGAGCCCTGTGAGCCACGTAGGCTAGTGGATGACCTCTGTACTGTCAAAGTTGTTGTTTACCATCGATTCCCGAGCGCTTAGAGGCCTGTAGGTGATTGAGCGCGCTACAAATCAAAAATAACAATAACAATAACAATAACAACCACCAGTGGACTTAGCCCCTTTCCTCGGCTGGAGGCTTAACCCCTTGCACCTACAGGACGCCGTTTTCAAGGCAGAGATAGAACTGGAGATAACTGACTTTTTTCCTAGGAATACTGGGTCTGTAGCGAGCCTCACAACGGTCTGGGAGGCCTTAAAAGTGACAGTCAGGGGGCGGTGCATCTCCAAGGGAAGCGGAATATTGCGGGATCTCAGACGCACTTTGCACACTTTGGAGACGGACTTAAAGGCAATGGAACGGGAGGTTGGGGATGGCAGCGGGCCTGCTTCTTTGAAAGCACAAATACGGGAAAAACTGACGGAATACACTGAGGCAGCTGAACAGGAGTGTAGGTTTAGGGGCAAGCAGGCAGTAGCGCGACGGTACGGGGAGGGGGATAGGTCGGGGAAATCTCTTGCTGGTGTGATACGACCGCCCGCTTCCGGAACTATTTCACGGAACTTCGCGACGACCAAGGGGAGCTTTGTAGATCTCTATAAGGCCAACTGGATATCCTGACGAATTACTACAAAGCTTTATACACGTCACGAAGGCAAACTACGCTTAACCTTAGCGACTGTTTCGAGGACGTAGCTCATGCCTGGCTGGGTGCTGTGCAACAAAAGTTTTTGGCGCTGGACCTTGAAGTGGATGAAATTAAAGAGGCAATCATGAGCATGAGCTCTGGGAAAAGCCCTGGATCTGATGGAATTCCCATTGATTTTTATAAAACATATGTCCACATCCTCGCTCCTATTCTCAAGGCAGTATATTATGAGGTGCTGGAAGAGGGCGTACTACCAGACACCATGCGAGAAGCGCACATACTGTCCTTGCTTAAACCCAGCAAATCACCTGATCAGTGCGACTCTTATCGGCCCCTTTCTCTTCTGAACAGTGACACGAAAATAGTTGCCATAGTACTTGCTATTAGACTGAATCTCCTTCTGGAGAAAATAGTGTTGCCGGACCAGGCGGGCTTCGTCCCTAACTGGGCCACATCCCATAATCTCCGTACGCTCCTTGCGATCCTCCAGGACATCGGCCCACGGTGTGCTGCGGTGGCTGTTTTTCCTAGACGCCACCAAAGCATTTGATTCTGTGGAATGGGATTACCTGGTGGGGACTCTGGCATACATGGGGATGCCGGAACAATTTATACAATGGGTTAAACTGCTGTATAGAATGCCCCAGGCTAGAGTTCTGCTCAATGGCTCCCGCTCTGATCCTTTCCACATCACTAGAGGGACGAGACAGGGATGCCCATTGTCCCCAGTTTTGTTCGCTATAGCAATTGAACCTCTGGCCACCAAGTTGCGCCAACATCATAATCAAAGGGGCCTTATTTATCCCTCCAGGCAGGTCTTGGTCTCCCTCTACGCGGATGATATCACTCGGTATATTCGCAACCCTGTCGACAACTTGAACCCTGTCCTTAGGGAGATCACCAAATTTGGAGCGATTGCCGGAGTGCAAATAAATTGGGGAAAGTCAGCAGTGTTCCCATTGAATGAGCATACCCCCCCTCACCCTCTAGACTACCTACTGCAATGGGAGGACACTGACGTTATGTACCTGGGGATACACGTCTCTAGAGATAAGGATACCCTTATGAGGACGAACTACGGCCGAGGCATATCTAAAGTGACGGACAATGTCACGAGTTGGATCAGACTTCCTTTGTCGATGGCTGGGCGAATATCCCTGATCAAGATGGTCATAGTTCCCAAATTTCTATACTTATTCATTAATATCCCTTACCACCCGGGGGCGCATTTTTTTGCTACTCTTAAATCACAGCTTATCAGACTGATCTGGGGTGGGAAACACGCAAGGCTGAAACTTGACACACTGTCGCTCCCTTAACGGTACGGGGGCTTTGATGTCCCTGATTTTGAACAATACTACTATAGTGCACTACGCTGTGTATTGGTTCCGCCCTCCCCCCTACATGCCACATCTAGCCGTCGAGGACGGCCATATGGCACCGATTCCCCGGGCTGGATATGTGTTTGATCCATACAAGGAGAGAGATGGGGACCCCACTACCGTGGACTGTACAGTCAAGGCACTGCACTGGCTGGCCAGGGCAAAGGGTGTTGAGCAGCTTTACTCTCCTTGAACACCACTGCTGGGCTGCCCGACTTTACAAGTCACTACTGAGAAGATCTTTCAAAACTTGCTGACCAGGTTGCAGTATACTACATGGGGGGATCTTTTCCTCGAGGGGGCCTTCCGGACTAAGGAAAAATTCTTTGGCGACAGTCCCTTTACATTTATGGACCTGTTCCTTTACACTAGACTGCGACAAAGCGTATGAGCCGCCTGTCCTGACTTCCCGGCTGAACCGGAGGTTTTTACTTTCCTGCATCTTATGCTGCAGGACGAACTCCTTAAGCATGCCACGTCGGTACTCTACTCGAGAGTCCGATCTCGGCCTCCCCCAATACATGCCAGAGCCAGGGAGGACTGGGACAAGAACTTGCCGGACTCACTCACAGATGACCAGTGGGAGTTGGCGTGCGCGCAAATGGAACGAATTCCTGGTAGCAGCAGGCTCCGTCTTCTCCACTTTAAATTCTTGCAAAGACTCAACCACACCCCTGCTAGGTTGCACAGGATAGGCTTGCGGGAAGACGACAGGTGCCTCAGATGCAGGCAGGGCCCGCTGATTTTATGCATCTCGCTTGGAACTGCCCCCAGGTGGCTGAATATTGGAATGCTGTCTTCTCGGGCCTTTCAGGCATGTTGGAGCTTTTCATTGCCCCTCTCCATACACGAGCTATACTGAGGCTAGTTACTGATGTTGTCACCCCACACAGAAGGTTTCTCCTAATGGGTCTACTATTGGCACGGCGCCAGCTGGCGTGCCGCTGGGGCAGAGGAAGGGCACCCAAATTTAAGGGCTGGCTACAGGATATGACCACATGGCAGGAACAATTGCACACGTATGCGGAACAATTGCCACTAAAGTCTAGACCCAAGGATATTTGGGGACCGCTCCTGGCCTATCTCAGAGAGCGCCAGGAAGAGGAGGAAGCAGATCATTCTGAAATGGATGTGGTGGCTTGAGTGTCCTGGGGAAATGGGAAGAGGGAGGAGGAAGGGAAAGGGCATTGATCTGTAAGGTGTTATGCGGTAGAGGCTCTGCGACACTATGATGTGGATGTTGGCCTTGGCCGGGCCCTGCTATCGGACCTTGCACTCCTTAGACCAGGGGTACTCATAGTATGGCCCTCGGGCAGCTGGCAGCCCGGCAAGCCTTCCCTGGCGGCCCGCAGACCGTCCAAACATCGTACCCGTGTTTAGATATATATATTTTTTAAAAGAGTGTCAGCAAACAACCCGAGTTAAAAGACTCTGCTGCTCTGTGGGGGCCGGGCGATTCCGTGGAGCTGCAGGGGCCTAAGAGGTGAACAAAACCTAATTGACATGTGAACGGTCTTTTAAAGACCTGTGAAGTGCTCAGGTGCGGATGTGTATGTGTGTGCCCGGAAGCTGTCTTAGCCCAGGCACACACAGGCAGGATGAGATGAAGCAGTGGTGTTCAATTTTTGAATATACCAAGGGTTAATTATTTTCTTGAATGTATCTCTGACTGTTGTCCACTGTGACATTACCTTTTTGTACTACTAACTTACCCGGGTCCAGTGGCCTATTGTGGGTTAACCCCATTGTTGTATAACTCATGCTCCCAGCTTAGGCGGCACCCGCTGTATATTCAAAACTCCCAGCCGTATCTTGGCCCTGGTGCATCGTGCAGCTCAGTTCAGTATCTGGCATGTTATATGTAATCCACTCCTCCCCCATACCGACCGGGATGTGAACTGACCACTTACTGATGTTTCCTCAGGTCCTCGATGTTGCATGTGTCGTCACAATAACTTCCCACTTGCCAGCCTGCGCTAAACGAGTCTCTTGGTTGTCCGCTATTCCAGACAGCAGTCCCTTCGTTGTACCCATCAACCGCACCTCCGAATCATGTGAGCCGGGTTTTCACGTCGGCGGCAATGGGCCAAAAGGCACTGGCTCTAACTAATGCACTTCCATGCACTCCAGCCATGCATTTTCCTTGTGCCCACTTCAAATATTCAGGCCCTGAGCCTGACAGGGTGTTCAGGAGAAGTATTCCTCGCCTCTGGGTACTGTCCAATAGTTTGATTCTTGTGCTTGTGTTGTCTAATGTTCAAAGGTTCCCATACCAAATCTCGAGATTACACCCAGTCCCAGCACTGAAGCACGTTTGTTATCGGGGCTGCCCCTGACCAAGGGTCTTTCACCAGGCCCACAGTATGCATTTCCTCTCTTTTGTTCACGCTCGGGAGATCCAAGCCAGCGCCCATGGAGGCAGAGGGAGAGGGAGGGAGGAAGAGGGGGAGAGAGACAGAGGCAGACAGAGGGAGAGCGAGGAAGAGTGAGGGAGAGGGAGAGTGAGGGAGAGGCAGATAGAGGGAGAGCAAGGGAGAGCGAAGGAGAGCACGGGAGAGCGAGGGAGGGAGACAGAGGCAGACAGAGGGAGAGCGAGGGAGAGCACGGGAGAGCGAGGGAGGGAGACAGAGGCAGACAGAGGGAGATCGAGGGAGAGCACGGGAGATCGAGGGAGAGCGAGGGAGGGAGACAGAGGCAAACAGAGGGAGAGCGAGGGAGGGAGACAGACGCAGACAGAGGGAGAGCGAGGGAGGGAGACAGAGGCAGATTGAGGGAGAGCGAGGGAGAGCGAGGGAGGGGGACAGAGGCAGACAGAGGGTGAGCATGGGAGAGCGAGGGAGGGAGACAGAGGCAGACAGAGGGAGAGCGAGGGAGAGCGAGGGAGAGCGAGGGAGAGCGAGGGAGGGAGACAGAGGCAGACAGAGGGAGAGCGAGGGAGAGCACGGGAGAGCGATGGAGAGCGAGGCAGGGAAACAGAGGCAGACAGAGGGAGAGCGAGGGAGAGGCAGACAGAGGGAGAACGAGGGAGGGAGACAGAGGCAGACAGAGGGTGAGCGAGGGAGAGCGCCGGAGAGCGAGGGAGAGCGAGGGAGGGAGACAGAGGCAGACAGAGGGAGAGCACGGGAGGGAGACAGAGGCAGACAGAGGCAGACAGAGGGACAGCGAGGGAGAGCAAGAACAAGGGAGAACGAGGGAGAGTGAGAGAGAGCGAGAACAAGGGAGAGTGAGGGAGAGCGAGGGAGAGCGATGGAGATCTAGGGAGGCGGACAGAGGGAGAGTGAGGGAGAGGCAGACAGAGGGAGAGCGAGGGAGAGTGCGGGAGAGCGATGGAGAGCGAGGGAGGGAGACAGAGGCAGACAGAGGGAAAGCGAGGGAGAACGAGGGAGAGGGAGAACGAGGGAGAGAGAGGGAGAACAAGGGAGAGTGAGGGAGAGCGAGGGAGAGAGATGGAGAGCGAGGGAGGGAGGGAGATAGAGGCAGACAGACGGAGAGCAAGGGAGGGAGACAAAGGGAGAACAAGGGAGAGCGAGGGAGAGCAAGGGAGGAAGACAGAGGCAGACAGAGAGATAGCGAGGGAGGAAGACAGAGGCAGACAGAGGGATAGCGAGGGAGGGAGACAGAGGGAGAATGAGGGCAAGCGAGGGAGGGATGCAGAGGCAGACAGGAAGAGCGAGGGAGGGAGACAAAGGGAGAACTAGGGAGAGCGAGGGAGGGAGACCGAGGCAGACAGGGAGAGCGAGGGAGGGAGACAAAGGGAGAGCGAGGGAGAGCAAGGGAGGGAGACAGAGGCAGACAGAGGGAGAGCGAGGGATGGAGTCAGAGGCAGACAGAGGGATACAGAGGGAGAGCGAGGGAGAGCGAGAGAGGGAGTCAGAGGCAGACAGAGGAAGACAGGGAGAGCGTGGGAGAGCAAGGTAGGGAGGCAGAGAAAGAGCGAGGGAGGGAGACAGAGGGAGGGAGGGAGACAGAGGGAGGGAGGAAGACAGAGGGAGGGAGGGAGACAGAGTGAGGGAGGGAGACCTCAGAGTGAGGGAGGGGGAAGGAGAGAGAGGGAGACAGAGGGAAGGAGGGAGAGGGAAGGAGACAGAGGGAGACAGAGGGAAGGAAGGAGAGGGAAGGAGACAGAGGCAGACAGAGGGAGAGCGAGGGAGAGTGAGGGAGAGGGAGAGTGAGGGAGAGGCAGATAGAGGGAGAGCAAGGGAGAGCGAAGGAGAGCACGGGAGAGCGAGGGAGGGAGACAGAGGCAGACAGAGGGAGAGCGAGGGAGAGCACGGGAGAGCGAGGGAGGGAGACAGAGGCAGACAGAGGGAGATCGAGGGAGAGCACGGGAGATCGAGGGAGAGCGAGGGAGGGAGACAGAGGCAAACAGAGGGAGAGCGAGGGAGGGAGACAGAGGCAGACAGAGGGAGAGCGAGGGAGAGGCAGACAGAGGGAGAGCGAGGGAGGGAGACAGAGGCAGACTGAGGGAGAGCGAGGGAGAGCGAGGGAGGGGGACAGAGGCAGACAGAGGGTGAGCACGGGAGAGCGAGGGAGGGAGACAGAGGCAGACAGAGGGAGAGCGAGGGAGAGCGAGGGGGAGCGAGGGAGGGAGACAGAGGCAGACAGAGGGAGAGCGAGGGAGAGCACGGGAGAGCGATGGAGAGCGAGGGAGGGAGACAGAGGCAGACAGAGGGAGAGCGAGGGAGAGGCAGACAGAGGGAGAACGAGGGAGGGAGACAGAGGCAGACAGAGGGTGAGCGAGGGAGAACGCCGGAGAGCGAGGGAGGGAGACAGAGGCAGACAGAGGGAGAGCACGGGAGGGAGACAGAGGCAGACAGAGGCAGACAGAGGGACAGCGAGGGAGAGCGAGGGAGAGGAAGAACAAGGGAGAACGAGGGAGAGTGAGAGAGAGCGAGAACAAGGGAGAGTGAGGGAGAGCGAGGGAGAGCGATGGAGAGCTAGGGAGGCGGACAGAGGGAGAGTGAGGGAGAGGCAGACAGAGGGAGAGCGAGGGAGAGTGCGGGAGAGCGATGGAGAGCGAGGGAGGGAGACAGAGGCAGACAGAGGGAAAGCGAGGGAGAACGAGGGAGAGGGAGAACGAGGGAGAGAGAGGGAGAACAAGGGAGAGTGAGGGAGAGCGAGGGAGAGAGATGGAGAGCCATGGAGAGCGAGGGAGGGAGATAGAGGCAGACAGAGGGAGAGCAAGGGAGGGAGACAAAGGGAGAACAAGGGAGAGCGAGGGAGAGCAAGGGAGGAAGACAGAGGCAGACAGAGAGATAGCGAGGGAGGAAGACAGAGGCAGACAGAGGGATAGCGAGGGAGGGAGACAGAGGGAGAATGAGGGCAAGCGAGGGAGGGATGCAGAGGCAGACAGGAAGAGCGAGGGAGGGAGACAAAGGGAGAACTAGGGAGAGCGAGGGAGGGAGACCGAGGCAGACAGAGGGAGAGCGAGGGATGGAGTCAGAGGCAGACAGAGGGAGACAGAGGGAGAGCGAGGGAGAGCGAGGGAGGGAGTCAGAGGCAGACAGAGGAAGACAGGGAGAGCGTGGGAGAGCAAGGTAGGCAGGCAGAGAAAGAGCGAGGGAGGGAGACAGAGGGAGGGAGGGAGACAGAGGGAGGGAGGAAGACAGAGGGAGGGAGGGAGACAGAGTGAGGGAGGGAGACCTCAGAGTGAGGGAGGGGGAAGGAGAGAGAGGGAGACAGAGGGAAGGAGGGAGAGGGAAGGAGACAGAGGGAGACAGAGGGAAGGAAGGAGAGGGAAGGAGACAGAGGGAGAGGGAAACAGAGTGAGGGAGAGGGAAACAGAGTGAGGGAGAGGGAAACAGAGAGAGGGAGAGGATAACAGGGAGAGGGAAACAGAGAGAGAGGGAGACAGAGAGAGAGGTAGACAGAGAGAGAGTGAGACAGTCAGAGTGAGTGAGACAGAGGGAGAGAGGGAGTGAGACAGAGAGACAGAGGGAGAGAGAGGTAGAGAGATGGAGGAAGAGGGAGAGAGAGAGGGAGGGAGACAGAGAGAGAGAGAGAGAGAGAGAGAGAGAAAGAGAGAGAGAGAGAGACAGAGAAAGAACAAGAGAGAGAGAGAGAGAAATGTGTGTATGCCGGGTCTGGTGGCTCAGTGGACGAAGGCGTCCGCTGCAGGGACCAGTGATCAACCTCATGGTACCAGTTTTTTTTGTTGCTCGAGCCCCGCCCCCTCCTCTACTGACCCTGCCCCACCGGTGCGGCCCTCGGCCACAAACCACACTGTAAAGTTGGCCGCCGAGAGAAAGTTTGTGAGTACCCATGCCTTAGACTGTACCATGAATTATCACCCATGCAGGACTGTTGTCATTGTATATTTCATTGGACTATACATACCCCATTGTACTCTATGCACTGCCGGATTGTTGGGGGGAATGTTTGGGTGGGGGCGGGAGGGGAACTTCTTTGTGGGAAGGGAAGTTCATGATCAGTGCTACTGAGGGCCACTTGCACTCCTGATGTACTCCACTGCGAGATGTACGTTCACTGTGATAAATGGCAATAAATAAAATTAAAAATAAATAAATAAATAAATAAAAAGAAACTGCTCCATCCTGCAGGTCCAACGCTATCATCCAGTCTTCTTGGTCGAGGGCCGACAAGACCTGAGCCAGAGTGAGCATCTTGAACTTCTCCTTCTTGAGGAAGAGATTGATGGTTTGAAGATCCAAAATGGGCAGAAACCCTTTGTTCTTCTTCGGAATCAGAAAGTAGCGGGAATAACAGCCACTTCTACTTCTGAAACTGGAACCCTTTCTATAGCTCCCTTGGCCGAGAGAGCTATAACTTCCTCTTGGTGCAACCTTAAATGATCCTCTGTCAGCTGTTCCTGATTTGACAGAATGAGAGGAGGAAAAGCAGAGAATAGCCCTCCTTGATGAACTGCAAGACTCACTTGTCTGCTGTTAAGGATCTCCAGTGGTGGAGATGATGACAAAATCTCTTACCAACTGGAGTAGAGTGGTCCTGCAAGGTCAGCCTAGGAGTGTTTGGAAGCTGCAGGTGCTTGGGGTAGTGTGGCTGATGACTTCTCCCCTCCATTCCTGGATCGGAATGCACAGTGTCCATGTCCTTGCACGGTTTGGGCAGTCTGTGCAGGACGGTGGCTGGGATAGGGTTGACGCAGCTGGAAACCCCTTCTGTTGCCCAAAAAGGGTGAAAGGAAGACTGGCCATGAGGAGTGGAGGAGAGGCCCATGGATCTGGCCATAGCACGAGAGTCCTTGAACCTGACGAGTGCCGAGCCTGCCTTTTCCCCAAAAAGACGGGGTTCATCAAAGGGCATGTCCGTCATATTAGCTTGGATAACACCCAAGAAGCCAGTTGTTCTAAGCCAGGCGTGGCGGCTCAAGCCCACTGTCGTTGAAATTGATCTGCCCAGCGAATCTGTCGTATCTAGGCCACACCATATGGTGAATTTTGCTGCATTTCTCCCATCCTTGACTGCTTGGGAGAGCACAGCCTGGACCTCCCCCAGGACCTGTGGCAGCACTTGCCCAACCATCCCTGAAAGAGAATGAGAGAAACGGCCCAATAAGCATGTGGCATTCACTGATTTGGATTTGGACTATCGCAGTCCGGAAGGGGCGTACTCCTTGCTGATTGAGCTTATCCTTTAGCCAATGCCGCCGACCTTGATACATGGCTGGACAGATGCAAACTATGTGAATAATGTCTTGTTTGCCTGCACCACAAAGGTCGCATTCTGTTGTTTCTTGTGGTCTCCATTTTGGCTGGTCCAATCTTGTGGAAAGATTGCCCAGCCTTAAATGGAGAAATTTACGTTTGATGAACAACGAGAATGGAATGTCTAAGTAAGCTGCTGGTGTAGGCTTTATGTAGATTTGATAGTCATCCAAGCGTGGGTTCGGGCACTGAAAGTTATTTTGTCGTTGAGGAACGAGTGTTTCTTAGCGATCCTCTCAACCACCTGTTTAAATGAAGAAACCGGCAATTTTGTTTCCCACATTGTTCCCAGCTCAGTTGTATCTAGTGAGAGTTTTAGGTACTTTGCATACTCAGAGTTCGGGCTTGTGTGGATTGCTTCCCACAATTCCCCATTTATTTTGTTCTCCTTATTCCTCCAAACGTTGTACCAGAATTTGATGGCCTCATATTTTTTCAGTAATACTTGGGATTGTAATCCAAATTCAAGTCTTACTTGCACTGGTGAGGAACTGTTCGGCAAGAAAAAAAACCCTTTATACACTTTGATTTGTATTTTGTCTACGAGAGTTGCGCTTTTCCCATGATGTAGTACACTCCCGTATGCTATTGTGGGTAATAATTTTGCTTTCATTGCGGTTAGCAAGGGGGAGACAAGAGGACCTTTTAGCTCAGTCGCCAAGCTAGTGAAGGCATGCAGTAAAGTGGAACCCTTTTTTTCCATGTCCTTAAAGTGCACTTGGAAGTTAAGGCGCTTGTCTAGATGTGCCCCCAAGTATTTATAGCTATTTACCGCTTCCAGCTGGTCATTGTTTATTCGGAAGGTTGGTGGAGTTTTGTGTCGTCGCGTTATGAGCATTATCTTTGTTTTCCTGATGTTTATTGTTAGCAAGTTCTTTTTTGAATAATCGGACATGTCATGCAACAGGCGTTGAAGGCCAATTCTTGTCTGGCTCAGCAATACCACGCCGTCCGCATACGATAAATGCGTTACACGGAGATTACCTAACCGGGGAGGATGTGCATTGACCTTGTCTAAGCTTTCTTTCAGATCACCCATAAATAGATTAAATAAGTGTGGGGCCAAGACACAGCCTTGCTTTAGACCATCGGCAGTATTGATCTTCCGGGTCAAACGATGCCCATTGTCGATTTTTACCTGCATCCAGGTGTCAGTGTACAGGTCAATGATGGGCAAGAGTATTGAGTCCGGTAGGCCCTGATGTTTTAGTTTTGCCCATAGCATTTGCCTGTTGACGCGGTCAAACGCAGCCTTAAAGTCCACAAAACAGGTGTAGAGCTCCTGGCAGTTCTGTAGGCTTTTCTCTGCGATCAGGCATAGGGCCATAGCATTCGTCATTGTTCCCATGTCGCGGCGAAACCCAGTCTGATTCAGTGGTATTTTGTTATTCATTTCTGACCATTGAGCCAGGTCTGCAAATATCATTGACGCATAGTATTTTGCTTCAACGTCAATGAGGGCGATCAGATGGTAGTTATTTGGGTCTTTACGGTCTCCGCCTTTGTAGATTGAGGTTATGATCGCCTCCCTCCAGCTCTCTGGGATACCACCAGTGTTGCTTACTGTTCGGAACAATGAATTGAATTTGCTAGCCCAATACTGTGGGTCCTCCTTATAGATATCTTGCGGAACGCCGTTTGGACCTGGGGCGCTGTCTTGCCTACTTTTCCTAATTATTTATAATATGCTTTGTTCATCATCGTGCCTGGAGCATGATACCATGCTTTCATGGACTTTTATCCTATTCCCTTGATGGACTTGGGCGACGTCTTCCCGCTCTGATTTGTCTGTTACTTTGCTTGCCAAAGTTGTTGTTGTCTTCAAATTATTTGTTGAAAATATGTCTGTTATGTGTTGGGTCCATTCTGATTCAGTTATGCAGGTAATACTTATTGGTTGAGCTGTCCGATTTACGGAGTTAACTTGTAACCAGACGGCCCTTGAATCCGCTCTCTTTATATTATGCAGTAGTTTAGACCGGGACTCATTTACAAGGTTTTGTTTTTCAGTCCATATTAATTTCTTATATTGTTTCCTGGCCTTACGTACTGCTTCCCAGACGCTGGAATTTTGGGTTTCACCATGTACTCGATGCGTTAGTTTTTTCAAGTGCCTCCTTAATGTTAGTGCTGATCTATTGAATCTGATGTTGAATTTGAGAGGAGATCTTGTTTTGTTCTTTGAATTGGTCCTCGGGAGTTGCTTTAAATAATTACTCCGAATTTCTGGGCACAGAACGTTCTCTGTAAGGAGCGCTTGTAGTAAGTTCTTAGCATCATTAGCTATTTGAGGGAGGGATTCGCTCGTCCACTTAAGCCGCTTCAGGTTAATGGTTGTGGTATTGCCTGTTAACATGGGCGCTGGTGCGTGTTTAGTTATGTCCATCCTAATCTCAAAGTATTGCATTGAGTGGTCGCTGTCCAGGGAACAGAATATGTGGAAGTCTTGAACTTGCCTTAGCAGGGGTAATGTGACTAATGTGTAGTCCAGGATGGAGCTTGCGTTGTGGCCTGTATAGGTCATGGAGGGAGGGTTGTCTTGGTTAGATCTTCCATTTAATACCCTTAGGCCAAGATTTTCAATATTCCACGTGAATTGTTTGCCCTCCTTATCGCTCTTCCTAACCTGAGGAAGCGCCTGCGGCAAGACATTCCAAATTTCGTCTGCTGCGTTAATGTTAACTTCGTCTTCTGGTTCTTGTAGAAGATTAGAGTTAAAATGACCAGTGAGAATTATCTCCCAGCTAGGATGTTCCAAACGCATATTTGAGACCACTGTGATAATGCGTTGGAAGAGTGCTTTTTTGAGGGTTTTTTTTTTTTTTGATTAGCATATGTATTTATTAAAATTAAAGTTCTGGTTATGGCCTTTATTGTGCTTTCCAATTTTAGAATTTGCCTGTCCACTGTCGTTGCAGGCAGTTGTGATACTTTGATCTTTAAGGCTGTTGAAATATAGACGGAGAGGCCCCCACTTGCTCGCCCGAAGCGTTGTAGGCGGGTCGCACTTACATGATAACATAAACGGCCTGGTATGCAATTGGTTCGGTTAGCCACGTTTCCTGTAGGGCTATTATTGCGTATGGGTCCCAGGTGGCAGCTTTACCATTTTCATTTACGATGTCTTTTGCACCCGCAATGTTCCAAGAGAGCACTTTTATGACATGTCTTTCGGTGTTGGTTGGCTTACGGGAGGTTCAATTTGGGGATGACGATTGCGGCCGTAGGTGCTCATACTCAGCTGCTTCGGCTCCCCTAGCACCTTGAAGGACCGAGCGCGTTGGTCGATTCGTCCGGACTTGATTTGCACTCTTGTTGTGCCTTCTTAGGAGCAGGGACGTGTACGCTGCCTTAGCCACTTCCTTCAAGAAGATTCCCCATTCTTTAAATTTGGCCGTTTCAGAGAGGATGTGGGCCACTATTCCTGCTCCCTCCATGTTGTGACTGTGCATTCTTTTTTCGCCTCATCGTTCATTGTTATAAACTCAACCGACAAAAGATCTGCTGAAGTAAGATGGCCAAGGCTTGGGATTGCTGATGTTAAACGAAGTATGTTCCCTCGGTTTAGGTGATCTTGCGAGCCTTGTAGCTCATATTCGGGGATAAAGAGAAGCTTCCCTGTGTTGGCAGTTTCCTCCTTCACCATTTGTGAATTATCAAAAATTTTGACAATATGACGTTGATTCATTTGCTTACGACTTCCAGTATCTTTTACGTTAACGGTGTGATAGTTTTCGAGTGGGTAATGTGCATCGTTCTGGAGTCGCTTTTGTGGCATGCTTAATGTTTTTGCTTCTTGTTCTATGCTTATTGCATGCCTCATTGCTGCTAAGCACTCATTTGCCTCAACCAGATTCTCAGAGCGGCATCTTCCCCCTACTTTACTTGTTGTTTCAGCGTTAACTACCTTTATATCAGTTGGAAAGGTTACTTTGATGAGTTCAAGATTTTTTCTGTTCACATTTGTTACCAGTTGTCTATCAGTTTCTATGTCCGCACTTGAGATGGTGATTAAAATTTGGGATGCTATGTCGTTGTTGATTGTTTTTTTGATGACCTGACTATAAGGCCTGTCATTACCAGACTTGCCGTTGTTTGGTTCTTTCTCAATTATTATGAGCTGCTTATTCGTGCTCTGCAGACTAGGACTTTGCTTGGAGGGGGGTTCAGGTTTTCCCGATACGGGTTGGTAAATCGCTGGTGGCTTACTTGACTGACCGTCAAAACCGTCTCCTTCATCAATGATAACGTTTGACCCTGTAAAATCACATTGCTCAATGCTTGGAGGGTTCCCTATACCCAAAACTTTTGGGGGGATGGCGCCTGCTGCATGTGGGGATCTATTTGGCGAGTTTTTCTGTTAAAATATTCTGTCCTGAAATCAAGTACTTTAAATATTGCGGGCGTCTTCTGGCCCTTGTATTTTTTGTCTCTCGCTATCGTCGACCGAGATAAATCATTTTTGATGACACTCCTACTTTTTACTTTTGTTTTGGCTTGATCAAAAATGGGGAAGTTTGTTGTCGGCTGTTTGGTAAGTCTTATCCCACTGTCACCTTTGGGAAATTGATCGATTATGAGAGGTTTGATACTGCTAAGTTGACCGATCAAAGAAATGTTGGGTTTTACATTTGACTTATCTATTCTTTCATCCATTGTTATGCTTGAATTGTTTTGTTTGTCATTTCCTTCTGCCAACTGTTGTAGAGGAGCAACTATGTTGGCTACCTCTATGGGCCAGATGTAGGAAGGCCAATACCGATCGGTAACGGCCGAAAATACCGATTTTCGGCCGTTACTGAGCGGTATCGAGCCATCGGGATGTAGGAGTGAAAAATCCGGCCGAATCGGTAATTTCACCGATTCGGTAAAGATACTGAATCGGTAAAATACCGAATCGGAAAAAACACAGCATCGGTAAATTACCGATTCGCTAACATACCGAATCGGTAAATATACCGAATCGGACCATTTACCGAATCGGTAGAGTTACCGATTCGGTAAATATACCGAATCGGAATAGACACCGATTCGGTACTGTTACCGATTCGGTAAAATACCGATTCGGATAATAAGACGAGGCAAAAACTCTGATAGAGATGTAGGGAAGCACAGAAATACCGATTCCGGCTCAAAATCGGTATTTCAGATTCGGTAATTACCATGTTTTGGAATCAGGTGGTAACCAACTGCAACCTATAAAATCATACCCAAAATGCAATGCAACTTGCAGGATGGTGGCATTTTATGTCATTGCAAGATGGCTACGGCTACAGCAGGAAGGAGAAAGGGAATGGCAGAGAGAGGATCAGGTCTACACACAGAGGATCACCCTGTTCATGCTCACAGAGGCAGAGATCCTACAGAGGTACAGGCTGGACTCAGACACCATATCAGGGACCTCCAACCACTGTTGGAGCACACCACCCCAAGGGCACACGCTATCCCACCGCACGTGCAGGTGCTATGCAGCCTACACCTGCTTGCGTCTGGCAGCTATCAAAGTGTAGTTGCTGCGGTAGGAGGGGTGACCCAGAGCAGCCTGTCGAGGTTTTTTCATAAATTCCTTGACGCCATGATACAGAGGATGGACCAATACATTTCTTTCCCTGCAACCCATGCGGAACTGTTACAAACAAAAGCAGACTTTTACCAGATGGCACGATTCCCCTACATCATTGGCTGCATTGATGGCACGCACATTCCGATTTGCCCCCCTGCTGACACAGAATACATATACCGCAATAGGAAGTCTACGCACACCATCAATGTGCAGGTGATTTGCAATGCAAAGTGCGCCATCACTGACCTGGTGGCAAAATTCCCAGGGAGTACCCACGACTCCTACATATTTCAAAACAGCGGCATCTATGCACGGCTGACGGCAGGGGAATTTGGCGAAGGATACCTCCTAGGTGAGACACATTGTCAGACCCCCATAACTTAAATAGCACTGTGAAGTACATGTATGCATGTGAGTAATTTTACCCCTTTTCCTTCTAGGCGACAGTGCATATGCCCTCCGCTCATTCATACTCACCCCCTACCTCAACCCCTCTACACCCAGCCAAAGGAGGTATAAACAGGCCCACAAAAGCACAAGGAATGTAGTAGAATGGACCTTTGGCATCTGGAAAAGCAGGTTCAGATGCTTGCACAAGAGTGGAGGTGCAAGGCAGTATACCCCCATCACCTGCTGTAAGATAATTGCTGCCAGTGCAATGTTGCACAACCTTGCGGTGAGGAAGGGCACTGAGGTGGAGTTGTCAGACTACGAGGACCATGACGACGACATTGCTGTGCCACAAACACTACCTGCTGGAGTGTCTACACCAAGTGATGGCAGATACAGATGTGAGGAGATAACTGAAAACTATTTCTGAGTAAGTACAGATGAACAGACAGGTTATGGATGTGATTTTTTTTTTAATGTTGGCACAACGTTCAAGCACTGATGTGCAACAAATTAAATAATTAAATTAAAGGTGGGAACTGGAAATGCCCCGGGTTGGTTCACCCACACTGGCAAAGTCATTTTCTGCTGCGCTTCACAGTGCCACTGGGATGCTGCTCACCCCCTTCTGCATGGCCTGCAGCCTCTGCGGAGCGCCTGGTGCTCCTGCGCGGCTCTATAACAGCGCTAGCCGGGCTGCTGCGGCTGCTGCTGTCCTCAGCCTCAGCCACGTGCCGGGCAGGATTGACCATTGTATTTGATATGATCAGGGCCTTCATGGCACTGGTGATCCTGGCCATGCCCCTGGTCACCTCCGCGGTGTTTTGTGTCAGGCTCTCTTACATGTTTACCCCTCGGCGGCATAGCTGGGAAGTCGCGGTGGCAAGGCGGTTAATTGCCCTGTTCTGGACATGCGCATCCCTGCGCCTTGTGTGCTCAGCTGTTTCCATCTTGGCACAAAGCTGTGTGATGGCGGTGGTCATGAGTGCCATTCCAGTAGCAATGTCTCTGTTTGTTTGAGCTACCTCCTTGTTGCTTGCCACCAGCTCACCAATGCCCTTGCCCATTTCTCACATTTGCAGATTGTGTGCACGCAATTGGCGGTGGCATGCCAGAATAGATTTTGCCTGCATGCGCTGGATGCGCACCATGCTCCCCTCAAGGCCATGGAACACTGTGCCCTCTCCTGTTGGACCTGCACTGCTGGGAGTGCGTGGGCGGCGGCGATTGGTGCTGGCCTGCTGGGTGGACTGCTGTGCTACAGGAGTCGCTGGTGTGGGTGCTGGTGCCTGACCCTCAGCTCCCGCCATGACTGTAATTGGGGCCACATCACTCCTCCCGGCTGGTGTTATTGCAGGTGCTGGCTGGGACCGTAAGGGGGAGTTCTCAGGTGAGAACTCCAATGGGGGGGATTGTGATAGTTGTGGGGAGTGGGGAAACAAGAGGGCATGTACAGGGTCGTCCTCATGGACCATGGCACTGCTGCCTTCCTCCTCCTGCGAGGCATCCATGGTGCTTGGCCCTGCCATCACACTCTCCGCCGTCGCTGGAGCTGTCCCTTGCGCAGCTGATGCTCCACTGCCTGATGTTGCCCCTAGGTAGAAAGAAGCGTTTGTAAACTGAGTGCAAATGTCTTACAGTCACTACAATAAAAGCATAGCACATTTCACTTTCATTACTCTGATTTTTTCAAAGTGCCTTGCTGATTAATGTGCACTGACAAATGGTCCTACATTAGCTGACTACATTTCCCATAATGCATTGCTCATGTATGGTGCTAGCAGTACTGGACTGGGGTTTGGCTGTACACTGAGGCTAAAGGGAAGGTGTCTGGTTGGGTGTGTCATGCTGCGCATGCTTCTTACCTTTTGCAGTAGCTCTGGCTGAGCTGTCCACGTCCCCTAATCCCACGGCACTCTCCGTCTCAATGGTTGTGGCCACCAGTTCCTCCAGGTCAGTCAGGGGGGGCGTGGGGTTCCTGCCTCCACCGGTCACACCTGCCTGCTTGTCTAGCTCTGCCAATTTTTTCTTGGTGAGGCTCCGGATTTCATAGAACCTCTTCTTTAAGTCCTCAAGGCTCCTGGGGGTCACACCAACAGCATTGACCCTCTCACTTATGGCAGTCCACAGTTTCCTTTTGGCAGACTCTGGAACTGTGAGGGACTGCCTCCCAAAGAGCTGTCTGTGGACCCTCACCACCTCCTCCACCAGTACTTGCAGCTCCATGCTGCTAAACTTCAGTTTGCGTTTCCTTTCAGCCTTCTGGCTCTCTGTGCTGCTTGCCATTTCCACAGTCTGCAAAATCACCAAACACTCTCCCTGCTGCTCTGTGTCACTGCTCAGCTCTGGCTGCCTCTCCAGAAAGTTCTAATGAGCTGCAGCTGCCTGGGTAGCCACTCCCTGGTAGGGTGGGGGAGGGTGGTTCCACCTGATTGGCTGTTTTAATTAGTTTCACCTTTACTTGCTTGCCGATTCCGTATTTACCGAATCGGTATTTACCGAATCGGTAAATACCGATTCGGTATTGCCAATGCATTCCTATGGGCCTTTTGGCCCATAGGGTTGTATTGCCATTACCGAATCGGTATTTACCGATTCGGTAAATACCGAATCGGTAACTAACGAAACCCGATACCGATTTTTACCGATTCTGTATTTTTCCGATTTTTTTTTCCTACATCTCATTTACCGATTTCTGAATACCAATTCGGTAAAAATCGGTATTTAAAAATCGGTAAATGACTTTTACCTACATCGGGCCCTATATTCCTTAGCTTGCTTACATTGCTTATTTGTGTCACTTGATGGCCAAAAGAAATCAAATCATCACTTGGTTGAATACTGTTAATGGTTTGGTTTGCCTGCTTGCATTCCTGCAGGATATCCTTTAGTATGAGTGGCAAGACCTGCAGTTTTTCCAATATTGGATGACAGGTGCAGGGCTGAATTGGCATACTTGGACGAACTTGCTCTATAAAGATGTTAAATGTGCCAGCCATGATGTCAAGTTTTTTGTTTATGCCAGCTATATGTTCAGCTATTGAGCCCATTAAGTATATTTGTATGTCAAGTTTATCTGACTGCATATAGAGGGTTTTTATGGACGTTTCCAATATGCGCCCCAGCGCGCTGTGCAGAGTCAGTAGATTCTAGATTACTTTTTACGTCCTGTTCAAATTCTGGTTGGCTGCTATGGTCTTTATTTTGATTAATAAAGGGTTCCGGGTCTGTCTGTTCATTGAACGATGTTGCTTGTTTCGTTTCCTGGGTTCGTTTTTGATTAAGTTTTGAGTTTCTTACTATTAGTGCAGTGTCTGGTGACAATGAACTTGAAATTTCTAATATGGATGCTTTCTTTGGACCATCCTTATCGCAGGTTCTCACGTGTGTAGATATTTCATTATCTGGTGCCGGTTTCGTTCCACTGAGAGTCTCTATTTTGTTTTTGCTCATTAGACCTATGTTTGGTGGGATTTCTGACTGTGAGTCATTAATCGTTATTACTTGGTCCTCCAGTGCGGCAAGCAGTAATTTGTCGCTTGTGTTGATTTGCTCCGTATCACTTCTAGTTGTATTAATGTACGGACAGTCCTTATGCCTTGAGGTGTTTTCGTTGTTATTTATTGTTGTATCGGGATTCCATACCAGGTTTAGGTCTTTTGTTTTTACTGTGCTCGATTTTGGATCTTTATTTGAGCATGAAACCGGTCTTGGGGTTGAATGATTATTAGGGTGAGCCTTATCTAGGTAATCACTCAAATTGATTTTGTGTGGGCTATCCCTTGTGCTTACTGATCGCTTACTTCCAATCATGGCTAAGTTTATTTCACTGTTGTTTGGTATTACATTACTTGTGTGGCCTTCAAAGGGGATGTCCAGGGATCTATTTGATACTGGCATTATTGTTGGTGAGTTCTCCTCGACTCCTTCTGCCAGTTCGTGTGTGTTATTATCCCTATGGACTTGGGCTTGACATTACATCGTGCGTTTAATTGTGTCATGAGTTAGTTCCACGCAATTGTGGATCAGTTCAGTTACATTCAGCATTATGCTTAAGACTGATTTGGGAACAGACATGTCCATTTTCTCTGTCTTTGTATTGCAAGTGTTCGGCGTCAATGGTTTTTGTAGGCCATTTGGGGTTGCCGGCATTGAGTAAATCACCGACATTGGATCCTTCATGAATGTAAACTTCCCAGAAGGTTTCACTGTTCCAAAAATTGAGTAGGTGGGGGATAATAGACTGGGGGGTGGGCCAGCTTGCTGAAGGTGAGCGGGCGATTTGGTCTTGGCTTTCTTCCTGGTGTTTCTTGGTGGATTTATTCTCGGCTTCCCAGATCTCATCTTCCCCCTTTCTTATTTCCCAGATGGTTTGCTTTATTAGATTTTGAATTAATTGTTATTTTTCGTGATTTCCTGCTGCTGGCTTGGGTGCTTGCAGGATTCAACAGCAGCCTTGTACCTTGTTTAGCACTAAGGTCCTTAAGGGGGTCCTTAAGGGGGAACACAGGTCACACAGGTCACCCCTTGGCTTGCACACCCTGTCCCTGACGGGATACAGTGTGTACCGCCTCCTTACTGCTGTTCACGTTTGTCCCTTTTCCACTGCAACTATCTTTGTGGCAATTTGGGCTTGCCGCTGCTGCGATTTTTGTGACGATTATTGTGGTGACAAGAAGGACGTTCAGGGAGTGTTGTTATCACAGCGCTATACCTTTTACTTCCAGCGCTCACACTACCTGCTATCACTGTCCCTCTGTCCTTCTGTCACGGCTACAAATTAAGTGGCAGAAAGGGGTTGCTGCGGGAGTTTCTGTTGCTGTTGCTCCAATGGGTTTGCCCATAACACAGTGCTGTGGAATTGTTCAATTATTCAGTTATTCGGTTTGTCAATTAGTCGGTGTTTGCACTGCTGCAGTTCCTGGCAAGTTTCCCCACAGTTCACTGCCTCCCAGCATTTCCTTGATGGATTAGGGCGCTGCCGGTTAAGCCAAAGCGCTGTATCCCCTACAGGGTGCTGCTGTTGCGGGCTGTGGGGCAGATTGAAGGACTGAACCCACACCACACCTGCGCCCGCACCCGGCCCGTGCCCCAGCCTGCACCCAGCTCACGATCCCGATCGCGTGGGTGGCAGCAGCAGGCAGGGAGGCAGCAGCTGATTAACGTGTACAGTCAGACCGGGAGACGGCAGGTAAGCGCGGCCCGTTTTCCGCTTTTCCGCTTTTCCCCGCTCACAATTTACAGCGGCCTCCTACCTCCTACCTCCTTGACGCGTGCCCTTGATCTTCTTGGCCCTCTTGGTAGGGAGGATGGGGAGTCTGCTCCTTTCGGCACCGCACTCTGGCGTTCTCTGACCGTTAGGGTCTGCTCCCTCAGCTCACTCAGCTCTCCGCTGCCCTCCCATATATATAGGAACTACACTACATGGCCCCCAACGGTTTGGTAAGGCACTAATTTAATGCTAGATACTGGAGTAACTCAGTCGTGCTTTTCTCAGAGACCCCTTTTCCCATAATACTCCAATAGACGTCTGGAGTGGGTAAAGGATAAAATTCGCCATAGCTGAGTAGGACGAAAAATCCTTTTGTATTAGCTTTTTGGTTTGTTCAACGTTGAAGGATACAGTGTTCCAAAATATTGTGGACCTTACCTTTGTTCCCTTTGAAACTTGCTCTGCAAACTTTCAGTCAACAAACTGGCCGACGAAGATAATCTCGGATCCAGTGGAGCTACAGGCAACAACGCAGACAGAGCTTTAAACTATACAGGTTTCCAAGAAACCGATGAGAATGCTGTAATAATTCTTCAAAATGTAAGGAAAGCCGTTACTATAAAACTTATAAAACATGGCCTAACATCAAGAGGTGGTAGGGCAGTTTTTGTGATAGAGGCACATGAATATCACCAGACAGAGGTATTCTATTCATGGATAGTCTTCCCAGAAGCAAATCCAATAACATGTATGTGTCCCTTCTACAAAGAAGATGATCCACCAGAGTAATATATTCCTTTCGAGGATATTGAAATTCCACTCACTTACCAAAAGCATGAGCTCTGGTTTAAAGGCACCCTAAAACATTTAAAATCACATTACCAGGCTCAGTCCACAAGGTAGACCAGGAGCAACATGGTTGGCTCTAGCCAGCTACACCTGACTCTGACATTGAATCAATGTCGGATGAGGACTTACTTAGTAACATACAAAATTTTATAGAATTATATAGTTAAATGTTTTTATTAAAAACACCCCTACTCCTTCTAAAAAGAAATGGGAAAATAGCAAAAAACTTCTAAAGAGAAGCGTTCTCATTCCAGAGGTAGTTCTCCTTAAAAGGAGCCCTCTGAAAGGAGATATAACCTAAGGAATAGGGATATTTTGAGAAAACCTGATAGATATCAAGATACTGATACACATTCTTCTCGTAATCACAGAAAATCCAAAAGAAGAGGATGGCAAACACGTTCAGAAAAACAAGAAACCTCAATATACCAAAAATTTGGTAGCAGGTCTACAAATCAGACATCCTGAGGATCTTGAGGACACAACTCAAGAACGGAGAATGGGCTCAGACAATGTTGGACAGCGCATCAGAAGTCAAAATAGCTCGCCAGAACCTGAAGGGTCATCTGGAGACAGTGGACTTGAATGAAGACATTCAAGTTGAAACTGCAGATACCAGGGTTAGTTCTCCACATAGGTTATATGAAATAACACTCCAGATGGAGGGAGACATACCAAGAAAAGTGAAAGCACTCTTTTGGGAGCAACTTTCTAAGGGTTATGATATACTTCTAGCTGAACAAGACTGGCCACCAGAATATATCAGGGAGTGCCCACATGGTGAAGACATAATTATGCCAGCCTTCTCTAATCATATTCCAATACATTTAAAATATACCAATGCCAGGAAATGGGCAGTCGCCCAAGCTCCTGCATTATACAAAAATCATGTAGGATGGGATGAGGATTCCCCTCACCATAAAATCCAGGTACAAAATCAACCAACTGCACAAAGGCAGTACCCAGTTAAGCAAGAAGCTAAAAAACAGGTCAGGGAGATGTTAGATCAACTTGAATACCAAGGGGTGCTTGAAATTTGCACCTTGTTTCCTGTCTTCAAACCAGACAACACGTATCGTCTAGTATTAGATTACAGACATCTAAACTCTTGTTGCAAAACATTTGCAGTTCAAAATGCACACAGTACGGCATTAATGAATAACATAGTGCAGAAAAAAATATAACACCACATTAGACATTTCAAATAGTTTCATCTGTCAAAACATTGCACCAGAAAGTTGGTATTTGACCGCTTTCTCAATAATGGGGACACAGCATCACTTCTATCATCTCCCTCAAGGATTCAAGAATAGTCCTGGGTTATTCTCAGCAAGGGTAACAGAGTTACTACAAACTTATGATGACGAGGCATTGTCATATGTCGATGACATCTATCTGACAGACTATGATTTGAATAGGCACTTGAACAGGGTGAACACCATTATACTGGGCTTCGTCTCTGAAGGATACAAATTTAATTTTAAGAAATCAAGAATTGCCCATCTCAATGTCCTCTTTCTAGGATATGAATTATCAATTGAAGGCAAAAGCATGGCAGCAAACTTTTTAGAAAAGTGTGCGCTGCTCCAACCTCGCTGAGGAATTTACAGTCGATTCTAGGATTCCTGATTTTTGGAAGAACTTACATTCTAAATTACGCAGAAAGGGTAAAACCTCTCGTCGAATTAATGAAACCTGATTTTAAAAAAGTAAATTGGACACAAAAGCATACAGAAATTTTCCTTTCACTCCAAACAGACATGTTAGCAACCAAACATTTGCAAACACGCGTAAACGTATGCAACTTAGTGATCCGAATAATTTCAGGTCAGTGCGGATTCACCTACTTGACTTTTAACGAAGCTGAAAAAGTACCACTTGCATACAAATCAAATTTGTGCACACAAGCAGAAATGAAATTCCCTTCTACAGAAAAAATTCTGACAGCTGTTCAAACTGCTGTAGCAAAAGAAAAAGCCCTCGCACAGGGAAAACGCATTATGGTCGTAACATCTGTACCTGCCTTAGAGGCAGTGACAAAAGCGAGCATTCCGAATGCTAAAGCTTTACATCCGAGATGGATACAATGGGTTAATTCTCTTGCTGCAACTGATGTTGTACACGTTTTTGATCCTTATTTGAAAACACAAGCATTTCTACAATACGAACAAGAATGTCCTCTGCCTACTGAAATTCTGCCTCTTGACGAGTATGAATATATAATTTATACTGACGGATCAGCACAACCCGCTATGGGGGGTAAACAAGCTTACAGTGCTGCAGGCGCGACCGTTAAAGGTCGTATGCGGGATGGCAAATTCAGACCCATGGTCACAAAAACGCAATCTCTAGGAGATTGTACAGCTCAGGGAGCTGAACTACAAGCATTCAAATGGCACTGGAAAATACGGATCGCAAATTCCCAACACTCTTAGTGTACAATTCTTTCTATTGTGTTCAATCCTACAATGAATATTTACAGAATTGGCTTCAAAACGGTTTCAAAGATGCAAAAGGTGGCACAATCAAGCATAAAACGCTTTGGGAACAAGTAGTTCAGTTACGAGGAGGACTACAAAACACTCACGTGATACACACGCTGAGTCATCAATGTGATGGTGTTCACGTTGAAAGGAATTCATTGGCTGATGAAGCAGCGAAGGCAGCTGTGCAAACGGCTTCCGTAGCTGCAATCACTCGTTCAAAAATGAAAATAGACAGTGAAATAATGCTAGCTGTCAATGCTACAAGCAAAGGCAGCGGGCAGTGTTACCGAATAAATTTCCACTCATATATAATTGAAGCAAACAGCGTTCCTTTTGCTCGACTCCCTGGAGTGGGGGATAGAGTAATTCCAAACATGAAACGTAGAGTAGCTTTGATATACGAAGCACATTTGGGAGAGAGTCTGATACATCAAGGGATCTCTAAAACGATATTAACTGTAAAAGAGACGTACAGGTGGCCAGGAATGAATGCTCACATTCATATGTTTGTCATTGACTGCATAAACAGCAATAGAGATCGCAGCACAGAACGCCGCCAGATACCTGACTATAGGGGTGGGCGGCAAATTCTGTTCTGTTCGCGGAACGTGCGAAATGTCGGCATTTTCGTGTTCTGCGCAGAACGCGAAAATGTCAAGACTTCCGCGATCCGCTGCGGAACGGAAAGCATCTTCGTTGATAATATGCAGGGCAGGATTCTTTCTTGCACAGTGCTCCTGTCACAAGCTCAACGGGAAGCACTTAGAGATATAAATAAAGCAGGTGCCGGAGTTTAAGCTCAAATTCAGTAACTTATTAATCAGCCCAAAAAAATTGTGAGCTTTGTCGAGGCTGAGCTGGTGTGCTTTCTTCTCATATCTACCGTCAAAAATTAGCTGTGATGATTGATGGAAGCCTTTGGATCCTTGACTTTCACAAGAGCAATCCCAGTGCAGTTCCTGTGACCAGGAGCTTCTTTCTCCTCATCTGCTGCTCTGATCGGTCTCTGACCTTTTATAAACACAAGAGGCATATGAACTTGCATAGAAGCCCGCCCATTTGGCCCCGCCCCACACATTAGCAGTGTGCACCGTCTTCCCGCCCTTTACCCACTATGATGGACAGCTTACTCAAGGGACCCTGGCGCCCTTTGGCACAATGGCAAAGTTACACACACACAGTCACTGGAGACAACTCTTCTGGCCCTTTACGCAGCTGTAGTGTGGGAAAAGCACTATACATTTACCCAACGAGGTAGCACTTACTGATTAGCCAGTAGAAAGTACTCCAGTTGAGTTGAGGTATCGAACAAAACAGTGGCGTCTTCTTGGAGAAATATGCAGGGTAGTATTCATTCTGGCACGAAGCTCCTGTCACAAAAATTAAAGCTAAACATAAGCACTTACAGTCCAGATATGAATAAAGCAGGGGCCTGAGGTTAAGCTCAAATTCAGTAACTCATTAATCAGCCCAAAAAATTGTGAGCTTTGTCGAGGCTGGGCAGGTGTGCTTTCTCCCCATATCTACCCTCGAAAATGAGCTGTGATGCTTGATGAAGGCCTTTGCATCTTTGACTTTCACAAGCCCAATCCGTGTGCAGTTCCTGTGACCAGGAGCTTCTTTCTCCTCATCTGCTGCTCTGATCGGTCTCTGACCTTTTATAAACACGAGAGGCATGTAAATTCGCATAGAAGCCCACCCGTTTTGCCCCACCACACACACTATCAGTGTGCACTGTCTTCCCGCCCTTTACCCACTATGATGAACAGCTCACTCAAGGGATCCTTGCGCCCTTCGGCACAATGGCAAAGTTACACACACACATGGTCAATGGAAATAACTATTCTGGACTTTTACGCAGCTGTAGTGTGGGAAAAACATTGTACATTTACCTAACGAGGTAGCATTTACTGATTAGCCAGTAGAAAGTCCTCCAGTTGAGTAGAGGTATCGAACAAAACGGTGGAGTCTTCTTGGATAAATATGAAGGGCAGGATTCATTCTGGCACAATGCTCCTGTCACAAAAATTAAAGCTCAACAGGAAGCACTTACAGTCCAGATATAAATAAAGCAGGTGTCCGAGTTTAAGCTCAAATTCAGTAACTCATTAATCAGCCCAAAGAAATCGTAAGCTTTGTCGAGGCTGGGCAGGTTCGCTTTCTCCCCATATCTACCCTTGAAAATTAGCTGTGATGCTTGATGGAGGCCTTTGCATCCTTGACTTTCACGAGCGAAATCCCCGTGCAGTTCCTGTGACCAGGAGCTTCTTTCTCCTCATCTGCTGCTCTGATTGGTCTCTGACCTTTTATAAACACGAGAGGCATGTGAACTCGCATAGAAGCCCCGCCTGTTTGGCCCCGCCACACACACTAGCGGTGGGCACAGTCTTCCCGCCCTTTACCCACTATGATGGACAGCTCACTCAAGGAACCCTGACGCCCTTCGGCATGATGGCAAAGTTACACACACATGGTCACTGGAGATAACTCTTCTGGCCCTTGTGTGGGAAAAGCAGTAAAGCACTATACATTTACCCAACAAGGTAGCACTTACTGATTAGCCAGTAGAAAGTACTCCAGTTGAGTAGAGGTATGGTTATTTGTCTTAAAAGAACCTAAACTAATACTGAAAGCATTTTTAATAATCTCCTTGGCATCCCTACCAAGCAGTTCGGGATTTGTAAACATCTTACCTAAACCTATATTATTAAAAGTCTCTCTAACATATCGTAGCCACTGAATTTGGGTGTAATAATCAAGCTTAAGGCAATCTTGAATAATATCTTTTGTTAGTTTCAGTTCTTCAGATTGCCAAACCTTAGCCCATAGTGTTAAAGGGGCAACGTGAATAATATCACTTATAAACTCGATTCCGACTTCTCCATGGCAAAATATATTAGATGTGCCCATTGGGACAGATAATAAACGTTTAACAAACTTGTTTTCCACAATTTGTATTTTTTCACAGTTATACGAACCCCAAACCCCTGCACCATAGGTCAAGGCAGAAACACACTTGGCTTTATATAATGATGTAATTTCTGCTACACGTCGCTGGCCTAATTTGCTGGCAAAGCGGAAAAGAGCTTCAATTAACTGTGCAACCTTCTGAACCCGTGCTATCAGCAAAGGTTCCCAGCTCAATTTTTTGTTAAAGAGGTTACCCAGATAACAGAAGTTATCCACTTTTTCAATAGTGGCGTTCTTCACCACATATTTCCGTGTTTTAACATTTTTTTGACCACAGGTCATGGCAAAAGATTTAGTAAAATTAACACCTAATTCTAATTTGCCCATAAATGTATCAAAAGCATTCACGGAAATCTGCATGCTATTGGGGGTAAGTGCCATTAAAACAGTGTCATCTGCATAAGACAACATTGGGATTCTTCTTCCGTTTATCTTTGGAAAATCAGCAGATGTTTCTAACAAGAAGCCCTCTAAGCCGTTTGTATAGACCAGAAATAAGAAGGGTGCTAAAATACATCCTTGTCGGACACCTTCAGTGGATAATATAGGTTTCGATTTCTCTCCACCACGGCCATATCTAACCCTAACCGTTGTGGCAGTATGTAACCTGCGGAGCAGGGTGACCAGTGGTTCTTCAAAACCCATAGAGTCCATCATGCGCCATAATTTGTCCCTACATACTGTATCAAAGGCCCTGGACAAGTCCATGAATGCCAAGTGTATAGAACCATTCTTGGCACCCATGTACTTGCCCATAATCAAAGCAAGGTTCAGGCACTGCTCATTAGTTCCTTTCCCTTTCCTAAAACCATATTGAGATTCTACAATTACCCCCGATGACTCAGCCCATGTTTCCAGCTGTGCCAATATCACCCTACCCATCAACTTACATGTTGAGTCTATTAATGATATTGGCCTGTAACATCTTGGATCATACTTATCACCCTTTTTAAAAATCGGGACCAAAACGGCCTCTTTCCAAGAGGTCGGAATAGGGCCAAGTATTAATGCCTTAAAAACATTCATAAGTAGAGGGGACCAAAACTCTCGATTAGATTTAAAAAGGTCTAAAGGTACTGAGTCAGGGCCTGGGGCCTTTGAGGATGCCCCCTTAGTCAGAGCTAGCTCTACTTCTGCAAGCATTATTGATTCACTAAACTTCTTAGCTGATTCCACATTAACATAACGGGAATCGTCCTCCTCCGAGGTAGCAGTATGTGATATCTCTTTGGGATTAAAAATTTTGTTATAATGAGTTACCCAGGTTTCCTCTGGTAAATGAACTCGAATGGTATTTTCGTCCCCTGATTTTAAAAAGGGCCTATTTATAACTTCCCAAAAGAGTCTATTGTCCCTTAAATCAACTGCCTTATCTAAATCTTCCCATGCTTTGGACTTCAATTCATTTTTCCTTTTTTTAATTGCCTGTCTATATTGTTTCCTAGCTAGTATAACCATATTTCTATCTCTAGGATTTTGGCGCAAAGCTTTAGTTAAGATAGTTTGGGCTGCAGAGCATTCAGCATTGAACCATTTAGGCCCCTGCTCTTGATTCTTCCCCCCTACCTTTACTAGTAAATGTGTAGCTACATTTTTCATTAGCTTCTCGAAACTAGTGATTATATGGACTGGGTCAGGATTGGATGATAGGCAGATATCTATCTGAGCCACATTTTCCTTAAAAATATCCATCTCCGGTTGCCTCACGTCTACTTTATTCCATTTCACAGTAATACCCTGATTCTTAGTATATACTATGGGTTGTTCCTGATACGATTTTGGGTCAGAAGCAATGGTAAAACTCAGGGTTAGGGGGTTATGGTCGCTAGCCGGGTTTACCTCAATTTTAAAGTCTTTTAGGTAATTAAAAAGTCCCAATGGCGTTTTTATCTCACAAGATTTCGCCTTGGCACCTTACATTTTTTGTTTACTTTCCCAAAGCAGGGGGGTTGGTGGGAGAAGTTACCCTATTGCCCTTGTAACAATAGGGTTTCACAAAATACTCTCCACCTTCTGCTTTTTTGCACTCTGTACAAAGTGCCAAGAAACACTTTCCTTAAACCATTATTAGAATCATTTGAAACGCGTTATTATAAAGAAGCGTATGATCACTTGTTATCCTTGTCAACTGCACGTATTTGTAATGCCGTTTTAAACTTTATTAGATCAGCTTTGGTAATTAGAAATAGATATTGATGGAATTTGGTAAACATGTATTGTGATTTTATGGTTGATTAATTCTAATGTCTTTTTAAAATTGTCTATGTATACTTTTATGGTTTCTACATGAAATCGAAATAAAGTTTTTGAACTGAACTGAGTAGAGGTATCGTACAAAACGGTGGCGTCTTCTTGGACAAATATGCAGGACAGGATTCATTCTGGCACGATGCTCCTATCACAAAAATTAAAGCTCAACACGAAGCACTTACAGATATACATAAAGCAGGTGCCCGAGTTTAAATTCAAATTCGGTAACTCATTAATCAGCCCAAAAAAATTATGAGCTTTGTCGAGGGTTGGTAGTTGTGCTTTCTCCCCATATCTACCCTCGAAAATTAGCTGTGATGCTTAATAGAGGCCTTTGCATCCTTGACTTTCACAAGCACAATCCCAGTGCAGTTCCTGTGACCAGGAGCTTCTTTCTCCTCATCTGCTGCTCTGATCGGTCTCTGACCTTTTATAAACACAAGAGAGGCCTGTGAACTAGCAAAGAAGCCCCGCCCCCAAAATCTCTGCAAGCACGCAAAGTTCAGCGTGTTCGCTGAGATTTTTTGCCGTTTCGCAAAATTTTGCGAAAGGTAATCTCGCGAATTCCGCCCACCCCTACCTGACTATAGCATAGCCAGCCCAGTACAGACACCATTGTTAGACAGCATTGGACTATCTACATGCAGATGTCCCTGTGGACAAATGCAATCCCATAAAAACTAAGACTAGGTTCATTTGGATGTGGCCTCAGCGCTTGGCTGGCGCTCGAACTGTTATAAAAGATTTGCGAGTCTTTATTGGCACATACGCAATCGGCACGCTACATTCTGACCAGGGTCCTGTGTTTAGCTCTCGAGCTTACAAAGAGGCCATGGCCAATTTGGGCGTTGCATTGCGGTATTCTAGCCCATTCTATCCTGAGGGATATTCAGTTGTGGAGAGAAAAAAACGGGACATAAAGCAATCTATAACAGCTAGGGTATTAGGTCCGGGTGACGGGTGGGTCAAACATCTAATAAGTGTCCAACGTAGTCTTCATAACTTGCCAAGAAGTTCTCTAGGGGGTATCACTCCATATGAAGTCCTTTTTGGGACAAGAATGTTGGTCCCGGACCCTGATTGTCACACATCAGTGGTGGAACAAAAAACTTTTGATATCAAAGATCGTTTGGCTGTTTTACAGGACTTAAATGAACTAAGAACAAAGCGAAGCAATGTGTTCCTGAAGCCAACCACCACCGGGGAAAAACCAACCGTCCCAGCAAGGCCTGTCTGGATCCCAAAGCTTGGTGATCTAGTCAAAGAAAAGATTGCGGACAAGAAGGAATTTGGGCCTTCTTACAGACAACCAGTACCTGCCCTAGCAATCCACGGATCAAGAACAGTATTACTGCCGCCCCTTGCTGGTAAAAAGGAGAACAGATTTGTGTCCATCGACCTGATCAAACCACATTATGTGTCCGATACTAAGCAGTAGGACAAGTGGACTCCGCCAATGAACACCTCTAGCTACAATCCAAGAGGTTCAAACTGAGAGACTCATCACCTTTGAGGAATCTGCAGTGCGAAAAGAAGGACTATGCAATGGATCTTGTACCTCTTGAGACCCAAATAACAGTTTGTCAAGAAACACCTGTCTACAACGAAGTAGCACCTGTCTACAATGAAGTAACAAGTGATCACGTGGTTCCAGCGATTTCAACCAATCCTGATGCAATCCCAACAATTGACAGAACTGCCTCTGGCTATTTCATGAACTTTGATACGTTTCTGAGGATCCCAGCGAACCTGAAACAACCCCAGCAAAAAGAACTTTCAAAGAACAAGCAAATTACCTTTTTCATCACCTGGAAAAGACTTATCTGACTTCACCATGAATTGAGCTATGGATTGTGTTGGGAATATTTTTTCTTCTACTTTGGTTGACTCTGGTAATAACTCTGGGTATGCTGATAAATGGAAGATATGTCAAAATGGACACAGCAAGTAAGAACGTCAACTTACTCCTCAAGCCACACAAATCATCCCATAGTGAACAAAGAGACTTGTCATCAGTAAACATCACAGCCGTTCCTATACCAGATGGTATAGCTTGGAACAAAACAGAATATGACATTTTTGGCCCGTCGGAGCATTTGAAGATTCCACACTTATTCAAGATTTCATTAAGTGACTTTGTTTCATCGAGTACCTTTTCTGATGATTGGGACTTTGAGACTGTTAATAATATGATGTCAGATCTGGAAATGTCTGCAGTATTCACAAATCATGAATATTTAGAAGGTTCATGAGACTATGAACAAATGTATTGTTATAATCATTAGGGTCATCCTTTCTTGCACAAATCTGCCTATCCTAGAAATGTATTAATGTATAAACAATGGGATCATTGTCCTACGCCACCAAAGGGTAGCTCAAAAACCTTTGCTATGAAATTTCCATACTTCTCAGGGTTCAATTTATCCAATACTGAATCGTTTTACTTTAAAAATGTAAACAAAACAGGAATGAAAAGTATGTTGACAAATACCAAACAGATTTAATCTGCAGCCTTTTATGCCCAACTATCTAAACTAGGTTTCGACTTTTGGAAAGACAACATTGAGACAAAAACTGTCTAGGGTACAAAAGATTGGCAGGTACAGGGGGTAGAAGCTATGTTTAGAGCCTGTATCATCCCTGAGCAAATAATGTTTTTGAATGACACTGTGCAACAGACGTCTTGCCTTGGGTTAGCCAAGATCAAAGACATGAACAATCCGTCCATACCTACACCTACACCTGATAGTGATGACAATTCAGAGGGGGAGGTCGACGTACATACTATTTTGCATCGCAACAGAACAGATCCAGATTGGAATAAATGGTTGATCTGGCCCACAGACACAAACAACTGTCAAGATAGATTCCTGAACAAAACACAGGGTTTCACATTCAATAGGCCAGACCCAAGATATGTTCAAAGACAGCATCCTGGGATAGTAACATCATACAGTGTAGGGAAGCTCTGCCTTGCTTGGCTACAAAGATCTAAACTTAAGGATGTAAAGCAACACTTATCTTTACTTAAAGATGGCGCTGATCTTAGGGAATTCTTGCTAGGACCAAGAAAACCGCGTCAAAAACATTTTATATATGCCAGTATATATGCTGCATATAATGAAATATGGAAGATTACGCAATCAGAGACTGCAGAACGAATACAAGCAATTAATTGTATTAATGTGGAGAAATCTCTCTCTGTGGTTTACAATGGGTTAATGACTCATTCGTCCAGGATATATTCATTGGACAGCATAGTGTCTTCTGCCATAGACATCATGGAACAGGACTTGGTCGCAATTACGTTCTATCATGCTATTAGGCTGGACGTTGCAAAACCTTTGTTCAGGCTATGTGCCTTGGCGTTTAATCAATACTACGTCACTGTTTTCAGAATTCAATCTCACTGATAAACAGATACAATTGGCACAAAGGGGAGCAGACTATATGGTGTTGAGCATTGAAAAACTTGAAAGATTGCCATTTACGGAAGCAGAGAAACCAGCTACTGAATGGATAATACATGGAACAATCACTCTGCCTGTTACAATTTTCCATTTTCAGTATTGCCTAAAACACATACCAGCAGGCAAATATGAAAGGTTGGGTAAAGAATATATCAAGACATCCTGGAATTTACCATACACACACGGATGTTGGAGTGGGGGAAGTGAAGTGTTTCTTAGCGGTTCAAACTGTGAAAACACACTAAGCGGTTCTCTCCTTTGTCAGGGTATAAATTAACTGCGATGGTTCCTGTAACAACTGATCCTGTCACCTGCAAGGTTCACCAGCTGCAGTGATTGATCCAACTTTTGGACAACTTTCAAATGGAAGTTACCTCATGTTGAACGATCACAGCTGCTGTGGCATGTTGCCAGGTATCAAGTAATCCAAAGTAGAGTTAGTTCTTTACTCAATTCAAATCTGAGAATTCTTCAACAATTTTCAAGTGTTTCCATCATATTAGTTTCATATGGTGAAATCATGAAGGTATATCCATCATTAAATATCCATGGTAGATATATGAATCAGCATCCACAATGTATTAAATCCCCAATGCATTTCGCGCAGGAGCGCGCTTCTTCAGGGGGTCTGCAAGTAAAACAGGGAATGTATGTAACAGTACTGATACTCAGGAGCAAGGCAATGCAAAAAAGTATACGTGAAAAAAATGATAGACATGCATAGGGTGATAATTATAGCTAGCCAAAAGTTAGTTGAAAGTTGCATACAAGGTAACCAATCGAGGTACAGAGTATGTGAAAGTGCGTGTCGAGTAGAAAATTAATTAACAGTACAAGAGATAGTATGAGTGTCAAAATGATGAGAAAGTGAGAATCAAGGGTAGAAAAAATGAAGGTGAAGGGTAAAATCTCAATCAATAGTCTGAGGTGCGGACGCATACACAAAGTGAGTAGTTGCCGAGGTTGTGGTTACATGCAAAGTCGCTAAATCAGTGCCCGAGATATAGGCGTGAAAATATAGAAGTGAAATCGACTAGCAGACCCGGTGCACAGGAATGAACCTTACCCGTGGGATGTGGAAAGAGGTATACGCCAGGTAAGACCGTGGTGTGGCGCAAACCAGGTCCAGGACGTGTCGCGAACCCGGAAGACGCCACGCATGCGCGGTGCATGTTAATATTCCAGAGTGTAACTGAACATAGAAAAAAGACGGCCGAATCGCTGAGTGTCCACAACTAGGACGTTTACGAAAGATCCACGAATGGTGCGGATATTGCTCCGGTGCTCATTCAACCTGAGCGAAAAATTAAAGTAAGGTTGAATGAGCACCGTAGTTCACTACGTTTTTCCACTTAAGTTCGCTTGTTTTCAATTTTTCCTTTAACTTCATTCTTCACATCTTGTGTGCACATATCTATTACTACTACCACGTTCCCATGGGTTCCTTTTTTCACCATTCATGGATCTTTCGTAAACGTCCTAGTTGTGGACACTCGGCGATTCGGCCGTCTTTTTTCCATGTTCAGTTACACTCTGGAATATTAACACGCACCGCGCATGCGTGGCGTCTTCCGGGTTCGCGACACGTCCTGGACCTGGTTTGCGCCACACCACGGTCTTACCTGGCGTATACCTCTTTCCACATCCCACGGGTAAGGTTCATTCCTGTGCACCGGGTCTGCTAGTCGATTTCACTTCTATATTTTCACGCGTATATCTCGGGCACTGATTTAGCGACTTTGCATGTAACCACAACCTCGGCAACTACTCACTTTGTGTATGCGTCCGCACCTCAGACTATTGATTGAGATTTTACCCTTCACCTTCATTTTTTCTACCCTTGATTCTCACTTTCTCATCATTTTGACACTCATACTATCTCTTGTACGGTTAATTAATTTTCTACTCGACACGCACTTTCACATACTCTGTACCTCGATTGGTTACCTTGTATGCAACTTTCAACTAACTTTTGGCTAGCTATAATTATCACCCTATGCATGTCTATCATTTTTTTCATGTATACTTTTTTGCATTGCCTTGCTCCTGAGTATCAGTACTGTTACATACATTCCCTGTTTTACTTGCAGACCCCCTGAAGAAGCGCGCTCCTGCGCGAAATGCATTGGGGATTTAATACATTGTGGATGCTGATTCATATATCTACCATGGATATTTAATGATGGATATACCATCATGATTTCACCATATGAAACTAATATGATGGCAACACTTGAAAATTGTTGAAGAATTCTCAGATTTGAATTGAGTAAAGAACTAACTCTACTTTGGATTACTTGTGTTTACTAATATACAGCACTAATCGTGCCCAAGAGTGCTCCGGGTTAATCTTACTCGTTGTAAGATACTTGAGACTATTGATTAAAGCACCTCAGGACCCAGGAGGTGAACACCCGGTGCACCTATAAGATTCATAATTTGTTTTATCATAGAGAACAATTTCAATACATTCGGAGTGCAGCGGTTTAATTTCCCATGTTGCCAGGTATACCATATCTAGTAACTGTGTCAGCCAGGGTCACTTGCTGTATGCAAGTATTGTTTCCAAAAACAAAGACAGCCAGTGAGTCGCCACTTTGGCCTTCACTGAACATCTCTTCCATACGAATTGATACTCTAAGCAGACTGAAAGCCATTCTTTTGCAAAAAACTGAGCCACTGACCTCGGCCAAAGAAACCTATGATCTACAAGTCGCAAGGACTTCTGGCGAGATACATGCCCTTTTGAATACAAACTGCCCTATACATTTCTCAGAAATGTTAAGTCATATCTTAAACATGTCTGATACGAGCGGTATTGTAAATGTATTTAAGACCGTATTTTCCGGACTGTTAGCACCTTTTCAAGCAGTCCTAGGAATATTTCCAAACTTCGTGCACTCTGTGTTTGGCGGATTGCCCGTCCTTTTGGGACTCATTGCAGGGATACTATTTTTGCTCCTACTGCTGCGATTTGGCAAGTCAAATCACCAGTGACACCCAGTTCACCATGGAGACAACTCTACTGGCGATGAAGTGTCGTAAGCGCATCGTCCAAATTTGGGACTACCTCGTCTACGAGAATTAAATACCACATGGTTTCTGTCATTCAGACCACTGTGGCAAGATTGCATCTTACCTGTTCTAAGCTGCCTGCTATGCAGAGAAGAATGCATGTTAGACACATGTCTCACACTCCCATCAGTCATGCCAACGGATGTTGATACTTTGCTGGACCCGGTAATGAACCCATGCTCTGTGTTGTCCCCAACGGCTACCACTTCTGATGATGGCATTCATTGAGATCTCACAGACGCAAATTGTAACTGCTGAGGTACGAGAGGAAACTACAGGCGCGCAGGTACCATCCAATGCTAATGCGACCAATGCTGATGGCAATGCTTCACATCTATGTGCGGTTAATCTTCTAAACGAGGTAATCCAACTTTCACCTACAATGGTAGACAACCTTTTGTCAACAGACATAGAAGATTTCATGTTTTCTCCAAGCCCTAAAATTGGCTTTTGATTTTGGCACACAGTGTTCTGAGAGACTTTGAATTTGACCTTCCTTTTTTCAAACAAGGTACTAACTTTGGAACTCTTTTTCCTATGAATAATTTTTTTTCTGCAAATTTGTATTTTTCATTTTTTGGCACTAGTAATCTGCTTAAAGTAGAACTATTCATAGAGAAAAATAATTATTTGACTACTTCCAGAGACAATATATGCCTTGTGCACATACAAACAGTTTTCTGTAATCTGACATGAAATGGTTTCTGCACTTTTTCTTCTGTATTTATGAGCCATTTCATAAATGTATATTTTCGTGATTCATTCAGTGAGCATTTAAAAATGTCAACATGTGGTTAAAATGAATACTTGCTTTAATGTGTACAGCACCAGTGCTTTAGTTTGGATACATCATTACAATGTATTTGAAACATGCTTTCAGCACTTCATGTATAGATATGATTTAGATATGTTTGACATGTTTAGAACTTAGTAATGTTGTACTTAAGAACGTGGAGTGGGTGTTGAATGTCGATTTAGATTCCGTATGCATTTCCCGATTCATGCCCTTATATAGGTACATTTCATATTGCCCTTATATAGGCATAGATATCCAGTCCTTATTTAAGCATAGTCCATGCTACCCAAATACAGGCATGGCTACTTCCATCCGTTCATCTACGTCACAACGAGTTCTTGGAAAACCAGACTCTTAAGCCGTTAGGGACTTCCCCTTGCTTGGATATTGATTTCTCCAAGAACGCATTTATTATGCATGAACATCGATTCCTTAGGGGTTCATTCATGACGTTCATATGCCCGACTTTACGTCAATGCTGGCAGTCCTAAACACCTTCAAGGTATAAATATACCTTCACTTGCTATGGCAAAGCACAATGTGGTTCGGTGCAGTTCGGCTACCTACTTGCATGACGCAGCTTGCCACAGCAAGTACCGAAGGAAGCCACCTTCCCAGCTGACGCACTGACTAGACGCTGTCATCCTCCTGCCGAGAATCCAGCTCCAGTGTTTCGGACTCCCCTAGCGGGGTGTTGGGAGATCGAGTCCAGGGAAAGAGATACCAACCTCTCTCATTCTAAGGTATGGAGCTGCCGCTTGTTAATATGCCCCTATGTGTTTATAGATAAGGAAAGGTAAATATATGGTATGCCATGTCATCTGTCTTAAAATTAAACAACACATAACACACTGAAAAGAGAGAACGTGCGTTCACTCTAGATTAAGTCACCAACTCGGATCCCTCCATCCACCGGCGACCACTCCTTCAATCAATCATGCACTAATAAATAGACACTGGCAGGCTCCAAACACATTTTGCATGCAGAGCACGTTGTCGGCCTGCACAGGAGAGGTTTACCGATTGCTGTCTCTTTTAGTAGCTGCACAGTGCCGCATGATTATCTCAGCCCGCCAGCCTGAGAAAGGTGTTGTGCCATGCGTGTTACTACCATAGCTGCCAAGGTTTCAGAGTGAAATGTGTGATATTGTCATAATTCCAGTTTGATTATCAGCCCCTAAGAGGAACACGTCACACAAGTTTCTCGTTATACAGTTAATCTAGCCATTGTACATGTGTGGCCGGTGCTATTGATCTCAAAATGCAATCTCTTGCAAAATGTTAGTAAAGAATTACAACACAAAAAAAATTTACTCCACCCAAACACTAATAAAATCATTAACACAGAGCGGTCCGCCCCTGTTGGCGCCCAGCTACCTGTCCAGCCCCGCAGGCAGCGGCAAAGATCACACCATGGCCCACAGTCTATCACAGAGGCTCTGCTGATGTTCGTGGCACTGCTGGCACTAAAAGTAATTGGATGGGAAGCAGCATCACACATAGTCAGTCACAGTGTGACTCAGTGACCCCGACCATCCCAAAACGAGCTGGTAGGCTAAACGTCATGTGAATCATCCGACAGAATATCTTCAGCTGTTCACCCACTGTGGCAATCACACTAGACGCCGAAAAAGCTTTTGATACGGTGGACAGGAGATATCTACATGAAATTCAACCTGCGTGAAAATTTTATCAAAATGATTATGGCCCTGTATTACAAACTGAGTGCAAGAGTCAGAGCGGGTGGCATCATTTCTTCCTCATTCAAGCTGATGCAAGGTACTAGGCAAGGTTGCCCTCTTTCTCCTCCACTTTATCTCCTTGCACTAGAACCTTTTCTCCAGCATCTTAGAGAAAATCAGGACATCTCAGGACATCTCACTGATCACCTTTGACAACACTACTGTCAAGTTGGCGGCATACGCTGACAATGTGCTTATCGTCACAGATAATGCCCCCTCCTCTATTTCAGCTTTAATGAAAACTAGGCAACAATGTTCAGAGGCTTCTGGATATTCCCCTATTAAAGATAAATCAGAAGTTAAACTTCTAAACCAATCTGGTAATCAAGATATCTTAGGCTCATCCAGACTAGCGTGGCAACAGTGGTGCATTAAATATTTAGGGCTAGAATTTACAAAACGATCTAATAACTATTCTACACACCAACGAGAAAACCTTATATTAAAAAATGCATTCACTTGTTGGCTCATGGTCACCTAAATTCCTCTCTTGTTGGGGTAGAGCAGAAACTCTAAAAATTATGGTTACAGAGTGATAATGGTTACACCATTAGTTAACTATCTTAGTAGTATGCTGCCGATGGTGTTAACTGAGGACTTTTTAAACAAAATGGATAAATCTTTTAATAATTTCATATGGCAAGGGAAGAAGCCCAGAATCTCTCTAAAGAAGCTTAAGCTAGCGAAAAACAAAGGTGGAATTGGCTTGCCTAACTTCAGGAATTATCAAACTGCATACCTCTGCACGCAGGGGTTCAATTGGTTCTTTAACAATCCGGCATACGAACCGGCCTGGCTAGCCATAGCAAGATCTCTAATTAATAATGCACCTATTGCGGCTATGGCAACTATGCATACAATACACTTGCCACATTCCAAGAACATAATACAAAACACAAAGAATGCTCTCCTCCGATTAGATACACAATCGGAAGTAAAGTTAAAAGACTCCAATCTTTCTTCCTTAGGGAACAACCCCAATCTCATAATAAATGGCTCTCCAATCATCTGGTCAGAGTAGTCTAATAGTGGCATTAATCTACTAAAAGTCATATACCTAGGCTCCTCACCATTACCTTTCTCAGCATTACAGAATGAATTCAATCTACAAAACTTGGAGTCTTATAAACTACTGCAACTCAAAGTTCAGAGCTCTAAAAAATCACTTAAGGCGATAACTCCATCTCTACCTAACTTACTAAGCCGTTTACTCAAGACCGGCCATATAGTGTCAGGCATATATAAGCTTTTGCTACCCAACCTAAACAAATCCCTCTCATGTAACCAAGTGAAATGGGAAGCGGAATTGAACACTAGGGATATGTTGTTTGACTGGGAATTCATGAACAAATCGCCTTTCTCTAATAAGAAATCACCATCCTTAACACAAACTAAATATATGATTATTAACAGATCATATTGGACACCCTCTAGACTTTTTAGATCAGGGCTCATTCCTAGTACCAATTGCTGGAACTGTGTGAAACACGAAGGTAATCTAGCACATATGCTTTTCGAATGTCTAATCTTAAACACTTTCTGGAGTAAAATACTGGATTTCATCAATCATACTTTCAATATTACTCCCACACGAGAATTCTCATATATCCTCCTCGACCCTTAGACAATCAGCTGAAAACTGAGGGTGATCGCCACCTACTGGACCTTACTTTACCTTATTTTAGCATACAAATTGATATTACATAACTGAAAGAACTTCAAGGTGATATCTTTTTGAATGTGGCTAGAATGGATCAGCTTCCTTAGAGGTGCTGATAATGTGACACTGCTACTTTGCCTTTGGTGCTCCCCTCATAGGTCAATATAGTATTCATTGGACACCAAACTACTTAAATACAATCCACCGTAGTCAACTCCCTCAGGAGAGAGTTTCTCTCTCTTAAGACACACTCTTTCACAGCCGAACTATCTAACAACATATGTTCTACCTCGATTCCTTCAATGCCCACACAGGGCTTTTGTACTTTTTATTCCACTGTGTATGATTTATTTCTTGCTCTTAGCCATATTAAACCTAGCATATCAACCTCACTGTTTCTCTCCCAATAAGTCACTAAGACGTCCTCAATACTTGTTCATGATTACTGTGTTGTACTATTTTTACGATCAAACTCAATATGTACCTCAAAAGTTGCATAACTTACATTATGTGATTAGGATTCGTTATTCTACTGTGTATGACTTATAATGTCTTGCTCACTGACAGATTAATCCAAGTATATCAACTACACTTTTGGTTTTCCCATTAAGTATACAGCTTTGCCAAGATGCAAACAGTGGTTACAAAGTTGTCTTCAATACTGGCTCATGATTACTGTGATGTATTATCATTATGAACAAACTCAATATGTATCTCAAAACTTGCATAACCTACATTACGTGATTATTGTGCATAAAATCCAAGTTCTACATAGCATCTATGTTATCAAATCAAATCTTACACAGCATCCTCTTCTCCCCATCTTTGTATCCCTTTCCAAAGAACGCGGATGCGTTCTGTCTGTGTATTCAGGGCCGGACTGGGATCCACAACCGACCCTGGCAAAGTGCTCGCCCGACCCGCCACACCCTCTCCACTAGGGGGGGTTGGAAGTGCCGCCGAGCGCTTTGCCGGCGCCAGTTTCCTGACGATTTTGGCACACGGCCGATTTTGCAGCTATGCTGCAAAAACGGCCCTGTAACAAAACCGGCCCTCAGGGCCCCAAAACTGGCCCCCACCTGTGCGGCCCACCGGGGGATTGCCCAGTGCCTGCTATGGCCAGTCCGGCCCTGTGTGTATTTACTTATTTTGCAACTGTACTTCATGCATATGTACTGTGTATTCTGTGCTTCAGAAAATAAAATAAAAAAGATTTGAATTAGAATAACTTCAGCTGTAACAGGGCAGGCAGCTTAAGATCATGACTGCCTGCTAGAAAGTAGCTTTATATAATTTAAAAAGGTACATTTAATATTTGATTAGAAATCAGAGTGAGAAATACAATTACCTCACTCCCAGCACTGACTCGAGGTAAACAGCAAGGCAGGTGTGAGGCAATTCGATACCAGCCCTGCCTTCTCGTGGCCGCAACGACTCTCGGAGCAAACCACAGCGCTCGACAATGCAGAGCGGTGTGCTCTGGGTTGCAGCTTCCGCCGCGGTCCGTGGGATTGGGTCGGGTGGGTCAGGACACAGGGATTACATTTTTAAAAATAATTCCGGCATTACGAGCATCGTTCATGGCCACGGCAGCCTCCCACAACTTACTTCCCAGGAATTGCAGACACCCCACTCACGTCACATCAGGTGGGAGCAGGATGTAACGTACCGCACCGTTGCACTGTTTCCGGAATAGAATGGCTGTTACATTGTAGCAGCAGCTCCCAAGCCTTCCGGTTTCAGAGCCAGGGCGCACTGCCACTACATCTTTAATTTTCATTCCAATGCTGCATGATTAGCAGTGCTAGTATTGGGCTTGATGGCCTAGGAGGCACTGTGTCAATTATGCATGACTTTGCATTTCAGTGCAGTGATGTGGACCACCACACTGAAATGCGTTAGTCTAATGCCTGATCGTGGTACTTGGCAGGTCTGTACTAGTTGTCTGACTTGCCGCGCTATGTGCAAGCAGTCTGTGAGCGCGGGTCGGGGTGTGACTTCGTGAATGCGTGGACACTTTGGAGGAGGAAACCAGCAAGCTGAGCACATATTTGGAACTTTAATATTATCCACAACTCAGTGAATGCCCCTCACTAACTCCAGGACTAGGCACACACTGACTTGATTAAAATGATTCAATTACAGCGACGGGATGCGGGCGGCCAGCTTGAGAGCAGAAGCAGTTTAAAATCCGGACCAGTCCCCATACTCGCCTCCCTGGTGGCTGGCTGCCACACTGGGCATCAAGTTTTGTCGGGCCGGCTCAGCTGCACAGAGTCAGGTGTAGGGGTCCCAGTGATCTCTGGGACCGTGAACAAACCACTCTGGCCACCACAGTGAGTCCAGGTGTTGTGACTCTCAGTCGTCGGCGCCCGGGCACCCGTGGTGGGCCAGGCTAGGTTGGGGTCAGTCTCTCGCAACACACTAGGCCACAGTATTCATTGCCATGCTCAGCATTGCAGCCACTTCTGAATTCATTATTGAATTCAACTGAGTGCTGGCCACTTGCACCACAGGAGGTAGCCTCAATCTCATGACTCGAGTCACTCTATACCTATCAGTCTGTGAACTCACACGACTCCTGACCTCACTCAGTGTCTCTCGATAGTACACATTGGCAAGCACTCCACTGACTTGACCAATGACGTGAACGTATGCCACGCGGTGATTCAATCCAGTACTCGTTAAATTGCAGCAAGCTGGAGGACGCTCAGAGAGCGCAGCCCCCAAGAAGTCTGCCAAGCTGCAGGCACTGTTTGTGCCACTAGTGTTATTATACCAGCCAGCAGCGCTCGGGCCGCAGCGCTTGACAGGCACAGGCGTTTATAATGAATGACTTCGCATTTCAGTGCAGTGATGCAGACGACCACACTGAAATACGTTAGTCTAACGCCTGATGCGTGGTACTTGGCAGGGCTGCTTTCATTCTTTTTATCTACCATGCTCCTACCAATTCAAGAGAAAACAATGCGACGCCATTATTCAAATAACAATGTGTTACAGGTTTCTTTCATAAGCAATCCCGCTCCCCACAACTCAATGTTTGTATAGTACTTTATACTCTGAAATGCTACGCAACAACAATAAAAAGACAAGAACAGAAGAAGTGAAAATATAAACATTTTGGAGAAAATATTGGAAAGGAGACAAAGAAGATGCAAATGCTGCAAACCTGATAGGGGTTTTGAGTCATCATACTCGACATTAACAGAGTGCCCGGAATTCAGGATGAGTTGAGCTGATGAAGGGTCGTAGACTGGGTTCAGTGGTCTAAGATGAACGTCGTATTTCACATATTTGGTTTGGATATCGATTGGGGATTGCCGATTTCCATTAGCAAGTGGGAAAAACTTCTGCCATTCTTCAGGACCTAAATTTCCGAGAGAATGAATGAGTACATAATCATAAGAATCTTTTTAAATAACACATTACTTGATTAAAAATAAAAGTTTTTCAAATTTTCCATAGATTGTGCCAAGAATATTCCTCTGGGGTTAAAAAAAATCTAACTGTTTGACTTCAATAACGCTTCTTCGTCATCAACTCTATCTGTTAAGAGGCATCAATGTAAATTAGGTTCAGGCATAGATTATCATTTTCTGATTAATTTTAAAAATGCTGCATTCATTTTTTAATGAGCTCAAAGATTTTAAGTGATTAATTTCCCCAAAACAGTGCATATCTGGCTGCTTGACCAACAAATTAATAGATACATTCTTCAGCTGTCATTTGGACAGATTTCAATTTTTCTCAGCCCATATAATGAAGGATTTAGCTGGCTCAGGGCAGAGCCGTGTGCTGTGTTTTTTTGGGCGTTAATGCATGAACTTTAGACTGAGCAAGTTGGAAGAGAGAGGCAATCCCTGCTCACTGTTTCTGACTAGAGCTATCCACATTTTATGCATTAATTTAGAGAAATTCTAATTTATATGTCTTAGACTTGGCACCATTGGCGTGGGTCTGCGTTCCATTTTTGCTGTTGCCTCATGTATTTTTGCTGGTGTTAGATGCTTTGGAGACTGTGCCACTGCTGTCCAGTGCCACAGTGCAAGTGCTCCCTACTGTAAATTGATGTATTGATTAGTGGTTCTATGATTGGATGTTTGGTTTACTTGTCAGACCCTAGTACAGTGCACTTAGTGTGCCCAGGGCGTGTAAATCCAAAAGCTGCTAGTGGGCTTGTGGCACTGGTTGTGCCACCCACAGAAGCGGCCTTGTAAAATGTGTCTAAGGTCTGCCATTGCAGAGCCTGCGTGCAGTCTGGTACTGTCATGCCTACTGAGCAAGTGCACCGACTTGCAAGTCCCTAAACCTCCCCTTTTCTTCATATTAGTCACCCCTATGGTCGGGCCAAGGGCAGGGTGCATTGTCAGCAAAAGGTAGGACAAGCCCTGATGTGTGTGGCATGTCCTAATAGTGAATTACAGCCATTTGCGTTTTTCACTATTGCAAGGCTACCTGTTCTCCATAGGCCAGAATGGGGTGTTAGAATTATTACATTTTATTATCCTGGCAGACTCAGAGAACATGGTAGAAATTCGAGTTTAGTATGCCTGGACTCAGAATAAAAAAATACATCTTTTAGTGAAGTTTATTTTAATATTCTGTGTTTGCAAATACCACTTTTAGAAAGTAGGTATTTGCTTGCCTAACCTTTCAAGCCTGCCTCTTCTAGGTTGTGTATTCCTTTGTCTGGGTTTGTCAGTAACAAGGCTGGGGGATTCCAGGAGACAGGCTGGGGCAGCCCAGTGGTGAATAGAGAGATCTGCCTCTAGATGGGAGGGAGGAGTTGCACCTGAGAACTGAATAGGGCTGGGCCTTCCCTCTACAATGCCGGCTCCACCCCCTGTGGTGCGTCTGATGTCTCTGCCCTGCACACTGAAAGAAGAGAAGGAAGACTGCCAACAAAGTGCTCAAGGACTGTACTTGCCTTCCACATTGCTGGCTCCACCTCCTGTGGGGCGCCTGATGTTTCTGCCCTGCACTGTGAAAGGAAGGGAGAAGTCTGGTAAACAGAGTGCTTCAAAACTGGTTTGTACTAGGCACAGGCCCCTCTCCCCTCAGAGAACAAAGGATTTTGGGGTATAAATATTGGGACCCAGATCCCATAAATTTAGATCAGTTCTGGACTTACAAGAGGAAACCTCTCCTGAGGAGAGGAACCTGAAGAAACTGAGGAGAGACTATTCCCAGGCTGAAGTGCTGCTTGGGGGATTGGCCTGCAGTGGTTGCCTGACTGCCAAAGAGAGGAGAAAGGACTTTGTGGACTTTACTTTCAACTTGTGCAAAGATCTCCAAGGGCTTGGAAGAGAGTTTGCCCCCTGACCGAAGTCCCAGGACCAGTGGACTTCATCAGCCTTTGTGAATTGCTGCTGGAAATGCTGTTTCAGTGGCTACAGAGGCAGGGAGCTGTGACCGACTCTCTCGACTGGCCCGGTGTCCTATAGGCACCGCATCAAGCAACGTCCGCCTCGAACAACGCAAGTTCTGCGCTCACCGACTCCATCCTGACGCCGTCACCGACCCGTAGCCTGCCCCGCGACAGGAAGGACACCGCGACGTTCAACGCCTCGCTACACCGACTCGTACTGGTCTGACCGACGAGATCACTGCTGCTGACTTCGAGTCCTGTGATCGCACCGGAGTTGGGCACCGCCGCACATGCTTTGCGACGCAGCGCCCGACTCGCACCGCTGTCCGGACTGATCGACGCCAGCTCCCGAACTCCGGCTCGGTCGCCACACCGCAAGCTGCAAGCACCGCAACGAAGCACCGTCCCGCCCTGCAACACAAGCCTTGGATCCACCGACTCTGTCAACGGGCCGCTGCCTGCACCGCATTGAGCGACAACGCGTCCTACAACGCTTCCTTTCTGAACCGCGACGAATACCGGAACCGGCTCGCACATCCGTGCCGGCCGCCTCAAGGAAAAGGTACTGTGACTGAGTCTGTCGACATCTGAATGGGCCCGGACCGTCGTGGTCCGCTGGATTTGTTAGACTCTGTGTTCTTTCAGCAACGCTGTAGCTGTACAAGGCTACCGACTCGCACAGAACATTGATGTAAGCATTTTTAACCAGAACTCTTGAAATCTAAATAGTACTGTGGATTCTTTTTGTCGTTTAGTGGTCTTGTGGTAACTCTAAATAAAGCATACTTATTTTTGATATACAACCTTGTATGGTGTCCATTTGTAGTGTTGTCACTGGGTTACTGTATGCGGTCACAAATGCTTAACTTACAACGCCTCTGAAATAAGCCTTGACTGCTCCTGCCACGCTACATAGAGGGTGAGCAGGGGTTATTTTAGGAGTGTAACCCCCTTGTCCTGACTAGAGGAGAGGGTCCCTGCTTGTCACAAGTACCTACCTATGCCAACCAGAGACCCCCAATTCTAACATTGGTAGTCAGCGGAAGGGATTCCGAATTTGCATTTGGGACTCATGTTCAGTGATTGGTGAACACTACTTAGTGAGTGCCGACCATAACGCAGCCACGTACTTCTGATATTTGTTTTGGCCAGAGATCTCCATTTACTTTGAAAAGTCATGCCTGGTTCAGTCAGAATGGAAAAGGCAGCATCCATTGCATCTGTTGACTGTGATTGGGAGGAAGAGAAACTAGAAAGCTACACCAACAACCAACTCAAGAGCTTCTGCAGAAAGTTTAAAATTTCCACGTCCGGAATCTCCAAAAAGGAGCAATACCACAAGGCGCTGAGGGGCTGGGTGGAAGCAAGGAATTCCCCTGGAGATTTAGTGGATTATGAGGATGCAGAGCAGCAGCTTGGTGGGCCACTGGGTCCTGAGAAGAGGGGTGTTCCCTCCCCAGTGGGTAGCAGTGTTTCTGCCTGAGGTCTGTCCCCGGAAGAGTTGGCAGACAGGAAAGAAAACAGAATGCACGAAATCGAGATGGCCAAGCTCAAATTGAATGGGCAACTGGAGCTAGAAAGCAAGAAGATGGCTCTAGCAGAAAATAGATTGCAAATGGAGCATGACAAAGTTTTGAGGGAGTTGGATCTGAAAGCCAGGAGTCTAGAGATTACTCCCTCTGGAAGCAGCACGCCATCAGCACCTGGGGAAGATAGAGTGTACATCCCCAAAGATGTGGTAAAGGAGTTTTTTAAGAATGATGATATTGGTCAGTGGTTCAGAGCCTATGAGGTAGCCAAGTCATCCCACCGGGTCCCTGAGAGAGATTGGGGAGCGGGGTTGTGGGGAAAGTTCCTTAGTGAGGGGCGGGACGCAATGTTGGACTTGCCTTCTGAAGTCAATAATTCCTACAGCCAAATGAAAGTTGCACTCATGACTAGGTATGGGTTGACCCCTGAACTCTATAGGCAGAGGTTCAGGAAGTGCAAGAAGATAGAGAACAGTACCTGGGTAGAATATGTTACTTTCTTTTGCAGAGCATTGGATGGTTGGGTAAAGGGCAGCAAAGTTAATGATTTTCAAGGTCTCTTGGATTTGATTGCATGGGAGCACTTGTCTGATAATTATGTTCCAGAGCTGCGCCAGCACCTGATTGGTAGCAAGCTGACTAACCCTAGGAAGTTTTCTGAGGAGGCCGACCACTGGGTCAGTACCAGGGTATACAAGGGTCACATGGGAGACTCAGCCAAAGGTGGGCAGGGTCCGCAGCAGAAGAGTGGGGGGGACATGGGTAAACAGAAGGAGTTCCGCAGAGGGCCCCAAATTAGTTCCCAAGGGAACCAAGGGAAAGGTTCCCAGCCTCCCCCTGAGAGAAAGCCAGTGGTCCCGACAGGTAATTCTGTTCCACAGGGGCCCCTGAGATGTTATAAATGTGGGGACCCCGGTCACAAGGCGAGTGATCCCAGGTGCTGCCTATTTGTAAAAACAGCACCCACTGGTGCTCCGCCCCGGTAGATGGCAAGTGTAGCCTTTGGGGAGGAGATTGGTGTCCAAGGTGGGTGGGGTCCGGAAGAGATGTCCCTTGTCTCTTTAGGAGACTGTGAGGTGGTCCAAGAAAACCAACTGCCCAGGAACAATAAGAAATATAGGCAGTGGGTGACCGTCAATAACCGTAAGAGGGGCGAACCCTTGACCCTGCCAGCAGGTAGGTCGCCCCCCCAGCTGCCACACAGTCCTCCTGTGGCCCTGCCCCGCTAGTGCTCTCGCTGCTGCCTGAGTAAGTCCTTCTGCGCCTGCTCACAGTTGTCTCCCTTCGTTTCTCTTCCCTTGCGCCCTCTCTCCCCTGTTTTTTGCATTCTGTGCCCCCTGATCACTGTTGTCTCCCTTCGTTTTCTGTGCCCTTGTGCCCCCTCTCCCCCGTTTTTTGCATTCTGTGCCCCCTTATCACTGTTGTCTCCCTTCGTTTTCTGTGCCCTTGTGCCCCCTCTCCCCCGTTTATTTGCATTTTGCGCCCCCTGATCACTGTTTTCTCCCTTCGTTTCTGTGCCCTTGTGCCCCATCTCCCCTGTTTTTTACATTATGTGCCCCCTGATCACTGTTGTCTCCCTTTGCTTTCTGTGCCCTTGTGCCCCCTCTCCCCCGTTTTTGCATTCTGTACCCCCTGATCACTGTTGTCTCCCTTCATTTCTCTGTGCCTCCCTACCCCCCTCCCGTTTCCCCTCCGTGCCACCTTTTTCCGCCACTGCGTCCCTGCCGCCCCGTCCCCCGCTGTCCCATTCGCCACCCCGCTCCCGCCTCCCAGCTGCTCCTCCCTCCCACAGCCCCTCATATGGAGGCCGTGCAGTGGCCGTGCAGCGGTCGTACCGCTGGCACGCCAAAGGTGCGCCAAAGGCGTGCCAAAGGCAAGCCCGTCTGCGCCCGTCTGTGCCCGTCTGTGCCCGTCTACGCCTGGACCGCGCCCAACACCAGAACCCCTGACCCCGCCGCACCCAGAGTACCCGACTGAGATATGACTCTGCCACCCTCAACGCACTCAACACCGGACAACCACCGCCTGCTACTGAGCCACCCCGAAACGAACCCACGGACCCTTCGCCTGCAAAGCATGCAAATTCACCTGCCTTCGAACCTGCACCCCCGCCCACCAAACACAGCAGCTACAGCAACAACAACCTCAAGTGCATCCTCCTCAACACCCGCTCCGTCCACAAACACGCCGTCGAACTCTGGGACCTCCTCGACACAACAGCACTGGACGTTGCCTTTCTCACGGAAACCTGGATGAACGCTTCCTCGGCCCCCGACATCGCCATAGTCATCCCGGACGGCTGCAAAATCACCCGGAAGGACCGCGTCAACCAAACCGGAGGAGGAATCGCCATCATCTACAGGAACACCATCAACATCACGCCCAACATCGAATACACACTCTCCGCCGCCGAACACCTACACTTCCAGATTCACACCGACCCCAAGACCACTCTTAGAGGAACGCTCATCTACAGACCCCCGGGCCCACGCGCACAATTCAGCGAAACCATCGCCGACTTCATCAGCCCGCACGCCCTAGCCTCACCAGAATCCATCCTGCTGGGGGACCTGAACTTCCACCTGGAGAAAAACAACGACCACAGCACCTCCACCGTGCTCGCCAACCTCGCCAACCTCGGACTCAAACAACTGGTGAACACCCCCACCCACCTCGCCGGCCACACACTCGACCCCATCTTCTCCGCCAGCAGCCACGTCTCCTTCAGCCACTCCACCGTACTAAACTGGACTGACCACAGATGCATCCACTTCACCTTCGAAAAGAATACATCGCACCACTGCACACAACAAATCCCCCGCAGATGCTGGAGCAAAATCAGCACAGACCAGCTCCTCTCATCACTAAACCAGAACCCGCCAGCCGACACCGCGGACACCAACGAAGCAGCCAACAGCCTCGCACAGTGGATCACCTATTGCGCCGACGACCTCGCCCCACTGAAGAACCCACCAAGCAAGACCGGCAACAGGAAAACACCATGGTTCACAGACGCCCTCAAAGAATTAAAGAAATCCTGCCGAACCCTCGAAAAAACCTGGCGCCACGAACGGACAACAGAAAACCTGACAGCCCTCAAGAACGCCACTCGCGAACACCACCAGCTGATCTGCACCACCAAAAGGGCATCTAGCCATTCAAAGAGCGGCTAGACAACAACAACCACAACAGCAAGGAACTCTTCAGCATTGTCAAAGAGCTCTCCAACCCCAGTGCCAGCAACAGCGACATCACACCATCACAAGACCTCTGCAACTCCCTCGCCACATTCTTCCACCGCAAGATCACAGATATACATGACAGCTTGGGACCCCAGACGCCGCCTCCAGTCACTGAACCAACGACCCCCACCACCACCCTCAGCACCTTGACCCCCATCAGCACTGTAGACACCACCCACGTCATGAACACAATCCACTCCGGCTCCCCCTCGGACCCATGCCCCCATCATATCTTCAACAAAGCGGACATCATCATCGCACCCCACCTCCGGAACGTCATTAACAACTCCTTCACGTCAGCCACCTTCCCTGAGAGCTGGAAACACGCAGAAATCAACCCCCTTCTGAAGAAACCCACGGCAGACCCCAAAGACCTCAAAAACATCCGCCCCATTTCTCTTCTTCCCTTCCCGGCGAAAGTCATCGAGAAGACCGTCAATAAACAGCTGACTGTATTCCTCGAGGCAAACAACTCGCTCGACCCGTCCCAGTCTGGATTTCGAGCCAACCACAGCACCGAGACCGCCCTCATTGCAGCCACCGACGACATCAGGACCATGATGGACAACGGAGAAACAACCGATCTCATCCTCCTGGACCTCTCGGCAGCCTTTGATACCGTATGTCACCGCACCCTAATAACCCGCCTCTTCAACATTGGGATGCAAGGAAAGGCCCTGGACTGGATCACCTCGTTCCTCTTCGGCAGAACCCAGAGAGTCCGCCTCTGTCCCTTCTGCTCAGCGGCCACCGAGATCATCTGCGGCGTACCCCAAGGCTCCTCCCTCAGCCCAACCCTCTTCAATATCTGTTGTTGTGTTTGCCGCCATCGCACGCAAACACAACATCAACATCATCTCCTACGCCGACGACACCCAGCTGATACTCTCTCTCACCAAAGACCCAGCCACTGCCAAAAACAACCTCCAGGAAGGAATGAAAGACTTCGCAGAATGGATGAAGCTTAGCCGCCTGAAGTTGAACTCAGACAAGACGGAAGTCCTCATCCTCGGACAATCCCCACCCGCCTGGGACGACTACTGGTGGCCCATGGCACTGGGCTCTGCCCCGGCACCCTCGGACCACGCTCGCAACCTGGGATTCATCCTGGACTCCTCCCTCTCGATGACCAAGCAAGTCAACGCCGTCTCGTCCTCTTGCTTTAACACCCTGCGCATGCTCCGAAAAGTCTTCAGGTGGATCCAACACAAGAGACAGAAAGCTATCAGGAGTACTTAACAAACAAAAAATCTATTAAACTTAGGAAGGACATTGAAAAGTTAAGTGCAGAATTAGTGTACCCATTCTTGAATAAAGATTATTACACCAATAAAAATGATCAAAGATGGGAAAGACCCTCATATCCTAAACAAATGTACTCTCGAGGGGGAAATAAAAGAGTAACATTTTCAGAAACATCTGGGTCTAGTGATGAGGATGATCAAACAAACGAACAAATAGGGAGAATGGCCTCCAATCGCCAACAGGAACCCAATTCTTTTTTAGGAAATCGCCCCTACAGGGGGAGGAGAGGTTTTTGGAATTTCCCCAGAGAAGAACCGATGAGGAACCATGTACCTCAAAATCAGACCACCCCCAATTACTTGAAAACAAGGAACGCCAGATACTGGAGGTAAACCAATTCCCCATTATTAATCTTTCTAATAGAATGTTATCTAAAGAGGAAAATGAGGTTCTGAAATATGGATTTAGCTTTGCCCCAACAGCCCCACCAAATAAATTTGAATTAGAAAAGGACCTTAAATGTTTTTTTAGAAAAATTAGGCTCAACAGTTTCTTCACCGACAAGGTATATGAGCCTGGTCCTAACACAACAGGTTTCAAACCCAAATCTAAATTTACTCCAAATTTGAACCAGGTTGACAAAAATGTTGAACTGTTCGAAAGAATAGTGGAAATAGAAATCAAAAACAGTCTAGTAAACACCCAGTCACAGTCCAATAATCTATCGAAATCTCACAGAACGGCCCTCAAAAATCTACAAGATTGTGACCATGTGACAATAAAACCCACCGACAAGGGCGGCGGAGTCGTGGTCTTTAATACTGTGGACTATCATAACAGAATGAAGGCACTTCTAAATGTCAAAGAACACTATATCCCTGCTTCGTTCAGGACGTTAGATGCATTAAAAAGAGAGGTAGCTATGTTCTTGAATTATGGCAGAGACAATGATTGGATCTGTGAAGACGAATACAAGTTTCTTTTTAACGATAATCCTATCATCCCGGCAATTTATGGGTTGCCCAAGATTCATAAAAATACCCTTGATCCGCCCATGCGGCCCATAGTGAGCAGCTTGGGGTCCTTACTGGAGCCCTTAAGCAAATACGCTGATTTCTTTTTGCGCCCTCTAGTTCAACAACAGCAGTCGTATCTAAAGGACACTGCACATACCATCTCAATATTTGAAGGGATGAGCTTCGATAAGGTGACCCAGTTACTGGTCACCTTAGATATCGAAGCGCTTTATACCAACATCCCCCAAGACCATACCATTCAAGTCCTATCATCCATTCTTCAAGGTGAGGACCTCGGAGGTGGAAATAGAGATTTCATTTTAGGATGTGTAGAATTAGTATTAAAAAATTATTTTTTCCTTTTAAAGATGAACTATTCAAGCAGATAAAGGGGACCAGCATGGGGGCCACATGTGCCCCCAGTCTGGCATGTCTCTATGTTGGATATTTCGAACAACAACATATTTACAATGAGATGGCAGCCTTTTATGAGAATGTCTCTCACTGGCACCGTTTTATTGATGATATCATTTTCATCTGGAACGGTGCCAGTGAGGACCTACTATCCTTCCTTGAGTGGCTTGATCTGGGCGACAGAAATCTAAAATTCACTGCCCATTTTAGCAGCCATAGTGTAGAAATCCTGGACATAAAAATTAAAGAGGTGAGTGGGGTTTTGGAGGTTGAACTCTATACAAAACCAACAGACAAGAACACCCTCCTACAGTATCAGAGCAACCACCCTCGGTCCCAAAAAGACAACATCCCCTTTGGGGAATTCCTAAGACTACGGCGCAATTGCACGAGTCTGACAGATTTTTACCACCATGCAGAAATCATGGAACAGAAATTACGTGAAAGAGGGTATCCCAAAAAATTAGTGAAACAATCCATGAAGAGGGTAAGATTTTACAATAGAGAGAATCTACTAGAGATAGATAGGAAAAAAACAAATAAAGCCCAGGACAGGATTATCTTTGTCAGTCAATATTCCAGCCTTAGTAATAAAATAAAAAATATAGTCAATCGTAATTGGAAGATTATCAACAATGGCCAAACTGTACCAATACCCAAACCATTGTTCTCATTCCGGCGCAACAAAACAATTAAAAATGCACTGGTAAAAACATACAAAAATATAGCCAACAATGTACAAACAACCTTGGTGGACAATAAAAAGGCAACAGGGAACCACAAATGTGGTTCATGCTCAATCTGCCCAAACTGCATTGTAACCAAGAAACTGATCTTCAATGGTAAAACCTTGATTCCTAAAAGCCTAAATAATTGCAGGAGCAAAAATATAGTATATCTGCTTGTTTGCCCCTGCGGTTTGGGCTACGTAGGGGAAACAGGCAGGGAGCTCCGAATAAGACTATTGGAACATAGATATTCAATCAAAAACAAAAAGGAAAATGCGCCCCTAGCCTATCACTATCAAAAGGAGAACCATGACTGTAACGAGTTCACATGGTTCATCCTAGAAAGAATAAGCGTAAGCAGAAGAGGAGGCAATTTAGAGGCCATTAGGAAAACGCGTGAACAATGGTACATGTGTTTCCTAGACACTGTGGAAAAGGGGCTAAATTCAAAAGAAGACTGGATGAAAATTGTTGTTAATAATTGAGTAACTGGATGCGGCTAGAAAAATCCACAATTGCTATATATTCAATAAAATCAGCAATAATTAACAAAACATCAATAGTATAGATGACTTTTAATATGAGAATACAAAAAAAAGTTTTAAATTGAGATTCAGTCTATAAACATAAGCATTAATGAAAGAGGTAGCTCTATTTAAAATTGGGCGCATTGGTAAGAAAATATAATTGTGGGGTCATTTATTATCGAACTATTCAATCACCCTTCAAGTACTAAATAGGCGCGATAACACTGGTAAAACATCGCAATTTGTTTACATTCCGAACATCCAAAGATAGCCGAACGTACGGAAAGCAAAATGAAATGTCAGAATGAGGCTTGACGGTAAGCGAAAATGAGGCTTAGTTTCAGTAACAGTGGGTACGAAGATGACGTGCGACGCGCACAACATGAAAACGAGGCATGAAACGCGGACTAATCTCTTAACGCGCAATACCGGCTAGTAAGAAAATGAAACCAGGTGAATACAATAGAACCGCCGTTGCAATCAATCCTAAAAGTATAAAACAACACAATTAAGGGGGGAGGGAACTAGCGCCCTTTTTACGGAGAACACAGGAAGCACTGAGGAATGCGGATCAGGAGTGGACCAGTTGAGGCAACTACACGAAATCAGTAAGAAACCCCGGGGCCACTAAGTCCTCTAGCTTTCTAAGAGGATATTCTTTTAAAATCAGAATTAGAAACACTAGGTTCTAATCCAGCCCCCTTTGTCTCCCTCTTTAACTTCATGTAGGTAATTCACCATTTCACGGCTCAAACTGTCCACTCCGTGAAGACGCCTAATTTTGCTAAAAAGGTGGGTTATATGGAAGTGTAATGATGGAAATGGGATAACTTTCAAATAGCGCCCAAGAAAGTGTCCAACTTATACTAATCTTTTGTAGATAACATCAAACACGGAGAGAAAACGGGATTACATAAGGGTCAGCAGTATTGTGATAATCAGAGGGCGGCAATACCTTAAAAAGCGGCGATCTATCCAGCAGGTAAACGCGAATAACAGTTAAACGCTAGAGTCAATTGTAAATTAAATGTGGGTTATGTAGTATAAAACACTACAGGACAAACAAATGATTAAAAGAAAAATATTCCCCACCATATAGATTGTGATCCTTCATAATCGTGCCAAAGTCCAACAAAGTGGCCCACGAGGAACTGATATAAAAGACCACATCAGAAACCCAGGTAATAACCAGACTGAAATGAGAGAAGTGGTGTGTGTATATATAGACACATGCACAGAAAGAAAAAGTGTTAACTAACAAGTTTCTGTACCCTCATGACAAAAAAACTGAAAAAAGAAAAAAATAATCTATTTTTCAGACCAGCTTTATAGTCCATGATGAGGATGTTCAATATTGAGAAGAACTCCACACAAAATATGAGATAACTGTAATAAATATCCCATAGTAAAAATAATGAACTTATGAGGTCCCAAGGGGTGCCAGGTTAGTCGCAATGTAAATAATAGAAGTAATTGGCTTTCTCCAATGGTCTCCTCACGTTCAATGGGAATATGAACCCCTAAAGCACACATGGCAATAATGGACATGTCAATGCTGAAATGATGTGTTGTTGATATTCATATGCCGATGAAGTAAAATGGGGCTTAAGCCTGATTGCAACCGTAGACCTAATGAACTGTCCTTTGGGTTCAAATAGCATGCAACGTACAATAGATGTTGTTCTGAAGATTACGGATTTAAGAGTTGATAATCCATGGAAACTCAAACTATATGCTAAGCTTATTTTGCAAATGGAAATTACATGCTAAGCAAATTTGGTAAAATCATGGGCAAAACTCAGTAAATAAGAGTTGCTGTTTGGGATTACATGTGATACAATGCACCCAATATAAGACGCACTGTGCGGTTAAACAATGTTGAGACTAATTTATGATAAAACAGACACTGACAGCAGTATGTTTACCCACAGGAGTTTCCAAACCACAAGGCAACCAACCAGTGCCGCCGATCAAGAGAGAGACATATATAAAAAACAGTCTTGAAAAAGATGACACAAATTTGAAACACAAGCCATCGAAACGCGTCGACGCTACATCATTTGCACAATTGGGTAACCGTGCCAAACCTGCAGGTCGCAAGATTTGAAAGCGCCCAGGATTGGTGCTTTGAGATTGTAATACTCGATGTGCTAAGTTTCAATGACAAATGATACTGTCCTTCCTTCTGTCTCTCCCCTGTGTTGTGTTTTTTATTGATGAACTTAAGGGTATTGTTTATTATATTTTTACAATTAGTATCTTATGTTGACAAATCTTGTGTGATTTAGAATTGTATATTTTACATATGTTTTTACTGTGTGATCTCCTTTATGTTTTTAACAAAATAATAAATTTGATACAAGTTTTTTACATATATGTTTCTGTTATATTTGTTTGGTATACATGTCCAATATTAAAATGTGGGCTTGATTAGTTAAGAAACCTACCAAGGGAAACTTTTACTTTACTGGATCCCCACCAAAGCCAATAAGACCATCACCCAGGCCCTCGTCACCAGCCGACTGGACTACGGAAACGCCCTATACGCAGGAACCTCCGCCAAACTCCAGAAACGACTACAACACATACAGAATGCCTCCGCACGACTCATCCTCTGCATCCCTCGCCACAGCCACATATTCGCCTACCTGAGAAACCTGCACTGGCTCCCCGTCAGCAAGAGGATCAGGTTCAGACTCCTCACCCACGCACACAAAGCGCTCCACGACATGGGCCCCGAATACCTCAACAACCGCCTCTCGTTCTACACTCCAGCCTCGCCCTCGCTACCATCCCACGGATTCGCAGAACCACCACCGGAGGAAGATCGTTCTCCTACCTGGCAGCCAAAACATGGAACTCCCTCCCTGCACACCTACGACTGACCTCACCTTCAGGAAACACCTCAAGTCCTGGCTGTTCGAGCAGTAGCAGCACACCCCTCCCCGCAGTGCCTTGAGACCCTAACGGGTGAGTAGCGCGCTCTATAAATGCATTGATTGATTGATTGATAAGGTGGAGGCTCTTAGAGACACAGGAGCCAGTGTGACAGCTGTCAAGTGTCACCTGGTGTCTCAAGAGCAGATTGTCCCTCATGCATTCTGCCGAGTTGTTAACGCCGACAACACAGAGAGCCATTGTCCCATGGCTCAGGTTCCCTTTGAGTGTGGGGGTCTCTGGTACTCTTCAGGTAGCTGTGAGGCCCGCCATGCCTGTTGACTGTTGGTGAACGATTTGGAGAGCTCACTTTGGGAAAAGGTGGAGAAGAGTACTCGCCTGAAGATGGTGGATCTGCCTGGCAGCCAGTAGGGGTGCTCAAAAGGACCTGGAGCCTGAGATGGAGGCCCAGGAACCTGCCTTAGAGAGAAGTGAAAGGGGGTGCAGGAAACCGGCTCCCGAAGTTCCCACGGCCCAGGAGGAGGTAGACCCGGAGGGGGTTGCCCTGGAGCCTACCGGGGAACAGGTAGCTGAACTGGGGACCTGCCTGAGCTGACCCATTGGCAGAAAGAAAGAGGCCCATCCAGGAAAGAATTCTGCAGGGAGCAGAGAGAATGCCCTTCTCTTGAGGGCTTGCAGCAACAGGCTGCAAGCCAGGCAGCAGGTGATCAGTCTGGGTCACATTGGATCTACTGGGAGAATGGTCTCCTGTATAGTGAGCCTAAGGTTGTTGAGCCTGGGTCAGCCCGTGTGCTGGTGGGACCCCAGAGCTTCGGAGCCTTCCTACTGGGGCTGGCTCATGATGTGCCATTGGCAGGACATTAGGGGCAGGATAAGACCTTTGAGAGGCTTGTCACCCACTTTCATTGGCCCCAAATGTGCAAGAGTTCAGACAATCATTGCAGGACCTGTCAGACTTGCCAGGCAAGTGGAAAGAGTGGGAGGAAGCAGAAGGCTCCTCTCCCTCCAGCCATTCCCTGTGGTCAGTACCCCCTTTGAGCGGGTGGGGATTGACATTGTGGGGCCACTGGACCCCAAGACAACCATGGGCAACAGGTTCATCCTGGTCTTGGTGGACAATGCTACCTGTTACCCGGAAGCCATACCTCTGAGGACAGTGACGGCCCCCGTGGTGGGACGAGCACTGATTATTTTTTTTGTTTACATTTTTTTATTGGGTTTTTGCATTCATTTTGACATTTATAGTTCAGTGCAGTAGTGCAGTGTTACGAAAGATATATTAACAAGTAGAACCAGATACATAATTCCATACATGCGTATAATACTATCCAACTGTTAGTAAGTTGATTGGTCTACGTGTACATATAACATGTTGCACCTTGTAATGAAAATTCGTCGGGGAAGGTGGACACACCCTTCTTAGCGCAACGGTGACCCTGCGTCTCGTATGTATTATCCGTCTCCTCAGATATACCTGATGAAGGTGTCATGTTGTGTGTCTCTTGATGTTGCCGTGCCGACCGTGTCTAAATGCGTTCCCAGGTATTCTCTGGTGGGGGTACCCCTCCAGTGTGAACTAGTACACTTTTTTTAACCTTTGGATCAAACCATAGGGAGGGAGGAACTAGAGGGGAGTGGGAAGTTTCCAACTGTGTTTAGGTGGGATTGTTTATATCCCTGGATATTTGTTTCAGATTAGGTGTGGATATCCGGTAGTGCGGACGGGGTGGAGGGGACCGACTAGCTCAGGTTTCTGTGGTGGTCCTTACACCAACCAGGGGGGCCGCTCTGTGGAGGTACCGTTCTCGCATGGGCCCGGGGTGATTGGTTTTGTTGTGGAGCTTCTGAGGTAGAGGGGGTCGGGTCGGTCGGTTGGGTCATGGGTTGTGGGGCCAATGGTGTCTCCGGTGGGTTCGTTGCTTGTATAAAAGCGTGCATCAATTGTGCCCATTCCAAGGAGAGGGGGTGTTTACAGATTCGGAAAGAGAAAAAACAATATGGTGAGGGAGTGCCTAAGGGAGTTTAAAGACGAGACAGAGACACATTCCCTAACTAAATGTATAAAACACAAAAGTGTCAAAGGGTCTACAAAGTCTATGTGTGGTTCATTAGACTAACAAAAATCAGTGTCAACTCATCTAACAATTGTAGAAATACATAGATGGATACCTGTGATCTCTAAATCATGGCTATTCCTCTTTTCACCAAGAGGATGGCGAGGGACATGAATCTATATTGTGTTTCTTCAGTTTTACGCCTGCGGAAGATCCCGAGTGCACATGCCTCCCACGTGGACATGGTTGTGATACTGGTGAATTCTGTGAGTGTCCGATGAACCCTGCTCCAGAAACCACTAAGCGTGGGGCAGTCCCAGAACATGTGTCTGAAGTCTGCTGCTGGGGTTTGGCAGCGGGGGCACTCAAAATGTGTATCGGGGAAGAATTGGTGGAGGCGGTGCAGTGTGAGGTAGGCCCTGTGGAGGATATTGAACTGTATGTTTCTGAAGCGCACATTTCTAGAGACTTTTTTGGGGTACTCCAGAGCTGTGCTCCATTCTTTGTTATGGATTACCTGACCTATGTCCGTTTCCCACTTCTGACGTAAGGGCTGAAGGGGCGGGAGGATTAGCTCACGTATTGCTCTATAAAGCCAAGTGACCAAATGCCGTCCCCCTCCCATGTGTAGGATCGTGTGAATCACTGGGTGCGTTGGAGGTTCCCCTGTGTTTGGATTCCAGTGCCTTCGGCTGCTATCCAGTATCTGCCTATGTAATAGAAATTGCCCTGGTGGGAGGTCATACTGTGCCATCATCTGGTCATATGTCTTCAATTGTCCCTCTTCAAATAATGATTCCACCTCTGTAACTGCCAGGTCCGTCCACACTTGGAGGGTCCCCGCTGTTTAGTATGTGTCCCTTTTGGGAAAACCCACCAACGGCAGTAGGGGGCGAGTACGGCGGTCTTGTTTTAGACATCCTATGTATTCTCATCATACAGGTGCAGGCTATGGACACCTGTAGTGGCCTCGTGCTTATAGGTTTGGTACCTGGCAGTAGCAGTCTGTGGACTGCCGGCTGTGGCATAGGGCCTTCCCTGGTGATAGTCCCTCCTATGTTGCGCCCCGCCGTCCAATACAATAGCCACTGGAGTTGCGCTGCTAAGAAATAAGCTTCGAACGCTGGCGCTCCCAAGCCCCCTTCCATTGTGGGTAGATAGAGCGTTGACAGCGCAACCCGTCATCGACCTCCACCCCATATAAGCTCAGTGAGCAGACTATTTAACTCTATAAAGAATTTTCTTGGTGGGATCACGGGGAGGTTAGTGAAATGATACAATAGCCAGGGGACCATTATCATTTTTGCCAGCGCCACTCGGCCGATAGGGGCCATCGGTAACGTCTTCCAGAAACCCACTGCCGACCTGAGTCCTACCAATGCCCTACGATGGTTCCCCTCATATAGATCCTCTGGGGTGTGGTACAGCCACACTCCCAGATACCTAGGGGCCTATGCATTCCATATGAGAGATTGGGCACCAATTTGGGCCTCGAATGGGGCCAAGTGGGGGCTCATCGGGTAGAGCGAGGATTTCTCCCCATTGACCTTGAGGCCCGAGACCTCCGCAAAGTCTCCTAAAGCGTTCCATATGGCCGTTAGATCTTTAGTGGCATCTCGGAAAAATATTAGTAGGTCATCCGCATACAAGGACACACAGTGCATGGTATCTGCTTGTGGTATTCCCCAATCGTCTCCCTCCCGTCTTAGGCGTATCGCCAGGGGTTCTACCGCTAGGGCGAACAGGAGGGGTGACAGAGGGCATCCCTGCCTAGTTCCCCTTTCCACTTTGAACTCTGGGGAGAGATATTTACCCATCCGGACTCGAGAGGTGAGGCGCGTGTATAGGAGCTTTGTATATGTTATGAGACCCGGGCCGACATTGTTTCTCCGGAGAACCTCGAATAAATATGGCCATATTAGGGTGTCAAATGCTTTTTCTAGATCTAGGATTAGGCATGCCATGTTGGGAAACCGCTCCCCCGTTGTGTCTTGAATGTGAAACAGTCTGCGTATATTTTGTGACATGTTGCGGCTTGGGACAAAGCCACATTGGTATGGGTGCACTAGTGGGATCAGGATTGAGTAGAGTGATTGGTCTGTTAGGAGGATGGGATTGTAAAGTCTCTATGTGGTTTTAGAAAGGTGACTATTATCGATTCCCTTAGGGACCCAGGTAGCTCTCCTCTGTCAAATGCATCATTATACATGATGACTAGTCGTGGGACTAAGTGTGCCAAAAATGTGGTATAATATTCAAGGGGGGAGCCATTCAACCCTGGGGCCTTGTTCTGGGCCAAAGCTCTTATCGCATGTTTGACGTCCTCAGGCCGAATCCTTTTCTCTAATAGTTTCTTGTCCACTTGTGGGACCTGGGAAGTGTTAGTGTATTGAAAAATCTGTCAATGGCTTGGGGGTCTCCCTGTCTCGGGGCCTGGTAAATACCAGAATAGTATGCGTGAAAGACTTGCAATATTGCGGGTTGGGAGGTCTGAAATCGTCCCGTCTGGTCCCTTACTTCTGTGACTGGCTTCATGTCGGGGTCTTGCCTAGCAAGCCAGGCTAGGAGTGTCCCTCCCCTGTTGCCCTCCCGGTGTACCCTGGCGGCGTATGCTCTAAAATGATATTTGCGGAGGTCCCTCCGTGTTTCCGCGTATCTTGTTTTGGCTTCGGCTTCTTGTGCCGGGATGGTTTCTCCATGGTCCTCTTTTTTCAATAGGGTCGCTAAGGTGTTTTCTGAGTCTTGTAGTGCTATCTCCAGTGTTTTGCGTACACCCACTACTTGCTGTGTACAGTGACCACTAGCCACTACCTTGTGTACATCCCACTCTAGGAGTCGCGAAGACGCTGTACCCGCATTCACTGTGAAGTGTTCCTGTGAATGTTCCCCATGGTCATGTGTAATGGCCTGATCCGTGAGGCATTCCCGTGGCAGTTTCCACCTGGGTACTTGGGGGTGCGGCGGTGTCCACCTGAGGGTCAGCGAGTGGGCGTTGTGGTCTGAGAGCACCCTTCCTAGATAGTCTGTGTGTTGTACTTTAGGGTATAAGGGTGCCGAGCATAGGAATCTATCTAGGCGCACCCGCAGATTATGAGGTATGGAATGAAATGAGTACAGTTTGGTGGTGGGGTGTCATGCCCTCCTTGCATCTACCAATGTCCAATGTTTTATCCATATATTGAAGAGCTCCGTTTGCTTGTGGATTGGTGAACGTGCTGGTGGGGGGTGGGAATGGTCCAGGCCAATGTCTAACACACAGTTGTAATCTCCATCCAATATCCAGGGGGTGTGTGTATATTGAGCTAGTGTTTTTGTGAGGTGGTTCCAGAACACATCTTGCTCTACATTAGGGGCATATATACTGCCTATTAATACCGATTGCCCATCCAGCAATCCCTCTATCAGCACATACCGTCCCTCTTTATCTACGACCCTCGCTTGTTCTCTGAAAAGGGTGCCTGGTCTGATCCAAATTAATGTCCCCCTAGTGAACGCTGAGTACCCTGTGGCACATATGGTGCCTCTCCATTTCCTCTGCAATCATTCTGCCTCAAATGTTGTTAGAAGGGTCTCTTGTAATAAGGCTATGTGTGCCTGCTGTCTCTTTAAATAGGCATATACCGAGTAGCGTTTACTGGCTGTTTGCAGTCCCCTTACATTAAGCGTAACAAATGTAACGTCTGTATTAGGGGTTTTCGTCATATTTGTAGTTACTTGTGTGAGTTACCTTTTCAATTCTTCCCTTTCATACAGGTGAAATCTCCCTCACCCGCACAACCACCCTTCATATATCTAAGAACGTCCCAGTTGTTCACTCACACATGAGTATCAGGAAGGTGATGGGAAAGGGGGAACTTAAACACAACTTCAGGGAAACAGTCTCAACGTAAGGGGCCTATTGCTTGGCACAATAAGTCCAAACTGTACATCTCGTACTGTCTCTAGTCCGTTTCGTGCGGGGGTGTTCTGATGTTGCCACTGGTGGTTAGCACCCTGGCTACACACTTCACAATGTATCTGTGTGTGTGCCCGCTCTTGCCATTACCTTACATCTTTGGTTCATGGTGCTTTGGCTATGTCCTTCTTCATGGGGTGACTTGATTTTGCCATGTCGCTTTCCTGTTATATCTCATATCAGCGTATCAGCCGTTTGTGGGGTCACCATTGGCGGTGAGACTGAGCCTTCTTTGGAGGTGCAAGTGTCGCTGAGTTCTTCTTCTGAGGTGAAGAGATGTGGGCCACGTTCCCCCTCCGAACTGTCTCTCGTGCGTCGGGCTCCCGCCGCCGCCTGCAAGGCCCTTCTGCGATCCGCTATTATTTGTTCTAGATCTGGTGAGTTCCTGGTGCCAGGGACTGAAGGTCGACCGAGTTGTGTGAAGGTGACTCGTTTAGTGCGTTGCCACCGTTTGTTGGGGAGTCCATGATGTGGCGTGAGTCTGCGTTCCAGTAGTTCGTTATTGTGCTGTTCCAACCAATTTCTCGCTTCTGCTGGGTCTGTGAAAAAGTGTGTAGATCCTCCGTGGATAATTTTAAGACGGCCTGGGAAGAGGAGTGCATACTACATGTTGTTTTGGCGCAGGACTTGTTTCACCACGAGGAATGTGGCCCGTTGACAAGTACTGCCTGGGAATAGTTCGGGAACAGCATTACGCGTTTGTCCTCAACTCTGAGTGTTCTCGCTTGCCTGGCCGCTCGCAGTACCGCATCCCGGTCTTGATAATGCAGCAGTTTGAGCAAGAATGACCTGGGCGGGGAGCCCGCAGGCGGTTTCCGGGCTTGGACCCTGTTCGCCCTCTCCAACGAAAAGAATGGCGTTAAGTCTTGGGCTTGGGTGAATGTTTTAATCCACGTTTCTATGCAGTGTATGGGGTCCGTCCCCTCCACTCCTTCCGGCAAGTTCAGGATTCGTATGTTGCTCCGGCGAGAGCATCCCTCCAAATCGTCTGTTTTGCGCTTCGGTATTTCACTTTGGTCTGTAGCTCTTTGATGGCCTCCTGGTGAGTCTGTATCTGCGGCCCTACCTCATGGAGCGTTTTTTCCCCCTTGATGCACCTTTTCAGCTAGTTTTCTGTGATCGTCCCTCAGGAGGTTGAGGTCCGTGGCTAACTCGCCAAATTTGTTTTCCATAGACATCCGGGAGTGTTCAATAGTTGCTAGTACTTTGTCCAGTTTCGTCGACATATCATCCACTTGCCGTGGTTCCCCGTTCTGCTGTCTCCCCGGCGGTCCTGGGGATGGCTGTTTTCCTGGGTGCCGGCGCTGGCGTCGTGGTCAATGTACGTTGTTGTCTCCCCATGTCTACTCCGACGAGGTAATGGACCCCGATGACGCACGCTGTATGTGCTGGCCGCGAAGGACTCGCCCGTGGGAGCACGGTCCGTCTTCTTTCTCCCCACTTAGCACGGCTCCCGATCCCGTGTGATATGTGGGACCCCGCCGATGATCTCGTACCCGGTGGCACCCACTGGCATCATTGTTGAGTGCGACCTAGAACCTCCGCGCCCCCAGGGGTCCCATGGTGAGAAGGGAGTCCGAGGAGCCTGTTGGGGCTCCCTTGTGCTTGTTGCTTTGGTGCAACCCTTGCGCTCTGCGGCGGGGTCTACTGCTGCTTGTCGATCCCCTCTGGATGGGAAGTGTGCGCTCGTCTGTTATCCCTACCGGTCAGGGCCTTCGGTGGGCTCCCCCTGCGTGGTCAGCCTTCTGGGACGCTTCGCTACCTCCGGGGTCGGCCACCATGCACCACCATTTTGTCAGGTCTGGGGGTTCATGTGCATACTAAGGGTCTCAAGAAATCCTATAAGGATACTAAACACTCAATTTTAGTGTGTAGAAAGGATAGTCCAGAGGAGAGAAAGGAGTGTGAAAATACCCATCGGCCCACCCATTGGCGGAGCCTCGTCATCTGGGTTGGAAATTAGAAACTGGTATCCGCTAGCCACCTCATCAGATCTCTTTCGAGGAGTGCTAGTATCGGATCCTCCAGTGAGAAGGACAGCCAGTAGGTAGGATTAGTAGGCTGAAGGGAAAAGTTGCAGTGCTCAAGACAGTGTGGAAAGTGAATGTGGTGATACTTAAAAATACCTGTTATGATGACAAAAAAGCTACTTTATTAGGTGTGACCATCATAACGGCATGATTAAAAGCAGAGTGAGGATAGTATGAAAGGAATTACTATCCGTCATAGATGTTTAATGGTCGACATGTTTCAGCCTTAATAGGCTTTCATCAGGACCTATGATGTACACTACTGCAACAGTGATTAGTGATAATGATGTGGACCTACCGGTAAACTTTTACTCTATGGTAGTCTCATATCGTTGTAACACAAACTCTCCTAAGGAAAAGAGAAAGAAAAAGGTACACACAGGACAGAACAGATGTCAACATATTAGAAAACATCAAATGTGTGTAAAACAGTGTACCACGGTACGGTTTGATTTAACTCACCCTTAAACGTTAAGGAGAAGACCTCACCTCGCCTGGCGCTCGCTCAGGGCAAAGAGGCCACGCTCTAAACAAGGGTAAAGAAACATGAAAAAAATAACATGTATAAACCTTGCCAAAAAGTGCGATACTCATGGTGTAACTCAATGTAGGCAAAGGCTGCTGGCAGGATTGCAACGAAGGCACAGAGATAGAGACAGATACATGGCGCCTCTGGTTGATGTGACTTAAGAGCACTCGGATGTAATGAGAACGATTGTCATACACCTCTCTTCACGAGTGTATGCGACTGTAGCGTAAAAAGTGTGGAAGAGAGGGACACAGATGCTTAGATCTTAAAAAATGTGTCTCGAGAAGCATGTCTCGCATGTTGGAAATTCGTTATTATTGAGTCTGGCATGAAATATGGAGCTCAACAAGGAGGAGATCTTGAGCTTGGTTTTGAAGAGTCTGGATAATGTCTCACCAACCTGTCCGTCGTTGCCTCGGTCTGTCATCTGAGCTGAGGGGAAGGTAGTGAGCATATCCGTTTAGGCGGGCTAAGATGACCTTTTGCGGACCAGAGAGGTCCTCCGCACGTTTGACTTGACATCTGGGTATTGGCAGATCGCCTTGACTGATGGGGCAAAGGAGAGGTCAGCATTCTCCACACCAGATGGGCATTTCCAGTTCCGTGTTATGGCCTTTGGGATGAAGAATGCCCCTACCACCTTTCAGAGGTTGGTCAACCAGGTGTTGGTTGGACTGGATGAGTTCAGTGCCACCTACCTGGATGACATTGCAGTGTTCAGTGTCACTTGGGAGGAACATCTGCGCCACCTCTGGGAAGTGCTGTTGGCACTGCGGAAGGCAGGCCTCACGATCAAGGGGAGTAAATGCCAGATCGGGCAGGGTTCGGTGGTGTACTTGGGACACCAAGTTGGGAACGGCCAGGTGGCGCCCCTACAAACCAAGATTGAAACCATCCTGGCTTGGGAACCCCCAAGACCCAGACAGAGGTGAGGGCCTTATTAGGACTCACTGAGTTCTACAGGAGGTTTGTCAAGGGGTATTGCAACATTGTTGCACCCTTGACAGAGCTGACTTCCAGGAAGCAGCCCAAGAAAGGGATTTGGACTGACACCTGTCAGAAAGCTTTTGAGGCCCTGAAAGCTGCCATGTGCACGGCGCCCCTGCTCCTGGCACCCAACTTCTCCAAAGAGGTAATCGTTCAAACAGACGCTTCAGAGCTTGGTGTGGGGGCTGTTTTGTTACAGATGAATGAAGAGGGCCTAGATCAACCTGTAGCCTTCATCAGTAGGAGGTTACTTCCACGGGAACAGAGGTGGAGTGCTATTGAGCATGAGGTATTTGCTGTGGTCTGGCCATTGAAGAAGCTGAGACCATACCTATTTCGGACTCACTTCCGGGTTCAGATACACCACAGGCCCCTCAGATGGTTGATGCAGATGAGGGGTGAGAATCCAACGCTGTTGAGGTGGTCCATTTCCATACAGGGTATGGACTTTACGGTGAAACACCGCCCTGGTACAGAACACGCCAACGCTGATGGTCTGTCCAGATTTTTCCGCCTTAGTGTTGAGAACTCCCAGGAGGTAGAGTAGTTCTCCCCACATTTCAGCTGGAGGGGACACGTGTTAGACCTGGCACCATTGGCGTGGGTCTCCCTTCCATTTTTGCTTTTGCCTCATGTATTTTTGCTGGTGTAAGATGCTTTGGGCACTGTGCCACTGCTGTCCAGTGCCACAGTGCAAGTGCTCCCTACTGTAAATTGATGTATTGATTAGTGGTTCCATGATTGGACATTTGGTTTACTTGTCAGACCCTAGTACAGTGCACTGAGTGTGCCCAGGGCGTGTAAATCCAAATGCTGCTAGTGGGCTTGCAGCACTGGTTGTGCCACCCACAGAAGCGGCCTTGTAAAATGTGTCTAAGGTCTGCCATTGCAGAGCCTGCGTGCAGTCTGGTACTGGCATGCTGACTGAGCAAGTGCACCCACTTGCCAGTCCCTAAACCTTCCCTTTTCTTCATATTAGTCACCCCTATGGTAGGCCCAAGGGCGGGAGCAATGTAAGTATAAGGTAGGACAAGCCCTGATGTGTGTGGCATGTCCTAATATTGAAATACAGCCATTTTCGTTGTTCACTATTGCAAGACTACCTGTTCTCCATAGACCAGAATGGGCTGTTAGAATTATTACATTTTATAATCCTAGCAGACTCAGAGAACATGGTAGAAATTCGAGTTTAGTATGTCTGGACTCAGAATAATAAAATACATCTTTCAGTGAAGTTTATTTTAATATTCTGTGTTTGCAAATACCACTTTTAGAAAGTAGGTATTTGCTTGCCTAACTTTTCAAGCCTACCTCTGCTAGGTTGTGTATTCCTTTGTCTGGGTTTGTGAGTGACAGGGCTGGGGGATTCCAGGAGACAGGCTGGGGCAGCCCAGTGGTGAATAGAGAGATCTGCATCTAGATGGGAGGGAGGAGTTGCACCTGGGACCTGAATAGGGCTGGGCCTTCCCTCTACAATGCCGGCTTCACCCCCTGTAGTGCATCTGATGTCTCTGCCCTGCACACTGAAAGAAGAGAAGGAAGACTGTCAACAAAGTGCTCCAGGACTGTACTTGCCTTCCACAATGCTGGCTCCACCTCCTATGGAGCGTCTGATGTTTCTGCCCTGCACTGTAAAAGGAAGAGAGAAGTCTGGTAAACAGAGTGCTTCAGAACTGGTTTGGACTAGGCACAGGCCCCTCTCCCCTCAGAGAACAAAGGATTTTGGGGTATAAATATTGGGACCCTGATCCCATGAAATTAGAGCACTTCTGGACTTACAAGACGAAACCTCTGCAGAGGAGAGGAACCTGAAGAAACTGAGGAGAGACTATTCCCAAGCTGAAGTGCTGCTTGGGGGATTGGCCTGCAGTGGTTGCCTGACTGCCAAAGAGAGGAGAAAGGACTTTGTGGATTTACTTTCAGCTTGTGCAAAGATCTCCAAGGGCTTGAAAGAGAGCTTGCCCCCAGACCGAGATCCCAGGACCAGTGGACTTCACCAGCCTTTGAGAATTGCTCCTGGAAACGCAGTTTCAGTGGCTACAGAGGCAGGGAGCTGTGACCGACTCTCATGACCGGCCCGATGTCCAGTAGGCACCGCATCAAGCAACATACGCCTCGAACAACGCAAGCTCTGCGCTCATTGACTCCGTCCAGACGCCGTCACCGAGCCGTAGCCTGCCCCACAACTGGAAGGTCACCGCGACGTGCAACGCCTCACTACACTGACTCGTACTGGTCTGACCAACGCCGTCACCGCTGCTGACTTCGAGTCCTGTGATCGCACCGGAGTTGGGCACCGCCTCGCACGCTTTGCGACGCAACGCCCGACTCGCACTGCTGTCCGGACTCCGGGTCGGTCGCCGCATCGCAAGCTGCAAGCACCGCAACGAAGCCATGTCTCGCCCTGCAACGCAAGCCTTGGATCCACCGCATATGTCAACGGGCCGCTGCCTGCACCGCATCGAGGGACAACGCGTCCTGCAACGCTTCTTTTCTGCACCGCGACGAACACTGGAACCGGCTCGCACATCCGTGCCGGCCGCCTCAAGGAAAAGGTACTGTGACTGAGTCTGTCGATATTTGAGTGGGCCCGGACCGCCGCGGTCTGCTGGATTTGTTAGACTCTGTGTTATTTCAGCAACGCTGTAGCCGGAGAAGGCTATCGACTCACACAGAACTTTGATTTAAGACTTTTTAACCAGAACTCTTGAAATTTAACTAGTACTGTGGATTCTTTTGATTGTTTATTGGTCTTTTTGGTAACTCTATATAAAGCATACTTATTTTTGATATACAAACTTATGTGGTGTCCATTTGTAGTGTTGTCACTGGGTTACTGTATGTGGTCACAAATGCCTAACTTACAACGCCTCTGAAATAAGCCTTGACTGCTCGTGCCACGCTACCTAGAGGGTGAGCAGGGGTTATTTTAGGAGTGTAACCCCCTTGTCCTGACTAGAGGAAAGGGTCCCTGCTTGTCACAAGTACCTACCTGTGCCAACCAGAGACCCCCAATTCTAACAATATGCCTTAGCGTTAGACACTCCAAATGCAAAAAACACAGGCAATCTGTGCGTTGAGCCAAAGAAGATCTCCCTAATACAGCCGAAAGAATTTCTAACTATATATATTAAACTGCAAAATATATTATCATTTTTACAAAGAGGGTCCACAGGAGCATCAAATAGGGAAACACAATAGAGGACCAATGAAACAAGATGTCAGAAACCTAACACTGAGGCTTCAAAAAGACAGATGCCTAGAATACAAAAAGGGGGAATACAAGCACTCATGAGTTGAAACATGTACACTCATGTTATGGTCGGAAGCACGACTCTGCGTTTAAAGTCTCTAAAGTTCATACATATAACTCAGAATTTCTCTAAACTCATTCATGAAATGCATACAGCAGAAGTCGAAAAGAAAGAGGCAATATCTGCTCATCGTTTCTGACTTTTTCCGGCTATTGTTCATGCATTTCCTCAGAGAAATTGTGAGTTGTATGCATCAACCGAAGGTCCCATACTTATTATAGTGCTGTGTCGCCCTTGCGCCACACAAGGGGGCGCAAGGGCGATGCAACACTTAATTTAGACTAATGAAGCCACACAAGGCCACCTTGATAAATGGGGAGTAGCGCAAGGCAGTTCAAGTTGCTGCCTTGCGTTACTCTGCCCTATGGAGGCGTGCCGTAGGTGGAGCGTGAATGTTCCCACGCATCCACCCATGGATTTTGGGGCTTTCCCAAATTTACCCTAGGAATGCGTCAAAATGTTACGCCATCCCAGGTGAGGCGTAACAAGGAGACATATCTTTATTTCTACAAGTTTTTCCCTGTTTCTTTGTGTGCTGTATTCTGCACCCAGCATAGAAAGAGGAAAATACCGCTCAGAATTTCTGTGCAGGAAGGTGTACATTCCTGCGCAAAAACAATCCTGCTTACAACGCCGGCATTCTTGAACCACGGTGTACAGATATATGGCTTGGCGCTAGGCAACCAAAAGTGCGCCAGCACAAGGAAAGGACAGCAATGTGCCGTATGATGTTAATATCACTATGCACTGAGCCACGGCACCTAATCATGATATGCCCCAAGATGGTAACCAGAATTCAGCGAACCAATCTGGAAAAATCAAACTTGAATTGGCAGACATGCTTTCTTCTCTATTCAGGACATTTTGGGCAACTTCTAGAGAGGCTGGAAAGGTTTTCTGAACATTCTAATAGATAAAAAGCAATATAGTAGAAAGTGAAAAACGAATTACCATATGACTATGGGGCATATGTATCAAATACTGTTATAGCGATTCTCAAATCGCGATTTTTAGAGAATCGCTATTTGAGAATCACGAAACAGGATGTAATAAAAAAAATATGCTTCCTTGGCATTCCTTAATTGCGATTAGCAAATTGCGAATCGCAATTAAGGAATACCTGGGTGTCAAAAGGACACCCTGTTGCACCCCTGAAATATGTATATGTGCACATGTGGCGCACATACATTCACTAGGGGAATGTATGTGCGCCACATGGCACTTTGAAAAATGAAAAAAAGTGCATTTTTCAAAGAAATCGCAAATTACCACCAACTTGAAGTTGGTGTTAATTTGATATTCCTTAAGGCCAAATTGCACTTTTTCTGTGCTTCAATGCATTTAAGGAATCACAATTTGCGATTCCTTAAAAGCAATGCATCGCAAAATAGAGAATCGCAAATGTTGCGATTCTCTAATTTGCGATGCCCTTTTGGGATGTATCATCCCAAAAGGCCTTTTCCCATTCGCAAACGGGCCGATCCTGAGAATCGGCCCATTTGCGACCAGGAAAAGGGCTTCATACAGATGCCCCTAAGTTAAGTAAATTGTAATTTCAGAATTGAAGACAAAAAGGTTTAGAGGGGCAGCAAAGGTGTTATAAAACATACTGATAATTAAAAAACAATGTTGCAGAGAGTTAATAATTAACTAATATATTAGTATGTTAAATGAATATTCATTTAGGAGTTAAACACAAATACAGTAGAGAGATTTAGATAATCGAAGATAACGTCCATGTTTATAGATAAAGTGAGTCTGATCTTGACTGATGAACAAATAGATCAGTTAAGAGGGTGACTTAGTAATATGAGGAGTATGATGACGGGTTCTGGTAATAAGAAGCAAAAGAACCTGTTCATCAAGAAAAAAGGGCACAGATTCTGTTGGCAATTATATGTTACGATATCTCAACTACTGCACACACAAAAAAACACACATTTTTGGTTGTGTTTCTAAAGCAGGTAAAGTGAATATTGGCTATGACCAAAGGTTATGTTGTCTTAAGCTTCTTAATCGACATAGCAAATAAAACATGTTTTCATATGATCTCCTTAGGTGTTGAAAGTAGATGTACCTATTGTATTGGGAAACGTTTAATGTACGAGGGCGATCAGGAAGAAACGCTGGGTGTTGACCAATCAGAAGGAATGCTTCCATTGTGTCAACAACTACCGGTATACGCCCACAAAAGAAGTATTCTGTAGCTGCCAGCTCCAAGTCTGTTCAGCACGACCTAGCCTGTTGAGGGCAGCCACATAATCAATACCTTTTTAGGAGCTCTGTTTCACTGCAATTGAAGGAATGGGCAAACACTGCAACTGAGCACACTTTGGGAAGCAGAAAAATGGTTTCTTAGTACCATTTGGTAGTTCTGGCTCTCTCTCCGGATCTATAAGTTATAAACATTTTAAAAAAGGCCTCTCTCTCAACTGCTACACCAAAGTGCTGCAAATTAGTAGGAAAAAACAAGTCACTTTGTCTATCCTTTGTCTACTTTTCTGTAGTTGTTTGGCTACATTCCTGTTCAGTGAAGCAAGTGGTCCAGTTGGCATACCACGGCAGCAAAGGGAGAGTTTTCTGTGACTTTCGGCCCTGGAGCTGAACGTACTCATACATTTCTTATAACACCAAGCTCCTGCTCCCACTTATTGCCCTTAACTTTGTGGTGGAGACAGTTTTTAATTCCCCCTCCTTTCTTCATAGGTCTGCGGCTAGTGAGGGCGGGTAATTAACAGGACCTATCACTTACTTGCAGGTGTGGGTAATAGTGGTTAACTTTTTACAGAAGCTTATTGACCACCAAAATAACCACGGTTGCTGCTTTAAGAAAAATACTAAAGTAACACTCCTATAGATCCACAAATAAGCCTCTACTTGTTCTCCCAGAAACATCTACACACGTATGGCTAACATTTTGGTGTAAATGTGGCTAGGGCAAGGAGAAAATTAGAAAATGGGGGATAGTCTACTACAAAATGGAAGGCGTAATGGGAAAATTAAGGAGGGGCATGGGGAGGCACATGCACATACAAAAACACAACTACATGAAAGTACTTCAGTTGCTACTCACCACAATTACACCACACTTAGTCCAGTAATACTACGGTCCAGCCAGGCTCAAATAAACTCCAGCTGGAGTAAGTAATACCCTATATATGACCACTTGGAAACTGCATGGACATCACACACAAATCAAATAAGGCAGGGAATAACACTGCCAGCACATAGGGACAACAGGAAAAAATGTATATACGAAAGATATATATAAATATTACATACTGGCGGTCGCCAGTAGGTAGTTATAGTTAGGATCTACTTTCCATAGGAAATCCGCAACATTCTATTGGGAATAACTTTGGCGCCGGTGGACGAATCTTCGCGAATTTCTCAAAGTTCGTGGCCCGCTCCGCTCCTTCCCTGAAAATGTGGGGGAGATTCGTCAAGCGGGGGCTGAGATAAAAGGGGGGTCCCAAAACATGTTTTCCCCATGTTAATTTCCATAGGGCGGTCGACCTCACTTTTGGCCCGAACGGCTGAATGGATTTCCACCAAACTTGGCAAAATTGTAGGGACTGGTACCCCGATGTGCCTTTGCTATGTCTCAAGATATATGCTCCAGTGGTTTTTACGAAAATTAACTTTGAAAAAATATATATTGGGCTATATATATGTTAGAGCCCAAATGTAGCCCAATGTAGCCCAAAGATGACCACCAGAGACAAAAAAAAACAAATGTAGCCCAAATATCAGCCAGATGTAGCCCAACAATTTGCTATTAAAAAACCTATGAAATTCACTGAAAAAAACCATAGGTTTCACACACGTTATAGTTAGGAATTAGCATTTAAAAAACCTTTGAAATTCACTGAAAAACCATAGGTTTCACACACGTTATAGTTAGGAATTAGCATTTAAAAAACCTTTGAAATTCACTGAAAAAACCATAGGTTTCACACTAGTTATAATTAGGAATTAGCATTTAAAAAAGCTATTAAATTCACTGAAAAAACCATAGGTTTCACACCAGTTATAGTTAGCTGGAAATTTTACTGACATAAAACCATTGAAATTCCCACGTTATAGTTAGTTGGACTCACTATAACTTGCGCGCCTGCAATGCACTGCTGATGACGTCACATATTACATCACTCATGACATGGTCAGTGACATCACTCATGACATCACTGATGACACCATCCTTGTGACAGAGTGACAGACCTAATTTCAGTGTAATGTAACCCTTGAAACACATATTCAAAAATAGAAACTAAAATTTTCAAAAAAATAGAGATACCTATACCAGTTTCAACAACCAATTCAGTAATACCACCATCTATATACACATCCACTAATTCACCAACAGTTCTATATAGTCACTCATACATATATTCACTCATCATATGGAGTGAAACACCTATACATCCTGTTACACACCGACAGTCATCCAAAAGTTACTCAGACACATAATCACACATGCAAATAAACTATTGATCATCCATTTATTTGCATATACAGCTATACACACACTACCACCTTACTTCTAAGGAAACTTACACATACTTACTCTCTTAAACAATCACTTATAGAAACACATACTTATTTAAACAGGAACTCTTACAATCTCTCACTCTCACATATACTCACTTATATACATCAATACTCACATATACTAGATTAAAACATATGTAGTTACTCATTAAGACACTAGTGAGACAGTCATTCACTCACTAACACACACATATACACACTCATCCACCCATACAGTCCTGCACATATGCTGTCTTCAAAACACATTCAAACAGTGAGTCAGTCATTGATGCATCTATGTGCTAAGTAATACCCCCACCAAACCATAGACACTCATACTGATACTAAAAAATATAAAACAACAAAAAAGAATAAAAAAAAAGTGACACCATCCTTGTGACCGAGTGACAGACCTCCTTTCAGTGTAATGTAACCCTTGAAACACATATTCAAAAATAGAAACTAAAATATAAAACATATTGATTTTTCAGAAAGACACACATTCCCTGGATGGTGTCATGAGTGATGTCACTGACCATGTCATGAGTGATGTAATATGTGACGTCATCAGCAGTGCATTGCAGGCGCGCAAGTTATAGTGAGTCCAACTAACTATAACGTGGGAATTTCAATGGTTTTATGTCAGTAAAATTTCCAGCTAACTATAACTGGTGTGAAACCTATGGTTTTTTCAGTGAATAAATATATATATATATATATATATATATATATATATATATATATATATATATATATATATATATATATATATATATATATATATATATATATATATATATATATATATGTAAACCTTTTTTAAAATATTTATTTTCATGAGAAATAGCAAGTTCATGAACGTAGAAAAATTAAATGACAAGCCCACAAGGGTAGACAAGCAAAAAGAGGCAGAAATATTTACATTAGTCCGACTAAAGAACGCATAGAACTATAAGGCTGCCTTCCCATTCAACGCATCTGCTAATGCAAGAGAACGGAGCAATCAACAGTCATGACTACATCACATTCATCAACAGGTGAAACGCATAGCACCATCAACCAATCACACATAGACTGTCCACAAAAGAAAGCAAGACACAGCCTAAAATTATTTTTCACCATGTTGGTGAATGTGTTTGGCTCATCAGGCAGATGATCAGCATCATTGGTATGCCCAGGAAAGCAGTCGTAGCTAGATTCCACTTTTCTCCCTAAGTGATCCTTGACAGGGCTGCAGATTGGGAGCATGAGCTCACTTCACCTACAGCCAACTCACAGCCCATCACTGCACAACTGAAAATAATGGTGCCACACCTTTTCCTGGATACATCTAAGAGAACCACTTGAGACAAAGTAATCAGCTCAGCTTGCTTACAGGCAAACTAATTCAGGTGCTGCCACTAGATACTGAGATGCATCACAATCTGTGAACATCAGTATATTGTCATTCCACAGTCAATGGTGAAAAGACTAGTGGTAAGGGAATTCTGTTACACTGCCGGCATTTCAATGCATGCATCGTGTGTAGGCATTTCATAGCTCACTTCCCAAAGGAAGGGTGCTATGAAATTAATACACATTGCACACACACGGCACAGTTATCTGTGTAGTTTCACCTGAGGTGCTAATTTGGTTGAGTAGTGGACAGAGAAAATCAAATGATGAAAGGTGAAACATGTCACCTCTGATACATGCCATCTTGACACTGGTGCATCACCATGATGCCACAACCAAACTTGAGATTCTAAATGTAACATACATCTGCATACACTGTACTCACTTATTATCCTACATATTCATTCATACATCAACATACATCATTTCCTGATAATTGGTATTTTCCCTCATTCAGGAAACCTTACAAACAGGGGCCGATTATGATATGGACAGTAAAGGTTTGGTTGCATCGTAATGGGCAGGTCGGATTACTTTCCAACTGCCTAATTATGCTGGAGGTGGTCGGAAAGTAAGCCGGCCGGTCATTCCGGCCGTCTTCTGATGGGCTCGGAGAGCCCGTCTGCGATCTGGAATCCAGCCTGCAATCTCAAGGTCAGGCCTTTCCACCCTTAAGTTTACAATGCATGGTTTCCATGCCAGCCTGTCCAGCTTGGAAACAATGTTGGAAAGCATGTTAGGGGCCCACATCAGGAACACTTTGGAGCATGACCACCGGTTGAAGGGCGATAGGGAACCCTGTTGATTCCTGCACCGTGCGGCAGGCACCCAGAGGTGTCTGCCACAGGTTGCATGTATGAACTGAAACTCTCTTTGCTGAATAGGCGCTTGTGTTACGGCCGGTTTACGGCCGTAACACAAGCTCCTGTTGAGGAAAGGGACCATGCGACCGAAATGTGTTCGGTGGCATTGAAATCAGTCTGTCGGGACCACCGACCTAGTATCGGTTGGTCCCATGACCGAATCGGTGTCGGGCAGAAGTGGTTACGCCCAACATCATAATAAGCCCCATAGTGTGCAGAGACAGACACCTAACCATCTAGGATTTCACACACATAATTTATATTCCACTTTTATATTTCCCAGTGTGTAATTTTAACCACCTCTGCCATGCAAATATATAAAACAAAATAAAAATAGGCAGAGTTTTCTCACAACAAGGAAAGATCCATCGCTGGAACCAAATATCTCTTTCCCAGTGTTGTGTCTCTTTGTTCAAATGTCCATACCTCAAGGTTATATTGCTCCAAGCTCTCTGTCTAAGTGCATGTCGTTATGTACAAGTCAAAATGCCTCCTCCTTGCTCTGGTGTCTGGATAGATTACTGACATAATATTGATGATCACAATATCAAAACACACAAATATCTGAAACTAAATATCATTAACAAAAGATCAACTTCCTAAGTTCTTTACTTTTGATACTGGGTTGGAAGGGAACCGAGGGGCAGTGACCACCAAGAATTATTCCAAAGGAAGTGTGCTGTTCAAAAAGGAGCACCTCTGTCTTTTCAGAATGTAGTGTTAGACAGCAGCAGCTCATCCAGTTGACTATCACAATTATACAATTCTTAAAACACAAGACTACCTCGTCTATGTTGTTAGTGATAGATACCACAATTTGGGTATCGTCAACCTAGGAGGCAGTAGAAGATCCAAACGTCCTTATCAGTTCCAATATGTACAGTTGCAGGAAGAAGGTAAGAGTGACATGAAAGTGCTCATTTCACACCTTCAACTCATCTTAATAGAAACTTCCTGATATGTCTACTGTCAGAATAGTCTCATGAAAGCTGCTCTTAAGTAGCTTCAATATGTATCGTATGTAGCACAAAAAAGTAGAATGGAGACAATCTGGCCCAAATATCCGGGAGATTTGTCTATATACATATCCACACCATAATGAATCAGCTAGGCCTAGGGACATTTCCAGTCCAGACTGGTACTGATGAGAACACCATTCTTATATTGTATCCGTAAAAGCCAATAGACCATTGAAGCTGGTTGAGGCTTAGGGAATCCCCATAACATGAAGAGGTGGTTTAACCTGTCTCCTACAGGGAAAGCACATCACAGTACCCTTTTGTCTTGCAAACACAAATCCCATTGTATTACTGAGTGTAGAAACTCACATTTCATCCCTACATTCCTGCATGTTACTCCCTGATACATGTCACCATTAAGTGAATGAACCTTGACAAATCAACATGTGCAATTCACATAACTGAATACGCACATCAATTGGATGGAAATTCACATTGTGAGAAATGACTGTAAGTCTACATGTCACGTCCTTCATTAATTCATCAATTGGACCTGGCTAATAACATTGAGTAATGGCTTTGGATATGTGTGAGCCACCCACCAAAGTCTACACACTCCTGCTTGGGGAAACACATGAAATGTATACTCATCACAAATACCTATTTCCAAATACAGGTTGGCCTACCCACACATTTGTGATGGAATCAGACAACAACCTATGAAGATCCAAAGATCATGTATGAAACACTAGTACAGACAATACTAAAACAGGGAAAGGTAAACATCCCAACATGTAGGCACTAATAATGATGGCACCAGTGATGTTTGCTATATTATGTTACTGTACATTCTCTCCCCATTTACCAAGGGGAAGTATTGCTCAGTGACTGCATTCAAAGTGCACTGTATGCTATGTCACATGTAAGAGGGCCGACATCACATGAGATACAGTAGTGAGGGAGCATCACTCCTGACACACTGAAGACAAGTGGCCTGTTTTGTACAATTTTCACCTACAACATCAAACAACATAAGCTGATTAATCACTTTACTCAGCCATGTGTCTGCTCAAGACAGTAAATGGTAGTGGACTGGACTCGGCTGTGTTCCCGGTCAGAAAGGCAATAGGCACAGCAAATCAGCATGCGCCCACTACCAGACCTACACAACCAATAACTGTTCTTGTGCTTATCACATGGGCCACCCCCAGTATTTTAATGGAAATGCCTGCCTGTAACACACAAAGTTGGTAATGAATGTAACATGTATGACTCTGACCAGGACTCACCCCCTGTACCTAATTTTGGGCCTTCAACTGCCCATCAAGTTCTGGATAGGCCACTGCCAGAATGTGGGCCATTAGGGAGAGTCAGGATCCGGCACACACCTCGTCCACTTTGTGAGGACATTCCCCAGCTGGACCTCTGTGATCTTCCAAGTTCAGCGCCTCAGGTCCTCCCGCCTTTTCCTGTGATGGACGAAGCACTGGTGATAAACCCCCGGGGTCTGCACCTGTCAGGCGATGGCTTTCCAAAGGGCATGCTGACTAAGACAGCCCACTAAAATCATGTAGCCCAGGGCCATCCTACATGTACTGTGATTTGAGCTACTATGAAACACCACACACTATCCATTGTGACCTTTTGAAGGGTAACCAACTACTTGTGCATGACTGACATGTACACCACATATGCTGCGGTCAGGAGCATAGACGGACAAAGCCACTGGGCCGTGACCATCACAATCAGCAATGTTAGCATATGGCTGTGTCTGCCATGGATGAAACCGCCCACCGCAAGGCCGACTTCCGTCAGCTAAGTTACGAATGTCCTATATACTAGGTCAGGTATCCGTCATTTTAGAGATTGGAACTACAGTATTGGTGACTGTTATGTGCGGCATCACCACAAAAAATATGTTGTAACATGCTCCAATGCTCTGTAATTTCCTTTAGAGAAACATCAGTGTAGTGCATTACTGTGCATAAACACTATAGCCTCATTTATGAGGTTTTGCCGTAGGGAAGCACTGCAGGCCTTCCTGATGCGCTACCCTACGGCAGAAGAAAAGGGCAGGAATGCGCCGTATCTATAAGATACGGCGCATTCCTGTGCTTTTTCCCTGCGCTGGCGCACAGTGGCCTGCCTGCGCCAACGCAGGCACCTTTGAACCATGGTGCAAGGGTGCCTGCATTGCGGGGATGATTTTTTTTGTACAGGAAGGGAAACCTTTCTGTACAAAAATAATCACAAGATGTTTTTCCTCTTTCTATGTGTGCTGCAGAATGCAGCACACATAGAAAAAGGAAAAATGAGGAGAAATAAGGATATTTCTCCCCGTTGCGCCGCCCTTACGCCTCCCCTGGGGAGGCGTAAGCTTTTGGCACTGCCAGGGAACAAATTTACCGTAACAGGAAGCACTTCCATTCTATCAACATTCAAGCTGTCTGCTTACTAGAGTTGTGCATCTCGAAAGTCTGTGACCGGTTCCCAGGATCAGCCCATGATTCCTTCATACTGCCAAAAAGCACTATACCAGCTGATATCACAACTCCTACTGGAGAGGGCCTGGCTTGTTGGTTTAACTACGCCAGGGAAGCCCACTTCCATGAGGCCCATGGAAGGACACGGCGTCCAGTGGAGCTGGCGTTTGGGCTCCTGAAGGTCAGATTCAGAAGTCTGACAAGACCGGGGGAGCCCTCCTTCACTCACAAGAAGGTGTGTCATATCACTGTGACCAGCTGCATGCTCCACAACATCACCCTACGATGGAACATCCCTTATATCGCATTGGATGGAGATCATGAAGTGCCACCTGATGAGGATCTTGAAATACCAAATGATGATGATAGATGTCTCCTAATTGTAGGTCAAAGTGCTTGTGGCACATCACTGACATTTGTTTGTGACATTCCACCAGATGCAGCAACACTGGATTGGAATGACCCTGTTATAAGAAACTGGTTTACTGCCATGTATCTGTTTATTGGTTTCGATGATGTGGAATTCCTTTAGTGAGGTAGGCAATATGGCTCCAGCTGATGACATAGACTAATTTTATTTTTCCTATTGTATAGGAATTTGTCTGATGTATCGCCTCCGTCCAAGACTTCACCTGTAAATGTGATCACTGACACAGAATATTTGAGTCATTTCTAATTTGCTATGTTCCTAGCATCATGTAAGCCTATGATTTGAACAATGGATTAAATATGTTACAAGACAAGACACTTGTAGGTATGTGTTGGTGGGACATGGTTGTGATCCTGAGCTAAACATTGTGTAAATACAACATATCTATGCTTACACAAGTAGCTTTTTTAGCATTATAAAGTTCACATGGGAGTACATATATACATTAGTAGATGTGAGATTTACTACAGCAATGATTTTGTGACTTACGAATTTATTAAAGTGGTAAAGGTGTAGAGATACATTGTTCAAAAACAAATATAACTAAAAAAGTGAAGTAGTTAGTCATGGTGATTGAAACAAAAGCTGTAGGTGCCAAATTGTCTCAAGTCCAAAGTTCAAAATACTACTCCCATCAGAAAGGGAAAATTGTCCAGGAATAGTCCACAGAGTGAATGTGACACACACACTGGAGGGAATTACAGTTGAAGTTTCTTGCTGGTAGTGGTGAGTGTCTTGCCATCCGCTCCTCCTGGATTTTTGCAAGGCAGTCCATGCTTGCAACAGTGGAGGGGATCCACTGCTGCAGAGAACGGGGTGCCTGCAGGCATGTCTTCCTCTGACAGGGCCTCACTTCCTGTGGCTACCGCAGATGTAGATGGTCTGGATGTAGTTGGACCATAGGAAGAGGTAGATGGTAGTGGAAAAGTCTTGCCAAGGATTGTGTTGTTGTCTTGGAGAGACCAAATGAACAGCACCATGTTGGTGTTGTGAATGGCAAATTCCTGGTGTATGTCCCTCTGCAGCAGCTTCATCTCCCAGATTTCCGTCAATACCTGGCCCATCACGTCTTGGGACCCATGATAGGCTCCCAAGACTTGGTCAATGGTGGACTGGGTGAGAGTGGCCTCCCTAAGCGGGCCCACAGTATTCCTCCTATAACCCCATCCCACAGGCCTTTGCCCTTGGGCTAGGGTGCCCTCTCCCACTGGGTCCTTGTTCCTCTGTGACTGAGCTGGTGATTCTCACCTCAGTATTCAGGACTGGGGGGGCACAATATGGAAGTAAATGTGCTAGGTACACAGTTTGGGGGAACTGGGGTTGGCTGAGGTGTTGCAGCTGGGGTCATAGGTGTTGGTGTGGACACAGTGAGACTCACTGTTGCCGTCTGTCCTGGCTGGGCCAGTCATCCACGTCCACATGTCTAAGAATGTTGTCATCACTGAGGGCTTCATCAGGGAGTGTAGTGGGAGTCTGTTTAATGGCCAAGCTCTGCCCGGGCGCTGTGCCACAATGACCTGCTGAGAACATTGTTATTGGTGGAAGTGTGGTATCTACATCCAAATCTTTTCTGGCACAGTTATAAGAGACGTAGCAAAAAACTAAATAGGTAGTGATTACTACTGTGATATATTTCCATGGTTTTGAACTTGTTGACAAGACATTTGTAGACATTTATTACATGTACTAGAATTGAGCAGTTTCTTAGATGAGCTGACATGTTGCATTTGGGATTAAGGAATGAACATGACATCTTAAAAGCATTAAACCAACACAGTGGAGAAGTAACATGTATTTGGTGATTCCAAGGACGAGTTGTGTACAATTCAGGCAAACACACAACTTAGTTGTATATTTAGCATTAATCATCATGTGAGCAGTGAATGGGTCACCTGCCACTTCTAATCAGCTGATTTAGCTTAATCCATTACAAATATTTGACCTACAAACTTGGTATGGTGTCACTCATGCCATCAATAGTTTCAGTTGAGGAGATCAGGACAGCATCAAGCTAAGTAGGCAGACATGTCTCTGAGTAGGGCATTGTATGTAGATTGCTCAGTCAATGAGAAATGAACATCAGTTGTAACAAGACAGACAAGTGAGAATGGACAAAATCACTATTGCATCTTGTTTTCTGTTATAGAAACAAGGCCTCATAGTAGTTGTAGGCATTTCAATCTCTACTTCCCAACACTTGATGAATGCTAAACTCAATGAGAAGTGAATATCATTTGTAACGTCAGATAAGTAAAAATGGGCAAAATCGCTATTGCATCGTGTTTTCTGTTACAGAAACAGGGCCTCATAGTAGTTGTGATAATTTCTAACTCTATTTCACCAACACTTGACAAATGGTTAACTTCATGAGACAGGACATCAGTTGTAACATGTCAGACAAGTGAGAATAGACAAAATCACTATTGCATCTTGTTTTCTGTTACAGAATGGTAGGTTTAGTCATTTCAATCTCTACTTCCCAAATGGTTAGTTGTACATACCTGTTGCCAAAATGCAGTGGGGCTGGACCACACATTTACTTATTGGCACATATCATGGGTCCTGGGATGATGATATAATAGTAATACACTTATAGACAGCATTCCAACATGTGGCATGTAATGAAGATTGATACGTGTGATCTTATATACAACAATACACATTGACACTAAAAATCAAACATCTCTGATACTTTGAGTATTGCATGTTAGGAAAGTAGATGGACAACACAATAGCAAAGGCTGAGATGAGAGCATACAGGACATTGAACTGTTGTGACAGTTAGTGAGGAGTACCTTACCAGACTTCAGTCCCCCAGCTATTCCTGTCAAGCCCTCAGAACACAGGATGGGCAAAACCTTCTCCTCCCAGGGAAACAGTTGTAATGGGACGCTGGGAGGACCACCGCCAGCCTTCTGGGCCTCCAGGTGTTGCCTGTAGGCCATGATGCACCTTTCCCCTCCGGTCATCCACCTCTTCCGTAGTCCCTCTTTTGTGCACAGGGTGGTATCTACAGCATTCACTTTGTTGAATATCCTGTCTCACATTTCCCTTTTGCCTACTGAAAGGAGTATGTTGGACTTAGGCTCCAAACAATTGTGGCTCAACTCTTATGATTTCATCCACCATGAATGACATTTCAGCCTCTGAAAAGCGTCACTTTTTTTTATATAACAGAACTCTAAATTAAAATGAGTGACTATGAATAAAAAAAAAAAACCACAACGGGATATTATAAAAAACGCAACAAAAATTTGTGGAGAGTGTTAAATGGGATGGGGTAAAAAGGGCTGCCTTATCTTATCAAAAAAGTGTGGTCTCTGTCTTGCTCTGCTGCAGTGGAGAGGCAGAAGAACATGGTCTGTGATGGGGTATGTTTTATAGTGGGATTTTCAGGTGTATCCACTTGGCCAATGGATAACAGCTGTGTCAATATTATATTCATCCAATGGGCACTGTCGTGGTGTTTTGCTGAGAGCGTACTTTAACAGCCAACCGCTTTCAAGGAACTGCCACAAGGAGCTCCCCAGTACACATGTGTTTTCGTAACTGGCTTGGCGGGAAGCTCCGGCCTTGATGCTGATAAAGGACACATTGCCAACACTGCAGCACCACCCAGCCCAGTGGGAGGAACTCCGTCGACAGCGGTTGGGGGTTCACACTGCATGCATCAAAATACGGTGGGCAGAAGACCGCCGGCTCAGAGGTCTTTTTGCGACCACCACCGCAGTGGTACAGCAGTGATACCGCCAAACTCGTAATCGTGCCCTTAGGAAAACATAGCCAATTTCAAACACGGATGATGGATGGCACCTTCAAAATGTTTCCCAAACAATTAACTAAGAAATACACCATACATGGGGGCCGATTATGATGTCGGTCAGAAACTCTTTCGTCCAAATCGGTTTCAGAATTGTTTCTGACCGATTCAGGTTCTGCGAGTCCAACTGACTGATTACAATGCTTCCGAACATCGTTCGGACTCGCAGTGACTTCAATGGGAGTCTGTGTTCCGATCAAGAACACAGGCTCCCATTAAAAAAAGGGTGGTTGGAGAAAACCTTGCAGCCTGTGACGGGCACCCCATGGTGCCTGCCATACTGCGTATAGTTGAAAAGAGGGGACCCATGGGTATCCCCCCACGAGCCCCAAACAGAGGCCTGCTATGGGCCCCCAAAGTCAGATTCCGACAGCCGCTTCATGTCGGACAAACCGATTCAGGATTGCTGTCAGAATCGGACATCGTATTCGCTCGGTCTGAAACAATGAACACAGAGCTGTACGGTTTGGCTCCGACTGACTAAGGCAGTCTGAATGCTGATAGCAACCGAATCGGACAGCCCTACACAGTTTCCCTGCATCGTAATCGGTCAGTCGGAAATGTATCAATTTGGTCGGAAACAGACATCGTAATCGGTCCCATGGTGAATATCAAAACACAAACATCCCTTTTATATATGCCCTTCTAACAAATAAACAAAGCAGCACTTACTGTGACCTCTTAACCCATATAAAACATATAACAAATAACTCCTACCACCAAAAAATAATCATAGACTTTGAGAAAGCCATGACTCAAACCATTCTAAAAAACATTATCCTCACACTCCCATACAAGGCTGTTACCATTGTTTTCAATCAAAGTATAAGAAGACACCTCCATAAATCTGCACTAAGAGTAGAACATTCTACAAACAGCTACATTTGCCTTTGAAATAAAAAGAATTATAGCACTAGTCTATGTCTCTGGCACAGAGGTAGCCAACCAATACAATTTACTAATAGAAAGCCCTTACTAACAACAAAATGAAGACAAACTTAGTCCCCTAATGGACTGTTTCAGAGATAGTTGAGTTGGCATACTGCATAGCTCCGGACACAGATACTTAGTCAAATTTTAAATATCATGGGGGAATGTCTATGACAGCACCTTGGAACAGGAAGCCAGCACAAACAATGCAGTGGAAGTATGGCACAATTTCTTTCAATCCACACAAGACAAAACCCAACCTACACGTAGGTATGGAAGCATTACAAAAAGATCAGTTCCACCAAGAACTATGAATGGAGCAATCTCTTAGCCAAATTGACCCCAAACTTATCAAACAAACCAAATGAATGTACGAGATGCTACAATTTAAAGTCAAACTCCTAATAAAAAACAAAAAAGTAGATTACTTAGAAATCATAGCCAAAATGCAAGCTATAAAAAAATAGAAACCTACCAAAGTCCTCAAAAATTCTAAACCAACATACCATCTTTTTTTAAGTACAAAATATAATATTTTATTACATCAGTCAAAACATTAATTACAATTCCAATGTTAATTAAGCCTGATATAATAAAATGATATATACATTTTGTTTTTAAATTAACTGTCACCAACCAAGAAAGTTAAAAACAAAATAAAACCATCACATAAAATAATTACAACACATAAACCAAACAATTTCACATAACAATCCCATAATTTTTACACAAACAATATATTATCTGGAGCTGCAGATCTTTATTTGTGTCCACATAATAAAAAATAGATTTCCACAAAAATGTGAAAAATATTGTCCAAAACCCCCCAAAAAAATGCACAAATAAATCCAATAGAAATCAGTTGAGGCAATCCAAAGTATCTAGGAACCATAAAAAAAATGGAACAGTGTTTTTCAAAAAAGGAATACTCCAGGAAACCTAAAGAAAAATCTAAGTAGGAAGCATTAGTTTATTGTGAACCTAAAATGATTTCCTTGAAAAAAAATGGTACATTCCCAATGCCCATAGGAAACGCTCGTAGACAAGTACATAAAAAAAACACCTGCAAAAAAAATTACATTAACCAATATAGCATATACATAACATTTCATAGTCAAAATATAACTAAAATAAAACAATTCAACATAACCTAGCGATACATTCCTAAAAAAGTGTACAAAAACCCCAAACTACATACATGTGAAAAACAGTAACACTAATATAACTAAATATACAAATAAACACAAATGCTGGAACTTGCGTCTAGACTTCCCTTCTAAACCATATCCCTACCCTCAAAACGCTTAAAACAATCTTTAAAAAGGACTTATCCGTTCCGACGAACAGCAGAACTTTACTGTGTCTGGTTCCAGGAAAATAGACTAAAACAACACTAATAAATTACAAAATAGAAGATAGCAGTAAAAAAAAATGGCTACGAGATGGAACTAAAAAAAGATTATTTCTCCATAAACATGAATTGGATATATTGCAAAAATGTTGAATAAATGTATGTAAAAAATTAAAAAAATTAATAAACAAGTAAAACGTTAAAAAAATGTGATAAAATGTAAAAAAATGGAAAGTAAAATTTAAATAATAGAGTAAAAACTATATACAATTCGTTCATATATACTTAAAATACGTAAATTAAAATAATGTTGAAAATATGTATATAAAAATTTAGGAAATGTTAAAAACCTGATAAACAATAGGAAATAAAAGTAAAAAAGGTACCCTAGTATTTAAATATAATTTACATGTTTTTATTAATAAAGTACGATAAAAAAGGTTTTATTTACCTAACTTAAAAAATGCTTATTTTTTACTTGAAATATATCAGATTAAAAATGTAAAAATATACAATAAATAAACTTTGAAAACATAAAAACAATTAGAAAATTATGTGACATAACATTATTGTAAAATAAAATGTAATTAATAACTAACTTATCTTTTTATAAAATTTCGAATTACCAACAATACTAATGAAATAATACAAAGTATTTATACTACATACAAACAAATGCAAAATAAGAGACTTCAGTCAAAATTATGAAATGAAATAATCACACTCTAACCTGAAACGTTTAAAAAAATTGTTAGACACCAAAGGTCTCATTACGATGCTGGGCAGAGTTCCTAGAACACATCGGAACCCTTCAGACCGACTCATTAGGTTTACAATCCGCCCTGACCAATTACGATGTTTGCGGTCAGATTGTAAACTGCACGGTCCTTCCGAATCGGTTCCGACTTGCTCTCTGAGAATTCGTGTCAGTTGGAACCGCATTGTGCACTTCTACGAACAGCATTTTGGACCGACTGATTACGATGTCGATTCCAACAGCCTTTCTGAGTCAGTCTGTCCGACACGAAAAGGCTGTCAGAAAAATGCTTTTGGGGCTCCTATCAGGCCTCCTTCATCCTGCGGCCTCTGATTGGGGGCCAAGGGGGTACCTAAGGGACCCCCTGTAAAGCTCTGCACTATGTGGCTGGCACTATGGGTGCCTGCGACAGGTTGCATGGTTTCACACACACACACCCCATTCCCCCATAGAAGCCTGTGTTGTCAAGCAGAACACAGGCTCCTATAAGGAACAATGAGACTATGACCGAATAGTGTTCAGTCGCACCATAATCGGTCGGGCAGAGCCAAATCCGAGATGGTGTCAGGGAGGAAAAACCTAAAAGGGTGATTTTACTTTTCGCACTCCAATCTAACCATATTGGGAGAAGGCGTTGGACTCTAAAGGGGTGACATTTACTATTTCTACTCCAATCTAAACGAATTTGGGAAAGGCGTTGGACATTAAAGGGGTAACATTTACTATTCCTACTTCAATCTAATCCAATTTGAGGCAGGTGTTGGACACTAAGAACAAGTTACTTACCTTTGAAAATGCATTATATGGTAGGGAGATTTTCTAGCCGCAGGTTCCTTATTTTTTTAATTCTCCCCAGGGTCAGACTGGGTCTGAACATTTTTCGGCAGTACCTCTGTGTGCTGGGGATGGATCATACGACTCCATGATCACAACAACTCTGGTTATGATGTCAGTGGAGTCATATAAATCCTCTCCAGGGTGCGGATGTCAGTTTCTTCTGTGAAACCTAATGCGTCACTAGGTGGAGGCACTATAGAAACTGGCTGTGGAAAAAGTGTGCCAAAAGTATCAATGTTGTGGCAGGGATTCTGCACAAACATAGAACTATGCGCAGGAAAACAGGACATTGGTGTGTAGGGGTTGTACCTTCCTACCACCTTAGTAGCCAAAAGTCTCCAAACTGAATAGCTTGAGTGTCTAATTTGTTCTCCTACATATTCACAAAGCTACAAATGATTAGACAACCCAGAACACAACACTCCTACCTCTCTCAGGAATCACAGTAGCAAGACATACCCTTTCGCTTGCTCTCTCGTACTTGTCCACAAAAAGAATTGACAGTCACTGTAATAGTTCAAAATGTTTGTTTTTAGCTATTGTGCTCTATACTGCAGTATACGAGCCACTACCAGCGGTGAAATGCATAAACTTAGAACAATTAGCATTGTTACAATTCTATAGAATATAAAAGGGGTGTCATCATATACAGACAGTGGAAAAGGGACTATAAGGCCAAACTACCCTCCCCTTGGTAAGGTTGAGTTTTATTGTATAAAAGAAGATCTCTGGGCTTTGTCAGCAGACCCCATACCTTAGTGCCTAGATGGAAGTTTTACATCATAGGAACAGAATAGCTATTCTCCCTGGAAAAGTCTCTCTCCAAGTGTGTGTTTGAACAACATGCTTCCCAGTGATATCAAGTGCGAGTTTCCATCAGTGCAGCTGTGTTTAGCATGTTTTGTCTAGGTGCTAGGGACTGACCAGAACAGAATAACAAGGGGCATTGTTTATTGACCTTGCACATCGTATTCGGAGTAAACTCCAGAAACTAGCAGAGAAAGCGAAAAAGCAGACAGTTTTCATGTGAAAGTCATAAACAGAGCCTTGCAAAATAAAGTCAGGTAGTAATGTGTGCAAAAGCAGCATCATGGCAGCAGAGCCCATGCTAACTCAGCAATGTCGACAATGACCCTAATGGCCATATAACAATGTACCCTTGAAACAGAAAACAGAAATGAATGGTATGGCAATACCAAGTCAAAAACTACAAGGTAAGACAGAATGGTTCTTGAATCACACAACCACATGGAAGAACATTTGCTGGGGTATAAAATCAGTACTGAAAAAGGGTAAAAACACCCATATGAGGTCCATAAGGAAAAATCAGATGGTTCAATTAAACACGTAGCTACTTGAACACTGACCACTGGTGTAAAAACCAGGGTTGTAAAAGGAAATACCTCTTACACTACAAATTGTTCCCAGAGTGGGGAGGATGGGGAGGGCATTAAGAATCTGCATCTAGACTATGTCTCTAACAGATAGTGTGTTTCCGAAGGTGTGTAGCTTATTCATCTGATAGAGACATCGAGCCACAGATTCCTTAACTGTTGAATTAAATACCATGGCTATACTCACCCAGAGGAGTGTCTGCAAAATAATCCTTCTCAGAGAGAACCAGCCGGACAAATTAACAACAGACTAGATGCAGGTAGAAATTAGAAGAAAAAGAGCATAAGCTCCTTATAAAAACTGTGGCAAGGGCCACAGGAAATACAAATAAAAAGAAGCCTACAGGCACAGAAAGTACCATGCCCCAAGGGCAGCTAAATAACACTGTGTCAACAGTAGTACATCAGTACATGACCGCTAAAGGGTGACTGAGCCTATTGACTAGAAGGGCCAGAGGCAGTAATGAACACCCTGTAAACTACAGTTCCCTACACCAGTTAGGAAGCATTCAAAAGAACCTGTCTTAAGAAATGCTGAAAAATAAATTCCAGAACTCATTCACATTAGAGCTTAGATGAATAAACTTTTTCATTGAAAAGTTGGAAAGACCAGTCCAAGAACATAAACTGAGGCCAATCAAAGTCTATTGGTAGAGAAAACTTCATTAGATACAATGACCACTAAAAGGGCAGCACAACGCTAGAACCCATAGAGACGAGAAGATAGCAATTGCCTAGATATGAATATGCCATAAATAATTAACAAAAAATGCCCAAATCTATAAAGATTATACTCTAGGTGTAAAGATATATATATATATATCTATATATATATATATATATATATATATATATATATATATATATATATATATATATATATATATATATATATATATATATATATCGGCGCTCGTGTTGTACCATGAATCATGGGTCACTCCCGAGGGGGTGCTCAAAACGCAATGGTACACGCGTTCAAAATTAGGGGCTCACACCCCATTTCCTCGTTACGAAAACAAAGTTCAGCACTCCCGGGGGTACAGGCAGATGTTTCTTTATTTCGCAATTAGTCGCAGACAGACGCGTTTCAGACGTGAGTCCTTCGTCGGTGTTTATATATATATATGAAGAAGCAGCTCCTTGCAACACAGCTCAGTGCGCCGCGCCAGCAACGAAGGAGACGGACCAGCCAGGTACAGCAGATGGTAGTTTATTCACAGGTTACAGCTACGCGTTTCGGGCCTACTCGCCCTTGTTCACACTGTAATGCTACTATAAACAATTGCTTTTTTTATATGCTTGTGAAGTGAACACACCTCTAGTGATGACATCACGAATCACATGTTCATAGACATGAAAAAAATATTTTCATTTTTTTCTTTCTTTCATTTTTTCTTTTTTCTTTGAGTAAAGCGTAAATTGCATTTGATAACAGGATGAATCCTATTAAGCTTCAAAAATATAATATAAATATTTGAGAAACAAAAGTATATCTGTATAAATACATTGATGATACATTATATTGCACACGCTATTACATGAAAAAATTCAACATAGATATGTCAATAAAGTTATTAGTGCAAAAATAGAAAAGCAGCAATAGGATAAAGTGCATGTGAGACTGTGTAAGAATTGTGCAAAAAGTGCATACTGCGAGGTCAAGAAGTAATTCATTATCTGTAACTTGTAAGTACTCAGATCTCTGAGATAGTTACATTTCAAATTTACTAAAATAACCATAAAAACAATATAGACGTGTGTGTATACATCCAGATGGTCCTGGCCAGATATATGCGATGAACCATACACGAACATGAAAAAGAGATCCTCATATATATAAAATTGTGTTAAAAGTGTATTACAAGAAAATAGTAGAAAATATTAAGAATGAAGAAATAGTATCAAAATATCTGAAAAAGAAGAAGAGAAATAAAATGTGTAAGATAAAGTTAAAAACTATGTCATCATATATACATATATATATTTTTACAGCACAGAATCAGAATTGTCATAAATAAGAAAGCTTCAATGCAAATCACTAGACTATACATAACAACTAATGGTAGATATTGCACTCAATAATAGGGATCCTAACTACTGAGTGCAAAGCTGTTATAGTCAAAATGAAAGAATGTCGAGAAAGCACATATATTGTAAGTATATCAAGGGAACATTGATCAGAAAATTGCAGATTATATATCATTAGTCATATAAAATGGTGCATTTCTTCCGTGTTGTTTAGACCATTTGGCCATCTACTGTCAAATTGTAAAATCATTTTGGTTTCTAGCTGTCTGAGCATAAGTTCTCGATGTCCTCCTCTTCTAAGTTGAGGGATAGCTCCCACCACAAAGTATATAAGACATGCCACATCTTTATTGTGTACATGCTTGAAATGGCAGGCAACCGGATATGCCTGATCGCTATGGATGATTGCCCTCAAATGCTGCAGTATCCTGACATGCACCTGCAGCTTGGTGCTACCGATGTAGTTCAAGCCACAGGTGCAAGTCAGGACATATACAGCATGGTCGGTTTTACAATTGTAATTACCATTGATCGGTATACCTTCAGGGCAAAACGGGGTGACGTAGCGTGGTATATTGACCCCGAATTTGCAAGCTCGACAGCTTGAACATTTTCGAAATCCTTTAGCAGATTGAAGCCATGATAGTTTCTGTTTGAGTTCAGGGGCAGCCTTATCCAAAGCAGATCCCATATTGTTAGCCCTTCTAAAGGTAATGACAGGAGACTGTGGAAGTTTAGGACCCAGTACGCTGTCACTTAATATTATGGACCAGTTTTTCTTCATAATGGCTTTAAGTTGTCTGTCTTGGCTGCTAAAGGTAGTTATCAGGCGTGGACAGTTGTCATTGAGAGTAGATGTGACAGGACTAACTAAAGTATCTATTTCTTGATCATTGTGCTTAAATAGGCTATCTCTAATTCTTAATTTGGATTTGTCGATAGCCAATTTTAATATGGCATCGGTATATCCACAAGCTTTGAAGCGTACAATCATATCTTTTAGGCAGGAATCAAAATCAGAATTAGTGCTACATATCCTTTTAAGTCTTAAAATCTCACCATACGGGATGCTGGAGATAGTGTGTCTGGAATGCATACTACTTGCGTGTAAAGTAGTATTACCCGCGGTGGGTTTTCTATGTAGTGTAGTTTGGATGGAGGAATTCAATACATACATCTCTACATCCAAAAATTGCATTTGTGTAGCATGGATATGAGCAGTAAAATTCAAATTTAAGCAATTGATGTTAATCTCTTTCATAAAATCGAGTGCCTGTTCCATACTTCCATCCCACAAGATGAAAATATCATCGATATATCTTAGATAACATCTGACATGTTCCTGCATCCATTTGCCGTGGGTAATTGCAAGGACCCGTTCCTCCCACCAGCCAACGTGAAGGCACGCGTAGCTGGGGAAGAAACAGGCCCCCATTGCAACTCCCCGTAACTGTCTAAAGATATCCTTTCCAAAAAGAAAGAAATTATTATGTAGACACCATTTGATCAAATTGAGAATGACTTTGTTATGCTCATAATAAATAATGGGTCTTTTAGCCAAAAAGTGTGCAATTGCCGCTAATCCCTGGGTGTGGTCAATACTGGTATACAGTGGTATACAGTGATTCTACATCAAGCGTAATTAATAACATATTACCATTGCACTTCAGATGTTTAATTTTGGTTAGGAAGTCGCTAGTGTCTTTTACAAAACTAGTTAATAGCCTAACTATGTCCTGTAAGAAAAAAAATCAATATATTCGCCAGCTTTTTCGCCCACACTTTTAATGGCTGATATAATGGGACGGCCCGGAATCGGGCTTACACCTTTGTGCACTTTCGGGATTAGGTATAAGAAGGAAGAACGGGAAATTCAACGTTCATAACTTTATATTCCTCAAAAGAAATTAACCCCTCTCTTCGCCATTTTCCAAGCAGTTTGTTTAAAGTTGTTTTTGCATTGGCATATTCTTTGTTTGTAGATTTAACATAACACATATTATCATTCAACTGTCTTATGGCCTCTGCTATGTAGTCCTTCTTTGGCCAAATTACTAGATTCCCACCCTTGTCAGAGGTTTTAATAACAATTTCATGATTGTCGCACAATTTCTTTATCAAGTTCACATATTCTCGTTTGATATTAGAAAATGTCTTACTTCTTTTGCTTCTGGTACTGTGGTATATCTTCTTGATATCGCTTGTTACGCAGTCATGGAAAACATCGATGCAGTCTCTGGGCATCAGTGGTATGTATATATATATATATATATATATATATATATATATATATATATATATATATATATATATATATATATATATATATATATGATAAGCAATGCGCTCCTGCGCTTTCGAAAGGCACACAGGGACCCTCCTGGCTTCCGGCTCTTGTTGCCCCTCGTAGATCTGCAAAATCAGTTCTCCTCAATAATTATGCCATGCTCCTGACGCGTTTCGAGGCAGCTCCGCCTCGTCATCATGGGGTCTGTGAAAAAAAATTCGGCATTGCGCTCACCCAAGTAGAGGCCTTAGCAACACACCAGGTTTTGCTGGGAGGCTGGACCTTCCAGATTTATGACAGATCTGCTCTTCAGATATCCCCCCTACTCCAGGGCTAAATAAAAAAGACTGACAGAAATCATAAGAATTCAGGCAACCTACTCAAGGAAGACTACAACGCTCACCCGATGAACTTCAACTACCATCATGCTGATGGAAAAGGACACACCACACCCACAATGGGGGTCTACATTCAAATCAAATAAAGGTTGCTTTAAAAATAGAGTGAGCGCAATGCCGAATTTGTTTTCACAGACCCCATGATGAAGAGGCGGAGCTGCCTCGAAACGCGTTCGGAGCATGGCATAATGTTTGAGAACTGATTTTGCAGATCTACGAGGGGCAACAAGAGCCGGAAGGCAGGAGGGTCCAAGTGTGCCTTTAGAAAGCGCAGGAGCGCATTGCTTATCATATATATATATATATATTTATATATTGTCGCTCCAAGGTTGTCCACCTTTGAGTAGCACACGAGCAGCAGCTTGATTTATGTGTAGGTGAGGACGGGGATCCGCTTGTAGATGCCGCTCCGTAATGGATCTGCCCGACGCATTTCGAAGCTCCATATGCTTCTCTTCAGGGGCTTTAACGGAAGCGGTGTGCGCAACCGCTAACCCACTTCTCCATTTTCCATATGACATACCCACCAATGGGAGGCTCAAATGAGACTGTGTATTATGGGAAGTGTGGTGCGGAAAGCACACAATCAAGTCCTGTATGGACCCCGCAAGTGGGCCCGTCCTCGATCCCATGTGCGGCTGCTGTTTCACTTCCGTGACCCCTAAGGATGACAGGGTGGTGCATACTCCGCGGCTGGACGGCCGCGTATAAATTGTCGCTCCAAGGTTGTCCACCTTTGAGTAGCACACGAGCAGCAGCTTGATTTATGTGTAGGTGAGGACGGGGATCCGCTTGTAGATGCCGCTCCTTAATGGATCTGCCCGACGCGTTTCGAAGCTCCATATGCTTCTCTTCAGGGGCTTTAATGGAAGCGGTGTGCGCAACCGCTAACCCACTTCTCCATTTTCCATATGACACACCCACCAATGGGAGGCTCAAATGAGACTGTGTATTATGGGAAGTGTGGTGCGGAAAGCACACAATCAAGTCCTGTATGGACCCTGCAAGTGGGCCCGTCCTCGATCCCGTGTACATCTGCTGTTTCACTTCCCTGACCCCTAAGGATGACAGGGTGGTGCATACTCCGCAGCTGGACGGCCGCATATAAATTGTCGCTCCAAGGTTGTCCACCTTTGAGTAGCACACAAGCAGCAGCTTGATTTAGGTGTAGGTGAGGACGGGGATCCGCTTGTAGATGCCGCTCCGTAATGGATCTGCCCGACGCGTTTCGAAGCTCCATATGCTTCTCTTCAGGGGCTTTAACGGAAGCGGTGTGCGCAACCGCTAACCCACTTCTCCATTTTCCATATGACACACCCACCAATGGGAGGCTCATATGAGACTGTGTATTATGGGAAGTGTGGTGCGGAAAGCACACAATCAAGTCCTGTATGGACCCCGCAAGTGGGCCCGTCCTCGATCCCATGTGCGGCTGCTGTTTCACTTCCGTGACCCCTAAGGATGACAGGGTGGTGCATACTCCGCGGCTGGACGGCCGCGTATAAATTGTCGCTCCAAGGTTGTCCACCTTTGAGTAGCACAGGAGCAGCAGCTTGATTTATGTGTAGGTGAGGACGGGGATCCGCTTGTAGATGCCGCTCCTTAATGGATCTGCCCGACGCGTTTCGAAGCTCCATATGCTTCTCTTCAGGGGCTTTAACGGAAGCGGTGTGCGCAACCGCTAACCCACTTCTCCATTTTCCATATGACACACCCACCAATGGGAGGCTCAAATGAGACTGTGTATTATGGGAAGTGTGGTGCGGAAAGCACACAATCAAGTCCTGTATGGACCCCGCAAGTGGGCCCGTCCTCGATCCCGTGTACGGCTGCTGTTTCACTTCCGTGACCCCTAAGGATGACAGGGTGGTGCATACTCCGCGGATGGACGGCCGCGTATAAATTGTCGCTCCAAGGTTGTCCACCTTTGAGTAGCACACAAGCAGCAGCTTGATTTAGGTGTAGGTGAGGACAGGGATCCGCTTGTAGATGCCACTCCGTAATGGATCTGCCCGACGCGTTTCGAAGCTCCATATGCTTCTCTTCAGGGACTTTAACGGAAGCGGTGTGCGCAACCGCTAACCCACTTCTCCATTTTCCATATGACACACCCACCAATGGGAGGCTCAAATGAGACTGTGTATTATGGGAAGTGTGGTGCGGAAAGCACACAATCAAGTCCTGTATGGACCTGCAAGTGGGCCCGTCCTCGATCCCGTGTATGGCTGCTGTTTTACTTCCGTGACCCCTAAGGATGACAGGGTGGTGCATACTCCGCGGCTGGACGGCCGCGTATAAATTGTCGCTCCAAGGTTGTCCACCTTTGAGTAGCACACGAGCAGCAGCTTGATTTATGTGTACGTGAGGACGGGGATCCGCTTGTAGATGCCGCTCCGTAATGGATCTGCCCGACGCGTTTCGAAGCTCCATATGCTTCTCTTCAGGGGCTTTAACGGTTGCGCACACCGCTTCCGTTAAAGCCCCTGAAGAGAAGCAAATGGAGCTTCAAAACGTGTCGGGCAGATCCCGTACGGAGCGGCGTCTACGAGTGGATCCCCGCCCTCACCTATACATAAACCAAGCTGCTGTTCCCGTGCTACTCAAAGGTGGACACCTTCGAGCATTGATTTATACGCGGCCGTCCAGCCGCGGAGTATGCACCACCCCGGTACCCTGGGGGTCACTAAAGTGAAGCAGCAGTCGTACTTGGAATCGAGGACAGGCCCACTTGTGGAGTCCATACAGGACTTGATTGTGTGCTTCCCGAACCACACTTCCCAGAATGCACAGTCTCATTTGAGCCTCCCATCGGTGGGTGTGTTATATATAAAATGGGGAAGTGGGTCGGCGGTTGCGCACACCGCTTCCGTTAAAGACCCTGAAGAGAAGCAAATGGAGCTTCGAAACGCGTCGGCCAGATCCCGTACGGAGCGGCGTCTACGAGTGGATCCCCGCCCTCACCTATACATAAACCAAGCTGCTGTTTGCGTGCTACTCAAAGGTGGACACCTTCGAGCATTGATTTATACGCGGCCGTCCAGCCGCGGAGTATGCACCACCCCGGTACCCTGGGGGTCACTAAAGTGAAGCAGCAGTCGTACTTGGAATCGAGGACGGGCCCACTTGTGGAGTCCATACAGGACTTGATTGTGTGCTTCCCGAACCACACTTCCCAGAATGCACAGTCTCATGTGAGCCTCCCATCGGTGGGTGTGTTATATATAAAATGGGGAAGTGGGTCGGCGGTTGTGCACACCGCTTCCATTAAAGCCCCTGAAGAGAAGCAAATGGAGCTTCGAAACGCGTCGGGCAGATCCCGTACGGAGCGGCGTCTACGAGTGGATCCCCGCCCTCACCTATACATAAACCAAGCTGCTGTTCGCGTGCTACTCAAAGGTGGACACCTTCGAGCATTGATTTATACGCGGCCGTCAAGCCGCGGAGTATGCACCACCCCGGTACCCTGGGGGTCACTAAAGTGAAGCAGCAGTTGTACTTGGAATCGAGGACGGGCCCACTTGTGGAGTCCATACAGGACTTGATTGTGTGCTTCCCGAACCACACTTCCCAGAATGCACAGTCTCATTTGAGCCTCCCATCGGTGGGTGTGTTATATATAAAATGGGGAAGTGGGTCGGCGGTTGCGCACACCGCTTCCGTTAAAGCTCCTGAAGAGAAGCAAATGGAGCTTCGAAACGCGTCGGGCAGATCCCGTACGGAGCGGCGTCTACGAGTGGATCCCCGCCCTCACCTATACATAAACCAAGCTGCTGTTCGCGTGCTACTCAAAGGTGGACACCTTCGAGCATTGATATATTTATATTTATATATATATATATATATATATATATATATATATATATATATATATATATATATATATTCTCGCTCCAAAACCACCAGCGCACAGACGGGTGCTTTCAAACTTTCAAATGCGGGGGTGTGCCCGCATAATCAATTACTCCCAATTCTCCTTTCAATCCACGTTCCTGTGAAAGAAGAAAAGCACTCCCGGGGGTAGTTTCTGTTATTTATTCTCAGAACTTGCACAACCACAAAACAGACGCGTTTCGTTGTAAACCTTTTTCGATGTTTACCGAAGCGTCTGGCCGCCATGTTTTTAACATCACATTGCCTGCAACAACATAAAGGAGGGATTGGCTTTCACTTCACCAATGGAGCGCCATCTTAGAATTCCCAAATGGAGAACAAAATACTCAGTGCATATTTCTAGACACAACATAAAATATGTGCGAATAATAATAACATTATTATTTAACTCCAAAATAATGCCCACCTATGGGCTATAATGCACTCTGTTGGCCAATGCTCCCGTCAATCAAGCACATCATAGACTATTACCACCCTCACAATCAAGTGTTGCAGGTATTAAAAGTAGATCTGAATGGGTAAACTATATACACATATACAAGAAAAGAAAGGGAAAACCACAAAAGGAAAAGAGAATAAGGGGAAATTAAACCCCACCTCAAACAAGCTTACATATCTCCTATTATGCAAATTTACAAGTCTATACGTTTCATCTATATACAATGTCCAGAACAAAGCGGACTCTCCTCCTGATTCTCATTCCCCTAGATGTATGGCTAACTCCTCACTGCTGTTAAGGCCCAGTGGTACTTTGGTTTGGAGATCCACAATGAATCTGGACTCCAGTCTCCTAAGCCTAAGGACCCTGTCTCCTCCCCGGGGATTCAGTGGAACCTGGTCCAAGCAGAAATAACTCAACAAATCTCTGTTCTGGTCATGTACTTTGTCGAAGTGACGTGCGACAAGATATGCTTCATCACCCTTCACGATTGCCCTCATGTGCTCCAAAACCCTGATCTTAGCTGGGTGAATAGTGCTTCCCACATAATGTAGGCCGCAGGGGTACATGAGGCAATATACTACATAGGAGCTGGTACAGGTAATACATTTCCTTATACTTCTCTTCTCCCTAGTAGTTGAAATCTCATAGGTGAGTACCCTTTTGCTACCCTTACAGGCTTTGCACTTCCCACACGGGAAGAAACCTTGCATTTTACCAAAGGATGAGATCGAATTGTCCGTCAGATGACTGTGGACAAGATAATTCTTAAGCGATCTGGCCTTTCTAAAGGTCACCAAAGGGTTAGGAGGCAGGTAAGACCCTAACACCCGTCACTTCTCAGTATGTTCCAATTTCTTCTCATGATCCTTTTTAGGTCCCCCGCATTGCTAGAATACATAGTAATGAGGCGAAACTTGCCTTCATCACTGTCAGGGTCATTCTTCTTGTTGATACTAATCTCCTGTTGTTGGAGCAGTGCTTCCCTCTTGAGAGCATCCGCCCTGGAGTAAGCCTGATCTAGCACTTGGTTGCTGTATCCTCTTGCTCTGAAACGCCTCATACTCTCTCTTGCTGCTTTCTGGAATTCTCCCTCTTCTGAGCTGTTACGCTCAATCCTAACTATCTCCCCTTAGGGAATACTCTTGACCAGATTCGGAGGATGACTACTTGAAGCATGAAGGACAGAATTGCTCGCAGATGTTTTGCAATACAATTTAGTTTTCAACTGTCCCTCCTCAACATAGATGTTCACATCTAAGTAGTTCACCGAGTCTGAACTTATTTCCCCGGTGAATTTCAAATTAACCTGATTATCATTGAGGACCTTAATAAAATCCAGGGCTGACTCTATTGGTCCATTCCAAACGATGAATAAATCATCGATGAAACGGTACCACCTGATTGGTCCATTCCTCGTTGGCCTCGCCTCAGGCCACCTGCTCCTCCCACCAGCCTGCAAACAAGTTTGCATAGCTGGGGGCGAAGCAGGTGCCCATGGCCGTGCCCGAGGTTTGTCTGTACATCTGTGTCTGGAACACGAAAATGTTGTTAGTAAGGCAAAATTTAGCAAACTCCAAGATCAGAATATTGTGTTCCACATATTTCAATGGACATACTTCCAGAAAGTATCTGAGCGCCCTCAGACCATCATTATGAGCTATAGAGGTGTATAGACTTGTTATGTCAAGTACTATCAATTTGTAGTTCTCATCCCACTTCAAAGATGCCAAATGTCCCAACAGATCTTTTGTGTCTCTAATATATGACTTCAATATCTTTACATGTGGCAAAAGAAAGAAGTCCACATAAATAGACATGTGTTCTGTGAGGCTCCCCTGTGATGCCACAATGGGTCTTCCAGGTGGACATAATCTGTCCTTGTGCACCTTGGGGAGGTGATAAAAAGTCAGAATGGTGGGGTTCAAACGTCTTAAAAACAAAAATTCATCCATATGTAGAAGGGTCTTGTTATGCCATTTGGTGATCAAAGTGTGATATTCCACTGTACTCAGATGATATTCCTTGGAACCAATGGCAACATAATTCCTTTGATCATTCAGCTGACGTAGCGCTTCTTTATCATAGTTCTTCCTACTTTGCAAGACAAATATTCCCGCCCTCATCAGAGGGCTTGTAAACAATTTTGTTGTCATCTTTCAGGCTTATCAAGGCTAATCGTTGTTTGAAAAAGAAATTGCTATCCTTCCTCGTAATGCTGTTGTTATTGCCCAGAAATTGCCTCTTCCGCTGTGAATTGCTCAAATCTTTTACAACTGCGTCTGTGAAAGTATCAATGGCATCTGGCATTGTCTGTGGTAGAAACTTTGAAACAGGTTTAAAGTGTGTGTTACCTCCACACTGTTCAATGCCTGTCACTGCAAGCTTTTGGGATCTGTTTATGGTCGTTATTGGAGTTAAATAATATTGTTATTATTTATTCGCACATATTTTATGTTGTGTCTAGGAATATGCACTGAGTATTTTGTTCTCCATTTGGGAATTCTAAGATGGCGCTCCATTGGTGAAGTGAAAGCCAGTCCCTCCTTTATGTTGTTGCAGGCAATGTGATGTTAAAAACATGGCGGCCAGACGCTTCGGTAAACATCGAAAAAGGTTTACACCGAAACGCGTCTGTTTTGTGGTTGTGCAAGTTGTGAGAATAAATAACAGAAACTACCCCTGGGAGTGCTTTTCTTCTTTCACGGGAACGTGGATTGGAAGGAGAATTGGGAGAAATTGATTATGCGGGCACACCCCGCATTTGAAAGCACCCGTCTGCAAGTGCCTTGCGCTGGTGGTTTTGGAGCGAGAATTGGATATTCGCGGAGCACCGACACGGTGAAGCTATGCTGGGAGGACGTGACACGCTGGAAGAGGCGGGCACCCACTTGTGAGCACTAGCGGGTGAAGCCTGGGTAAGACGCCAGCTGGCGTTTTCACTTATTATTCACTGTACCAAGACAGGGGAGACAAGCACACTATTGGTTACATTTGAAAAACGGATTATAAACATATTCTGTGAATCGGAGCGCCAGGAGGCTGCCTCCAGCATGTTTGGTAAGAAGGAGGAGAGGGGATAACGCAAACAGGACTCGGGGGATCCGGTAAAACAAGCTTCCACACCAAATGCACAGCGCTCGAGAGACTTTACGAGCGCGAGATAAGAAAATGGTGGGAGGGGACCTCCCTACAACAATACATTGAGGTGAATATGGCCCCAAGGGGATTAAGAATTTACACAGTACCAGCGTATGAATCCCCAGACTCCCTGCTTCTAGATGAATGGGCTGAACACATTGCATTGTCATGCAGAGGAAGTTTGCAAATTTTGGTCAAATTTGCATGGAGTGATCGAGATAAGGCATTGCATGACATTGAGGAGTTGGAGGAACTCCGAAAGAAGGAAGAGGATCAAACTAAGCTTTCAAAATTTAGGGAACAAATGAAAAAACATCTGAAAACATATGAAGAAAAAATAAAGCAACGAAAGCAAGGTAAATTTGAAAGAGACGAGGATGATTATGCCCAAGGAAGGGTATTAACCTTTGTGAAGAAATACGATAATCCAAGGAAGGAGTTGTTGAGTAAGAGCAGAACAACAGTACAAACTGGGTTGGATACTGTTGTTACCTTGGAATCTGAGGTAACAGAAAATGAGTCTTCCGGAGATGAAGGGCGAAGCACCTTACGATCAGGACTGGTGCGTACTTCTCTTCGGTAGGAGTTCCAACTAATCCGCCAATCGTGGCAGAGAGGAGGAAGGGGAAAACCACCGGAACGGGGTGGAAGAGGAAGACAAGAAGGGGAAATGGGGGCAGGAAGAGGCGATGTCTCCCCCCAGAGACCAGGAGCAAAAGATCTACAACAGGAGGCGATAATGAGTGATGATAATCTCACCATTATCAATCTAACAGATAAAATGCTCACGGATACGGAGGAATCTGTTCTCAAGTTAGGACTAACATTTTGCCCCCAACGATATATGGAATTCACCCAGACACGTATTGATTTATTCAAATTTACACGAAAACTAAAATTGCACAAGTACTTTAAAATGAAACCTGTACCAATAAAGCCAAAAAAGATGGGGGACAGTCACTGTGAAACAGATAGCTTACAAGACAGAGATCTTAATGCCATCATGGTGTTGGAAGAGCTGAGGACTGGGGCTCCAGAGGATGCGCTGACGACCATAAGCAGATCCCAAAAGCTCGCAGTGACAGGCTTTGAACAGTGTGAAGGTAACACTCACTTTAAACATGTTTCACAGTTTCTACCACAGACAATGTCAGATGCCATTGATACTTTCACAGACGCAGGTGTAAAAGATTTGGGCAATTTAGGGCGGAAGAGGCAATTTCTGGGCAATAACAACAGCATTACGAGGAAGGATAGCAATTTCTCTTTCAAACAACAATTAGCCTTGATGAGCCTGAAAGATGACAACGAAATTGTTTGCAAGCACTCTGATAAGGGCGGGAATATTGTCTTGCAAACTAGGAAGAACTATGATAAAGAAGCGCTAAGTCATCTGAATGATCAAAGGAAGGAATTATGTTGCCATTGGTGCCAAGGAATATCATCTGAGTACAGCGGAATATCACACTTTGATCACCAAATGACATAACAAGACCCTTCTAAATATGGATGAATGTTTGTTTTTAAGACATTTGAAATGGGGGCAGGAAGAGGCGATGTCTCCCCCCAGAGACCAGGAGCAAAATATCTACAACAGGAGGCGATAATGAGTGATGATAATCCCACCATTATCAATCTAACAGATAAAATGCTCACGGATACGGAGGAATCTGTTCTCAAGTTAGGACTAACATTTTGCCCCCAACGATATATGGAATTCACCCAGACACGTATTGATTTATTCAAATTTACACGAAAACTAAAATTGCACAAGTACTTTAAAATGAAACCTGTACCAATAAAGCCAAAAAAGAAGGGGGACAGTCACTGTGAAACAGATAGCTTGCAAGACAGAGATCTTAATGCCATCATGGTGTTGGAAGAGCTGAGGACTGGGGCTCCAGAGGATGCGCTGACGACCATAAGCAGATCCCAAAAGCTCTCAGTGACAGGCTTTGAACAGTGTGAAGGTAACACTCACTTTAAACCTGTTTCACAGTTTCTACCACAGACAATGCCAGATGCCATTGATACTTTCACAGACGCAGGTGTAAAAGATTTGGGCAATTTACGGCGGAAGAGGCAATTTCTGGGCAATAACAACAGCATTACGAGGAAGGATAGCAATTTCTCTTTCAAACAACGATTAGCCTTGATGAGCCTGAAATATGACAACGAAATTGTTTGCAAGCACTCTGATAAGGGCGGGAATATTGTCTTGCAAACTAGGAAGAACTATGATAAAGAAGCGCTACGTCAGCTGAATGATCAAAGGAAGGAATTATGTTGCCATTGGTGCCAAGGAATATCATCGTTTGAACCCCACCATTCCGACTTTTTATCACCTCCCCAAGGTGCACAAGTACAGATTATGTCCACCTGTAAGACCCATTGTGGCATCACAGGGGAGCCTCACAGAACACATGTCTATTTATGTGGACTTCTTTCTTTTGCCACATGTAAAGATATTGAAGTCATATATTAGAGACACAAGAGATCTGTTGGGACATTTGGCATCTTTGAAGTGGGATGAGAACTACAAATTGATAGTACTTGACATAACAAGTCTATACACCTCTATAGCACATGGTGATGGTCTGAGGGCGCTCAGATACTTTCTGGAAACACGTCCATTGAAATATGTGGAACACAATACTCTGATCTTGGAGTTTGCTAAATTTTGCCTTACTAACAACATTTTCGTGTTCCAGACACAGATGTACAGACAAACCTCGGGCACGGCCATGGGCACCTGCTTCGCCCCCAGCTATGCAAACTTGTTCGTAGGCTGGTGGGAGGAGCAGGTGGCCTGGGGCGAGGCCAACGAGGAATGGATCTACCAGGTTGTACGGTGGTACCGTTTCATCGATGATTTATTCATCGTTTGGAATGGACCAATAGAGTCAGCCCTGGATTTTATTAAGGTCCTCAATGATAATCAGGTTAATTTGGAATTCACCAGGGAAATAAGTTCAGACTCGGTGAACTACTTAGATGTGAACATCTATGTTGAGGAGGGACAGTTGAAAACTAAATTGTATCGCACAACATCCGACTTTATTTCTTCTTTACAGATAACAGAAAAGATCTAACACAACCCACCACAGAAACAAACACAGGCCTCAAAACTAAGTCGACCTTTGTTCCCTTCCTCCAACAGGTACCATCTAAAGTTGGTACTTTTGAAACAGCGGTGGTACACGAGATAAATACGCTCAATTTGTCAAAAAACAGCAATTTCCAAAATTTCTCGAAAGTAGAGAGACTAGCACTGGAAACCCTGTCTAAAGATACAAACATCACCATAAAACCGGCCGACAAAGGCGGTGCGATAGTCATCCAGGACACCACCTCCTATCGGGCCGAATGTCTGAGGCAGCTGGGTGACACCAATTCTTATACACTCCTGTCAGTGGATCCCACCACATGACTTCTCACTGAAATCAAAAATTTAGTGGAAGAAGCTAGTGCGGAGGGCTGGATAACATCACAAGAGGCAAAATTCTTGGTCACTTCACATCCAGTCACTCCGTACTTCTATGCACTGCCTAAAATCCACAAAGCAGCCAGACCACCCCCAGGACGACACATCATCTCTGGGATTGGATCGCTCCTCGAACCTCTTTCATCCTTTGTAGACGTCTTTCTGAGGCCTCTAGTCAAAACTATGCCTACATACTTCCAAGACACCAAGGACGTCCTTCGGCTACTACCAGAGGTTGAGATCAACACCGAGACTGACATCCTTGTCAGTTTCGATGTAGAATCTCTATACACTTGCATACCACAAGAAGAAACCCTACAGGCTGTACGGGACCTCTTAGAAACTACCTCCCATGAGAGCATAACACCCATCCATTTTATCATGGAACTGGCGAGGCTCGCAATGACCGAAAAAAAATTCAAATTCGAAGACTCGATCTATCTCCAGATATCGGGGACTTCGATGGGCAGTAAATTTGCGCCGAGTCTGGTGAATTTATACGTCCATCTTTTCGAAACCCATCATGTCCTCAACCACAACAATCCGTACTACCAACAAACGGTGTTGTGGAAGAGGTACATAGATGACGTCTTTGTGGTGTGGCGTGGAGACAGTCAGTCTGTACTTGCCTTCCAAACCTGGCTTAACAATCAAAACCAGTTTTTAAGATTCACTGTGGAATACAGCAAAACAGAACTCCCATTCCTGGATCTATTGATCATTCCCAAAGAAGGTCACCTTACTAGCAATTTGTACCGGAAGCCAATGTCTCGTAACTCCTTGCTCAGGTTCGATAGTCATCATCCTCGTTCCCCGAGAGAGAACTTACAGTTCGGACAATTTCTCAGGGTTCGAAGAAATTGCTCTGAGAAATACGACTTTTAAGAACAAGCCGGAGATTTGTCCATCAAACTAAAACAACGACTTTATCCAAATTCGTTGATCAAAAAGTCATGCAAAAGGGCCTCTAACAATCATCGAGAGGCGCTACTTACAGTCCCTGTGGATAAACCGCCTCTTGACAGACTAACTTGTGTCACAACTTTTAGCACGGCCTCATCATTGGTTCAAAAGATCATTCGGCACAATTGGCGCATACTCAACACTGCGGGTGAAAATATTCCATTGCCACTTTTTTCTTTCAAAAGGGGTTCAAATTTAAGAGATGAACTTGTGCACACTAGACCGCGCTATAGCTCAAACGACACACCAACGACATTGTGGAATCTTCCCCCTGTGCAAGGACACCACCCATGTGGTAACTGTTCTGTGTGCCCACAGACCAAAAAAACACTATCAGTGGGCATTGGCACATCACGCCCATGGGTTTTAAAATGACACACGAACTGTAACAGCGAAAAGGTTATTTATCAAATCACCTGCCCCTGTTCTCTTCGGTACATAGGCATGACGACGAGAAAAATCAAACTAAGAATACAAGAACATAAAAGCACCATCAGACGTAACAAACAAGCGACCCGGATGGCAAATCACTTTCTCACCATGAAACACTCAGTTGAAAACATGGAATGGTTAGTGCTCGAACAGCCATTCATACCCCCGCATGTCAGCGATATCTCCCATTTTCTGTTAGTCAAAGAACAAAAATGGGTTTTCAAACTCAAATGCGATACTGAAGGGTTAAATGATGAAATATCGTGGATCCAGCTCTGACACCATTGAACACATTGAAACATCATTTCACATCAGAGCACCCGGTAGCCACATGTGAAAATCTAGGATTTCACCTTTCGCTGAACTCCGTTCGGCCCTTGATAACTTGTTGACGGATACTTTTCCAACTTTTTTCTATCCCCAAGATGATGTCTGTCTCTGGAAGGACAAAACATTTCAGTTACGATATGTTCTCATCTAGAAACCGATACAGGCTTTGCTTATTAAACTCTAAAACCTGTTTGCTCGCCAAATACATGGTCTTAGGTACACAGATTGGCATCCGGTTTTTGGTCTTTACGAAACAACCAATCATCTTGAACCCTACCTGTCAAGCGTTTTTCAATCCGGTCCGCCTCCGTCTGACTCTCACCAGACGTAGCAGCAGTGTTTCCGGTTCTTGTAATGAACCAACCACCGTCGGACATTTCCGGCAACACCCAAATAAGCGGCTCCTCTCTGGTCCGCAAAAGGCCGTCTTAGCCCGCCCTAACGGATATGCTCACTACCTTCCCCTCGGCTCAGATGACAGACCGAGGCAACGACGGACAGGTTGGTGATACATTATCCAGACTCTTCAAAACCTAGCTCAAGATCTCCTCCTTGTTGAGCTCCATAATAACGAATTTCCAACATGCGAGACATGCTTCTCGAGACACAGTTTTTATAAGCATTTGTGTCCTTCTCTTCCGCACTTTTATTGTACATATTTGTGAAGAAAGGTGTATGAGAATTGTTCTCATTACATCCGAGCGCCCTCAAGTCACATCAACCAGAGGCGCCATATCTCTGTCTCTATCTCAGTGCCTTCGCTGCAATCCTGCCAGCAGCAATTGCCTACATTGAGTTACACCATGAGTATCGCACTTTTTGGCGAGGTTGATACATGTTATTCTTTCATGTTTTTTACCCTTGTTTAGAGCGTGGCCTCTTTGCCCTGAGCGAGCGCCAGGCGAGGTGAGGTCTTCTCCTTAACGTTTAAGGGTGAGTTAAATCAAACCGTACCGTGGTACACTGGTTTACACACATTTGATGTTTTCTAATATGCTGACATCTGTTCTGCTTTGTGTGTATCTTTTTCTTTTTTTTTTCTCTTTTCCTTAGGAGAGTTTGTGTTACAACGATATGAGACTACCATAGAGTAAAAAGTTTACTGGTAGGTCTACATCATTATCACTAATCACTGTTGCAGTAGTGCACATCATAGGTCCTGATGAAAGCCTGTCAAGGCTGAAACATGTCAACCATTAAACATCTATGACGGATAGTAATTCCTTTCAAGCTATCCTCACTCTGCTTTTAATGATGCCGTTATGATGGTCACACCCAATAAAGTAGTTTTTTGTCATCATAACAGGTATTTTTAAGTATCACCACATTCACTTTTCACACTATCTTGAGCACTGCAACTTTTCCCTTCAGCCTACTAATTCTACCCACTGGCTGTCCTTCTCACTGGAGGATCCGATACTAGCACTCCTCGAAAGAGATCTGATGAGGTGGCTAACGGATACCAGTTTCTAATTTCCAACCCAGATGACGAGGCTCCGCCAACGAGTGGGCTGATGGGTATATTTACACACTCCTCTCTCTCCACTGGACTATCTCTTCTATACACTAGATAAGATTATCCAGCAGAACTGGCCTCTGGTACGAAGTGATCCGGTGATTAGACCCCTGCTACCGCAGAGGGTTTCCATCACCTATAGCAAGGCTCGTTCAATGAAAGACATTTTAGTAAAAACAAGCGCAGAGGTTGTAGACAATAGCAGCTGGATCAAATCCAACAAAGGATTTTACCGGTGTAAAACCTGTAAAGCGTGTTCCCATGGAATAAACATGAGTACCTACTATACACCCTTTAGCGAGAAAACATGCAAAATATCTAAACTGTTGACATGTAAAACTGAATTTGCTGTCTATGTCCTGTTGTGCCCTTGTAGCCTTCAGTAAATAGGCAGCACCAAATTACCTGTTAACAAACGGGTGTTGCAACAGTTGAGAGCTATTACAAATCAGGACAACACCTATCCTGTGGCTCGTCATTTCAGGGAATGTCATGACTCGAACAACTCGAACTTGAAATACTATGTGATAGATGCAGTTCTCCCAGTAGAAAAGGTGGCGATCGTGAGAACAAATTGAGAAAATTGGAAATACGCTACATTCTACAGCTAGATTCAAAACATCCTGGGGGCTCAATGCCACAGAAGATTTATATACATGTCATACATGATCACAGGGAGTATAGAGGTAACAAGGAAATTGAAGGACCAGTCAGGATGTTTTAATCAAAATTTGACAATGAAATCTTTTATATATTTTTTATATAGCTTTTATCCATCCATGTTTAACAACCAATTTTTTAGGAATTGTTTTGACAATGGTAATCTTGTTTTTAAAACACATTACAGGGGATTATGAATGCTTTATATGAATTATTGATAGTATTATAGATCAACCATTAGTATGTTATTAGATTTATACCTTTTATTTACAACAGGATAACATCTATTTAACTATTTATATATTTATTCATTTATCTATTTATTTAATTATTTATTCATCTGTGATTATTGTATTCATACAGTTAGTTACTGTTGTAGCGAATTTGCACAAAATCCCCTGACCCAGGATTCTTTATACATGTGAGAATATACTGGGACAAATACTATTGGTCCATCTTGAAACATGGGGTGGTTAAGATCCAAAGAAAGTAAAGTCAAATGATAATTAACACCAACACTAGTTACATCCAACATCTGTACCAAATCAAAAATTAGACATAGATATCCCACCATAGGATGACTCTAAAAGAAACAAATGTATTAGACTTTGAACTGTTTTGCATATTTATTTGCTAATATTGCACAAGCACTAGGCACTGTATTTCACGTTTTTTGCACTATGGGGTACCAATTCTCACATGTGCTAGATTAAAATGTGAAGCATAGGAAGATCAAAGGAAGAGGGATTTAACCCATAATTTGCTGCTAGGCTTTTGACAGGTTTAGCGAGAAATACAAAACAATGTATTTTACCGCCAATTTGCAAAGCCACAAGATGTTTATGCATTTGTGATTTTATTATTTAAATCAATCGAAATGGCTTTTAAAAGATTTTGTACTTTTTACTTTGTACTTTATGCTGAAGAACAAAATGTGATCAATTGAAAATTGTTCAGAGCGAGGGTAGAAGAGCAATAACGTTAAATATGTCTTCCAGTTTTATTAGAAACTAGCACCACGTGAGGAGTTGTTCAGGGGGCACTTTCACTTTAAATATTGCACTGTTTTAGCTTGCAACTGTCATGTGATCAAGGCTGAAGCGAGCTGCAACGCGTAAAGGCGACTGGTGAGTAACAATAAACTTCAGTTTTCGCACCAATTTCGGGTCCGTGTCCGTCTCTGGAGGCAAGCCTGCACGGAAGAGTGTAATATATATATATATATATATATATATATATATATATATATATATATATATATATATATATATATATATATATATATATATATTCACTGAGAAAACCATAGGTTATAGACCATATATAGTTAGGAATTAACATTTACAAAACCTTAAAAATTCACTGAAAAAACCATAGGTTATAGACCATATATAATTAGGGATTAGCATTTACAAAACCTTATTTTACTCGCACAAAACCATTGAAATTCGCATATATAGTTAGTTCCACTAACTATATATCGCGCACCCGCAATCCACTGCTAATGATGTCACATATTACATCATTCATGACATGGTCAGTGACATCACTGATGACATCACTGATGACATCACTGATGACAACATCCAGTGACTGTATGTTTCTGTAAAGTTAAAATATGTCTTACATATTGAAGAATGAGTGGATGTATAAGTGTCTGGATGAAGGTTTTAGTAGGTGCATGACTGACTGTATGAGTGAGTGATTAAATGTGTCTCACTGAGTGCATGGGTTAGTGACTAAACTGTCTTAATTTGTGCATCATTATGTCTGTTGTTCTGTAAACTGCTGCATGTGTTAATCAGTAGCTATATGAGTAAGTATATGGGTTATTGATTGGTTGTCCAAATATTTGTATGGGAGACTGAGTATGTGTGTGGGTGGCTGGGAGGGGTATGACTCTGTGCATAGATGTGTGAGCAGTTGATTCACTAGATGTATGACTTCAAAAGTGCATGTGGAAACAGCTGTATGGGCGGTTGACTGTGTGCATGAGTGTATTGGTGAGTGAATGGATATCTCAGTGCTACATGTCAAAGTAAGTACATATGTAAAACACAGTACATGTGAGAGTTGACATATATAAATAACTGTGCATAAGAGCCAGTGAATGTGTGAGTGGCTGTATGGATCATTGTGAACTTCAATCAAGGATTTTATAAAAGAGTAAATATGTGTTAGTATATGTTGTAATAAGTAAGGTGTGTATAACTGTATAGTTGAGGAAATGGAGGTGTGATTGATTCTTTGCATGACTGAGTAGGTGTGTGAGTAACTCCATGGATGAGTGACAGTCTGTGAGTGTCTGTTTACACTGAGTGTACGTAAGGTTATATTAGAGTCTGAAGAGGTTCAACGTATTATCACATGAATGATATCATCAGTGATGTAATCAGTAATGTCAAATGAGATGTCATCAGTGATGTCATTTGAGATGTCATCAGTGATGTCATCAGTGATGTCACTGACCATGTCATGAATGATGTAATATGTGACATCATTAGCAGTGGATTGCGGGTGCGCGATATATAGTTAGTGGAACTAACTATATATGCGAATTTCAATGGTTTTGTGCGAGTAAAATAAGGTTTTGTAAATGCTAATCCCTAACTATATATGGTCTATAACCTATGGTTTTTTCAGTGAATTTTTAAGGTTTTGTAAATGTTAATTCCTAACTATATATGGTCTATAACCTATGGTTTTTTCAGTGAATTTTTAAGGTTTTGTAAATGCTAATTTCTAACTATATATGGTCTATAACCTATAGTTATTTCAGTGAATTTCAATGGTTTTTTAATAGCAAATATCAAAGGCTGTAAAATGTATTCTTCTTTTAAAGGAAAAATATATTTTATATGTATTAATTAAAAAAAATGTATGCATCTGCCAAACCCTGACCTCTTAATAGTGCACTGTGGTGGAAATGATTTGGGCACTATGACTGGGGATGATCTTGAAATGCTTTTAAAGAACACCTTTCTTCATTTGATGACACTTTTTCCCCAAACTGCCTTGGTATATTCCAATATATGTCAAAGACAGAAATGTAAGTGGTCCAACCAATTTTTTCCACAATTTGAGAAAGCACGGAAACATGTGAATAAATCTGTTTCTGCTTGCATGAGAGACTATGAAATGGGTTTAATATACAACAATAACTTGCGTACCAACATTCAACACATCTACAGAAGAGATGGTGTGCACTTCTCCGATGAAGGTAATAGAATATTCGTCCTTTATTTAAAAGTGTGCATTGGAACCTACTTGTAGGTACCTACATTAGCCACAGAACCCAATAGCTCTTTTCAGAGCTACCGTACCTCTGATCATTCAAAACGTTTATCTTTTTCAAATTTTTTTTTCTTCACCAAAGTACGCTCCCCGGTTCGCTTACCGGTGCGCGTACCGGGCGCTCCCCCCACGAAATTTTCAAAAATGTTATTTTTTTATTTTTGCATATATCACCGTCCTAATCCCCCCTCAGAAAACCTAGAGGGTCACAAAGTGTCTACCGTGCCCCCTTCTACCCATTCCGAACATTGTTTGTCCTCCATCTTATGACTCAATTCTACCGATACACAAAATGGAGGACTCCCGTAACGCTGCCGGTTCGCGTACCGGGGAGCGCACCGGTAAGCGCTCGATAAAAAAAGGTGGGAAAGTAATTTACAGAAAAACCACTACAGACACTTTCATCCAATATAGAATAGGCCCTACTACATAACAGTCCCTACCATTTACCCAAATTTGATGGAATTCCATTGAGAAAATTATGCTGTAAGCCTGACTAAATATCCTGAGGTAAATTACCTAACAAAAACACTTATGAAGTGTTAGAATTGACAACCAATCAAAATGCTACTTTCAATATCTTCTATTATTTCATGACATTTGATTGGTTATGTACCTGAATATATATAAAGAAAGAGAGAGAAACACAGCCATTTTGACTACTACTTCCTGAAGTACATATCAAGTGCATTTCAACTGAGAACTTAAACTTCTTGTTGAAAGGTAAGATGTTATTTTAAAAACTGAAGTATGTTCTGCACTTTAAGTTAATTAGGGAAACATTTTCTGATAGTTATATACTATCCCTCTGTAATAGTTATAGAATAAGATAGACTTCTCTGTTTTAGTTATGGATGGAGTTAGGCTTGTCTTGTATAATTAAGAATTAACTTAGGCTTTATCACATACATTTTTTTATATTTCTACTTCCAGTCTGATACCATACACTGCCCAAAGATAAAATCACTGTTTAAAAAACGAAACTACCTGTCTGTACTTAAACCCAACAGTGCCCTATCTGTACTGATATATTTTTTTAAAATTCATTTTACAGCACAAAAATGGAAGGAGAGAACAAAACTAACTTGGAAATTGTTGCAGGAAGCAACACAGATACAGAAATTGACTCTGAATTCTATGATGAATCACAGGACTTTGAACTTCTGCAATGTGTAGAATCAGTAGATTTCCTAATTGAAAATGAAAAAAATTCTGACAATGAATTATTAGAAGTTCTTTTTAATTTTGAAAATGAATCAGAAAAATAAATTTATATTTAATAATTCAAAAATTGTTTGAGACATTATTCATTTTTATATGTATTTTGTAAACTACTAGCAAATTGATTATAATGTAAAGTCAGACTTTAAATATACTGTGCAACTTTTTTGTGTTACATAGTAAGTTTGCTCATAGTTACTTCCTTTCTTCCACTATATTATCTCCAATGTGTATTTAACATCTCTTTATCATCTCCTGCCTCCATGGTGTTTCTGCTTTCCTGACAGACTACGCTATGAATTCCATATACCACAATAACTTCTGAAACAACATGCAAGATATTTACAAAGAAAACGGTGTATTTTTATTTTTAGACTCTGCATTGGTACCTACATGTTGGTACTTAAATAAAAAAAACAAAAAGCAAAACAAAAAGAACAATCAATAAACATACAATATTTGAACATTCTTTCATCCTATTTTCCCAATATTACGCTTCCCGGACCGCTTCCCGGTGCGCGTACCGAGCGCTCCCCCCGCACAACAAACTAAAATATATATTTTTTTTTTTACCCCGCGGGGCCCTTTTAAAGCCCCCTCATCAAACCTAGGGGGTCAGGGAGGATGTACTCCGCCCCCTTATGCTTATTTCCCCCTTTGTTTTTGCCACATCTTGTGTCTCGATCCTACCGAGACACAAGATGGCGGCCGCTCTGGACTGTTTAGAATGTTCACAGTCACCGGGGAGCCAATCCGCTTCTCCTCGCGAAGTTCCGTTACGCGTCAGGTACGCGAACCGGGGCGCTAACCGGGACGCTGTCACAGATATATCTGTTTTTTGAAACGTTAATTTCTCAAAATCCACTGGAGCACATATATTGAGACACAGCAAAGGCACGTCGGGCAAACCATATCTACAATTTTGCCAAGTTTCGTGTAAATCCATTCAGCCGTTCGAGCTAAAAGTGATTCCAACCGCCCTATGGAAAAATGAATGGGAAAAACGTGTTTTGGGACACCCCTTTTTTCTCGCCCCCCCCCCTAACGGAACCCCGCCAAATTTTCAGGGGCTGCTCAGTAACACAATGTGCCATTTCCCTGAAAATTTCAGCCAATTCCGTTCACAAACGCCAAAGTTATTCGACATAGAATTTTCAGAAATCCCATAGAAAAAAAATCCTAACTATATATACCTACTGCCGACCGCCAGTAGGTAATATATATATATATATTTTATTTTTTATTTTATTTATTTATTTATTTATATATATATATTCACTTAAAAAACCATAGGTTTCACACCAGTTATAGTTAGCTGGAAGTTTTACTCGCATAAAACCATAGAAATTCCCACGTTATAGTTAGATGGACTCACTATAACTTGCGCGTGCAATGCACTGTTGATGACGTCACATATTACATCACTCATGACATGGTCAGTGACATCACTCGTGACATCACTGATGACACCATCCAGTGAATGTGTGTCTTTCTGAAAAATAAATATGTTTTATATATGTATATCTAAAGGTCGATGGAAGAATAAATGTGTAAATAAGTGTCTAAATGGATGATTTTTTTTGTAAAAATGATTGTATAACTGCCGTATTAAGTGTATCTTAGTGAATACATGTATTAGCGAGTAATGTTTAAATATGTAAATATATGTATCAGTGTCTCACTTTGTGTATAAGTGGCTGCATGGGTTGGTGACTAGCTACATGAGTGCCGATATGGGTTATTAGTTGGTTTTTAGAGTATCAGTATGAGTGTCTGTATGGTTTGGTGGAGGTATTACTTACTGCATAGGTGCATGAATGGGTGACTCACTGGTTGTATGTGTTTTGAAGACAGCATGTGTGCAGGACTGTATGGGTGGATGAGTGTGTGGATGGGTGTGTTAGTGAGTGATAGTATCTTTATGAGTAACTACACATGCTTTAAACTAGTATATGTGAGTTTTGATGTATATAAGTGATGTATATAAGTGAGTATATGTGAGAGTGAGAGATTGTAAGAGGTCCTGTATAAATAAGTATGTGTTTCTATAAGTGATTGTTTAAGAGAGTAAGTATGTGTACGATTCTGTAGAAGTAAGTGCAGTGGTGGGTGTAAAGCTGTATATGCAAGTAAATGGATGTTTGATAGTTTATTTGCATGTGTGAGTTTGTGTGTGAGTAACTCTATAGATGAGTGTTGGTGTGTACTAAGATGTATAGGTGTATGAGTACATATGATGAGTGAGTACATGTATGAGTACCTATATGGAAATGTTAGTGAATGACTGGATGTGTATGTAGATTTTAGAATCAACCTCCAGTATGCACCAGGGGGCTCCATTGCAGAGAGGTGTAAAAAGGGGCATGGCCTCTTTACATGTCTCTGCAAGGGAGCCCCCTGGCCCATACTGGAGGTTCCTGGTGGGCTAGTTGGCTCCCAGGGACCCCCAGTATGTGAGGGGAATTACTTCCCCCTCTGCAAACGCGCAGAGGTGCAAGGAGGGGGCGTGGCCTCCTACCGATCCTGTTTAAAAAAAAAAACTTTTAAGAAGGGGGGCTGTGTAGCCCCCCATCTTTTTCTTTTTTTTGGGCCCTGGATACCCCATCCCCCAGGGCCTGCCCTAATTTTTTTTTAAATCGGGAAGGGGGCCACGTGGCCCCCCTCCCGTGGCCGATTTCGGCCCTGGGGACCCCATCTCCAATGGCATGGCCAACTTGTTTTTGTGGAGGGGGCTGCATAGCCCCCCTCCTATGCCCCCCTTAAGGCCCCGGGGACCCCATCCCCCGGGGCCGGCCTTTTATTTATACATTTTGTTTGGGAGGGGGGCCGCGTGGCCCCACTCCCGGGTCATTTCTGGCCCCGGGGCCTGGCCTTCCTCGTTGGGGGCTGTGGGGGGGTCCCCAACCCCCCCACGGTCCCTGTCGGCTCCCCGCATCCTGTGGGAGCCGGCATTGCTTTTCTGTATGGGGAGCAGCTAACATGCTGCTCCCCATACAGAAAAGCAATCAGCTTTGATTTTTTGAAAGAGAGAGCAGGTTTCCTGCTCTCTCTTTCAAAAATCAAAGCAGTTTGCTGTGGTAGGGTGGGTGCCGCGAAGCTCCCGCCCTACCACAGCAAACAGCAGTGTCCCGAGGGTGGGCTCCCCGGGACACTGCAGGAGCCGGCCCTGGAGGGTGGTGGTCCCCAGGGCCATCAAGGGCTCCAGGAGGAGGGCCGCGCGGGCCCCCTCCCAACATCTAAGAAGCCCCGGGCGGTGGTGGTCGCCGGGGCTGGAGGGTCCATCACGGACCCCCGTATTTTGCATATTAGTGCCCCGGGGAGGTGGGGGTTCATATGGCGTGTGGGGGAGATTGAACCCCCCACACAGGTTTTAAAACGCAAAGCAGTTTGCTGTGGTGTATAGGGAGCAGCTAACATGCTGCTCCCATACAGAAAAGCAATTGGCTTTGATTTTTGAAAGAGAGAGCAGGTTTCCTGCTCTCTCTTTAAAAAATTCAAAGCAGTTTGCTGTGGTAGGGTGGGTGCCGCGTAGCTCCCGCCCTACCACAGCAAACAGCAGTTGTCCGGGGGTGGGCTCCCTGGGACACTGCAGGAGCCAGCCCTGGGGGGTGGTGGTACCCAGGGCCATCAAGGGCTCCAGGAGGAGGGCAGCGCGGCCCACATCCCAACATCTACGAAGCCCCGGGGGTGGTGGTCCCTGGGGCTGGGGGGTCCGTCACGGACCCCCCTATTTTGCATATTAGTGCCCTGGGGAGGTGGCGGTCCCCGGCCGTGTGGGGGGGGCTTGAGCCCCCCACACAGGTTTTTAAAAAAAAATTAAAAACGCAAAGCAGTTTGCTGTGGCTAACATGCTGCTCCCCATACAGAAAAGCAATCGGCTTTGATTTTTGAAAGAGAGAGCAGGTTTCCTGAGATGTCATCAGTGATGTCATGAGTGATGTCACTGACCATGTCATGAGTGATGCAATATGTGACATCATCAATAGTGCATTGCTGGCGCGCAAGTTATAGTTACCTGAACTAACTATAATGGGGGAATTTCAATGGTTTTGTATGAGTGAAATCTCCAGCTAACTACAACATGTGTGAAACCTATGTTTTTTCAGTGAATTTGCAAGGTTTTTTAAATGCTAATTCCTAACTATAACGTGGCTGAAACCTATGGTTTTTTCAGTGAATTTCAAAGGTTTAGTAAATGATAATTTTTAAATGTATAAATTATTACATTTCTTTTTATACTCATTTCTTAAATGTTTATGAAAAATATTTATATTAATTTTATTTTTTAAATTATATTTCATATTCTTAATGTAAAATAATAACATAACTAAATCCCACATTTTTTTCTCCATTTTTTAAAATTAGAATCTCTATAATTCCTTTTTCATATTTTTTTGGGTAATTGCATCGTACGCGTACAGTGATCGCACCACACTTCGTACGGCAAATGGTCATCTGCGCATAGCCACACACTCGATACAGATATGCTTTGACCTTGCGCATCGCATCAACGCTTCTGCGTGACGCAATATACGGTGCCCTGTAAGCATACGGCGCAAAAGTTTCTAATTGTTCAAAAACATATATTTATGTATTTAATGTACATATTAAGGGAAGACAGTATCTAGGACGAACATGAAAATACTTTTTTTAACTTTTAATAAGCAATTATTACTTTTAAAAGCAGTTACGCAAATCTCAAAGGTACGTCGTACATACTCGCATCTTAAGAGCACTGTAAGAGCACTGTAAGCGTACACAAAGTCATCTGACCATAAAAGGAGAGTTTTGCCCGTTGGGCAAAGTTGTGCGTTATAAGTTGTGTTTCATTTCATTTCATTTCATTTCGATTAGTTCATAATACTTCCTATTCCAACTGTTGAAAGACCCCTCTCATTTTAATTATCTTACTTCGACTTTCCGAGGAAAAATATCTATTCTGTGGAGCTGTAGTCTTTTACAACCAAACTCTACAATGGCTGCTCTTTTAGAGACTTCATCAGTACATTCCTCTAAGAAACATTTTGTTACTAAGCCACCTCAGAAAAAGAGAAAAAAAGCTTTCATTTGGAAATTTTCTTCATTTCCGGAGGGACAGAAAAACGTGAATGTACCGAAAGTAACATGCAAGATCTGTGAGGTTACACTTTCCATGGCTGACCCCACTAAAAAGTACTCTTTCGGGACAGCCTCAGTGGTTCACCATGTCAAAAATTTGCATCCAAATTATTATGGAAGGATGACAACACAAAGGTTCCAGGAAAACCCTCAACCTGCAGTTCCTTCTACCTCAAAAGCACCACAACCTCCTCCAAACATTCCGCTTCCTATTATTGTGCCTCAGTTTGCAAATCTTACAATTCATTGTAAATTTTGCAGAGAACTCCTTTGTGACGGTGAGCAGTCTATTCACCTCATTGTGAAGAGCAAAGAAGAGCACCGTTGCCCAAAACAATAATATTTATTTTTCTTTTTTCTTCCTGTTCCACAGTTTTTTTGTTTCCAGTTTCATTTTCCTGAAAAAACAAAAAAAAATAGAAAACTAAAAAGAAAAAAAACACTTCTTTTCAGAACTACCTCCACTGACTTAAAAAAGAACTATATTTCTATATTAGTGTGTAAAACTTTGTCAGAATGAATGTGTAGTGCATAAATGAACGAATGAATAAGTAGTGTATGGTAAATGTGAAAGTGCAAAAAGTATAAGAGAGTGCTACAGCATAAATGTTTAAGGTGTTTACCTATACTATACTGTAGTACCTCCGAAGCACTTCAATGTAACACATCCATATAAATATGTTAGAAGTCTATACTTCAATTTGCACTGCTAGTGAAACTGCCTGGGTAAATTTGTATGTGTTAGGAGCAAATTTACATTCCCCTTGTACCTCTTTTACACATCTTTTCCGTTACTTTTGTGATGCTGCGGTGTTGCAAAAGATGTACCATAGTACCTGATATTTACAATGTGATGCATATGGAAGGTGGATCATATTCTAAAGCCCTGCGCCAGAAAGAGACTTTCCTGCGGAGAGAGGGGGGGAGGGAGTGCTTCTAGCATAGGAGCACCTCCTAAAAGTGCCTGAGTGAAATCTATAATATTTCATTCAGTCACTTTTAGTGCTATGCTACATCAAAACCCTGCTCCTGCTTGAAACAGCTGTAAGGATTGACACAGCTTTGTGAGCATAGAACCCCAAGAGCATTGCTGGAGCTGCGTTGCACTTGGAACGCAAGTCAAGCAATGCACCACCTTCACAACACAAATACAGCACATATCTGTGCCGTTTTTGCTCCATAATACACTACAGTGTAAATACGGTGCATCCATTGTGCTGATATCACAGTGCACAATAACTGCCATATCTCTGGGAATATACCACTTATTGTACATCTCCTGATTACTGTTTCAATGTAGAGAATGGATTACTACACACTGATCAATGAGTCACTACAAAACTATAAGAGGAATAACAGAGTGTTTGCTGAGAGTGTAAGGATAGAGACTGGGGAATTCAAAATATAAAAGGTAAATGTGCAGGTGCATAGAACAGTACATGCATAGTAAATAGGAGTTAGAAGCAGTCCATATACTAAGGCCTACTTTGCTCCATAATTACTTGGGTACTGACTGCATGATTACAGTTCTGCAAAGAGAGTGCATGACTGAATTTATAAGAGCTTCAGTTTTACCACAGTACATATATAAGGAAATACTGCTGAATGGCTCACTACAATATTGAAACAGTAGAGTGAGAGTGATTGTGAAAGTCTAATGATACAGACAGGACAATTGAATGTATAAAAAACAAATGTACACCTACATAGAAGAGCGCAAGCATACTCTATACAGACTTAAAGCAGTACATGGCCTATGGCCTACTTTGCACCCTGATTACTTGAGTACTGACTGGATAATTACAGTTCTGCAACGAGAGTGACTGTCTGAATTTGGAAGAGCTTCATTTTTAGCACAGTGCATACATAAGGGCATTCTGCTGAATACTTCACTACAATACTGAAACAGCAATCACAAAGAGTTTGCTGGAAGTGTAAGAACATAGACTGGTTAAAAAAAGCTATAAAAGACAAGTGCATAGAAGAGTGCATGCATAGTGTATAGGACTTTGAAGCATTCCATGCCCTAAGGCCCACTTTGCACCATGATACTTGGGTACTGGCTGAATTATTACAATTCTGCAAGGAGAGTGTCTGGCAAAATGTACAGCAGCTTCACTTTTAGAACAGTGTATACATAAACACATACTGCTGAATGGCTCACTGCAATTCTAAAATAGCAGTACCAAAATGTTTGGAGGAAGTGTAAATATACAAATTAGGCAATTGAAAGTTTAAAAGCCAAGTCTACAGGTGCATAGAAAAGGGCATTTATTATATATTAACCTTCCCAAAGCACCAAGCGCCAGCACACTTTTCCGAGTGTAGGATTACGATCTACAAATGCTAGGATTTTTTAAATTAAGAACCATAAAAATAACAAATATGAAACCTTTTTTTTCTTCTAATGATAACGATATTTTTTATACGTCTTCTATTTAGATGCTTTTAATCATGAAAATGCAAAGAACACAGTTTACCGAGTAACACTTTTTAAACTCTCCAACGTATGTAGATAATAATACCTTATACGTGTTACTATCAAAATCGAAACCTTTACAGCTTCACAGTTTGAAACTTTTCCGAACATATGCAGACGAAAAACAGTTAAACGTGAGCATGTGTAAACTGCAAAACGTGCCATCTACATAGGCGGAGCCACATCTTCCTTCCATAGACTACTAAACAACCAAAAACTACATAAACCACACCTACTGTGAAATTTGTTTCGTTTTCGCGAGTTATTTCTGAATCGCCAATCTCTGTTGCAGGTTCCGTTCTCCAGCATCGGATTCTCTTTTGAGTCAACAAACATATTTCGGAGTTGTAAGTTGTTTCAAGATGGCATAGGCATAGTACTTAGTTATAATTTGTGACTATTTGTCAATATTTAAACATTTATATGTAGAGCAAAATGTTATTGCATGTTTTTCCCTTTTTCTCTGTAACGTCAGCAGCTTGTTTTTAGAAACTGATAGATTATAACAAATATTACTCTTTTTCTGCCTCCTTTTTCCTTATATATAGTGACTTTTTATATTATAATATTGATACTGTACTTCGCTCGAGAGGTGTTGCTAACCCGTCGACGCAAACCCTAAACATTTACAATCAACGTGACAATGATACACTTGTTATTATGTTTTCCCCTAGAGATCACATACTGTTAATATGTATATTATAACATTAACAGTCTTAGTGATCCTAGCGGAATTCACAATCCATCGTCATAAACAGTAGCGATGAGTAAGCAACATTACCGGCTTGCGGCTTTCAGTCTAATTTCCCCTTGTGATCATATCCTGTGAGAATATATACATATTATTATTCTCACCGTCATGATCTCAGAGGAGTTTATGACCCGTCGCTACGAAGATCTAATTTTTTTCACCTCCCGGAGAAAAGAAGTTCAGTAAATAATTACAGCTCGAAACTATTTCATTATGGATGTTCTGTTAAATACATAACTTTATTTTCCTTTTCTTTCTACTGTAACAATGGTATCCATCATAATATTATAATAGATTGTCCTATTGCTACAGAAGAGGAATGGGAGATTTTGTAGTGCCATCTGTAATATAATTATCAAATATTTATAAAAACTTGATAAGATATTTTTATATATAATAAAATATAGCTACCATGCATACTTTGTTACTTTAAATATTTAATAAACCCTACATTTCTGAATGTTATTTTCTAATTTCTATTCTTATTTGCGGTTTCTATTCACCTTTTCCCTAAAGCATATATAGGACCTGTACTTTATATTATAAGAGTACCATCCTATATATTCCTTAGTGAGTATGTGATTTATTAGCGGAACAGTCTGCAACCTGTAAGCACTACGACAGCACGTTTCTGAATTGTACTGTAGCAAAAAAAAAGAAGGATATAGCCACGCTTAACTGATATTTTATGAAATGTCATTTTTAATTGTCACCCCTTTCATATGTACAGCGACAGTTTCTGAAGAAAGTTTATTTGTATTTGCTTAATAAAAACTGTTTGAAACCTAGACTGAATTTTTTGCTGCGCAACCACACCCCCCCATCAGGAAAGTAAACACCACATTATAAGTAAATAGTACTCCTAAGAAGTATGTCACCCGCAAACTTGATAAAAAAAAACAGCGCAAGACACTAATATTTTTCCGCCATGATTTATACACCACATGGCAATTATATAAATGGCCCTTGAAACATATAAAAACAATCCACGGTCCCAGCTGGCTCCCTGCCTCCTTCAAGAACCGGCATTACTTCCCACCGTTCCCACCCAATAAGGAGCAAACTTATGCTCGGAACACTTTAGCCAATAAAATGTCCATGTTGTTCCGCAGAGGAAGATGGAATGACTGCCAAACCTTCTACTTTTAATACTTCACAGCCAATGAACATTAAGCTTCGTAAAGTCCCGCTTGGAACACGTTACCCTAATACTCCCCGAACAGGAAGGAATCCCAAACAAAAGTTTTCCACTGACTTCTTGCACAACTAACGGTTCCTATGAAAAAAATATAAATCTCCAGCACAGTAACTATTTCAATTAGCAACATATTGTGGTGAACTTCTAACCTCTGTGCTCACGCAAGTGTTCCATGAACTGTTACTATGGTAACAGGCAGAAAGGTACTGGCTGTACAAAAACCGTTATATTTACCCTGGCTCCTCTACAAGACAGAAAGGAAAGCAAAGTAAAATAAAACACTGTACCACAATTACAACCCCCTTGCCCCCTTGCGCGTCCAGGCCCCCCCCCCTAAAAAATTCAAAGTGTGTGGACCTCAAACCCCGGGAACAACCAACCCCGGGAGATTTCTGTATTGTGTGACACGGCCTCGGTGGCCCTCCGCCTGGTGTCCTCAAGAGCCCTGGAGACCGCCACGCCCAGAACCGGTTCCTTCAGTGTCCCAGGGTGCCTACCCCCGGGATACTGCTGTTTGCTATGCGAAGGAGAAAGTCTTGCGGCTCCCGCCCTCCCATAGCAAACTTCGTTTAAACTTTGAAAGACACAACAGGGAAATCAGTTCTCAATTTCAAAATCCCAACAACATTGCATTTTCACATGCATAAAAGCAATGCCGGTGTTCTATAGAGTAGTGAACCCCATCGAGCTGTGTACCTCTTTCACTCTGCGCATGCGTATTAATGGTGCGCATGCGCACAATACGCCCCACCACGCCCTCCCCCAATCCGTCTACCGCTAATGTTTTTCATTTAATTTGCGCATGCTCTGTTCGGACATAACGATCACGAGGAATCGTGGGTGCATTGTACACTCCGTCTGAAAAAAAATTTGCCCCCGGGATTTGGCCCCCCTGGGGGCTAATTAACAATAAAGTGGGCTTCGCGTTTTTTTTTCTTTTTCGCCCAAAACGCGTACCCCGTGATTTAAAAAAATAATATTTGGGCCTAACGATCCATGTGAGACCCCCCTAGCAGGCCTAGGGGATCAGTATGTTTCTACCCAGCCCCTTCGCATGTTTTTTGCGGTTGTTTCACTGCTTTCTTGTGGCTCGGTTTTACCGAGGCACAAGATGGCCGCCAACACTTATATAATGTAAACATAAGGAGTGAGTGCTTATGATAAAATAAAATAAATGTGGTGAAACGCGTGATACCAATGAATGTAAAACCATTTCTGCACTTCACCCATATGATTAATATAAAAGACTCAATAAAAATATAATTAAAAATAGGAGTATTTTTCTTTCAAAGATAGTTTGAAGAGTTATACATTTTATAAAACAACATACTACTGCACACTAAAGAAGAAAAGTCAGCACAATCATTGGCCCCTCTCACAACATTTAAAAGCCCCGGGGGGAAGTTCCAAGTCTAGTTGTCAGATTGGCACACACACTCCCTCATGGCTGGTATACACCCACACCACACCCATCTAGCGCATTCGTCACTACACATGTGACCCTATGTATAAAAAAGACAAAAAGCACGTGTTGCACGCCATTTTAGAGTTGTTCCCAAAGTACCGAACGAGGGGCCCACTACTATATGCGTGGCCTCTTTGGTCACTGAGTTAGTGGTGCCTGAAGCACTGAGCGGGTGAAGAACCTGCGATGATGATGATGGGAGCACGAGTATGTCGTTAGCAATAGAGATATTAAGACTCGGCACAATATATGAGACTTCTTTGTTGGAGATCGGGACTACATCAAGCAGAAGGTGTCTTTTCCACGAAAAGATGAGCAGTGAGGCTTGAGTACGCATCGGAGGGAGTCAGGGTTGTAGCAGACTAGATACAAAAACGAAACTTAGCGTTTTAGACGAACGCACTCCTATATAGTGTATTCATTTACATGTATACATTTTTTCCCCAATAGCAGGAATGTTTTTATAATTGCTGAAATGTCTGGAATATTACCAATGCAAACAGTTCGTAGAAATGTGAGAAAGAACGTGTATAAAAGCGCAATGTTATCTAACTCCAAATTAATAAAGTAACAATTACCAATCATAACATCTTTCTTATATTATCTTTTAGATATAGAGCTTCAGGATGCATTATGTCCGGCACGTGGTGAAAAACATGAGTGACAAAAAGGTGAGCTACGAGTATTGTTTTCAATCACACTCTTATTTCTTCTCTCGTTTCATAAAAAAATTACACACAATGTTAACTACTTTTTTATCTAATAGGTTGTGTTTTAAAAAATTACGAAACCACGTAAAAAGAAACCTAAACAGCTCTACGTTTGTGTATTCTGCGATGATGCGTGGACATTGTAACAACGACTGAGAAGCCTGCTTCGACACATGCTCCACCCTCTTTGAATGACGGCAACAGCACAAGGTGAGCAAAGAAGCTTGTTTCCGAAAGAACATCAAGTCATCTGTGAAAGGAGAGAGTGGGTAGTGTACAGCAACTTGAGTGTGTAAAAATGTATAATTACCTCCGAGCAGTGACAACAGATAGGTTACAACAGTCTGAGGAACATATCTATAAGCTTATTGCGCTACTTTTGTGTCACTTTTAACACGAGAAAAGTGGCTCAAGAAGCCTGTAAATCTGTGTCTGACTTTCCAAGAAAAACTCTCAACTCCACACTCTGCGAGTTAATGGGGTGAAATAGTCTAAATACGTAATTTTAAGAACTCACATTGAAATTCACTTTTGACTCAGTTTACGGTGATTAATCAAATTTTCTTTTCTTTGCTTCACCAAACATTCTTTAGAAGCAATCACGGCATATCGAGCAGCAATGGAATTGTCTGCAACGTTTTGAATATACTTTGATGTATAGAAACAGAGTTGAATTCAAGTAGTGAACTCTGGTGGTCACACTCTTTATACAAGGTAAGCACAGCGGCCTAGATATACAATGCCTCCATTGCATTGCATTAGAAATAAATCTGCGTATTTACAATCCCATTGTGCCACTTTTGTGTCATTAACGCAGTATGCTCTTCCATATAGACACCACTTGAATGCGGGACTATAACAGAAGTGAAATGTACTAGGCGCACTGCACACGTAAAATTGTAGGTTTACCTTGACTTGTAATGCTTCACCTTATTTAGTCACATGTACATCATTTTAAACTCTAATTTTCTTTTTTCTTTTGCAGATTACCTATGCTACATCTTTTGGAGTCCACATCACAATTTGTTTATAATACAAGTTATTTTTCTAGTTGTTTATTATATTATCTTTAAGTTACGTTTAATGATGTCATGAGTGATGTCACTGACCATGTCATGAGTGATATAATATGTGACATCATTAGTAGTGCATTGCGGGCGCGCGAGTTATAGTTAGCTGAACTAACTATAACGGAGGAATTTCAATGGTTTTGTATGAGAGAAATGTCAAGCTAACTATAACATGGGTGAAACCTATGGTTTTTTCAGTGAATTTCTAAGGTTTTTTAAATGCTAATTCCTAACTATAAAGTGGCTGAAACCTATGGTTTTTTCAGTGAATTTCTAAGGTTTTTTAAATGCTAGTTCCTAACTATAACATGCCTGAAACCTATGGTTTTTTCAGTGAATATATATATCATCCAGACACTTATACATCCACTCATTCTTCAATATGTAAGACATATTTTAACTTTACAGAAACATACAGTCACTGGATGTTGTCATCAGTGATGACAACTAACTATATATGCGAATTTCAATGGTTTTGTGTGAGTAAAATAAGGTTTAGTAAATGCTAATTCCTAACTATATATGGTCTATAACCTATGGTTTTTTCAGTGAATTTTCAAGGTTTTGTAAATGCTAATTCCTAACTATGTATGGTCTATAACCTATGGTTTTTTCAGTGAATTTCAATGGTTTTTTAATTGCAAATATCAAAAGCTGTAAAATGTATTCTTCTTTTAAAGGAAAAATATATTTTTTATGTATTTAATATAATTTTTTTATGTATATAAATTATTTTATTTTTTTTTCGCTACCGGTCCGCGCACCGGGTAGCTTCCCGTTAGCTCAATTTGGTGCAGCGACCTGATCCGCGCACCAGGAAACGTTCCGTTAGCGCAACTGCCGCATTTGAAAACAACATCGTGACGCGTCACGTAAGCGCGACGTATCGCGTTGCCGCGTAATGCGTCTTATGACGCGCCGCGTTAGCGCACTCGGAAGTGCTCGGGAGCGCGACTTGAGGCGTGAAGCGCAGCACCCCGGAAGCGCTCCTGGCGCGGAGTGGGACACGTAACGTAAGCGTAACAGGTCATGTGACCTGAAAATAACACTTTTCATTGGTTTAGAACATTTTTTTTCCCCAAATGATGAAAGCCCCCACCTTTTTTCCTCACTCTGACTTTCATCTTTGTGAGAGGAAGACCTGTTTCTGCTTGTTCAGTCATGGCATCTGTAGTAGCTGCAGCTGGTGGACCCCCACCACCACCACAACCACCTAGGAAGGAAGGACCACCTGCAAAGTTCCTTCCAAACCCAGAGGAAGAGGAAGAAGAAGAGGAAGAGGAGGTAGAGCTGAGGCAGTTCTTGCGTGAAGAGCCCCGGCAATCCCACCGCTTAGACCATTTTATATGGCAATTTTTTTCTTACCCTCGAGGGCAAAAAAAGGTCAATGCCCGGCTGGTGGCATGTCTCATTGCGATGCAGTTCTGTCCCGAGGCACAGACAAAAAGTATAGTTTTGGAAACTATACTATGCACCGCCACATGCAGAGGTGGCATCCAATCAATTATAGCGTTGCTGAGGTGTGTCACCTCCAGGATAACCCACCAATATTATTTTACTGTTTCCCTTGGTTTTCCCCTTGTTACGCTTTCCGGAACGCTACCCGGTGCGTGGACCGGGCGCTAACCATGCAAAAATTTGAAAAAAAA